>NC_134688.1:136630283-137286533 GCF_050947455.1 Rhinoderma darwinii
AGAGTGTGTGTGTGCGTGTGTAGTGCATACAGAGTGTGTGTGCGTGTGTAGTGCATACAGAGTGTGTGTGCGTGTGTAGTGCATACAGAGTGTGTGCGCGCGCGTGTAAGTCTATAGTGTGTATCTGACATAACACTAGGACACGACAAAAGTTTTTCAAAAGTTTAGTAACCGCTTGGGGACTGAATTTATTGGTCTGAGCTAATGTATGGGCCTGGGGTCTATTTTCTTAGGGGTTTCGTCTGGGGTATAAAACTGTTTAGGGTGTTTATAGAAACACAAATTCAGAAACTAGACGCTAAAAATGGCTGCAGAATCGAGGGGCAAAGATTTCTTATCATGGAACTCTGCAGTAACCAGTAGAAGTCGCCATAATGGCCTGGGTCAGATGGAGAAGAGAAGAAAAGAGCGACTCCCAACAGAGAAGAAATCACTTGAGTAATTTGATTTATATTGGATCTGTCCCCTCTCCGGACATGTCTGTTGTAGGAAATCCTTGTATTCCACATAAAGTCTTTGTGTTTCCAGGACTAACAGACAAATGTGTGTTACCATTCCCATTGTCAGGAGGATGTGTCCTACACAGTGTGATACTGTCAGCGATGGTTGGACACTGTCAGTATGTAGGGACACAGCCATTTGACAAGGGGATTCGTAACAACCATTTGTCAATGCCCACACAGAAAGGTGGTGTCTAAAATAGACACGGCTTGGCAGGGCGGTGGTGGAGAGGGGAGCACAACCATGGGGAATAGCCCAGGGCCTATAGTCTACTTAATCCGCCACTGCCCGTGTCATAACTAGGGATGCACGATACATCGAAATTTCGATACCGTGCACCCTGAAACGCTTCAATACCGTCAATTTATGTATGGATGCGCAGAGGGCACTGCGGCCGCCTAACTGAGCTGCCGGACTGCATTTAGCGACACTTAAACTGGAAAACTGGATTGTTGAAATAAGCATGTGGAGAAATCTCAAATTTTAAACCTAGCGCTATTATTATAGTAATGTAGTATTATTATTATAGTAATATAGTGTTATAGTAGTTCAAATAACTAATTGATTAACAATAATTTTGTATTGTATCAAATTACAAAGTAATGCGGCCCGTCAACTTCCCATTTTTTTCTATATGTGGCCCACTTACCTATATTAGCTTTATGCTAATGAGTTTCTTACAACTGACAACTGGGCGTGTTTTACTTTTTGGCCAAGTGGGCGTTGTACAGAGGAGTGTATGACGCTGACCAATCAGAGTCATACACTTCTCACCATTCATTTACTCTGCACATAGTCACTGCCTCCTCGCAGGAATACTGCCCCATAGTGTAATCATGTTTTCAGTACAGCGAGGTGACTCACAGCAGCATGGATGACGGATGCTAGAAGCCCGACTTTCTGAACTATGTTGGATACAGGAAAAGCAGACGACATGCAGTCTGTATCTCACGCACCGAACACAGCCATGTGAATCAACCACATCTTTTCCATCATACATTAAACCATTGGTGCCCAATATATTCTTTATAGTAAGTGATCCCATAGAGTACCTCGCACACAGATGTAACTGGCAACATTGGGTTAATGTGTGTGATACATGATGGGGTTAATTGCTGTTAATGTGAGGCACATGGATGTTCAAAATGGTTAACACCATGTTCTTCAAATCAGAAAACGGAAGGACTTTATATTTGAGTTTTTTTATTGTTTTTTTTTTTATTGTTGGCAAAGTATAGTTTCGGTATCAGTATCGAAAACCAAATTCTGGTATCATGACAACCCTAGTCATAACTAATAAACAGTAAACAAGAGTAACAGATAAACTTAACCCCTTCCCATAAAGCGCAGTAGTTACGTTGCGGTGATAGCCTGGGCTCAGGCGCTGAGCCCGCACCATCTCCGCTGGGTGTCGGCTGTATGTTGCAGCTGACACCCTGCTGTAACAGCCAGGACCGGAGCTAGTCTTCGATTCGGCCGATTAACCCCTCAGATGCTGCACTCAATAGAGATCGCAGCATCTGAGGGGGTTTATAGCCACCGACACCCCAGCGATTGGTGCCAGTGGATGCAATAACAACCGGAGGCCTAATACTGGCCTCCCGATCTGTCGGCTACAGAAGCCTCCTAGGACCCACCCGAAGGCGGGGCCCAAAAGGGTTCCATAGCAGATGTCAAGATGGTGCCGGCTCAGGAGCTGAGCCGGCATCATCAACGGTGGGTGTCAGCTGTATGATACAGCTGACACCCTGCTGTAACGGCAGGTACCGGAGCTAGCTCGGATCCCTTCCATTAACCCCTTGGACGCAGCTTTCGAAAGAGATTGCTGCATCTTAGTGGTTTGTAGCAAATCAGCAGTCCTGTGACAGCTGCTGTGCAGATTTTGGAAGCCAATTAGGATCCACCCGGAGGCAGAGTCTAATTGGCTTGCTGTCCGTGAACGACTGACGGCTCTAATACATTTTACTACATAGATAGTGCAATGTATATAACAGCAGTCAAACAGTTGGACCTTCAAGTCACGTAGTTGTAAGAAAAAAAAAAAAAGAGTCAAGTAATAAAATAAAAACACAAATCGCTCTTTTTCCCTTGTCAAGTTCTTTATTATTGAAAAAGATAAACTGCCTGAACCTTAAAATTATTATGTTATTTATCCCACGCGGTGAACATCATAAAAAAAGAACAATGCCAGGATTACTTTTTTGGTCACTTTGGTTTCCAAAATTTGGAATAATAAAAAAAGTGATCAAAAACTTGCATGTATACAAAAACGATACCTATAAAAACTATAGCTGGTCTCGCAAAAAACAAGCCCTCATGCAGCTCGACCAACAAAAAATAAAAACTTAAAAAGTTATGGCTCTCCGAACATTTGGAAAAAGACTGTATTATGAGAAAAAGTTGTAAAAAACACAAAAAAGTACGATAAAGTGGTTATCGTTGGAATCATAATGAGCAGCAGAATAAAGTTTGCGTCAAATTTATAATGCGTGGTGAACGCCGTATAAAAACAAAAACTAACAATTTATGCCAGAATTGCTGGTTTTTGGTCACCTTGCCTCCTAAAAAAAAAAAATTGATTTGAAGTGCTCAAAAAGTCGCACGTACCCCAAAATGGTACCAATTAAAACTATAGCTGGTCCCGCAAGAAAGAAACAAAAAAAACAGCCCTCATACCACTACGTCTATAAAAAAAATAAAAAAAAGTTAAGGCTCCCATATTCAGGAAAGAAAAATATACAGTTATGCAGGCCAGAGGGGAACACTTCTTGTATTTCAAGAGGCGATTTATCAAGGCCCTAAAGTTATGGAACCAGGAAGGTAAGGGCCCAAACATATCTGCTGGAAGCGAGGGTGCTCGTATTATACCAGGACAACACTTCCTAGCAAAATTCCTCAAACTGCAAAGATGCCGAGTGTGGACCAAAAGGTCATTACTTATCAGTGCGACACTGGCCTGTGCAGCAAGGATTGCTTCACAGAGTAAGGGTATGTTCAAACTAGGTCATTACGTCCGTAATTGACGGACGTATTTCGGCCGCAAGTACCGGACCGAACACAGTGCAGGGAGCCGGGCTCATAGCATCATACTTATGTACGACGCTAGGAGTCCCTGCCTCACAACTGTCCCGTACTGTAATCATGTTTTCAGTACGGGACAGTTGTCCGGCAGCGAGGCAGGGACTCCTAGCATCGTACATAAGTATGATGCTAGGAGCCCGGCTCCCTGCACTGAGTTCGGTCCGATACTTGCGGCCGAAATACGTCCGTCAATTACGGACGTAATGACCTCGTGTGAACATACCCTAACACACATCTAGGGATTGTTTTATTTTTGTTGTTTTTTTTACCCATTATACCACCTGACTATGCTCCAAATGTACTCTGCCAAGCTTACATACATCCCTACATTATAAACTGACAAACTAGCAAAACTCCAAACAAAAAACTACTACCAAGCAAAACCCGTGCTTAAAAATTCAAATGGTGCTGCCTCGCTACCGAGCCCTTACAGTGTGCCCAAACAGCATTTTACTTCCACATATAAGGCATTGCCAAACCAGTGAGAACCCTTTAACAATTTCTGGGGTGTGTGCCTGCAGTGGCACAAGCTGGGCACAACATATTTGCCTCTGATATGGCACATATAGGGAAAAATTGCAATTTGTACTTTGCACCATCCGGAGCGCAATCATTTATGGAAAATACCTGTGGGGCAGAAATGCTCACTAAACCCCTTAATAAATGCCTTGAGGGGTGTAGTTTACAAAATGGGGTCACTTTTATTATTTCACATCAGAGCCTCTGCAATTTTGAACCAATACTTTGTAGGTCGCCCAATTAGGCCTCAATTTCGCATGGTGCTCTTTCACTCCTGAGTCCTGTTGATCGTCCAAACAAGAGATTAGGGCCACATGTAGGGTGTTTCTAAAACTAGGAAGCAGAGCATAATTAGAAATCTGTCTTTTTATGGTAGCACAAGCTGGGCACCACATATTGGCATATCTATGGAAAAATTGCCATTTTCACTCTGCAATATAGTGTACACTCATTTCTGGAAAACAAATGCGGGGTGAACATGCTCACTACCCCCTCTAGGTGAATACCTTGAGGGGCGTACTTTCCACAATGGTCACTTCTGGGGGGTTTCCACTGTACTGGTCCCTCAGGGGCTTATTGCAAAAAAATAAATTTATTTTCACTGCGCAATTCTAATAAAATCTACGAAACACCTGTGGGGTCAAAATGCTCACTTATACCCCTAGATGAATTCCGCAAGCGGTGTAGTTTCCCAAATGGGGTCACTTTTTGGGAGTTTCCACTGCACTGGTCCCTACTGGGCTTTGCAAATGCGACATGGTGACGAGAAATCAATTCAGCAAAATCTGCGCTTCAAATGTCACATGGTGCTCCTTCTCGTCTGAGCTCTGCTGTGTGCCCAAACAGCAGTTTATGACCACATATGAGGTATTTCCGTATGATAGAAACAGGGAGAGAACCTCCAGCTCACCGGTCTGCGTCTCCTGGTAGCGTCAGTCGGATCCCCGCGACGGCCCGCGGTGTAGAATAGCAATGAGGAGAAAGAAATGATCCAGCGCTGGTGGTGGTATTAAAAGGGAGATGAGAGTCCCATGTTTATTGGAAAAGTAGTAAAATCGGAAGGGAGACGCAGTCCCAAGATGCAAGTAGTCAGGATTTGAACCTGAGCCAGGTATTTCCGTACTCTGGAGAAGTTGCTTTACAAACTTTCGGGTGTTTTTTCCTTTACTTGTTGAGAAAATGAAAAATTCTGAGCTAAAGCTACAGATCATTTGAAAAAAAAAGCAAAATAAAATGTAATTTCACAACCAAATTCTAATAAAATCTATGAAACACTCGTGTGGTCAAAATGCTCACTACACTCCTAGATTAATTCCTTGTGGGATCATTTCCAAAATGGGGTCTTTTTTGGGGTGTTTCCTTTTGTTTTGGCATCACAAGACCTCTTAAAACTTGACATAGTGCCTAAAATATATTCTAATAAAAAGGAGGCCCCAAAATCCTCTAGGTGCTCCTTTGTTTCTGAGGCCTGTGCTTCAGTTCATTAGCTAGCTAGGGCCACATGTGGGATATTTCTAAAAACTGCAGAATCTGGGCAATAAATATGTCGTATTTCTCTGGTATAAAACTGTGTGTTACAGAAAAAAAAAAAAAAAATTTGTAATTGCTTTAATCCTTGTGAAATGCCTAAAGGGTTAAGAAACTTTCTAAATGCTGGTTTGAATACTTTGAGAGGTGTAGTATTTAAAATGGGATGATTTATGAGGGTTTGTATTGCATGGGCCTCTCAAAGCCACTTCGCAACTGAACTGGTCCCTGAAAATATAGCCTTTTGAAATTTTCTAGAAAAAAATTTGAGAAATTTCTGCTAACGTTTTAATCCTTGTAACATCCTAGAAAAATAAAAGGATGTTCAAAAACTATGCCAATCTAAAGTAGACATGGGAAATGTTGATTAGCAACCATTTATTGTGATATAACTATTTGTCTTAGGCCTCATTTACACGAGCGTGTGCGTTTTGCGCGCGCAAAAAACGCTGCGTTTTGCGCGCGCAAAAGGCACTTGGCAGCTCCGTGTGTCATCCGTGTATGATGCGCGGCTGCGTGATTTTCGCGCAGCCGCCATCATAGAGATGAGGCTAGTCGACGCCCGTCACTGTCCAAGGTGCTGAAAGAGCTAACTGATCGGCAGTAACTCTTTCAGCACCCTCGACAGTGAATGCCGATCACAATATACACCAACCTGTGAATAAAAAAAGATGTTCAAACTTACCATGAACTGCCTGCTTCCTCCAGTCCGGTCTCCCGGCCGTTGCCTTGGTGACGCGTCCCTCTCTCGTCATCCGGCCCCACCTCCCAGGATGACGCCGCAGTCCATGAGACCGCTGCAGCCTGTGATTGGCTGCAGCCTGTGCTTGGCCTGTGATTGGCTGCAGCTGTCACTTGGACTTAACTGTCATCCCGGGAGGTCGGACCGGAGTTATCGGTAAGTCAGAACGTCTTTTTTTTTTTACAGGTTCATGGATTTTCGGAGCGGAAGTCACTGTCCATGGTGCTGAACCAGTTTAACGCTTTCAGCACCGTGGACAGAGACTGTCTCCTGACGTCGCGTACCCGAACATTTTTTACCGGTTTCGGTCAAAACGAGTTTTGCCGAACCCGGTGAAGTTCGGTGCGCTCATCTCTAATTTGACACTCCGTTTGGATGTTTGTAACCAGAAAAGCACGTGGTGCTTTTCTGTTTACATTCAGGAGTTTGACAGCTCTTGCGTGATTTTCGCGCATGCAACGCAGGACCGTCAGTGTGGCATGCGTTGTTTTCACGCACCCATTGAAGTCAATGGGTGCGTGTTGCGTGAAAAACGCAAGAATATAGAACATGTCGTGAGTTTTACGCAACGCACTCACGCTGCGCAAAATTCACGCATCGTCTAAACAGCCCCATAGACTATTATAGGTGCGTACGACACGCGTGAAAAGCACGCGCGTCGCACGCGCGTATAATACGCTCGTGTAAATGAGGCCTTACAAGCAGATACATTTAAATTGCCGAAAATGCACATTTTAAATATCTCGATAAGTTTTGGTGTTTCACAAAAAAATACTAAATGGATCGACCAAATTTTAAGAGTAGCAAAAAGTCCAATGTGTCATGGAGAAAATCTCAGAATCGCTTGGATAGGTAAAAGCATTCCAAAGTTATTACCACATAAAGTGACACGTCAGATTTGAAAAACAAGGAAGGGGTTAAATACAACACCACAAAAAAAATACAAAAACAAATAAAATCGAAAAATGGTCTATGTTGCAGCTTGTAATCAGGGGTTACTTTGTAATTAAATTCACCCTTCATGTCTTTTATGTTATAATTTTTTATTTTGACAATATATATAGGTCATTAAGAGGAAAGTGATTAATAATATTTTTTTTTTTTTAAAGAATGAAAACTGAGGAAAACCAGCAAACTAAATACATAAACAATAAAAGGGTTGTATCAAAGTCAGTGTAAATGTTAGAGTGCTGACGGGGACTAGGATTTAGGTGTATGATGGGACGTGAACCTTAATACTTCGTTAACTGTAGCAACTGTGACTCTAAACAAAACGGAATTCCCAAGTTTCTATAAGAAGCGAAGAGAAATCCTGTAAAAATATCAATGTTCTTTGTGGAAGAACTGGATCTCATTCCCATATCAAATATCGCTCTGATTATTGGATTAAGAATTTTTACCAGCTTAGTAGCATCTATTAGAGATCTCAGGGACAAAGTAAGGGCTGATTCAGACTTACGTGGCGTTTTTGCGCACGCAAACACGTGGCGTTTTGCCTGCGCAAAAGCCACTTGCCTGCTCCGTGAGGCAGCAGCATATGATGCGCGGCTGCGTGCTTTTCGCGCAGCCGCCATCATTATGACACGCCATTTGGATGTTTGTAAACAGAAAAGCACGCGGTGCTTTTCTGTTTACATTCATCCTCGACAGCTGGTGCGCGAAACAGGCAGTTCGCACGGAAGTGCTTCCGTGCGACCTGCGTGGTTTTCACGCACCCATTGACTTCAATGGGTGCGTGTTGCGCGAAATACGCGGAGATATTGACCATGTTGCGCTTTTTGCGCAGCGGACAAACGCTGCGCAAAAAGCACTGTCTGTACTGCCCCATAGACTTGTATTGGTCTGTGCGTGGCGCGTGAAAACCGCACGGATACAATACACGTTCGTGTGAATCCAGCCTAAATAGAAGTACATTGAACTCTTCTTAAAACATGCTCAAGTTTGACAGTAAAGCGGTGTCTTGATACGATCACAAACGCAGTCATTGGGCACCACGGCTCCAAGTGCAGATATTTGTTGGCAGGCAGCAGGTCCACGGATAAGAAATGCCCACTTTACATGGAGGGAGTTATTAAACTATTTCATTTTTCATGATTTTCTATCAGGACTATCCTCATTGCCAGCAGTTGACCAGTATCATTGTTGTTTATTGAAACTGTAAAAAAAAATTCACGTCTACAAGCGGCATTTACTTTTCGTGCTGCCAATAATTATAGTTTCTAAGACGGCAAAATTGATCAAAATAAACGTTTTATAGTTTATCTTTATTTATACTGGCCAATTATGGTTACGATCACTCAAACAAGCGAATCGTCACATTTATTGACTGGCGTAAACAAGCCGACAGGCTTCTCATCGTTGTGCGAGTCTGATCTGTTATTATATAGTAGCGCAGTTTTACATCTGTACGTAGGGGAGACCAGGCAACTTTGGGTTAAACCAGAAAAAAGGTGAAGAATTATTTTAACATGGTTTGTGAATTGTTTAATCTTTTCAGATTTAAAACGTTACTTTCATTTGATATTAAATTAGAAATATGTTTTTAAGTATTTCACTCAGTGTCATATACCGAACACTAAAAATAAACTGAAATATTAATGTCTGAAGGTTCACAAACTGGAAAACCAGCAAAAATTAAAAAATGTATAGATATTTAGGAATTATTATATTGCTCTGATGACTGCAGGATTTGTGGCGATTACCTGTATGGAATTATTAAGGAATATGCTCAAGTCTAAATCTCTTATCATGTGAGGTGGCCATAAATACTGTACGCGCCAGAAGATGCACATGGATTTCCAGAATGAACGGACTCTAGAGAGTGGTAACCCCAGCGGCAATGCTCAGATTTCAGTTACTGGGAATGTGACACTACGTTCTCAGCAAAGGACCGTTCAAATGAATTGCAGAATGCTTAGAAATTGTGACGGAGCTTAGTAAGGGTATGTTCACACGGCAACGCCAATTACGTCTGAAATTACGGAGCAGTTTTCAGGCGAAAACGGCTCCTGAATTTCAAACGTTTTGCCAAGTGCACGCGTTTTTCGCGGCGTCTTTTACAGACGTAATTGGAGCTGGTTTTCATTAGTGTCAATGAAAAACGGCTCCAATTACGTCCCAAGAAGTGGCATGCACTTCGCTGAGGCGGGCGTCTTTTTGACAGTGGCGCGTAAAAAAAAAGCCCGTCTGCACAGAACACCGTAAGACGCATTGAATTCAATGGGCGGATGTTTGCAGACGGTTTGAAGCAGTTTTTTTGGCCGTAATTCGAGGCGTAAAACGCCTGAATTATGTCCGTAAATAGGGCGAGTGAACATACCCTAAGAGTTATCTACGAGTCATGGCGAATTTTCTAAATGCAGTGGCCACCCACTGCACTTAGGTTTGTCTATGTTTGCATCGGGTGCAAAATATACCCAGCTATAGAACTCCATCTGGACAACCCATTTAAAGATTGAAGCCACTACAACTGTTCGCGCCAGGAGAAATTGTGCTCCATTTCTTTAGCTGTGGAAATATATTACATAGTGCCCATGTAATACATAATGAAGTGGAGACCCTCCAAAGCGGGAGCCGCACTAACTATTGACTTTTTGCTCTGGCTCATAGAGGGTGGGTGAGTCCCAAGGAGACCCTTCTACGACATCCATATTCCCCAAAAGGAACAACCCTTCTAAGACACCGGTTACATTTACGATTACGTTGGTTGCCTTTTATAAAAAGGGGTCAAGAATAAAACGCGTGGTCCAGTCGTCCTGGTTCATCTGGTGCACCTGGAGAATGGCTACTTGGCATAATCATACTTTATAGGGAATAACTACTTTTAATATACCTACAAACAAGAAACCGCCATAGAAGATTATACTTCGAGTCAAACACTTTATGTTCTGTCAGCGACTTTTATATACATTTACCCATAAAGTTCTTGTCACCTTTTTATATAGAAGACAGCTTGTATTTTAGGTTTAGTAGTCCTTTAAATTAACAAAAAGTCACTTGTCAACAATGGCAACTGTTGCAAATCTTCACGAGAACCACATTTTGTGAATTTGCTGCATAGACAATAAATCTACTGTGTGGGAAAATCAACTGGGATGAGTCATATATATTGGAAGCAGTTTTACGATTGCCAGCCTCCGAGGCCTCTACTACAATTACAATTTTACGCTTTCAAGTCAAATTTCCTATTCAGCCAGTATTTCTAATACAGAAGCCGCAAAAACATTCTGATTTGGGGTTTTATGACCCATGATACGTCTGCCTATAATATAAACATTTCTGCGTTCTGACAATGCAGGCAGTGAATATGTAAAGCGACGTGCTAGTCTACAATCCGTTCATATTAAATATACACCACACGACATTGCTCTAGTCTGACTAACAATAATAGCTTCTTTTCTCTATCTCCTTTAACCCCTTAATGACCGGGCCTGTTTGGGCCTTTATGACCAAGCCAGATTTGTTAAATCTGGTATGTGTGACTTTATCAGAGAATAACTCAGCGAAAGTTTTGAATATCCAAGTAATTCTGACATTGTTTTATCGTCACATGTTGTACTTTATTTTAGTGGTAAAAGTAGACTGATACGATTTACGGAAATTAATAAAAAAATAGAAAAAATTTTGTACAAATTATCATTTTTCCCTATTTTTAACGGCAATATGTCACATATGTACATACATACAGTACAATTTTTTTTATTAAATATATATTTCCATCTCTTTACTCTATTTTGGCAGCACTTTTGAAAAAAAAATTGTTTTTTTGAGCAATTTAGAAGACACAAGTTTAGTAATAATTTTATACATTTTGAAGTACATTTGGTTTTCCTGAACAAAGCCAGGTTTTCAGAGGCTCATAGGTGTCAGAATGGTGGAAACCCCCACAAGTGACCCCATTTTGCAAACTACACCCCTTAAGGTATTTATTAAGGGGTGTTGTAAGTATTTTGACCCCACAGTTTTTTTGTAAGAATTCATGCAAAGCAGGCGTAAAAAAATATAATCTCACTTTTTTCATAAAAGTATAACTTTGAAGACCGATTTCTTTGTAAAGCGACCATGAGACTGAAGAAACACACCCCAAAATCTATCCCCCTCCCCTGTTGCTCCTGTTTTCAAAAATGCCCCCATTGTGACTCTAATGCATTGCCTGGACACACAGCAGGGCTTGAAAGGAAGGGAACACCCGGAGACTTTCAGGTCTCATATTTTGCTTGAAAATGTTTTAGGCCCCACTGTATATTTGGAGAGGCTTTGAACTACCAGAACGATAGAAACTCCCCATAAACGACCCCATTTAGAAAACTAGACCCCTTAAGGTATTTATCTAGGGGTGTAGTGAGTATTTTGACCCCACAGTTTTTTGCTAAATTTAATGCATAGCAGGTGAAAAAAAATAAAAAAAAAAAATCACTTTTTCCATAAAAAGTATCACTTTGAAGACCGATTTCTGTGTAAAGCGAACATGAAAATGAAGAAAAACACCCCAAAATCTATCACCCCGTTTCTCCTGTTTTCAAAAATACTCTCATTGTTGCCCCAATCTGCTTATTAGACGTGTGGCTGGGCCAAAAAGAGAGGGAGCACCCTTTGGCTTTCAGGGCACAATTGAATAAATTCTAGGCCCCATATCATGCATTTAGAGGCATTGAGCTGCCTGAACAAAAAAAAAACACGCAGAAATGACCCCATTTTAAAAACTAAACCCCTAAAGGTATTCATCTAGTGGTGTAGTGGGCATGCGGACCAAAAATTTTTTAAAGGAGGAAATAATGGGTATCATTTCAGACACTATGGGTATATAATGTTTTCTTCAAACTCTTATTACGTTTCCACATGACATAGAGGAGACGTGGTAGAAGGTTATTTTTTTAGAAATATGGCACATTAATAAATTTGTGCGACATACAGAAGAGAAGTGAAGCCGTGTATTCATAATGTATACATGTTGCTATAGACGTATTTGCCTGTACTTATGACTATGTCTTGCTGAAGAAGCAGTTGGTGCCATTATGATGTCATTGTGGACAGAATTCTGTCCTAATATAAAATCAGTCAGAGAGGAAAAAATAAACTGTACTGGAGTGACGGGCAATATCTTCAAACAAATGGAGGAAAATGTATCCAACTATGTTGCAAACTCGAGTCTGTTCACTAGATAGAAGAACACCTGTAGGGCTGTCAAGACAAGGTTTTTTTTTTTTCAGTGACTGGTTGTACAACGTCTATTTAGCTCCATCAATCCCTATATGAGGGACGAACGTGCCAAGTGACGCGGTACACCATAACAAGCCCCTGCCCGGCAAGGTAGGAACCGCTATGTCCACAAAACAACCAATCGGTTAAAGTATATATAAAGGGACAGTGTCCAAAACCATCCATAGGAACAGTAAAGGATCACTAATCCCCAAAATGATGTCAGTATTTCCATAAGAACCGTAACAAAGCCCATGGTGTATTGATAAGGAACAGCTCAATTATTAGAGATCCTCCAAAAAAAAAATATCATGCCCGTATCACGGTACAGAATTAGGAATGTAACAGCCGTATGTGGCAGGACATAGTCATAAGAAAAAGGAAATACATCCCCAATTTATTCTTGTAACCATTGCTAAAATGCACGACTTCCACTAATTCAGGGGCGGCACGGGCCGCAGGTGTTGTATTTATCTACTAATAAATGCAATGCCCACATTTATTTTTTATTTCAAGAACACTTGTGGGGTCCATGTTCTGAATAGACAGATGTGGGCTCCTGCACAATAAACAGTATTAATTTGTGAGTGATCAAGTCCAGGATTTAATTGTCCAAGAATTGTATAAAAAAAAAATCATAAAGGGGAAATTTAGTTTTACAGTCTGAAATAAATACTTTACTACCTCCCCGTGAGAATCCCTCCCTCCCTTGGAAAGCCCAGAAACTAAACAAAAAAATATGCATAAATGAAATTGACTCCCTAAAAAGAATCCCCCCCCCCCCCACCCCACCCTTTTTGGTTTTCCCTAAATTATAGATAAAATGTATAATTAGAAACGGTGTGGTAGGTCTCAAAACAGGGGTAGTTGCACAGGCCTGGATTTGAAGGGCACATGGGGCAGTAAAACCGGGAATCGCTCCTCCTTCCGTGTTTACTGCACACCCGGCATCTCTTTTGGGGGTATCTTTGGTTCACAGAGGCAGGGACGGGGTGAAGGAAGTGGCGCTCAGTGAGCCTTTTGACATCCTCTGACTCGAAGGAGTCTCTAGGTGCGGGGGAGTCAAACAGGAGGTGCTCTATAATTTTCTCCTGATACTGGAGGAAACTGAGCGTTCCCTGGGTCTTGTAGAGCACATAGCTGTTGTAAGTGGCCATTTGGATAAGGTAGATCGCTACCTTTTTATACGAGGCCCTAGTTTTGCGCTTGACCAGGTACGGTTGTAGGACCTGGTCAGATAGATCAACTCCCCCCATGAACTTGTTATAGTCCACCACGCAGACCGGTTTCCTCTTATCAGAGGTAGCGCCCCTCTCTCTTACTGCCACTGTGGTGTCCTCGTGCACAGTGGAGAGCATGTACACGTCCTTTTTATCACTCCATTTGACAGCGAGCAACTGGTCACTTGCAAATGAGAGTGACGCACCCCTTACTAGTCGCCTGGACACCAGTCGTTGAGGGAAGCCGACTATTTTTTCGTACCATCCCACAGGCCCCTGTATTCGCAGCATGGAGGGACTTATACAGGGGGACACTGGTGTATTAATTGTCGGTGTACACATGGTACCCTTTTTGTAGGAATGGCACCATGAGTTCCCAGACAATTTTCCCACTAATGCCAATATCCTCTGGGCATCCTGGGGGATTAAGGTGGCGGTCCCTGCCCTCATAAATGAAAAAGCCACAGGTGTAGCCCGTTGTGCTCTTGCACACCTTATAGAGTTTCACTCCGTATCGGGCTCTTTTGGAGGGGATGTATTGTCGAAACGATAGACGGCCCTTGAAGGACATAAGGGACTCATCTACCGCTAGTTTTTGGCCTGGGGTGTATAAATTGAAAAATGAGTCACTTAGGAGGGAGATTAGGGGTCTCAGTTTGTTGAGGCGATCATAGGCTGGGTCACTTCTTGGGGGGGATTTGTGTATTGTCAGAAAAATGCATGAAACGCATTAGAGTCTCATAGCGCGTTCGGGCCATAACAGCTGCAAATACAGGCGTGCTATGGATAGCGCTGGTAGCCCAATAGGAGCGGATAGAGGTTTTTTTTTACTATCCCCATGTTTAGGGTAATTCCCCCCAAAAAATTTATTTCAGAAACTGTTGTGGGGATCCATCCTCTGGCATAGCAAGACCTGGGATTTTGGGTGCCAAATTTCCTGGCGTATAAATTAGTCTGCTGGACGATTAGTTCCAGGACCTGATCGCCTATAAATAAACAAATGAAAAAAATTATAGGGACTAAAATTTGAGACATCTGCGTTGATGCCTGGAGTCGCTGTAAATGGCAAAACTTGGGGGGAGAAATCAATTGCAGGATCCCAAATTGCGGAAGGGACTGCAGTACTAGGCCCGTCTCCTGACGCTTCACCGCTGACCGCTGCGTCCACCACCATAGGGCTGGGGGGTCCAGTGGCAGAAGCAGAACTTGTGTCGCTTTCTGAGCCAAGTTCTGCTTCTGACGCAGTGTCTGTATCACTGCCGGAACCGCTAGAGCACAGCATGGCGTATGCCTGCTCTGCAGAGAACATTCTGCGGCTTCTGCGGTTCATGTTCACCACACTAATGGTTTTTTGTTTTTTTTTTAGAATACAAACAAAAAAACGGGGGTGATTACGGGTAATCTGGGGTGATTACGGGTAATCTGGGGTAAATTACGGACAATATTCAGATAATATCGGAACACTGGCGAGTAAGTATGTGGTGTATTTTACAGTATAATACAGCACAAGATTTGTATAGTATTTCTCTCTCTCCTCTCACAGATCAACTACAGTGAGAGGAGAGAGGGAAAGAGCACAAATCTTGTGCTGTATTTTGAAAATATGGGACTATGGTCACTGTGATAGGTATATCACAGTGACCATCTGATCAGGGACCAATTATAACGGTCCCTGATCAGTTTCTATTTACAGGCAGAATAGCTGCCTTTCACTGACAGCGCATGCGTGCGCCATTTATTTTTTTTCCCCGGCGGTTGGGGGTAGGGGGGGGGGGGCACGATCGGAGGCCTAACAAGTAGTTTTTTTATCTCCTCTCACCAAACATTCATGGTGAGAGGAGATAAAAAGTTAGATTTCAATGCAGCATTAATTGTAACGGCCATCGCCGGTTTGGGGACCGCAAACAACGGTCCCCAGACTGTGCTCCAAGCCCTCAGCTACCTCTGGTAGCTGAGGGCAGGGAGCTATCACTCTGCACGGCGCCGCAATCTTAATTAGATTGTGTGCGCATGCGCGGGCGCCATTTTTTTTCTCTTCCCGGCAGCTGCGGGAGGAGAAGAGAAGGGGGGCACGATCGCGGGCATCGGAGGCCCTTCAGGTTAGTTTTTTATCTCCTCTCACCAAACATTCATGGTGAGAGGAGATAAAAATGGCGATTTTCCACCGCTGCGTTAATTGTAACGGCGGTCGACGGTATTCGTTGAATACCGGCGATCGCCGGTTTGGGGACCGCAAACAACGGTCCCCAGAGTGTGCTCCAAGCCCTCAGCTACCTCCGGTAGCTGAGAGCAGGGAGCTATTTCTTTTCACGGCGCCGCAATTTTATTCTGATGCAGTGCCGTGAAAAGGCCTATGCATCAGAATAAAGCCCGTTAGTGGCCGCTGTGAAAAGGCGTATTGGCGGTCATTAACGGGTTAATTCTTCTTCAGGTTAATACTTTCAGTGCTAAGGAGCTATACCGAAATTTCCAAACCCCCGGTCTCGTAACAGTTTTTCATGCACCAGAAACGGATGTGCGTTCATAGCCAGATCATCTGTTTTTACAGTTCTGATTAATAATTAGTAACAGTATATGGTTAACCAAAACATATGGACAGCATACAGATATGACTGATAACTTGCTGCAGCGTGATATCACATAATAAAAGCCATTGAAGAACTCAAAATGAAGGCTCTAGTCACTGTGTACTTAATGCGTTAAAGTCCAGATAAAGACGGCTACATCTGCACCATATGCACGGCTGAAGGAAGAAAAGTCAGACTGAAAACAGAAGTAATTTATCTCGAAGATACGGCAGATGAGTGGCAAGGTGGCCAACAGCCCGTAAATCCTTTGAAAGTCTATAAATGTATATTTTTTTCTGGTGTCCGGAATTTTTTTTATTGGAGGAGCTTAGGTAGATTTGTGGGATTGTAATTAGCGTTTTAGGGGTCACAGTACATGATGCTAATGCGTTACTAAAAGTATTCTAAGATATACACATGCTACTTATCTCTATTCATTATGGTTTTCCCTATTTGTCTCTTATTCTTGAATAAATTAAACTGAAAAAAATAACAAAAAAACATGTTGGCAACCCTGCTTAGTGTGAAGACTTCTCTTTAAAGTAAGGTAGGACTTTTGGCCAGAACTAAACAGCGGTTATGGTGGCGGTAAAGTTCTGTACACAAACCAGAAAATGCAATTTTACCATGAAGCAAGACAGTGATCGCATCATATTAACAGGATGTTTTCCACGGATAGTCACTGACCATCTTGTCACAATCAATGTGGAGATGGAGCGGGCACATTACAGATGGAGTCAGCCGGCAAAGCCGTGGTATGAAACACTCAAGTGATTTATGACGAAAAAAAGTTGTTTGTAAAACAGATAAAGTAGAGATGTCCTTGAGTGACCAGATTGAAATGCACTAGTGACATGGAGAAAAAAAAATATAAAACATTTACACAATCTTTTGGAGTGTGAATTCAGTGGTTTTATTTAGCAGATTGTTTGGCATTTCGCTTTTACAGAATTAAACTGGGAATATATTTATTTTAAACTCCTGATGGGTAATCTACGAGAGCATGATCAATGTTATAAAAATAAACGTCCATTATGATTGTTGCCTGACTGTCTCAGGGGTCATGAGGCCGTTCAGTAGGCGCAGTACCACCCAGCAGCAGTTATTAGGGCATCTGTTCTAAAAATAATTCTCTAATAATCCCATTCTCTATAAAGGCTATGAAAAAAACATTTTAATATAGTTTTATTACAAATTGAATTTCATTTTAGCTCTGCAGCTTCTACGTATCCACTATACACAGGAGCTGCATAACGCCCACTGCAAGCTAAAATCAACCAGTCAGCTGGACTCCTGTGTCTCACTAACACACAATATATAACCCTAAGGCCCCATGCACACAAACCAGTTTTTGCGCCCGCAATTCATCTGCAAAAATGCGGATGAATTGTGGACCCATTCATTTCTATGGGCCCATGGACACGACCGTGCATTGGCCAGGAGCCCAGACGGCAAAAAGATAGAACCTGTGATTATACGGGCCGCACTTGCTGTCTGGGCTCATTTAAATCAATGTGTGCACGGTCCGTGAATTGCAGACGGCCTGCAGATGACACTCTGCGGCCATTCCTGCCGCAAACACGGCCATGTGCATGAGGCCTAACACTGATCAAATCTGAGTTTATCAACGTTTAGAGAAATGTTTAGTATGCCAAAGTACATGAAAAAGAAAAAAAGAAAATAAAAAGGCATTAAAAAGGTTTTCATAGGTTTTAAAGATATGTCTTGTGGTCAATGATGTTGTCACTAATTGAATAGTGAAGAATAGAACTATTACGACACATATACAGTTGAAAGAAATGCAATGATCGCTTATAAATTGTGGTCTGTGTTTTATCTAAGTCACAAATATAAAATAAAACAAAATTTAAATAAAAACTTTAAGGCTCATTGTATACGGATTGACAGCGAAAAGCTCCACACGAGTCATCCGCAACACCAACACACAGCACCAAGTGCACAGACCCCATGTACACCAAACAGGGAAGTACGCTTACACGATCGTGAAAAACTTCCCTGTGACGGCCGTCTTCAGAACAATGTAGTGCTATGGCTGTATTCACACGGCCATTTTTTTTTCTACCCCCTGTGAATACTGGCCATCAAAAAAGAGGGCATGTCCTATTTCTAGCCGTTTTCACGGCCCAACAGCCCCCATAGAACTCAATGGATCAGTTTTTCTGGAATCAATACTTGTGACGGCCATTAAAAATGGATCCTGATCCTTACAAAAGGACTCCCTGGGCACAGCGTAACATTATGGACAGTGATGCCGGGGCTTTAAACTATAGAGTCCCCGGCCAGAGCGTCGCAAGCTCTCTGGCAGTGGACTTCAGTCTTTGTAAAGCCATTGATGTCACTGTCCATATATGGACAGTGCGTTATGAGCTTTGAGATGCGGGAATGCCTGTCCAGATCATTGACGACGCCCTGGCCAGGGATTCCTCTCCTGGAGAAGCTCCTGATGTCACTGTCCATATATGGATAGTGATGCCAGGGGCTCCCTCTATGACCGGAATCCTCGGCTAGAGCGTTGCCACAGGTGCACGGCTCTTTACAGTATGTGTTTTAGGCCTGATTCACACAAACGTGCCAGTTTTGCGCGTGTAAAACGCAGCGTTTTTCATGCATTGCAGTTCTGTGAGCCATCAGTTTGTCAGTGTTGTGAACATTTTTTTATTTCTCAGCCTCGCTTTAGTAACTGTTGTGTGACACACGGACAGCACACACATGAGGTCCGTGTGCGGTCCATGATTTTCATGCGCCCAGACTTCAATGGGCGTATGGTCCACAAAAACAGACTAGAATAGTACATGGAGTGGAAACTCGCAGCGTGAAAAATCACGCAGCTCTGAATAGCCCCATTGAATTGCATAGGTTTGTGTGCTGTCCGCTGTTTTAACGGACAGCACACGGACGTATACAACATTCGTCTGAATAAGGCCTAAGAGATGTGTCTTCTAACGATCGCAGCACCTGTGTGTCCATCACATGACCACGTGGAATTAAACAGGATCACTTTTTTCACTCATTTGGTAGTGCGGTCTCATTTTCCTTCATCTATGTGGAAGGGTCATTGGACTGTGATCTAGGAGGCGTGCACCCACTCTAGTTGTGTGTCCAGAGCTGCTGATCTATATCGATCACCTGACCATGGACAGAATTTTATCCACTGGAATTTAACAATGAACTTTCCTACTAAATAACAAAGGAGATTTTGCAAACCACGCGGAATACAGAAAGTAGATTGGAAAAATGTATAAAACGTTACATTTTACAAAAAATAAGATCAATTTGCTTAAACCGGACAACTCCTCCACTGCAATCCTTTATCAAAACAACATCAAAAGCAAAACCCTTGACAGGCTGCAATCCACATCACATAGATATGTATAGTATAGACATCTTGTGACAAAGTATCCTGAAATCATGTTTTTTTTCCCAAAGTTGGTCATCTTGCGTCGCACATCTAAGGATCTAAGGATATGTCGAAATATGAGGAAAGGTAAGGAAGGACACTTCTATACTAAATTCTTTGTAAGGCTGAAAAAAGACAATTCCATCCAGTTTAGTCCATTATCCTGCAATGTTGATCCAGAGGAAAGCAAAAAACCCCATGAGGCAAATGACAATTTTCCATATCTTAAGGAAAAATTTATTTCCGAATCCAAATATAACATTCAGAATAAACCCCTGGATCTACGATCTATCTCCCGCAATATAGTAATCATAACTGGCAATATTATTACACTCAAGAAATGCACCCGACCTTTATGAAGAGAATCTCCTATCTCGGTGTAGAAACTTTCTTTCCTCTAGATGTAGATGATTCCCCCTTGTTAGGCTGGGTTCACACAAGCACATTAACGTCCGTAATGGACGGACGTATTTCGGCCGCAAGTCCCGGACCGAACTCAGTGCAGGGAGCCGGGCTCCTAGCATCATAGTTATGTACCATGATAGGAGTCCCTGCCTCTCTGCAGGACAACTGTCCCGTACTGTAATCATGTTTTCAGTATGGGACAGTAGTTCCACGGAGCGGCAGGGACTCCTAGCAGCGTACATAACTATGATGCTAGGAGCCCGGCTCCCTGCACTGAGTTCGGTCCGGGACTTGAGGCCGAAATATGTCCGTCCATTACGGACGTTAATGTGCTTGTGTGAACCCAGCCTTATAGTTAAAGTGTAGCTAAATGTTCAACAGTCTTCTGACATGTCAAAAGTTTGCATTGGTGGTGGTCCAAGCACGGAGACCCCCACCAATCGCTAGGACGAATCAGCTGAAGCGTTCGTGTGAGTGCTCAGCTGCTTCATTTCTGTTCGCCTTTTTCCGGAAATAAATGTATCGTGTACGGGCTCATAGACTTTTCTAGACTAGATTAACCCTAATTTTGATAATCTTTCTGGGTATTGTAGTCCACCTATTCCATTTATTACTTTAGTTGACCGCCTTTGAACTAGGACAAGCTCTAGTCTTTCTTGCACAACAGCAACCATAACTGTACAGAATTTTCCATGTGCCGTCTAACTCTAGATTTATTAAGTGGTAGAACTCATCGTGTTAGGCCTCATGCACACGACCGTGCTCGTAATTACGACTCGTAATTACGAGCACGGCCGGCCACGTGCAGCCGGCCGTTTTGCGAGCCGTGCTCCCATTATGAGGTATAGCAGCACGGCCCGTAAAATGAAAAAATAGAACATGTTCTATTTTTTTTAACGGCACGGGCACCTTCCCGTGAGAAAACGGGAAGGTACCCGTGGCTAACAGAAGTCTATGAGCCCGTTATTGCGGGTCGTAATTACGACCCGCAATAACGGGTGTTTTTACGGTCGTGTGCATGAGGCCTTAATCTATGCCCCATTTTGATGCACCCCATGATCTTATTCACCTTGTCAGCAGCTGTCTGACACTGGTTGCTACAGTTAAGCTTACCGTCAACTAAAAATGGGCCTTCTAAACTGGACAAACACCTTTAAATTATCGCACCAAATTTTGGATGATATCGTCCCATTAACCCTTTCACGCCGCAGCCCTTTTTCAGATTTTCGTTTTCGTTTTTTCCTCCCCACCTTCCAAAAGCCATAACACCTTTATTTTCCCCTTGACATAGTACTATGAGGGCTTGATTTTTGCGGGACGAGTTGTAGTTTTTTGTAGCACCATTTACTTTGCCAGGAAACGGGAACAAAATTATTTATGGGGTAGAAAATGGAAAAAACACAGATTCCTCCATTTTTTTTGCATGCCATCTTTACGGAATTCACTGTGCAATTAAAACATGTTAATTTTATTCTATGGGTTAATACGATTACGCCGATACCAAATATAGGTAGTTTTCTCTATATTTTACTACTTTTACATGTAAGTGTAAAAAAGAAAATTTATCGCCAAATTCCGAGAGCCATAAATTTATTTTTCCGTCGATTAAGTGGTGTAAGGGCTTATTTTTTGCGGGATAAGCTGTAGTTTTTAATGATACCATTTTTGTCTACATGCGACGGTTTGATCTCTTTTTATTAGATTTTTTTGTGGGAGATTAGGTGAACAAACAATAGATTCTGCCGTTTACAATTTTTCTTTTACGGCGTTCACCGTGCGGGTTAAATAATGATATACTGTAATAGTTCAGACTTTTATGGACGCGGCGATACCAATTGTTTATTTATTTAATTTTTTACTATGCTCTAGGGAGAAACTTTTATTTATTTTTATACAAAAAAAAAAACAAAAAAAAAAAAATAACTAATTTTTACTTTTTTTTTTTATTAGTCCCCCTAGGGGACTTCAACCAGCGATCGTCAGATCGCTTGCACGATATACTGCAATAATAATGTACTGCAGTATATCGTGATTCTGACAGTCTCCTATGAAGCCCTGCCGGAGGAAGAGCTTCATAGGAGTACAAAGATGGCCGACCTGGGGGACTTCCCAGGCAGCCGTGCCAACCAACGGCTCCGCCCGATCTCACCGCGGGGGGGGGGGGCGTTGGGACGTTACAGGGGGTCGCCCCCCTGTTTTTAGTCATTTAAATGCCGGGATCCCTATTGAAAGCGGCATTTAACGGGTTAAACAAGCGGGATCGCGCTAAAACGGGATCCCGCTCGTAACCCGGAAGTGTTAGCTGTAACACACAGCTGACACACTTGCTCTATGGAGCGGACTCAGTCCGTGAGCCCGCCCCATATTCCCCCACCCGGCGTGCGCCGTATATATACGGCGGATGTCGGGAAGGGGTTAAAAGAATGGAAAATTAATAAAAGGAAATTGTAGGGGGAATCTTCAGGAAGTGTAATGTAGAATCAGCATACAAGCCACACATCTGCGATTGAGTCCGTCAGGGAGATTTCTATTAGTGTCACTTTGAGGTGATAAGCCATGTTCCTCACTGCTGGGCTGTGGCTTCATCTTGGGTGCAGTGGATTTGTAAATTAGTAACACTTATCTTCAAGGATAGTTAAATGAGCACCCTATTGAGCATTATCTCTTAGTGAGTAATCACACTGATAATTGGCAGTGACACTAATCTGAAATTAATTAAACCGAAATGTAGGAACTGGAATTTTGCGCTACAAAAGACTGTAAGATGTAACTTTATGCTTTCCACATGGTGTGCTAATTGACATTATTGTCCTAGGTTTATTTTGGATTGTACAAAAAGGGAAGATAAAGCAGATGGAAATTATATTTTAATAACGTTGCATTATCGGTGTCCAAAATATTTGCTTCCAACAATTAAAATGCTTCCTTGGTAGGACTACTGAAGAGTTGAAACTTCATATTAGATTTAGTGCCAGCCACGTTCATTTCACATATCCATCAGATTTAATTACATTAATAGAGAATAAAACACAAGCCAGCAGATGATTTCCAAAGCACACATTTCACTAAAAACCAAGCAGCAGCTCAAAAGACGGATTTATATTTTTTTTATTTTTTTTTAAATCATGTGTAACTGGATGTTTCAGAGCAATTTCATCTGAAATACAAAGCGGCAGAAAACCTGGCAGTTTCCAATCAATGTGCTATGTTAATCACTACAAATGAATATACCTCGCTCATGAAAGTGGCTGCTGGGATTCTAATGAGTTTTCACCCACAGAAGGTATTTACTTCAAAAACGTCATCTATCACACAAACGGCGTATAGTAAAAAAAAAAAAAAAAGAGCAAAGCAGTCACGCTCTCCAACCTGACACCAGCAACGTCCACCTCAAATTCATTAGAAGATTCTATAATTTATTTTCCAATCTTCTTCATTTATGCATATGCCTTTATTTTAATTTTTAAACCTCACTGTTCTAAGGCTGAGTTCACACGGGCAGGTACGCTGCGTAAAAGCACGCAGAGTATCCTTCCGGGTGGAAAAAAAACTCCAAACTGTGGTGCAGTTTTTTGCCCGGAATGCTAGCAGGCCGTCCTCCTGTGATGAAGTTTCATCCCAGGAGACCGCGGCAGCCTATGATTGGCTGTAGCGGCAGTCACATGGGATGAAGCGTCATCCCAGGTTTCTGGTATGTTAGGCTAAGGCCCTATTCACATCTGCGTTGGAGGGTCCGTTAGGGGGCCCCATTGCAGATCTGGCAGGGTTTAGTACAAACAATAGAACAATGGGGCCAGCCGGCGAGGTGCATTGTGCCCACGTTCTACTCGTCTAACTAAACTGAACATCGCAACACACCAACAAAGTTGTAAACATAGCCTTAGTTAACCGATTCCCCACCACCAGCTGTATAAAACCATCCGGTGGTCAGGGACCTTAAAACCTGCCCAATAGATTTACAGCACGGGTCTTAGCTGGTGACTGTCGGGGACCCTGAGGAGAATATAGAAGCAGATTTGTGGTTTGTCTTCTCAGATCTATTGTACAGTGAACTCAACTAGCGCGGTGTATTGGTCTCAGTGATCACGTGACTTGTCACATGGTCGGGTGCAGTTAGTGGCAGGCTGCTGCTCGGTCTCACTAGACTCAGCGCAGCCCTATTAGTGACAATAGTCACTATAAGAGGGCTGATGTCCCCTGTAACTGGGGCTGCTGTGCAGCCTCAGTTACAGTGGAAAAAGGTGGGGTAAAAGAAGAAAAAAATAAAGGTCCCCCAAAGGTCTTTTCTGACCTTTGAGAGACAGACCATAAATAATAAAAAAAATAAATAAGCTAATGTGCAAAAAAACGTAATACTTATAAAATACACACCCAAAATAAATGTCGTTCCTCCCCGCCAATCATGGTCGTAACGCTAGTTTTGACCAAGTTACCCTAAAATAGACATGTAAAATATAAACATTTACGGTAGACAATGGACTATCACAAATAACAGTTCTATTTTAGGGTAAAACGTTACCAGAAAAAAATTTGCTGAAATGTAAAAAAGCTTATTATTTCACTATTATTTTCAAATTTTAAGCCTAAAAATTCCAAAAACCGCCAAAAAGGATGTGTAAAAAAAAATTTTGAATAAAAAACAAACCTACATGGTCTACAAAAAAACCATGGCAAAAATCACATCGCTAGCCCAACAAACAAAAAAAGTTATTCGTTTAACTAACGCGTGCTAAAAATGGCTAAACGGTGTCTGGTCCTGAAGGCTCAAAACAGCCCGGTCCTGAACGGGGTAAAGAGTAACTTTACTTTCTTCAAGGGGGGGGGGGGAGTAGGTAAAAACAGTTCAATAAGTAAAATAAATGTAACCTTAAAATGGGTTGTCCACTACCGGACAACTGATGAACTATCCACCAGATAGGTCATCACTATATCGTAGGTGCGGGTCCGACACCCGAAGCCCACACCAATCAGCTGCTCCGGTGGCCTGCGGGCACCGGGTATTATGGCACATTATGCAATGTACGGAGCCGGAAGCAGTTGGCTCCATACATTGCATAGCGGCTATGCTGCCGATCTGCAGCTCTGCTCCTATTCACTTGAATAGGAGCACAGCTGAAGTACTGCAGCTCGGCCGCTATTCCATGACCGGAGCCATCTACTTCCGGCATGGATGGCCGATGCCCGGAGGCAGCTTAACGGTGCGGGGTCTGGGTATCGGAACCCCAGAGATCACGTACGGATGACCTCACTCCGGCATCGTGGATCCCGATTAAAAATTGGTTTTAATTTTTGAGATACAGCTACACTATTTCCTATATACAGCAGATGTATCGTTCACTATGACCTGAATCAGTCATTCCTGCGGACCTGACTGGTTCAGTGTCAGCGGGTCCTGCATGTCCATGACACGCAGGATCCACCTGTAATCCATCACATATAAGTTATGAACTTAGATGTGATAGATTACAGGTGGATCCCGCATGACTCGCTGTCACTGAACAAGTTAGTCCCACGGACCTGACGGGAACAGGATTTAGCGCTAGATACAGCTACTATGTATAAAGAATACAGAGCAGCAGGATCTCAAAAACTAAATTTGATTATTAATAAAATCTATTTAGAAAATTGCACTAATCACACTGACTACCCTTTTTATTAAAAAATAAATGTAAAAAAATTTGCCTTTTAAGAGTAGCCTTTAACCACTTGCGGACCGCCCATAGACTAAAAACGTCCGGGCGGTCCACAATTCACTCTGCCATGATGTTCCATAGTTAGGCTTGCGTGATACAGCTGTCTCTAGAGCTTCAACCAGAGACCACTCAGTATGGTCTCTGGTCAGGTGATCGCTGTCACAGCCTGTGATCACCAGTTGCATATTTTCCCTCTCTAGCATCCAGAAAGAAAGAATAATGTAATGTAAAAAAATAAAAATAAAAACACTTTCTTCAATAAAGATTTTTTTCAATAAATAAAATTTGTCTGTCTGCTACACGGCAACTTTGGCCACGCGCGACACAGGTCGCCGGGCCAAATATCGCCATGTCCCTTCGACTACATTGAATGTAACAAAAGTCAATGCGGTTGTGTCGCAACACGAATGTTGCCACGACATGACAGTTGTAAGATATCCAAACTGTTATGTCGCAGTTACTTGCAGGTTGCAACGTGACCACATGGACTTACATTACTTGCAGTGTAGGCTATGGGACATAGCGATCTTTGGCCGGGCGACCTGTTTCATGGCCAAAGTCACCATGCAAATCCGAGTATTTTGCAGGCAGAAAACACTGCAAATTTGGACCTGCCTGCACTTTTTTTTGCCGCATTTTTCTTCCATTTAGAAACGCAGATGAAAAAAACGCTTTTTCTGAGGGGAAAAAAAAAAACAACTATTTCAGCTTAGGGTGACATTAGGTGTGGCAGATTCAGTGCAGATTTTACCTGCGGATTTGCAGCGGATTACAGCACAAGGCAAGTAGATGAGATTTTACAAATCATCCACATGCTGCAGACATTTTACACGGCAGATTTTCAAATCTTTTATAGGTCGTTAAATTAATACCTGGGGGGGAATCTAATTTCCATAAGGGAGTCATTTTGGGCGCGTCAAAGAGGTTTTCCAGTCCACAAAAATTGATGGCCTATCCTCAGGATAAGCCATCAATATCTGATCGGTGATGGCTCGACTCCCGCCAACCACGCCAATTAGCTGTTTTGAAGGGGCGACAGCACTCATACGAGTGCTGCTAAACCTTCATTTGCTTTACTGCTCACTGTGAATCGCGGACACACTTGTAGCGGCAGTTCACAGTATTACAGTATACACTTGAATGGGAGAAAGCTGTAATACTGTGAACCGCAACTACAAGTGTGTCCGCGATCCGCAGTGTGAGCAGTAAAGGAAATGGAGGGGAAACAGCGCTCGTATAAGAACTGGGGCCCCTTCAAAACAGCTGATCGGCAGGGGTGCCAGGAGTTGGACCCGAACCGATCAAATATTGATGGCCTATCCTGTGGATAGGCCATCTATTTTTGTTGACTGGAAACGTCACCACATCTGTAATGGTCGTATTGGGGTCAGCAAACCAGCTTTGGAAATTTGCGCTCTGAAAGCCAGCATCCATTATAAGCTCCACCTTGCCAGTGGGTAAGAAACATGCACACACTTAGCATTGCGGAAGTCGGCAGAAGATGAGGTTAATATGTATTCAGGTGTGTTTACCCAGTGGCATGCACCAGATGTCAAAAAACTTCACCTAAAATCACATATTAACATTGAACTTTTTTTTTAATTCCATATTTTTAAAAAAGTTAAATATATCAGATTTTTTTTTTACACAATATGAAAGCCCAAAATGTTCTGAGAATAACAAGACCAAATACAAGTAGGTTGGAAAAATAATTAGAACCATTTGCTTTTAGATTGGAACATGGCGAAGCCTTAAAAATGGAAGTGGTTAAATTCCTCACTAAATAAAAGACAGCAACTAGTAGGAGACTGGACAAAAAATATTATGGGAATATGGACACTCAAGTAGGGGCACATGTCTGACAAAGGAACCACCATATTAAAGACATTAGGGTAACAGTCCTGATGGGAAACTTTAAAACCGAAGAAAAATAAAAAACGTATGCAGAAATCCAATGCCGAACAACATATTTTCTGTGTGGTTATGACTTCAATTCATATGCAAACATACATAAGAAAAGCCAACGGCCTCATTGGCCTAACATGCACGCTCGGCATATTTATGGGGGTTGGGAGAAAACTGCTGGCCGAACAAGCTATTAGCCAATAGTTATTTAATGTGTATGCCCACCTGAAGTTCATTAAATAGGACCTATCACATACTGGGAAACCTCTTGAACCAATAGAACAAAGTATAAAAATGTTCTCAAAGATTTAGAATTAGCGCTCTATTTTAGTGATAAAAGCCCTGGCCCTTTAAGAAAGTGAGACGGCAGCAGTGCAGTCAAAGTCTCAGGAGCTTTTTGCTTTGTGACACTTCCTGCTTCTAAGCTGGGAGAGTCCACTGTGTGGGGGGAGACACAGTGCAGCAGGTAGATGTCTGCTGAGGTCTTACTTTATGCTGGCTGTAGCTGCATTAGCAGTAATGGAAGACGGATTCCTGTGTATTATGGAGGAGGCGGCTAGAAGAAGCAGCAAAGGTAAAGCCCATCACAGCAGTGGCTACCAAACTCCAGTTAACCCTTTACAAGCAGCTGTGTCCTCATCCTCCTCCAGCAGATTAGCCCTTTACAATGTTAACGCAATCATGCGCCAAAATAGATTAGACTGAAATTCGTAATGGGTATGTCAACCGATACCCGCCCACCAGTGATTTCTCCAGTTTCCAAATCATAGGTGATCGATATATGAGAGAAGAGAGGACACAACAGACCATGCTTGTATGCTCAGAATCCTTCTCTGGTCTTCATTGCCAAACTCAATTATAATATCATTCAGAAGGGGTGTAGGCTTTGATTTCAGCCAATCATCTACAATAGGATGATGACTGATTCAGCCAATGAGAATATTTCAATGCATTATAATTATTCTTCACCCCTCAAGGTTCCTACAAGTTAATTTGTCTCTACTTCTTATCTCAATAGAGAATGGAGACTGCAGATAAGATGGCCCAACATTAAATCATTTAAACAGAGCCCTTCCCCAAGGCTGACCCCCCTCCCTCATGGTAAACAATGTCATTGTCCATTCGACCAAGGATAATTGATCTGCTCCTCACAAGAGTAATAAAACATTTAATTCAAGAACACAACATAGAATTGCTTCAAGACAGCTGCTGACATATTACTTTTTACTTATTAATCTCAAGATGGCTCCTTCAGGCCAAAAGATGGATTCCAACAATCCGAAATGGACGCCTACCATACAAGACGGAGTCCATGCAAAATGTTATCTTTTAAACATATTCTAATCACTTTCATAACAAGTAGCTGTATTCAACTTTTTTTTAGCTGGGCTGCATAATACACAGGGAAATCTTATTACATAGGTGATAAAATACAATATTCTGGCTGGAGCTGGAGAATTTTTGTCTGACTTGCATTTCGGCAATTTGCTGTCCGTCAGAATGCATTGGGGTATTAATTCCCTAGGTTTGATATTCGCTTTGCGGGAATGAGAAAAATAGGGCAAATTACTCTCCCCTTGTACAAAACAGACAAAACGGCTGAACGATTCTCTGACCCTCTAAGGCCCCATTGCACATGAACATATTTTTGCGGGTGAATTGCGGCGCCATTTATTTCAATAGGCCCATGCACACGACCGTGGTCTACATGGTCCGTGCATGGCCCAAGAGAAATGAATGCACACGGCCCACGATTTGCGGGCGGCTCGCGGGAGACTCTGCGGCCGTCCGAGCCGCAAATCACGGCTGTGCACACCACTACAGTCGTGTGCATGAGGCCTAAGGCTGGGGTTAGACCTAAACATTTTTTTTTGTAGTGAACGATAAAATCGCTCCTTAGGGCTGCAGATAGAGTATTTATTTCACTACAAGAAATCACGGTGACAAATCACTGTCTATAGGAATTAATTGTGTAGCTTAAAAATCTCTTCAAAATTGCGCCAGTCAAGAGATTTGCTAGTGATTTTTTTATTTATTTTTTTAAATCCCTTGACTTGATTGATTTAGTAGAGATTTTCAAGCTACTCAATGCATTCCTATGGACAGTGATTGAGCACAGTGATATTTTTTTGTAGTGAGAAATACTTATGTGAGCTTTACAGATTTACTTACGACCCTGCGCCAAAAAGTGTTACACAATTTGGCGCATTTTGACTCCTTTCATTTTGCTGTAGAACAGAGGTTTGAACTCTCTATAGACACTTCTATAAAAAAAACAAAAAATAAATTGAGAAAAAAAGCTATCAAATCTGCATATTAATCTGCACTTAGAAAAACGCAAGTGCGTATTTCCTGTGGTGCGGATGTCGTTGCGTTTTTTTAACATCTAATTTATTTCTATGATAAAAAATAAATACGCATTGAATCCGGCAGGGAATGAACTTGCTGCAGATTTTTTTTTCATTTCTATCCGCATCGTTAAACCCCCAATGTAAAAATACGCTGCATGTGGTTTGGGATTGTAAAAACCCATCTACTTGCATCGTACAGTAAAATGATGCAGAGTTGCTCTGCGTATTCCATAACACAAATCCGCATCAAATTCTGAACGTGTGACCTGGCCCAAAGGCCGATTTCTGACAACCGTGGTATACGTACGTGTGACAACCGTTAAAACAATGGCCGTCACATGGACGCATGCATTTCAATGGGGCTGTTCACATGGCTGTTTCAACGGACCGTGTGAAGGGTCCGTTGAAAGATACATGTCCTATTTTCTTCCGTTTTCACGGAACCCTTGTTAGAGTCAAATCAATAGGGATCCATGAAAACGGGACCCGCACGGGGCAACTCTGATGTAATAAACTGACGTTTTTCACGTCCGAGTTTCCCCACATCGTCTGAATTCTGCCTAATACTGAGGGAAATCTTCTGCTCGGCTAATGACTGGCATTTGAGAAAAAGTTTTATAACTAAGGGTGTGTTCACACAGCTTCTGTACGAAGCAGAAAAATGCAAGGCTGTTTTCAAGAGAAGCAATTAATAGTGTTTTTGTTGCATTTTTATGCAGAAACAGGTGCATCTATATAGCATATTTTGGTGCATTTCTAATAAAAACAGATACAATTCTGAGACGGAAACGAAAGATAAGTTAACGCGCTGCAGATTTTAAAAACAGCATTGCAGGTCAACTTTCGTGCGTTAAAATTCTGCAATATGTAGAGGACATTACTGGATATCTCATTTACTTTGCAGGTATGTATTACGCAGCGATTTTAACACAGGAAAATTTGCAGGACAACGCTGCACGTAAAATGCACCGTATGTGTATGTAGCCTAAATGCAATTTCAGAATTTTGTAGGACTTTTGAAGAATTCTGTTCATATTGTTGACAAATCTAAAAAAAAAAGCCTTTGTGATTAATATTTATTACAAAAAATAAAAAATAGAGATTTTTTTCTTCATCTTCTGTGCAGAACAACTTTTTATATTTTTCTTCAAACAGACAACTTTCACCAACACTACTGTTCGCTTATATACGTTTTATGATGGAGGCCGACTAGAAATGTAGATTGTGGCCCCTTAATACCCCATGACAGGTAGCGGCCAGGCAATGTGTGGTCTCAATTTGTCTGGGAAGGAGTACAAAGTCTCTCTGCATTTGTGAAAACAATGCCTTTTCCCCACATTTCTATTTTCTCTCTACCCCTGGAGGGTTGGCTGAATTCCTGCTCTCGCTCCTTCTGCGAAGAAGACTGGACTCCAGAGCCATCTAATGGCAGAGATGAAAATATGTGCGATCTTAGTCAATAGTACGAAGATCTTCAGCACCGCTCTGTTGCATACAATAAACTAATAGAAATCTAGGAGATTAGATACATGTTTGATGGTTTCATTTTTTGCTCATGCTACAAAAAACTTAGGGTATGTGCACACGACCGCTTTTCAGACGTAATGGAGGCGTTTTACGACTCAAATTACGCCTGAAAAGACGGCTCCAATACGTCGGCAAACATCTGCCCATTACTTGCAATGGGTCTTACGATGTTCTGTGCAGACGAGCGGTCATTATACGCGTCGTTGTCAAAATACGGCGCGTAAAATGACGACTCATCAAATGAAGTGCAGGACACTTCTTGGGACGTTTTTGGAGCAGTTTTCTCATAGACTATTGAAAACAGCTCGAAAAACGGCCGTGAAAACGCTGCGAAAAACGTGAGTTGCTCAAAAAAACGTCTGAAAATCAGGGGCTGTTTTCCCTTGAAAACTGTATTTTCAGACGTATTTTGTTAATCGTGTGAACATACCCTAACTGGAATAAGAACTTATGAAAAACATGACAAAAATATACAATTTAATATTTAAAAGGGAATTTCTCACAAGATTTATTCTGCCCTATCTAAGGGCAGCATATTATGTAGTAAACCTTTCAGCAGTGCCATGGGTGCCACCAGGAATGAAAACAAATAACCCCTTTTCGCCGCAGCCATTTTTCTGATTTACGTTTAATTTTTTTCCTCCCAACCTTCCAAAAGCCATAACTTGGCTTGATTTTTGCGGGACGAGTTGTAGTTTTTCAAGGCACCATTTATTGTACCATATAAAGTACTAGGAAAAATAAAAAATTATTGTGGGGTGGAAAACTAAAAAAAAAAAAAAAAAACAGACACAAAAAACAGCAATTCCTCCATTGTTTCATGCGTCAATTAAAAACCACGTTAACTTTATTCTCAGGTCAATAAGATTACGGCATTAACAAATTTATATCGGGTTTTTTTCTATATTTTACATAGAAAAAAATGCAATTTATTTTGTGTTGCCAAATTCTGAGAGCCATAACTTTTTTTTTTTCTTTTATTGATTGAGCGGTGTTGGGGCATCTTTTTTGTGTACTTTTGATAGTACCATTTTGGAGTACATGCATCCGTTTTGATCACTATTTTTATTCCATTTGTTGTGAGAGATGAGGTAACCAAAAAACAGCGATTCTGGCCTTTTACTTTTTTTTTTTTTACAGCGTTCACATGCGTGTTAAATGATATATTGTAATAGATCAGATTTTTACTGACGTGGCGATGCCAATTATGTTTATTATAATTTGTTTACAACAATGCTTTAGGGGAAAATGAGTAAAAGGTTTTTTTTTTTTCAACTCAATATTTTTTTTGTACATTTAAAAAAAAAAAAACACACACACCAAACAAAACTTTAACAGATTTTTACTCTTTATTAGTCGTCGTCCCCTAGGGGACTTTAACGAGCGATCGCTAACACGATATACTGCAATACTAATCTGTTGCAGTACATAGTCTTTCAATAGCGAGCGCCGCATCGGAGTGGTTTTGGGGAGAGGGAGCTCCCTCCAGGTCTCACCCCACTGGCACCCTGCTATGAGATCGCAGGGTGCCAGTGTCTTCTATGGCAGCCGGGTGCCTAATAAAGGCCCCCAGGTCTGCCTGTAGTAAATGCCTACCTGTTGTCTGGCATGACCTAGCAGCTGCCTGTCGGTTGTAAACAGACAGGCAGTAATACACAGCAATACAGAAGTATTGCAGTGTATTATAAAAGCGATCGGACGATCGCATAGTGGAGTCCCCTATTGGGACTAGTAAAAAATAAAAAAAAAAAACATTTCATAAATAAAAAAAATGAAACACTTTTTCCCCTTACAAAATGCTTTATTATGGGGAAAAAATAAATAAATCATGTTATTTAACCCGCTCGGCGAACGCTGTAAAAAAAATAAAATAAAAAAATAATGCCAGAATTGCTGTTTTCTGTTCATCCTGCCTTCAAAAAAATGTGATAAAAAGTTATGAAAAAGTCAAATGTACTCCAAAAATGGTACTGAAAGAAACTACAAGTCGTCCTGCAAAAAAAACAAAAAAAAAAAACCTCATACAGCTGCAACGGCGGTAAAATAAAAAAATAAAACGTTATGGCTCTTCAAATATGGAGACACAAAAACACAATTTAAAAAAGAAAAAGTGTTTACTGTGTAAAAGTAGTAAAACATAAAAAAACCCTATATAAATTTGGTACTGTCACAATCGTAACGATCCGCTGAATAAAGTTATGTTATTTATACCACACAGTAAACAGCGTAAATAAAAGACGCAAAAAGAGAGAGTGGCGAAATTGCGGTGTTTTCTTTTTTGCCCCAAAAAAAAGTAATAAAAAAAGTTAAATAAATTCTATGTACCCCAAAATGGTGCTATTGAAAAATACAACTTGTCCAGAAAAAACACAAGTCCCTATACAGCTACGTCGACGCAAAAATAAAAAAAGTTATAGGTCTTGCAATGCGACAACATTAACCGATAAATAGTGATCTATGCAGAAACCCGTAACGGGATGCTCACGTGTAACTTTCTGACGGAAAGGGCACAATGGGAACGTAGGGCATTTAGTTTACAGACTGGAGCAGCTGTATGGACCCTGCAGATAGGTTAGGCTGGTGCTAGAAAGCAACTTCACAATGTGTCCACCATATCAGGTTACACGGAACAACCGTTACAATACGATGAAAGTGAATAGTGACCAAGGTGAAGGGAAGAAGGAGCCAGAGACGGAAGAAATCCTAGACTGAGCAAACAGCACACCAGGAAAAGGCCACCCACTCAGCAAGCATGGCATGAGATAGCGTACGCTAACAGAATACAGCAAAGGGAAAGATAAAGAGCTAACATTTTACTAACCCAGGTCCAAGACTTGAATAGATTTGTCCAGGCCTTTAGAAGCATCTGTATATAGTGTATTATGTCATCTATCTTTACATATAGCATATTTACATAGTGGAACTTATCTGCGTGTCAAAAAAAAAAATGAATATTCTGCCCAAATGTTATTGAAGTAGTAATTTTTATATTGTATGTACACACTTACTAGGGGAATTTTTTTGTAAATATTTTTTTTGCCCAATCTACGGTGATCCACATATTTACAATTAGTACTAACCGGTTTCTCAGAATATATGCATTTCATTTCAGTTGTATAAAAACAGGAATCGTGAAGCAGTCAATGTTTTCTCTTCTAAGAGATGTTTGAACCACGTTGCTGTGAAAGAAGCTGCAAATCGATCCATACAGTACAATGGAGGGCCCTTGTTACCGGTGAGAAGGCCGGGACTTTGCACCTACTCTATTGCCTGAGGTGCAGCTTCTAACAGGCAGTCCTGCTTTCCATAATTGACAGGATTGAGCTGCGGCTTTCCTCTGTACAAGGGAATAGAAAAGCTTGACTGCTCATCTGTGAGCCTGAGATTGGTCTCCACACACGTATGATCCAAATGGCTGCGGTGAGAGTATCTGGAGATCCCACAACTGGAGTGTGGAGAAAAATCAATACATGAATTCTGAGAGCGCAAAATGCAGGTCTAGGAGCGGCTCGTATAGATCAGCAATGGACGAAGCTTCGATTTGCATCAGTGTACAGCTTACAGAAAAGCAATCATCATAAATAATGGGAACCTTTTTTTTTAAGGTTTTGTGCTTTTTAATATTCACGAGGGAGAAAGCTCTTGGCTAGCATTATCATTCTATACGAGAATCCAGTTCTGTACAGTAAAGGAGAAATTGTTTACACCAGCGTAACACTGACTCGCCATCATCTCTGATCCATTCCTATTACATATCAGTCAAAAAAGTAGGATATCATTACAGCCGGTCCCCAACTCCCAGCACAATAACAGCTTGTCTACAGAGAATCCTATCAGTATTTACTGTCAACACTGGCTGTTTTATTCATGATGGTATTTATCCTCTCATTGTACTACAGCATGGCACAGTTTATAACTTCAATGCCATTTCACAGGCAAAATAACTTGTGCCAGAATCGCTGAACTAAATGCCCTCCATATTAACAGATGCTGAACTAAATCCAACTTAATAACGTATTTCAAGGCTCTATGAAAACAGAATCCCTGGTGTGTGTACATACACACACACACACACACACACACACACACATTATATATATATATACATACATACACACACACACACACACACACACACCCTTCTTGATGAATTCGAATATCAGAAAGTTAATTTATTTCCGTAATTCAATTTTTTTACGGTCGTTTTTCTATAGTCAATGAACAACGACTCAAGAAGTGACAAGCACTTCTTTTTCGCAGACGTTTTTCCCATTGAAATCAATGGGCAGCTGTTGAGGCGTTCTGCTTCCGATTTTTCGGCCGTTTACAGCCAGAAAAACGGCTGAAAATAAGCCATGTGAATATACCCTAACAGTTAATGAAAACCAAAAATTTAGTGTCTCATAAAATTAGATTATATGAGCCCAATTTCAAAAATGATTTTTAATACCGAAATGTTGGCCTACTGAAAAGTACGTACAGTATATGCACTCAATACTTGGTCGGGGCTCCTTTTGCATGAATTACTGCATCAATGTGGCATGACATGGAGGCGATCAGCCTGTGGCACTGCTGAGGTGTTATTGAAGCCTAGGTTGTATGATAGCGTCCTTCAGCTCGTCTGCATTGTTGGGTCTGGTGTCTCATCTTCCTCTTGATAATACCCCATAGAGAAGCGCAGTGATACTGTGGTTATTACACCAGTTATTGGTACTTTTGGCAGTGTGGGCAGGTGCCAAGTCCTGTTGGAAAATGAAATCGGCATCTCCATCCAGCTTGTCAGCAGAGGGAAGCATGAAGTGCTCTACAATCTCCTGGTAGACGGCTGCGCTGACTCTGGACTTGATATAACACTGTTGCTCAGTGTCCAAAGTCCTGTTTTCAGATGAAAGTAAATTTTGCATTTCATTTGGAAATCAAGGTCGCAGAGTCTGGAGATAGAGCGGCGAGGCGTCAATCCAAGTTGCTTGCGGTCCAGCGTGAAGTTTCCACAGACAGTGATGGTTTGGGGAGCCATGTTATCTGCTAGTGTTGGTCCACTGTGTTATATCAAGTCCAGAGTCAGCGCAGCCGTCTACCAGGAGATTGTAGAGCACTTCATGCTTCCCTCTGCTGACAAGCTTTATGGAGATGCCAATTCACCACATGCAACATTTCAGCCCTACTCCATGGGGCCTTTCTCAAGCTTGGGAAAGCCCCCATGGAGTAGGGCTGAAACGTTGCATGTGGTGAATAAATCCATTTTTTCTCACTAAACTAAGAAGTGCTGTCTCGTATTTTCGGAGGAGATATATATATATCTATCTATATATAGTGACCAATTGAATTCTATTCACCTCAGAAGTGTGTTCATTATCATTACATGATCCACCAATATCTATTACCTATCTAAGAAACTGTTCAAAGAAGCGTTTAAAAGTTAAACCCCTCCATTAACAATTATACTGAAAACCTTTTCCCCTGCAAACAATTGTTCTTAGTTGTCTCTCAACATGTGGAGATCAGCATGGATGTTTTGTTTTTTTTCTATTTTATAGCCATTAGTAAAAGTTACCTTTTCACCAACCATCACTGCCTGCCTACAGAAGAACCAGCTCTGCAGGGTTCAGCCAAATGGTGGTCTAAAAGTTGTCCTACATGAAGAAGGAAACCTCACAAATCACTAGGGCAGTGTTCGCCAGCCTTTTATACCGTGTATGACTGCAGCAGTCTTTACACTAGACTGCGGACTGACCGGCGGCAGCCTTTATACCAGACTGGACTGACCGACAGCAGTGTTTACACCAGACTGTGGACTGGAAGCAACGTTTACGCTAGATTGTGGACTGACCGACAGCAGTGTTTACACCAAACTGCGGACTGAAAGCAGCGTTTGCACTAGACTGAATTGACCGGCGGCAGTATTTATACTAAACTGTGGACTGATCAACCAGACAGAAAACGTTTTTCTCTACATTCTAGCTACCTCTTACCACCGCTAGCTGGATCGTAGGAGCTTGTGGTTATACAATAACAGTATGCAGTAAGCTCTCATGCTCCCTCTAGTGGCAGCAAAAGGCATCCAGAATGTTATTAATTAAAGAGGCTCTGTCACCATATTATAAGTGTCCTATATTGTACATGATGTGATCGGCACTGTAATGTAGATTACAGCAGTGTTTTTTATTTAGAAAAACTATCATTTTTGACGGAGTTGTGACCTATATTAGCTTTATGCTAATGAGTTTCTCAATGGACAATTGGGCATGTCTTACTAGATGACCAAGTGGGCGTTGTGGAGAGAAGTGTATGACGCTGACCAATCAGTGACCAATGAGCGTCATACACTTCTCTCCATTCATTTACACAGCACATCGCGATATAGCTATATCCCTATCTGCAGCCTCATACACACACACTAACATTACTGCAGTGTCCTGATAATGAATATACATTACCTCCAGCCAGGACGTGATGTGTATTCAGAATTATTACACTTCTCTGTGAGTTACAGCATAGCAGGCGTAGTCTTGCGAGATTACGCTGTAAGCGGTCATTCACAGCGAGATCTCGCTGTGCTGTTCTGTAAATCACAGAGACGCTACAGAAGTGGTGAAGATTCTGAATACACATCACGTCCTGGCTGGAGGTAATGTATATTCATTATCAGGACACTGCAGTAATATTAGTGTTTGTGTATGTGGCTGCACGTAGTGATAAAGCTATATCGCTATGTGCTGTATAAATGAATGGAGAGAAGTGTATGACGCTCATTGGTCACTGATTGGTCAGCGTCATACACTCCTCTGTACAACGCCCACTTGGTCATATAGTAAAACACGCCCAGTTGTCCATTGAGAAACTTATTAGCATAAAGCTAAAATAGGTCATAATCAAATAAAAAACACTGCTGTAATCTACATTACAGCGCCGATCACATCATGTACAAGATAGGGCACTTATAATGTGGTGACAGAGCCTCTTTAAATCTTTGTCATTGCAGCAGGGTTCAAGGCGAATAGAAAAAATAAATCAATTTGGCACCTTTTTAGACGCATTTGTGATCGCTTTTAGCAGCCATCTAGAGTCCTGATATGGTGTCACGGATTCAGGCTATACCGAGACTCTAACCATACATGCATAATTCTGTAGAGAATATTAAACTTAGTCTGGTTTCTAAATAAAGAGCATCACCCACTTCTAGAAGTAGAATACAGTAGCGCATACAAGAGGAATCCCAACAACCTCCAAAAGGTGACATGAACAATAAACCTTGTAACGCATCAAATTACCTAGGCAACCCGGTTATTCAATATTTCAGACATGCAAAATCATTATGTCATTAGGCTAATCTCAAAGAGAGCACAGCTAGACCTTTACAGGAAGAATATACAGCATTATTTGGTTCAGCTTGGAAATCAATTACCTTTCTACCTTTTTTTTGTGATGCAGACATTCATTTAAATGAAGAAATTGCAGAATAAAAGAGTCATTCTTTGACATGATTTAAAGGACATTCACCATTGTATTTGATGATCAGAGAGACGGAATCAATTACCCAAAACTGTGTAAATGTTACTGCAACCCTTTATTCCGCTGCCACATGACAATCAACTATCTTCAGAATAAAAACTTTTTTTTTTTTAAAAGCTTTAACAAACATTTAAAAATCCATCTAAAATTATATGTATATAGTTCAATACAACAGTAATGCGAATATCAAATTGAGAACATAGTTTACACGGTAGGAGTTACACTATATTAAAATGAATACAAAAAACATGAAATTCTTATTTTAGTATAGATATCAATACCAGAACGGTGCAGCTTTATGTGGAATTGGTAACTTGATTACCATTAGAGCAGGGGTCTCAAGCACGCGGCCCGCGGGCCGCCCCTGGGGCTGTCATCTGCGGCCCGCGCGACACAGAGCCGCTAGTATCGGCTCTGCTCCGAGACTCTGGAATTCCCGGACATCGCTGTCCACATATGAACAGCGATGTCTGGGGCTTCCCCAGAGCCGGAGTCCCGAGCAGAGCGCTGGTGTCGGCTCTGCTCCGGGACTCTATGGAATTCCCGGACATCGCTGCCCATATATGGACAGTGTGTCAGGGTCTTCCCCAGAGCGGAGTCCCGGGCAGAGCGCTATTATCGGCTCTGCTCCGGGACTCTGGGGAAGCCTCTGACATCGCTGTTCATACATCGACAATGATGTCAGGGGCTTCCCCAGAGCAGGAGTCCCAGTGATGTCAGGCGCACAGCTGGAGTCCCAGGAAGAGCCTACTAGCGCTCTGCCTGGGACTCCAGCTCTGGGCAAGCCCCTGACATCACTGGGGCAGCCTCTACAGAGGGCACTGGGGCGTCATCTACAAGTGGGTGTGAGACAGTATCTGAAGAGGACACTGGCATTATCTAGGGGTGTGTGGCCTTATCTACAGAGGGCACTGCGGCAGCATCCACAGAGGGCACTGCGGCAGCATCCACAGAGGGCACTGCGGCAGCATCCACAGAGGGCACTGCGGCAGCATCCACAGAGGGCACTGCGGCAGCATCCACAGAGGGCACTGCGGCAGCATCCACAGAGGGCACTGCGGCAGCATCCACAGAGGGCACTGCGGCAGCATCCACAGAGGGCACTGCGGCAGCATCCACAGAGGGCACTGCGGCAGCATCCACAGAGGGCACTGCGGCAGCATCCACAGAGGGCACTGCGGCAGCATCCACAGAGGGCACTGCGGCAGCATCCACAGAGGGCACTGCGGCAGCATCCACAGAGGGCACTGCGGCACTATCTAAAAAGGGGCTGCCCAATCTTGACATGTGTGCTAACTGAGCCGCCGGACTGCATTTAACGACACTTAAACTGGAAAGCTGGATTGTTGAAATAAGCACGTGGAGAAAGATCTCAAATTTTAAACCTAGCGCTATTATTCTAGTAATGTAGTATTATTATTCTAGTAATATAGTGTTATAGTAGTTCAAATAACTAATTGATTAACAATAATTTTGTATTGTATCAAATTTGAAAGTAATGAGGCCCGTCAACTTCCCATTTTTTCTATATGCGGCCCACTTACCCGGCCGAGTTTGAGACCCCTGCATTAGAGACTATGTGGTACTCCCAGACAACAGACATGTTTAAAGGTGGCACTGTTACAATACACCCTAGCATAATGTTGGCTATGCCGTATACATGGCACTTTAATTGAAAAATGTGTGGCATGGCAAAATAATTACAGCTGGGTATAGGTCTAAAAATATTACTTGATATTTTTGTCTTTTGAACAATCAAACATTTTTCAAAGTGAATTTCGGTGGGTCATTTAAGTTAGTTACCATCAATAGACATATGATCACTGTATAAAAAAAAAATATGTTTTAGGCCTTATTCACACGAACGTGTTATACGTCCTTGATACGCGCTTGATTTTCACGAGCGTCGCACGGATCTATGTTAGTGAATGGGGCCGTTCAGACAGTCAGTGATTTTCACGCAGCGTATGTGCGTTGCGTAAAACTCATGTCATATCCTATACTTGCCCGTGTTTCGCGCAGCACGAAGTCAATGGGTGCATGCAAAATCGCGCATGGCACACGGAAGCACTTCCGGATGACGCGCGTAATTCGCGCTACAGCTGGTAAAGAAGAGAAGGGAAACATAAAATCCCCTCCTTTACTGTGTCGTCACATAAAAAGGGAGTGTCATAATGATGCCGGCTGCGCGAAAATCACGCAGCCACGCACCATATACACATGTCACACTGAACTTTTGCGCGCGCAAAACGGATACGGTCGTGTGAATAAGGCCTTAGGGTCTTTTTTTTTTCCCTCACCATTTTCTAATTAGAAGTGGTAAATAGCAGTTCACTATGTTACATAAAAGCAGTCATAAGGTAAAACGGACACCTATCAGCAACAGGAAACCACCTGTTCTTATTTACAGTCATTCTATAGTTTTAATGACCTGACAGACACTGGTACAGTTTTGAAACGCGTAGACTAATGCTTTCCTAAAAATGCTGTCATTTTGTTTATCAATCCTGGACTCTTCCTTGATGTTAGCAGCGCTGTTCATGGTTCAGCTTTTCTATTATATTCTATAGTTTTGATATAAGTTAATCGGGTTCATCACGTGTGATTTTACGCTGGATCCATGGGAGTGTTGTGGTTTCCATGTGGAGGCCACAAAACGAATCTGAACATCGCATTAAAGAAAAAAAAACGACTTTTTCTTAGTTTTTTACATAAAACTGGAAAGCCTCGTGTAATTAATTAAAAGTTTTGCAATTTTCTAAGGCTGGGTTCACACCTGCGTCGGGTCATTCCATTCTTCTCTGTAAGAGGAGCATTACAAGGGAATACCTCAAGCAATGGTTCCGTTGCACCATGGACACAACCAGCGGCCAACAGAACCCATTGAACATACTAATAAAGGTGGCAGATCACGTAAAGTTAAGGTCCTCATACACGACCCGTCCTGGGTCATGTAAACGAGCACCGATCAATGAGACCTCTCGTTGATCGGCGCTCGTTTGCTCCCTTCACAAGGAGCTAGTATGGGGACGTTCTATGAACGATTGATTGCCCGATAATTGGCCCACGAAAAAGGGCCTTCACAGAGTGGGGTCACCGAGTACTGAGGTACATAATACATATAAGTCGCCAACGCTCTGCTGAATCAATAATTGCATAGTTCTAACTGGTATTACCAGCAGCACAAAGACTGTGCTCCCGGAGCTTCAAGCCATGGGTTTTCATTACCAAGCAGCTGCATACAAGCCTAACATCACCAAGCACAATGCCAAGTATTGGATGGAGAGGTGTAAAACACGCTGCCACTGGATTCTAATGGACGAGTATGGGTTTGGCAAGTGCCAGGAGAGCGTTATCTGCCTGACTGCATTGTGCCAACTGTAAAGTGCGGTGGAGAGGGGCAAATGCTATGGGGTTGTTTTTCAGGGGTTGTTTTTCAGGGGTTGTCCTAGGCCCCTTCGCGCCATGGAAGGGAAATCTTAATGCTTCAGCATACCAAGACATTTTGGACAATTATATGCTTCCAAGTTTGTGGGAACAGTTTGGGTAAACGCCAGGGGCGTAACTAGGAAAGACTGGGCCCCATAGCAAAATTTTGACTGGGGCCCCCCCTCCCCGGACCCCCCTCCCCTGGGTGTCACACAAGCCCCCCCCCTTGTAGATAGTGCCTTTTTTTACAGCCCCCCCCTGTAGAGAACACCATGCAGAGTGTCCCCCCCCTGTAGGTAACGCCATGCAGAGTCCCCCCCCTGTAGGTAAAAAGCCATGCAGAGTTCCCACCCTGTAGGTAACGCCATGCAGAGTCCCCCCCCTGTAGGTGTAACGCCATGCAGAGTCCCCCCCCTATAGGTAACGCCATGCAGAGTCCCCCCCCTATAGGTAACGCCATGCAGAGTCCCCCCCTATAGGAAACGCCATGCAGAGTCCCCCCCCCCCGTAGGTAACGCCATGCAGAGTCGTCCCACCTGTAGGTAACGCCATGCAGAGTCGTCCCACCTGTAGGTAACCTCTGACTTCCGGCGTCTGCGCAGCTCAATAAAAATGAAAGGAGCACTGGTCACGCATGCGCACAAGCGCAACCGGTGCTCCATTCATTTCTACAGAGCTGCCGACACAGACCCCGGAAGTCCGAGGTTTGTGATGGAGAAGGTCAGGGGACTTTCAGTCCCCCGTTCTCCCTATCAATGCCAGCGATAACACATGTATCCCCTATCCAGATACATGTCTTTTGTTTAATGGCAGAGCGGGGAGATACCTCCCTGCTCTGCTGTAGTCATGTTCAGTGGCGTCGCGCTGAAGCAGCCATAGCGGCTGCTAGCGGAGCCTCCGGCCATGATGGGGGCCCGTGCCGGCGGGCGACACGGGCCCCCTCATGCCGCGGGCCCCGTAGCAGCCGCTACGGCTGCTGTTATGGCGGTAGTTACGCCACTGGTAAACTCTCTTTTCTGCTCGAGCATGACTGTGGCCCAGTGAATAAAGCAAGGTCGATAAAGGTATGGTTGAGTGAGTTTGGTGTGGAAGAACTTGACTGGCCCGCAAAGAGCCCTGGCCACAACCTCATCTAAGGGTATGTTCACACGGCCTATTTTAGGCCCGTAAACGCCCGAAAAATCGGAAGCAGAACGCCTCCAAACATCAGCCCATTGATTTAGAAGGGAAAACGGCGTTCTGTTCCGACGGAGCGTTTTTCGCTGCGTTTTTTATTACACGTAAAAAACCGGCCGCGAAAAAGTGCAGGTCACCTCTTGGGACGTTTTTGGAGCCGTTTTTCATAGACTCGTGAAAAAATCTCCAAAAACGGCCGTAAAAAACGCCGCGAAAAACGCAACAAAAATCGCGAGTGGCACAAAAAAAAGTCTGAAAATTAGAAGCTGTTTTCTCCTGAAAACAGCTCCGTATTTTGAGACGTTTTTGACTCTGCGTGTGAACATACCCTTACACCTTTGGGATGAACAAGAACAGAGATTGCGAGCAGGGCCCTGTCATCCAACATCAGTGTCTGACATCACAAATGATCTTCTGTATGAAGAAGTAAAAATTCCCAAAAGACACTCCAAAATCTTGTAGAAAGCCTTCCCAGACCATGGACAGGGGAGCTTTGGTAAAGGGTGAAGGGACAAAGCACAAAGAGGATAGATTATATTAAAAGGGGTTTTCCCATGATGGACATAGCCACAGGATATGTCATAAATGTCAGATAGATGTGGATCCCACCTCTGGGACCCGCACCCATCTCTAGAACAGGGTCCCCTAAGCCCCGTTCTAGCTTTTTGTGCTCACACCGACTCCCGGCCACTTCCTGATTACATGGTCAGGAGTTACGGAAACAGCGTAGCTCAGCGAGTTATGCTGTTTCCCTAACTCCCGACTATGTAATTAGTGGCTGGGACCCCGGATGAGCAAAAAAGCTAGAGCGGGTTTAGAGAGTGGGACCCACATTTACAACACATCCTGTGGATAGTTCATAGATGTCCTTCATGGGAAAACCCCTTTAAAATACAGTTTTTACATCGGGTTTTAACACTAATTTTTTTGCTACAAAAAGAAAATTACATGTTGATCTTTGACTGTGCAGGGAGGAGCTGCTGATAACAAGTAGGTATCAATTCACTGCTGCCCGAGTCACAACCGTATTATACTTTCCCTCCAGCCCAAAAACAGCTCAGGATCATCGATAGAAGGGTTAAAAGAACATGCAGCATTTTACAGTTCATGCCAACATGCACAGGTTAGTATTAGAGAACAGACATGAAAATCTTACCACATCATCGGTCAAGTTTTTCAGTTTGTTTATTTGCTGCATGAGAGAAAGAAGAAAAACAAGTAGATGTAAATATACCACAGTAGGTGTAAAATCAGCGGAGCACAGCAGTATACTAGAGTATTGCACAGAAAAACATGTTAGGATGTACAGTACTTGGGTCCTGACACTGCCATCAATACAATTTATACATCATACACACTTATACCAGGGAATTGTTGCTTTAGATTTGATGCTGGGTTTTTACTGTTCTTTATCCCCGGACTAAATAATTTTATTGAATCCGGACAAGAGGCAGATAACCGTCGTACAAGCATAAAAATCTGAAACCGTCAGTACCGTGGATCTGACGGGAGCAGGATTTAACGAAAGATATAGCTGCAGTGTAAAGACAATAGAGAGCAGCTGTATCTCAAAAAGTAAACTAATTTTTTTTAAATAAAATCAATTTAGAAAGTTGCACTAATCACGCTGACTAACCTTTTTATTAAAAAAAAACTGACTTTCAAAGGGTTTACATAGCCTTTAATGTAATGTACTCTTTCCATGTTTTGTTACAGTATTACTAGGTTTCCCTTTTTTTTTAACCTAAAAGAAAAAAAGTTGAACAACGAATATACAAAAAGAAAAATCTGCAACAACCAAGATCCGGAGAAACTCTATATTATCAGTAGAGTAGCACAGCAAGTGTTCTGATCTGAAGCTAGGGCACGCCAAAAGAGAGCAGGTGTATGAACACAGGCCTAAAAGCATTGGTAAACTCATTGCACAATTAAAGAAAAACTCCTTCAGAATAGTAACTCCATAAACGCAGGATAAAAAAAAAAATTATATATATATATATATATATATATATTCTGTATGCAGACACAACCCAGCGTGAGTTCTACCCATCATCTTCCTCTGCCGGGCGGCGAGGAAGAGCAGTACTTGCGGCACAGATGTAGACACACCATCAGCCCTTCTATGCAATGTCAGTGACAACCTTGGATCATTCCAAAGCTTGGAGATCTAGGCAGATTGTAGCTTTGTCATAACTTTTGTTCCCTCATTTGTCATTCATTCCTAAGCAGGTTGTCCAGGTTGTAATAAACCACTGCATGTCCTGAAAACTGAACCTTTTTAGTGTCAATGGGATTTTTAACCCCTTAAATGGTCAGTAACTTAAACTTTGCATACATTTATAAGTATAAAAACATTGTAATATATCTTATTAGAGAAAAATACCTCTTTCTCCACAACAAAATCCTCTCCTCCCCTTCCTGTTTACTCACTCTGGATTTACTGCTTTTTCCATCTCCTCAAGACTACACAGACTCACGTCTCACTGTGGGATCAGATCACACCTGCCCATAGAAGTTTATGGAGGGGGAGGGAACAGGAGCAGAGTGTGGTAGGCAGGCACAGAGAGACGCTGCAGCAGCTTCTAGTAAGTGTTATAGCTCACCCTAGCGCTGGATTCTCAGCTACACTGCTCAGTACTGCTGTAAAATGTCCTCCTGTTTCTCTAATATATATATATATATATATATATATATATATATATATATATATATATAGGGGGAAAAAAAAAAAAAAAATCGAGCAAAGAAGCAGCACTCAATAGCAAAAAATGAAATTTATTCACCCATCACAGCAACGTTTCACTTCCTCCATGCTGCTCCTATTATATGTTTGTTTCTATATATATATATATATACATATATATACACACACACATATATACACACACACACACACACACACACACACACACACACACACACACTAGATAGAGATAGAAGAGCAGGTTTCTGCTCTTCTACGTGTACATTGCACATCGCCCACTAGTTCTGAGACAGCTGAGAATTCTAGAAGAGCCTGCAAAGGGGGGGGGGGATTGCTAAATTATGCCACATAAAATAATCGCACCATTTAATGTACTGAGAGAGTTTTTGCAAGTTTTATTGATACCATTTTGGGAAACACTACTTTTCAATCTTTCTATCAATTTATGTTTTTGTCATGGCGTTCACCATGAGAAACAAACAACATTATATTCTGACAGTTCAGACGTTTACAGACCTGGCAATACCTCTTATTTTATTCGCATTGTTATTTCAAAAAATGACAAAAGGGTTTTTTATTTGAACTTTTTTTTTATAGTGTTAAAACTTTAATAAAGAATAACTGCACCTTCAGCAAACATTTAATATGTTACAGGCACATTTGTGAGGTTTGGATTGGTGGGGTCCGGGTGCAGAGACCCCAAACCATCGATGAAACAAAGGTGCAGAAGTGCTCCGCTGAGAATCTGCACCTTCTGCTGTGATCGCCGCTCCTCGTTAGGCTGAAGATGGACAACATAGAACACGTATGTGAGCCGTCTTCAGCCTGACTGAGTGCCGATCACAGTTGCACCGTGGTTTCAGCACCGGTGGGGGTCTCAGCATGTCTATTACATATCAAAATTTTCTGAAAATGCAGTTACACTTCACATTTATTTTTTCTGGTCATACTTGATTTGAATATTGCCATTGTTGGATAGCTGGTATCGTACACTGAAAAGCTCACATATTGCTGTGTATGGTATTTTTAATGGTCTCCTATTAAGCCCTGGCAGAGCTTAGTAGGAGAAACATGGCAGACCTGGGGCATTCATTAATCCGCGTGACTGGATGAGAGAAATGGGGGGGGGGGGGGGGATCCTCTAAAAGTTTAGAAGCCTTTTCCTGTTCTGATGAACCACGAGAGGTTGGGGTGTTGCATCTGTAATACGGACGCAAAAAATAACCCATTTTACGTCCGTGTGAAAGCAGCCTGATGGTCCTTTTACACTGGCAGATTTCTGCCGGTAAATGATTGCCGATTGTGGAGCAATCATTGCACTGTATGGGGACACACTATCTCGTTAATTCAAATCCAGTTTGCATCATTGTAGGCAGCACATCCTCTTGTTTACATTAGATTTCATGCCAACAACCATGATTTTTACTGCTGCATCAAAGATTCAATCAGCCTACAAACGAGCCATTGCTTGTTTGTCTGCTGATGGCTTAGCCCTTTTTCACAGGCCGAAGATTGGTAACGAGTGTTGTTTCCCCCCCGATCGTCGGCCCTTGTAAAACGGCCTTAGGCTACATTCACACGAACATGTCCAACCTCGGACGTGAAAAACTAGTTTTTCACGTCAGAGGTGCGCCCATGCGGGACGCTTTGTCATGCATCATCCACAGACTAGAGTCTATGGGGGGGATGCGTGATGCGCAAAAAAATAGGATATGTCCTATATTTTCACAGACCTATAACACGCTCCTTTAAAACAAGGGTCGTGTAAACAGCCCCATTGAAATACATGAGTCCGTGTGACGGCCGTTGTTTTAACGGACGTCATACACGCCAGTCTGAATGAGCCCTTAAAGAGGCTCTGTCACCAGATTTTGCAACTCCTATCTGCTATTGCAGCAGATAGGCGCTGCAATGTAATTACAGTAACGTTTTTATTTTTAAAAAACGAGCATTTTTGGCCAAGTTATGGCCATTTTTGTATTTATGCAAATGAGGCTTGCAAAAGCCCAAGTGGGCGTGTTTAAAGTATAAGTCCAACTGGGCGTGTATTATGTGCGTACATCGGGGCGTGTTTACTACTTTTACTAGCTGGGCGTTCTGACGAGAAGTATCATCCACTTCTCTTCAGAACGCCCAGCTTCTGGCAGTGCAGACACACAGCGTGTTCTCGAGAGATCACGCTGTGACGTCACTCACAGGTCCTGCATCGTGTCAGACGAGCGAGGACACATCGGCACCAGAGGCTACAGTTGATTCTGCAGCAGCATCGGCGTTTGCAGGTAAGTCGATGTAGCTACTTACCTGCAAATGCTGATGCTGCTGCAGAATCAACTGTAGCCTCTGGTGCCGATGTGGCCGACACGATGCAGGACCTGGGGCAGGAAGTGAGTGACGTCACAGCGTGATCTCTCGAGAACACGCTGTGTGTCTGCACTGCCAGAAGCTGGGCGTTCTGAAGAGAAGTGGATGATACTTCTCGTCAGAACGCCCAGCTAGTAAAAGTAGTAAAAACGCCCCGATGTACGCACATAATACACGCCCAGTTGGACTTATACTTTAAACACGCCCACTTGGACTTTTGCAAGCCTCATTTGCATAAAAACAAAAATGGTCATAACTTGGCCAAAAATGCTTGTTTTAAAAAAAATAAAAAAACGTTACTCTTATCTACATTGCAGCGCCGATCTGCTGCAATAGCAGATAGGGGTTGCAAAATCTGGTGACAGAGCCTCTTTAAGGCACACGCCAAATTCTTGTCAATTTACTTATAAGAGGACCTTTTGTACTTAGTCTCTTTATACATGCAGTAATCTGGATAATGCTGCACGAAAAAATTATATTTTAACATTGGTGGCCAGACAAACCCAAGAAAGAAACGGAACAATAATTAAACTATAAAAATAAGAAATAAAAAAAGTTATTAATGGAGCAGATAGCATTTATATAAATCAGTATGACAAAAATGACAATGGATATCTTAAGAGCACAGAACACCGATATTTTATATCCTACGCATATGCATAAATCACGAAATGAAACAGCTTCAGTTCACCGTGCGTAACTTATGGATGTTGTCGTGTGCAACGCATTTTAAAATGTTGGAAAATTTATGAACCATTATATCATTTACATCAGATGTCTCTGTGACAAGTATTCAATTTGCGCTCTGACAGTATTTTCCAGGATATTTGCGCCTTTCTATGCTTTTAATTTGTCACACAGTATCAAAGGTTCGGTATATTAGAGTTTCCTTTCCTAACATAGAATGTAATAGTTACATTACAAACACATTGTAACAAGGTATTACAAGCCACTGAAAGATGCTGTAGAATCTATCAACATTAAAAAAATATTTTCTCAACTAAGGTGCTGTTGACAACCACCGTTTCAAATACAGCTAGCCTGGTAGCCCGGCGATTGCAGGGGTAGTTGCGTCTGGCCACATATTTCCTCTGCATTCAAATTAATGGGCGACTATATAATACGTGACCAAGTGTGCTGTGCCAGAGAAGGAGATGCTCTTTGTTAGCACCTCTGCTCTTTGGCTCAGAGGGGGGTCCCGAACAGGTGAACACGGGATAGAGGAAACATTCCTTTTGGAAAAGTTAGGTAATATTTTCCCTATCCCTTGTGCCGACATCAGATTCTGATGTCAAGCGCTGCGGCAGCAAAAACAAATGCATTGCCTGTCAGTTTGACACGGACAGGCAATAATACTTTGATATACGAAAAAAACAAAAAAAAAAAACCTAAATAAAATAAGTTATAAATTAAATCAAAAATAAAAATGACAGTAAAATAAACAAAAAAAATGTTTTCATAAGAAGTGGTTAAGATGATTCAAAAAAATGAAACACCCAAGACACATTAGGACTGAGCGATTATGACCAAAATCACGATTAATTTAACATGTAACCTTGATTACGATTGATAAAAGATGGTATAGGGCACACCCCTTTTTGCATGCTACGCCACTGAATATATATCCCCCTGAACCTTCTGTATATAATACACCCCCCGACATTGCCCCCACCCAGTATAAGGCCACCATAGCTGCCCCTCACACAATAGAATGTCCCCATAGCTGCGGCCACACATTATAATTAATTTCGGTTTCGCTTCATTTTTTTGCTTAATTGCCCAGCCCTACAACATATACAAACTACGGTCTACTATTATATCTCAATTAATGCAAGTCTATATATATTACATAGCGTCAAACTGGATTAACACATTTAAAAAAAAAAAAGATAAAAATCCCAGGAATCAATCAGCAGTCATCAGGGCTGGAAAACTCAGAGCCATCGGATCCGTCACATGACAGAAACCAACAGCGCCAAAAGTAACACATTGTCTGTAACCACTTAGTAACCAGCAAGGCGACGGCCCAGTCGAGGACCTGCGTGGGTGTCTCATTTTCTTATCTTAGACATTTATGGCATATCCACAGAATAAGCTATAAATGTGCGATAGACGTAGGTACCACCCCTAGGACACGCACCTGTCCTATGTCCCACTCCAGATGCTCTCCGGCCACTGTCTGATGAGGTATTCGGTAGTATGGAAACAACCGAGCTCACTGAGAAACGCTGTTTCTGTATCTCCCATAGAAGTTAATATGTAGGAGTTACGGAAACAACGTAGCATGGCGATATGTCCAAGATGGGAAAACCACTTTAATGTGTTCGGTTTCCGTCACAGAGTCCATCGATTGGCCAGACAAAATAGCGCAGCACAACGGAATTTGTGAATTTAGAACCAAAACTGAGCCTCTGACACAGATGTGAACAGAGCCTTATTTATTTTAAATATTCTGTTCTATATATGAAGAGGGGTATATTATATATCAAAGCCCAGATTTTGAATAAGAATGGCTAAATCCCTTTATAAGTGCAAGGGTAATTCAACAAAGTATTCGTTTTAGGGTAATAACCACATTATTTTTGTTCTTTATTTCTATTTTTCCACCCTAAAATATATTTCAATTTGCTTTTCAGTACAATTTTACAGATTATAGGCGACATTAAAAGGTGGAAAAAGATCTGTAATTATTAATCTTGTACTGATTTTGTAACATAAAAGTGTGTTGATTTTTTTTATTCCACTGTATTTGTGAGGTATATAAAGTAGGGAGGCATAGACCTTTTCCACAATGGCTATAAAGGAAACTCCAAAATGGGATGAAATGCGTTAGCCAATAAAAATCCACGTTGCAGATGATTGTCATCATCACGTCGTTGAGCGCAACGTGAACCCAAGCCACGCTGAAAATTGCATACCTTGGCACAACTCCAGTATGCTTGCCAAATGAACCCGGAGCAACAACGTTGTTGGAAGGAGCATCTGCCTAAACCCTTAATGGGAAACTAAAAACAAGGATAATAGTATGGGACCCACAATTTACTTCGTTTTGTAGAAAAAAAATTAATTGCCTGTAATAAATGGTTTAGTAATTAAAACACATTTATACAAAATTGTGCAGTAGGGTTGCACGATGCATTGAAACTTCTATACTGTTTCGATACCGTGCATCCTCAAACTGTTCAATACCGTTAATTCATGTATTACGATACTAAGCTGTGCGGCCGTATTACACAGCCGCAGCCCCGCCCCAACGGCTGAGATTAGAGAAACATCTACTCTCCGCCGCTATTCCCCTGAATGCTGCGATCAAAGCTAAACGCAGCATTCAAGGGGTAAATTAGAAGCGGGGGGTATGCCCTTTGGATCGCGTCGAGGGACATACCATGTACGTGCAGACAGAACAGGGTCCATTGAAGGACCCTAGAGCTGTCTGACCATATTTCCTGTTAGGGCATACTTATTACACAGGCAGTTGTTAGGACATACCCATCAGTACACAGGCTAATGTACTGGCATATAGATATATGCCAGTACATTAAAGTTTAAAAATTAAAAAAAAAGTAAAAAATAAAATTAAGTAATGTCAATTTAAAAAAAAAAACATTTTTTACAACATTAACATAAGTCTCAATTCGTAAAACACATTCCGTATTGTCGTCACTGTAATAAATTAATAGTGTATGACGTTTACGCTGTTCTAAAATAAAAACGGCTTTCACTTAACGTAAGGCATGAGATTCTGAATTTTGAACCTCCATGTGCCTCACATTAATAGTAATTAACCGAATCATGTACCTCACACATTAACTCAATGTTGTCCATTATGACTGAGAAACATGATGGGGTTAATAACTATTAACGTGAGGCCCATGGAGGTTCAAAATTCATCACACCACGTGCCTCACATCAGAAAATGGAAGATTTTTTTTTTATTATTAATGTTGGCAAAAGTATCGTTTTGGTATAGGGTATCGCAATACTACATGAAGTATCGGTATCGAAGCCCAAATTCTGCTATCGTGACAACCCTATTGTACAGCAAAAATAGAAGAAGAGGGGGGAGGAATCCTCCAGCTCACCTGACACTACAGAGTGTGTCTCAGCAGCGCCCGGAATCTCGTGTCGGTACACGTTCTGAAGCACGGAAGGAGAGGGAAGTGTTGTTCCAGCGCTGCAAGGAGTATTTAAAATGGAAGAAGGTTTCCAAGTTTAATGGCGTTCAATTAAAAAATAGTCCAGAGGTATAGTCCTGATGTGAGGGTAAGCGGGCGGTAATGTCCTCAGAGCCTACGCGTTTCGGATGCTACTGCATCCTTAGTCTTGGCTGTAATGTCTTGACATTACAGCCAAGACTAAGGATGCAGTAGCATCCGAAACGCGTAGGCTCTGAGGACATTACCGCCCGCTTACCCTCACATCAGGACTATACCTCTGGACTATTTTTTAATTGAACGCCATTAAACTTGGAAACCTTCTTCCATTTTAAATACTCCTTGCAGCGCTGGAACAACACTTCCCTCTCCTTCCTATTGTACAGCCTTGTAGAGTGCCGATTGTGTCTTGGGATTTTGCTTTGATTAAAAATTATTAGGGTATGTTCACATGCTAGACTAAAAAACGGAGCGGTTTTCAGGCAAAAACAGCTCCAGATTTTCAGAGGTTTTTGTAACAACTTGCGTTTTTCACGGCGTCTTTTACGGCCATTATTGGAGCTGTTTTTCAATGGAGTCAATGAAAAATGGCTCCAAAAACTTCCCAATTAGTGTTCTGCGCTTCTTTTTCGCGGGTGTCTTTTTACATGCCATATTTTGACAGCGATGCGTAAAATGACACCTGGTGGGAACAGAACACCGTAAAACCCATTGCAGACAATGGGCAGATGTTTGTAGGCGTACTGGAGCAGTTTTTTCAGGCGTAATTCGAGGTGTAAAACGCCCAAATTACGTCTGAAACCACTGCGTGTGAACATCCCCTAAAAAAGGACAAGCATGGTGTGAAAATACATTGAACCAAAACCAATGTCTTAACTAGTGAGGCTGGGTTCACACGACCTATTTTCAGACGTAAACGAGGCGTATTATGCCTCGTTTTACGCCTGAAAATAGGGCTACGATACGTCGGCAAACATCTGCCCATTCATCTGAATGGGTTTGCCGACGTACTGTGCAGACAACCTGTCAACCAGCCTCGTCAAAAGAAGTGCAGGACACTTCTTTCAGACGTAATTTGAGCCGTACTTCATTGAACTCCATGAAGCACAGCTCAAAATTTACGGCTGTCAGAGAAGCCTCGCAAAATGCGAGGAGGAGCATTTACGTCTGAAACGAGGCAGCTGTTTTCTCCTGAAAACAGGCTGTCTTTTCAGACGTAAAAGCCTGCTATCGTGTGCACATACCCTGAAGGTGCTAGAAAAGCAAGCCACTAAATGACTACCTCACAAATCCACAGAATTTAATTACGGTGTTTGTAAAGCTACACTGTTCAGCCATAACATTAAAAACCAATTGCCTAGTATTGTGTAAGTCCCTCTTGTGCCACCAAAACCGTTCCAGGACTCCACAAGACTGCTGAAGATGTCCTGTGGTATCTGGCACCAAGACGTTAGTAGCAGATCCTTCAAGACCTGTAAGTTGCGAGGTGGGGCCTCCATGGATCAGACTAACTTTTCCAGCAAATCCCACAAATGTTCAATGACATTGAGATCTAGGGACTTTCGAAGTCAAGTCAACGCCTTTAACTTTTTATCATGTTCTTCAAACCATTTCTGAATAATTTTTGTAGTGTGGCAGGACGCATTATCCTGCTGGAAGAGGCCATTGCCATTAGGGTATAGTGTTCGCATTAAAGAGGCTCTGTCACCACATTATAAGTGCCATATTTCCTACATAATGTGATCGGCAAAAATTTGAGAAAAAAAAGGAGTCAAAAGCGCCACAAGTAATATGAATAAATACAAAACAGCCCACACAATGAAGCCTGGTGTAGGGGCGCCACTACACCAGGCTTCATTGTGTGGGCTGTTTGACCGTCTCTCTTTCCATGGGTAAGCTTGCATTAACATCTGCTATTTTTTGCAGATCTTTACTTAACAGAACCATTATAAAACATTCCGGGATATTTCTCCCTTTTGTATTCATTTCAATTTGAAGAGCCTTTTTTCGGATAATGCATCATTCTAGTGTCTCTTGCACTATTTGATACCAGTGCCATTAGGACCGTTTTTGTTACTTTATGTCCTAAATTATTTTGACACAAACACTATTGTACATCACATATAAGACACCATTACGATGCATCTTCGATATTGGTCCCTTTTGACTATCTAGGGCAGGAGTCTCAAGTACGCGGCCCGCGGGCCGCATGCGGCCCCTGGGGCTGTCATCTGCGGCCCGCGGGACACAGAGCCGCTAGCATCGGCTCGAGACTCTGGAATTCCCTGACATCGCTGTCCACATATGAACAGCGATGTCTGGGGCTTCCCCAGAGCCGGAGTCCAGAGCAGAGCGCTGGTGTCTGCTCTGCTCCGCGACACTGTGGAATTCCCTGACATCGCTGCCCATATATGGACAGTGTGTCAGTGTCTTGCCCAGAGCGGAGCAGAGCACTGGTGTCGGCTCTGCTCCGGGACTCTGTGGAATTCCCTGACATCGCTGCCCATATATGGACAGTGTGTCAGGGTCTTCCCCAGAGCGGAGTCCCGGGCAGAGCGCTATTATCGGCTCTGCTCCGGGACTCTGGGGAAGCCTCTGACATCGCTGTCCATACATCGACAATGATGTCAGGGGCTTCCCCAGAGCAGGAGTCCCAGTGATGTCAGGAGCACAGCTGGAGTCCCAGGAAGAGCCTACTAGCGCTCTGCCTGGGACTCCAGCTCTGGGCAAGCCCCTGACATCACTGGGGCAGCCTCCACAGAGGGCACTGGGGCAGCCTCCACAGAGGGCACTGGGGCGTCATCTACAAGTGGGTGTGTGACAGTATCTGAAGAGGACACTGGCATTATCTAGGGGTGTGTTGCCTTATCTACAGAGGGCACTGTGGCCTTATCTACAGAGGGCACTGTGGCCTTATCTACAGAGGGCACTGTGGCCTTATCTACAGAGGGCACTGTGGCCTTATCTACAGAGGGCACTGTGGCCTTATCTACAGAGGGCACTGTGGCCTTATCTAGGGGTGTGTTGCATTATCCACAGAGGGCACTGCGGCAGCATCCACAGAGGGCACTGCGGCAGCATCCACAGAGGGCACTGCGGCAGCATCCACAGAGGGCACTGCGGCAGCATCCACAGAGGGCACTGCGGCAGCATCCACAGAGGGCACTGCGGCAGCATCCACAGAGGGCACTGCGGCAGCATCCACAGAGGGCACTGCGGCAGCATCCACAGAGGGCACTGCGGCAGCATCCACAGAGGGCACTGCGGCAGCATCCACAGAGGGCACTGCGGCAGCATCCACAGAGGGCACTGCGGCACTATCTAAAAAGGGGCTGCCCAATCTTGACATGTGTGCTAACTGAGCCAGCGGACTGCATTTATGCGACACTTAAACTGGAAAGCTGGATTGTTGAAATAAGCACGTGGAGAAATATCTCAAATTTTAAACCTAGCGCTATTATTATAGTAATGTAGTGTTATTATTCTAGTAATATAGTGTTATAGTAGTTCAAATAACGAATTGATTAATAATAATTTTGTATTGTATCAAATTTGAAAGTAATGCGGCCCGTCAACTTCCCATTTTTTCTATATGCGGCCCACTTACCCGGCCGAGTTTGAGACCCCTGATCTAGGGCATATATGTTCTGTTGTATTTTCAATGTAAGATACTCGTGGTAATATATTGTTCTATACTACCCACACTAGGTATTTTAGATCCTTATACTTAATTTTTTTTAATCTGTGTCATGTGATATTGTATGTTAAATCTAAATAAAGTTTTGTATTTATTCATATTACTTGTGGCGCTTTTGACTCCTTTTTTCTCAAATTTTTGCTTATGCTATATTGGAGTTATGCTACATTATAACAGTACACTGGGAGGTGCCTTGACACGGTCGGTGGTACCGAACTTGTGATTTGACCTGCGAGTACGTATTTATAAAATGTGATTGGCGCTGTAATATAGGTAACAGCAGTGGTTTTTATTTAGAAAAATTATAAATTTTGACCAAGTTATGACCTATTTTAGATTTATGCGAATGACTTTCTTGGGCAGTTTGTAGCTTTTGACCAAGTGGGCGTTGTAAAGAGAAGTGTATGACGCTGACCAGTCAGCGTCATACACTTCTCTCCATTCATGTACTCAGCACATAGTGGTCTTGCGAGATCACAATATGCTGTCACTTACTCACACATTAAAGAGACTCTGTCACCACATTATAAGTGGCCTATCTCCTACATAAGGAGATGGGCGCCATAATGTAGGTGACAGCGGTGCTTTTTATTTAGAACTATTTATTTTCACCACATTAGGAGCGATTTTAGCTTTATGCTAATTAGCTTCTTCATGCCCAAGTGGGCGTGTTTTTACTTTAGACCAAGTGGGCGTTGTACAGAGGAGTGTATGACGCTGACCAATCAGCGTCATGCACTTCTCTCCATTCATTTAGACAGCGCATAGTGACACTGCGTTGTTCACTATGTGCTGTCTTATACTGATATATTAACGTTACTTAAGTGTTTAGACAGGGACTAGTCATTCCTTCCAGCCAGGACGGGATGTCTATTCACAATCCCTGCACTTCGTTAACGTTTGTTTGGTACTTACAGCAGAGCAAAGCGTAATCTCACGAGATCTCGCTGTAAATGACAGATTACAGCGAGATTACGCTTTGCTCTGCTGTAAGTAGCAAACAAACGTTAACGAAGTGCAGAGATTGTGAATAGACATCCTGTCCTGTCTGGAAGGAATGTCTAGTCACGGTCTTAACACTTCAGTAACGTTAATATGTCAGTATAAGACAGCACATCGTGAATAATGCAGTATCACTACGCGCTGTCTAAATGAATGGAGAGAAGTGCATGACGCTGATTGGTCACCGTCATACACTCCTCTGTACAACGCCCACTTGGGCATTAAGAAGCTAATTAGCATAAAGCTAAAATCGCTCCTAATGTGGTGAAAATAAATAGTTGTTCTAAATAAAAAGCACTGCTGTCACCTACATTACAGCGCCCATCTCCTTATGTAGGAGATTGTCACCACATTATAAGTGCCCTGAGTCTCTTTAACGTTACTGAAGTGTCTTGAGAGTGAAGAGACATCGCTTCCACCCAGGACGCGTTGTCTATTCACAATCCCGACACTTCGGTAACGTTTTCAGTTGGGTAGTGAGCACCACACAGAGATAGACTTATTGATGGAGTTCTCAGTTCCTGTTTTTATTAGCATTCATATTTTCAGTAATTTGTGCTACAGTAGCTCTTCTGTAGGAACAATGCGCATGCGCATCAATGAGCCGCGGGTACCCATGACTCTGCAGCCAGTTAACCGGCTGTTTTTCCTTGGACCACTTTTAGCTGTTACTAACCATTGCATACCAGAAACACCCCAAAAGAATTGCCATTTTGGAGATGCTCTGTCATCTCGCCATCTCAATTTGGCCCTTGTCAAAGTCACTCGGATCCTCAGGCTGGGTTCACAAAACCTATTTTCAGACGTAAACGAGGCGTATTGTGCCTCGTTTTACGTCTGAAAATACGGCTCCAATACGTCGGCAAACATCTGCCCATTCATCTGAATGGGTTTGCCGACGTACTGTGCCTACGACCTGTCATTTACGCGTCGTCGTTTGACAGCTGTCAAACGACAACGCGTAAAATGACTGCCTCGTCAAAGAAGTGCAGGACACTTCTTTGAAACGTAATTTGAGCCGTTTTTCATTGAATTCAATGAAGAACAGCTCAAGATTACGGGCGTCAATGACGCCTCGCAAAATGCGAGGAGGAGCATTTACGTCTGAAACGACGGAGCCGTTTTCTTCTGAAACCAGTCTGTAATTTCAGACGTAAAAGCCAGTTATCGTGTGCACATATCCTTATCCTTGCCCATTTATCCTGCTTCCAACTTCAAGAACGGACTGTTCACTTGCTGCCTTATACATCCCACCCGTGAACAGGTGGCATTGCAATGAAATAATCAATGTTGTTCACTTCTCCAGTCAGTGGTTTTAATGTTTTTGGCTGAACAGTATATAGGTGCAGAATAACTTTTATTAATGCTGTCCTTATCATTTTGAGAAAACATTGGTTGGAAAAGATGGCGGTGGAGGGGGTAGAGTATGTGGGAATTAATCCCTTCATTGAAGCTTTAATACAATAAATGAACAGGCAGCGGCACATACAATTCTCAAGCAGTGTCTTAAGTTGACCAAGTAAACAGTAGATTACCCACTGCTTATCTATTTCACACAGCCCTGCATAGACATTTGTTACTAAACGCTATAAGAAACCTTATTAAAGATAATTACATTTAAGTGAGACGCCGCAATTGCCACACAGCAGTATTCCATAGGCATAAACAAGTTATAAGAGGTGTTAATTTGTAATAAACATAAAAAAGCAATTTTAAATTCAATTTATTTAGCAATGAATAAAGATAATTCTATCTGAGTACAATTTTTTACCTCCAAATAAGATATATGGCGACCTTGCAGTCTAAGAAATTGCTTTATGCGGTACTGCATGCTCCATAATACAGGTTCTCAGTCCAGTCTGGACATGGCCTGATCTATACATTATAGAGGGGTTAATATTTTATCCATGCGTTTTACATAGATCAATAGAATGTCAGTGTTTCCAAATAGGGAACCAAGACAAATGTTTTATATTGAATTTCACAGACATCCGTGAGAATGCAAGCAGGGACACCATCAGGAATTTCAGGGCCCCATACAGCCAAGGTGTCTGGGGCACCCTCCATTACCGAGGGTTGGGCACGGAGAGTGGTGCGCTTGTACGTTAATGGATTTTGGTACTGATATCAGTTACAGTGAATGAAAACATGGGTCAGGCTAGGGTTGCACGATGCACAGAAACTTCGATACGTTTTACGGTTTCGATACTGTGCACCCTCAAACAGTTCAATACCGTTATTTCATGTATTTCAATACGAAGCGGTGCCGCCGCACAGCTTAGCATTGTTACACATGAATGTAGTTAGAGCGGGGCTGTGGCTATGTAATAGTCATTGACCCCGCTCCTGAGTCCTCACAAGTGTGTGCGTGATGTGATGCGGCCGGCGCTGCACTAATGATTGCCGGCACTGAAGACAGAACATGACGGGCACACTGCAAAACATCCCCATGTTCTGTCTTCGGTGCCTGCGCCGCTGCTCATTAGTGCAGCGCCGGCCGCATCACCTCAGGCTGACCGCACGCGCACTTGTCAGGAGCAGGGCAATGGCTGTATTACACAGCCACAGCCCCGCTCTAACGGCGGAGATCAGAGAAATCTCTCATCTCCGTCATTATTCCCCTGAATGCTGCGATCAAAGCGGACCGCAGCATTCAAGGAGTAAATAAGAGGGATGTCCTTTGGATCTTGTCACAGGTAATCCCTGTGATGCGATCAAGGGACATACCATATATGGGCAGATAGCCCAGGGTCCATTGAAGGGCCCCAGGGCTGTCTAACCATATTTCCTGTTAGGACATCCCTAAGTATGCCCTAACTGCCTGTGTACTATCAGTACACAGGCTAATGTACTGTAATATAGATATATGCCAGTACATGAAAGTTTAAAAAGAAGTTAAAAAAATAAAGTAATGTTAAACAAAAAAAAAAAAAAAAAAAACATTTGTTTACAATAAACATTAAAATAAGTCTCAATACATAAGATACACACATTCAGTATAGTCGCGACCATAATAAATTTATAGCGTCATTTATAATGTTTACGCTGTTATATCATGAAAACTGCTTTCTTTCACTTATTAATGTGAGGCATGAGGCGTTAAGAATTTTGAACCTCCATGTACCTCACATTAATAGTAATTAACCCCATCGTGGACATCACACATTAACCCAATGTTGTCCATTATGACAGAGGAACATGGTGGGGTTAATTACTATTAATGTGAGGCACATGGAGAGTCAACATTCATAATACCACGCGCCTCACATCAGAAAATGGAAGAACTTTTTTTTTTTTATTGTTGGCAAAAGCATTGTTTTGGTATAGAGTATCGCAATAATACACGAAGTATCGGTATGGAAGTCCAAATTCTGGTATCGTGACAACCCTAGGTCAGGCACAAGACCGGTTAAAGCCCTGGATTTTGTTCAATTCAGCCTAAACATATCCCACTGTATGGCATAGAGCGGGATATGTCAGCCGGGGAATGGCCCTGGGGATACTCCTAAATTCACTGACCATAAGTTGACGGTGATGTTAGTAGCATTCCCAGGGCTGGAGTCCCCAGGCAGAGCTTCTACTAGAGCTCTGCCCAGGGACTCTGGAACTGTTCCTGATGTCCACATATGGACAGTGATGTAAGGAGCTTCCCCAGGGCCGAAGTCCAAGGGCAGAGCGATTGCGATGCTCTGCCTGGGGCCTCCAGGACTGGGAAGCTCCTGACATTACTGTCCATATAATGTCAGGAACGGTATAAGTTTTGTTTTTTTGCGGGATCTAGGGATGGAATAGCAGAGCCTACTACGCTATTCCATCCTTCAAAAAAAAGGATGGAACCGAAAATAGGAGAGTTTTAGCCATGTGCCAATTTAAAAGCAAATTCTTCTTCGATTACTCTTGCAACCTACATGTATTTGGTCTTGGAGCCGTAATCAGAAAACAGGGAAGGATAACTAGGAGAACCACAAGATCCAGGCGACAAATCCAAAGGGAAAGACGAGCGTAATCCAGAAAAAAAACAAGCCAAGGTCAGGAGTCAAAATAGCAATATAAAAACAGAAAATTAGAGAATGAACCTTGATCTAAAGGCAAGGCATCAACATGACTGGCGGATAGGAGGAGGAGGAAGCCGCAACATCACTGGAGCCGCAACCATTCATCCGGCACTTGACGCTGCGATTTCTTCCAGTAATGCGGGGAGCCACAGATGTAGTTGAAGTTCATCACATTGTGGCGATCCGGCCATCAATCCTACACTAATATAGCGGAACTATAGGTAGGATGCTAGAGAAATATTAGGACTACAACAGGGTATCTAACTGGTTAATGTCAGAAAAGATTGTTTACTAGTCAGGGGCTCCACACATGTAAAACTTTTTCCTGTTCCAGAGATTGGCACAGGATGAGGAACTTCATTCATAAACATTCTTTGACACATAGCTTCTGCAAGGAGAGAGATGTGCAGAACCTATGAAGAGCTAAGGATCTCTGTAGAATCTGTTCATCCGGATATCAGACAAAGCAGATGAATCAGATTTTACATGCATGTGAATAGGAAAACTCCATCAACATTTATTATATAGCAAATAAAGGAGAAATCAAACTGGTAGCGAGAAACTCACAGACAGTAGGTGAGGAAAGCAAACAAATAATGACCAAATGTCCATTCTCACACTGCTGTTAAGGTGCAGTAAGAACCGCATTGAAAAAACGCATCCAAAAAACCCATGTGACCCTTGTTTTTTTTTTTACAGCAACCACATCAAAAAACTTACCAAATTGCTATAAAAATGAAAGCATTTTTCGATGCAGTTCTAGCCGCACCGCAAAGTTTGAATGAACCCTTATACTTCTTTAACTCCTTAATGACCGCCCGTCTTTTGACGGCAGGCGGTGCAGTTCCCCAGCCTACGACGACATCTCGTGTAAGCGCTCATCCTCTAAGCAGGAGCTGTAACAAACAGCTTCTGATCTCAGAGGAGCCTCCTAAACACAGCTGGGATTGGAAAACATTAGGACCCCAGCTGTTTAACCCTTTGATTGCCGTGGTCCATGACCGCGGCATGATCAAAGGGAATTCCCCTCTTTGATCGCATCACCGGGGTTCCGGTGATGCGATCAAACCCTCTGCAGTCAGCCCTGGGGACCTACAAAGGACCCTAGGGCTGTCTGTTCCATTTGCCTGCTGTTCGGGCACACTACGGGGAGGGGGGGGGGATACTATTTCTCTCTCATAAAACAAGGCCTCACACAGCTACGTCAACGAAAAAGTAAAAAAAAGTTATGGCTGCTGAAAGGCAAAAACAGAAAACTTTAGCTGGTCATTGACCCCTTCTCGACGTCCGCCGTATATATACGGCGCTTTCGGGAAGGTGTTCGCGCAAACCGCAGTACAGTTACGTCACAGTGATGGTGCAGGCTCAGAAGCAGAGCCGGCACCATAACCGCGGGGTGACCGCTGTATTATACAGCTGGCACCCTCCTGTAACTGCCAGGACCGGAGCTATTCTCCGATCCGGCTTATTAACCCCTCAAATGCTGTGCTCAATAGAGCGCAGCATCTGATGGGTTTTAACTCGACCGGCAACCCAGCGACGCAATCGCTGGGTTCCTATGGCAATCGGAGGCCAAATAATGGCGTCCGAGTCTGCCCCTTACGGCAGCCTGCGGCGTGTCCTCATACAATTGCGGTCAGTGAATAACTGACAGCGCTAATACACTGCAATACGTATGTAGTGAAGTATTAGAGTAGCGATCGGCGCATCAGGCTCTCAAGTCCCCTAGTGGGACAAGTCTAAAAAGTAAAAAAAAGTTAATAAAAATGTTGTAAAACAATAAAAACACACAAGTTTCAAGTAAAAAAAAAAAAAAGCTAAGCTGCCTTTAAAGTCTTTTATTATGGGAAAAACCGTAAAAAAATTTTTTTAAAAACTACACATAATTGGTATCGCCGCTTCCGTAACGACCCAAACTACAAAACTATTATGTAATTTATCCCGCACGGTGAACACCGTAAAACAAAACATGAAAAACAAAAAACGCCAGAATCTGTGTTTTTAGGTCACATCTCCTTCCAAAAAAATGCTATAAAAAGTTATCAAAAAGTCACATTTACTGCTGAATAATACCAATAAAAACAATCCGTCCGGCAAAAAATAATCCCCGACACAGCTTTGTCCACGCAAAAATAAAAAAGTTATGGGTCTTAGAATATGGTGACAGAAAACAAATGATGTTATAAAAAAAAAAATTATTTTATTGTGCAAAAGCTGCAATACATTAAAAAAAAAAACTATATAAGTTTGGTATCGCCGTAATCGTATCGACCCGCAGAATAAAGTTAACATGTAATTTATGGCGCACTGTGGATGCTGAAAAAAAAAAAAAAACTATTCCAAAGTTGCTTGTTTATGCTAATTTCCATTACCAAAAAATGAAATAAAAAGTGATCAAAAAGTCGTATGTGTTCTAAAATGGTACAAATAAAATCTACAGCCCGTCTCGCAAAATACAAGCCTGCACACCGCTCAATCAACTGAAAAATAAAAAAAAGTTATGGCACTAGTAAAGCGGTGATAAAAAAAAAAAATATCTCAATGCGCAGGCCGGAGGGGAACATTCCTTCAGTTTCAGGGCCCTTGTATTTAGGAACTAGGAAAGGGAAGGGACACAGCACATCCGCTGGAAGCGAGGACGCCCGTATTTTACCAGCGCAAAACTTTCCTAGCAAAATTTCCCAAACTACTGAGGAGAAAATGTCCCCAAAAGGTGCAGAGCGTTACAAAAGGGGATAAGAAAGAAAACTGGTGATCAGTGCGCCAATGGCCTGTGCATAACGGATTGTTTCACAGCAGCGTAACACACATTTATGGATATTTGTATTATTTACCCCATTATTCTACCCTGATGTACTCCGCACAGATTACATATGCCCCCACATTATAAACTGAAATACCAGCAAAACTCAAACAAAACTGCCAAGCAAAATCTGCGCTCAAAATGGCGGACTCTCCCCTCTTACCCCTACAGTGTGCCCAAACAGCAATTTATGTCCACAAGTAAGGAATTACCATTCCCAGGAGAACCCGCTTAACAATTTATGGGGTAAGATTCTCCAGGAGCACAACATATTGTGCGGTGAATGGGCAGTTCAGTGAAAACATTGCACTTTTCACTTTGCACAATCCACTGCGTATTCATTTCTGAAAAACACCTGTGGAGTCTAAATTCTCACTACACCCCTTGATAAATGCCTTTAGGGGTGTCGTTTCTAAAACGGGATCACTTGTTTGGTACATCAGGGGTTTTGCAAATGCAACATGGCGTCCGCAAACCATTCCAGCAAAATCTACGCTCCAAAAGATAAATACCGCTCCTTTTCTTCTGAATGCTCCCATATATGTAAACAGCCATTTCTAACAACATATGGGGTTTTACTGTACTCGGGAGAAATTGCTTTACAAATGTTCGGGTGCTTTTTTTTTTCTCTATTCCTTGTCAAAATGAAAAATGTTGATCTAAAACTACATCTTATTGGGAAAAAATTTAATTTTTCATTTTCATGGCTTAATTCTCATTAATTCAGCAAAAAACCTTTGGGATCAAAATTTTCACTATACCCCTAGATGATTCCTCAGGGGGTGCAGTTTCCCAAATGGTGTCACTTTTGGGGTGTTTCTACTGTACTAGTACTACAGGGGCTCAGCAAATGTGACATGGCGCCCAGAAACCATTCCAAAATCCAAATGGTGCGCCCTCCATACTGAGCCCTACCGTGTGCCAAACAGCCGTTTATGACCACATATGGGGTATTGTTTTACTCGGGAGAAATTGCTTTACAAATGTTGCAGTGCTTTTTCTCCTTTAGTCGTTGTGGAAATGAAAAAAAGAAATAGATAAACGTACATTTTATTAGAAAAAAATTTAGATTTTCATTTTTAGGGCCTACTTCCATTAAGTTCTGTATAACACCTGTGGGGTCAAAATGCTCACTGTACCCCTAGATAATTTCCCCAAGGGGTGTAGTTTCCAAATTTGGGTCACTTGTTGGGGTTTCCACTGTTTTGTCCCCTCAGGGGGCTTTGCAAATGCGACATGGCCACTGCAAACCATTCCTGCTAAATTTGAGCTCCAAGAGCCAAATGGTGCTCTTTTCCTTCTAAGCCCTGCCGTGTGTCCAAACAGCCGTTCATGACCACATGTGGGGTATTGTTTTACTCGGGAGAAATTGCTCTACAAATGTTGTTGTGCTTTTTCTACTTGAGTCCTTTTGGAAATGAAAAAAAATTAGCTAAACTTACATTTTATTTGAGAATAAATGTCGATTTTCATGGACTAGTTCCAAAAATTTTTGCAAAAAAACTGGCGGGTCAAAATGCTTGCTACACCACTAAATAAATATCCTGAGTGGTGTAGTTTCCCAAATGGGGTGACTTTTGGGAGGTTTCCACTGTTTTAGTACCATAAGACCTCTTCAAAGCTGACATGGTGCCTATAATACATTCTAATAAAAAGGAGGCCCAAAATCCACTAGGTGCTCCTTTGTTCTAAGGCCGGTGCTTCAGTCCAGTAGCGCACTAGGGCCACATGTGGGATATTTCCTAAAACTGCAGAACCTGGGCAATAAATATTGTGTTGCATTTCTCTGGTAAAACCTTATGTTGTACAAAACAAATGGATTAAAAATGAATTTCTGGAAAAAAAAAAAAAAAATGAACTTTGTAAATTTCCCCTCTACTTTGGTTTAATTCCTGCGAAAGGTCTAAAGCGTTAAGAAACTTTCTAAATGCTGTTTTGAATACTTTGAGGGGTGCAGTTTTTTAAATCGGGTGACTTATTGGGGGTTTCTAATATATAAGGCCCTCAAAGTCACTTCGGAACTGAACTGGTCCCTGTAAAAATAGCCTTTTGAAATTTTCTTGAAAATGTGAGAAATTGCTGCTAAAGTTCTAAGCCTTGTAACCTCCTAGAAAAATAAAAGGATGTCCAAAAAACGATGCCATATGGGGGATGTTAATTATCAACAATTTTGTGTGGTATAACTGCCTGTCTTACAAGCAGATACATGCAAATTTTTCGCAAAATTTTGGTTTTTTTCCTAATTAAATACTTAATGTATCGAGCAAATTTTTCCAGTAACAAAGTCCAATGTGTCACGAGAAAACAATCTCAGAATCGCTTGGATAGGTGAAAGAATTCCAGAGTTATTACCACATAAAGTGACACGTCAGATTTGAAAAATGAGGCTCTGTCAGGAAGGTCAAAAGTGGTCAAAAAGGCAAGGGGTTAAGGTCTTTTCAGGCCCTGTCACTAAGGGGTTAAGTATTTTGTTTAGCCAGAACATTAACCCCTTAGTGACCAGCCCATTTTAGGCCCTAATGACCAAGCTATTTTATTCGTTTTTCTATAGTCGCATTCAAAGAGCTATAACTTTTATATTTTTTCGTCTACATAGCTGTATGAGGACTTGTTTCTTGCGGGATTAGTTGTACTTTTTACTAGCACCATTTTTGGGTACATATTTTTTTAACTTTTATTAACTTTTTTTGGGGGGGGATTATAAAAAAAAAAAACTGAAATTCCGCCATTATTCTATGTGTTTTTAAATTGACGCCGTTCACTGTGCGACGTAAATAACATGTTACCTTTATTCTATGGGTCGGTACGATTACGGCGATACCACATACGTAGAGGTTTTTTATGTTTTACGACTTTTGCACAATAAAAACACTTCAGAACAAAAATTATTTGTTTTTGCATCGTTGCTTTCCAAGAGCCGTTACTTTTTTATTTTTCCATCAATGTAGTGATTTTTTTGGGCTTGTTTTCTGCGGGACAAGACGTAGTTTTGATTGGTACTGTTTTGGGGTGCATGGGACTTATTGATTCATTTTTATTATGACTTTTTTGGGGGGCAATGGAAAAAAATAACAATTTCGCCATTGCTTTTTGCGGGTTTTTTTTACGGTGTTCACCTTGCGGTTTAAATTACATATTAACTTTATTAATGGAGTCATTACGGTCGCGGCGATACCATATATGTGTACTTTTATTTCTTTTTTTACACTTTTACTAAATAAAACCACTTTTTATGGAAAAAAATTGATTTTTTTACTGTAACTTTTATTATTAATCTTTATTTCACATTTATTATTTATTTCACTAGTCCCACTAGGGGACTTTACTGTGCGATCTTCAGATCGCTGCTGTAATGCTTTGGTATACTTCGTATACCAGAGCATTATTGCCTGTCAGTGTAAATCTGACAGGCAATCTGTTAGGACGTGCCTCCGGCGCGTCCTAACAGGCATACGTCCAGGGCAGAACTGGGAGCTTTTATCAAGCCCCCGGCTGCCATGACACCCCATCGGAGACCCGCGATTGCATTCGCGGGCCGCTGATGGATGACAGAGGGAGCTCACTCCCTCTGTAAACAAAGTTAAATGCCGCGGTCGCTATTGACGGCGGCATTTAACGGGTTAAACGGCCGCGATCGAAGTAAACTTCGATCGCGGGCGTTGGAGCAGGAGCTCAGCTGTCATCAGACAGCTGAGCCCCGGCTCCAGCCTGCACGGGAGACCCGTGCAGGACTTAGACTAGGCTCACGTGAAAAGGCGTCAGTCTAGCCTAAGGCCCCTTAGTGACCAACGTAAAAAGGCGTATTGGTGGTCACTAAGGGGTTAAAACCACTGACAGGAAGTGAATAACATTGATTCTCTCATCTCATTACCATTGCACCTGTCCATGGCGCAAGTTCAGCCAAAGCTCATTGATGCACCTGGGGCTGCCAAAGAAATGGCTAAAAAATGGCTATGATAGAAAGGTGTCAGAACACACAATGCCTGTGCTGACCCATCCACCGTTTAAACCGGCTACAATTGGTATGTGACTGACAGAACCAGTCCATGGAGCAATGGAAAAAATTGTGGCCTGGTCTGATGAATCGCATTTTCGTTAACGTCATGTGGATGGTTGGGTGCATGTATGTCACTTACCTGGGGAAGAGATAGCACCAAGATGCACTATGGGAAGGCGGAAAACCAGCAGAGGCAATGCGATGCTCTGGGCAATGTTCTGCGGGGCAATCTTGGGTCCTGGCATTTACGTGGATGTTAGGGACACGTATCATGGTAAAGGTATTCCTTTCAGCAGGGTAAGACGCCCTGCCTTGAGGAAAAAAGTTGTTCAAGAATGGTTTATGGAACATAAGGGTGTTTACTTGGTCTCCGAGTTCCTCAGATTTCAATTCAATCGAGCATCTGTCTAATGTGCTGGAAAAACCAAGTCCAATCCATAAATGCCCCATCTCGCAAGTTAAAGATCTAAAAAGATCTGCTGCTTACGTCTTAGTGCCAGTTACCAGAGGACATCTTCAGAGGTCTTGTCGAATCCATGCCTTGATGGGTCAGAGCAGTTTTGGTGGCACAAGGTGGACAAAATTAGGCAGGTGGTTTTAATGTTACGGCGAACCAGTGTACAACACACAATCTATTGCTATCCCAAGGCACTCATACCCAAACCAAGCATGGAACTACAGCTCATCAATTAAACTTCATAGCCTTTATATGAAGCCAAAGCCTATGAACACACGCCTGAAGCACCGAAACCGCCTGCTGACAAAAACGGAAAACTTACATCTGTTTAGAAAGAGACAGCACAAACACAACTTTAAAGTAGAGCAAAGGCTGCAATGTAAACAAAACTGCTTGTACTAGTTTTAATAATTAAGCTTATTGCACAATGTTAATTTTATCCTTTGGAGAAGTTCGTCATTAAAAGGAATATTTCTGCTTAAGAAGGATTATTCATTTAATATGGTGCTCAAAACTAGGCTAGTTTTCTAATTAAGGAGGCGGCAAAGCCCATAGATGCTTAATGCCACCAGTCAAGTTATCATGCCAAAAGATTAAGAGAATTCCCTCAAGCCCAATTTTATGCCTTAATTCCGCGAGAGTTCTGTAATCATTACGCGGGTGACTATGTGCTTAGGTCATACTGCCGATCGTTTAAAGTGTATAGAGAAAAAAGTAAATCATCCATTTTTCCACAACTAAATAATTGATACATTCCTATACAGTATGGATAAAATGTTTAAAAAGACAAACACGTGACAGTGCCCCTGAATCCTTGTATACCCACTCTCTGGTGCAGTTCAAACCTCATGAATGATTCAGGAAGTACTGAAGCTTTTCTAATAATGATGACGCTCCGACACGGCCCACGTGACTGAGCTCTTGCTTCACGTGCAGTTCGTGTACATGACCGCAAGGGGCTGTCACATTGCCTATTGCTTGATTCCCGAGCAGAGCATCAGCTAGCGCTTTGCCTGGGACTCTAGCACTGCTCCCGACGTCCATATTTGGTCAATTCAGGGGTTTGCTATGCTGGAGTCCCGGAGCAGAGAATCAGCTGATGCTCTGCCTGGCGACTCCACAACTTCTGCCCACGTCATTGTCACTGTCCATATATGGACAGAGACGTCGGCAGCAGTACTGGAGTCCCCGAGCACAGCATCAGCAACATTAGTATTGCAGTAGATCATGCAAGCGATCCAACGATCGCTACTTCAAGTCCCCTAGGGGATTAATAAAATTTTAAAAAATAAATAAAAGATTTTTATTGTTCCAAAAAAACATAAAATTTAAAGTTCAAAAAACTCCCCCTTTCCCCATTTTTACCCTAAAGCAATGTTGAAAAAAAGTTAACAAATGGTATTGCCACGTCCGTAAAAGTCAAAACTATGACAACATAGCGTATCTTAACCCACTCGTGAATGACGCAACATATACACACACACACACATCTCATGCAAATTGCTATTTTTTGGTCACCTTAACTCTCAAAAAAAAAAGGAAATAAAAAAGCGATCAAAAAGTCACATGTACCCCAAAATGTTATCGGTGAAAACTACAGCTCGCCCCGCAAAATTTAATCCCTCACACCTCTAAATAGATGGAAAAATAAAAACGTTATGGCGCTCAAAAAATAAAACTCTCCTAAAAAAAATATTCTAAGTGGGAAAACATAAAACAAAACAAATTTGGTATCACCGTAATCATATCAACCTGTAGAAAAAAAGTGAATATGTAGTTTTCACCGCCTGACGAATGCTGTAAAAAATAAATAAATGGGGTAATCGCTGTTATTTGCCCACTTCACTTTTTTTTTTTTAGACTCCAAGTACATTATGCGGTACAGTAAATGGTGCTATGAAAACTACAGACTGTCCCGCAAAAAAACAAGCCTTCATATTGCTGGGTCGACAAAGAAACAGAAAAACTAGGGCTTTTGGAAAGTGGGGAGGAAAAAAAAAAATGAAAAAAAACCTCAAATTGGCCTGGTCTTTAAGGGGTTAAACATTACAAATTAGATAGCTTGTCAGGCATGGACTTGTCTTTTGGGCGTAAAGTCCTTTTGGCAGTTGTCCCTCCCTAACTTCAAAATCCTCTGTTATTCCTCCTATGAGTGCCATTGTGGAGGTGCCTGGAAAAGATGAAAATTCCTTTTACCGGTAATGGATTTTCCGTAAACCTCCAAAACGGCACGGGATTTTCAGTCCCATGTTTTTGAGGTTTTTTTTGGGGCAGCTTATACATAAATATTGGATCATTGAATAGAGGTGCTTTATTTTTACTGGATAAGGTATGGAGGAGCGGCCTTTTATTTCTGTGTCCATGTTGTTTCCTGTCCCCCTATGAGTGCCGTTGTGGAGGTGCCAGGAAAATCCAATTACCAGTAGGGCTGGATTCACACGAGCGTGGCGTTTTTGCGCACGTAAAAACGTGGAGTTTTGCCTGCGCAAAAGGCACTTAACAGCTCCGCGTGGCCTCAGCATATGATGCGCGGCTGCGTGATTTTCGCGCAGCCGCCATCATTATGACACTCCGTTTGGATGTTTGTAAACAGTGAAGCACGTGGTGCTTTTCTGTTTTCATTCATCCTTGACAGCTGTTGCGCGAATCACGTTGTTCGCACAGAAGTGCTTCCGTGCGACATGCATGGTTTTCACGCACCCATTGACTTCAATGGGTGCATGATGCGTGAAAAACGCCCAAAGAACGGACATGTCGTGACTTTTTTTACAGCGGACTCGCGCTGAGTAAAAATCACGGACATGTCTGCAGGGCCCCATAGACTAATAAAGGGCCGTGTGACACGCGTGATTTTCACGCGAGTTGCACGGACGTTTTTCCCGTTCATCTGAATAAAGCCTAAGAGTCATTTTCAGTGTGGCCCTACCATTGGGGTTTGGTCACACAGTGAAGTCAAAAATTAGCGTTTTTTCTTACCATATTTCCTGTTGGTAGGGCATACTTCGGTATGTCCTAACAACTGCCTGTGTACTATCTGTACACAGGCTAATGTACTGTAATATAGATATATTCCAGTACCTTGAAGTTTAAAAATAAAGGAAAAAATAAATAAGTAATGTTAAATAAAAAGCACAGATTTTTAAAATAAACATTAAAATAAGTCTCAATAGATCAAAACCACACACATTTTGTATCGTCGCGACCATAATAACAAATTTATAGCGTCATTTATGATGTTTACGCTGTTCTAAAATGAAAACTGCTTTCTTCCACTTATTAATGTGAGGCATGAGGCGTTATGAATTTTGAACCTCCGTTTGCCTCACATGAATAGTAATTAACCCCATCATGTACCTCACACATTAACCCAATGTTGTCCATTATGACAGAGGGACATGATGGGGTTAATTACTATTAATGTGAGGCACATGGAGAGTCAACATTCATAATACCACGCGCCTCACATCAGAAAACGGAAGACATTTTTTTTTTTTTTATTACTATTGTTGGCAAAGTATCGTTTTGGTATCGAGTATCACAATAATACATGAAGTATCGATATGGAATTCCAAATTCTGAGATCGTGACATCCCTACTATAAGCCATATCAGTGCTTAGACCCTCACCAATCAAAACTTCTGAGACCCCTGCCAATTGCTAAAACAAAGCAGTAGAAGAGCAGAGCTAGTGAGTGCTGAGCCGCTTCGGATAGACTTCTCTGGGAAAGCCGAGCAACTGGTGTACGAGCTCAATAGAAAGTCTGAGGGTATGTTCACACGGCCTATTTTCGACAGTTTTTTGGGTCGTAAACGCCCACAAAAAAATCGGAGGCAGAACGCCTCCAAACATCTGCCCATTGATTTCAATGGGAAAATCGGCTTTCTGTTCGGATGGGCATTTTTTTACGCGGCCGTTTTAAAAAAATGGCCTCAAAAAAGACACTTCTTGGGACGTTTTTGGAGCTGTTTTTCATAGACTATGGAAAAAAACTCCAAAAACAGCCGTAGAAAATCGCGAGTGGCTTAAAAAACTTCTGAAAATCAGGAGCGGTTTTCCCTTGAAAACAGCTCCGTATTTTCAGACGTTTTTTGACTCAGCGTGTGAACATACCCTAAGAGTCCGTAAAACAATTGCTTGACTTTGAGAGAAAAGCCGATGAGAAACAAAGAGCGTTTCCTCTGCCTCTTTGTTTTACAAATCAATGGGGGTCTCAGTGCTCGGACCCAACCGTCTGGCACGTCACCGTAACAGGTCAGAAGTTATCTGAAAGTTTAGTTATCCTTTAAATATATTATGAAGTCTGTTTTAAGTTTTTACCCCTGGCATATGCAGACGTACAGAGTGTGTGTCTGATAAATGGTCATTGCTCAGCGGAAAACGTCTTGTTGCCATGCATCCATTCATGGATAGACGTATGCGCACAATGATGGTGTTTTGTTGCTTCGCAATGCCTGCACCAATGTTCACTGAGAATTAACAGACACATGCACATAAGGATGGCCGCTAAGCAACACCAGTGCGGACGCGCACTGAGAACTTGTACTCAGCGGCTACTATATAGTGAAGCGTGTGGCGTTTTTCTTCCCAGGTTGATACACCCACAACGCACCCAGATCTATTATCAGTATGTTTCATGGAGTAGTCCGGTATAAATCCAGGTGGTGCTGAGGGGGACATTGGACTGTCACATGTATGGAACTAATTCTCAGTGTAATGGGGTTGTTGCTGTATATTGTGCATGGATTTCTGCAAAGCCCATTCAGATGAATGGATAGTCAGATATTTCCGCAACTGATCAGGAGCAAGTGAACATACCATAAAAAATATGGCTCTGAAGAAGTTAGAAAAATAATAGATGTCCCCACTTGATATATATATATATATATATATATATATATATATATATATATATATAGTGTGATCCAATAAGAATGCAGCCTTCTTCTCCTATTCACGTCAGTGGGGCTAGGCTGCAATACTTGTGAATCGCCGCTGGATCTGTGTCGACGATTAACAGTGAGCAAGTGGAAATGAAGGGGAAGTACAAGCGCTGCACCCCCTTCAAAGCAGCTGATCGGTGGGGATCCCGGGAGTCCTGAGGTTAGGCCATGAATTTTTAGGGACTGGAAAGCCCCTTTAATTCCTCTTAGTTCTCAAGATTTCTGCTTGTTGTCATTCAATAGAAACATTCATTGTTTACTTCCAGTGGATATAAATCGGTCCACGTTCATGTGATGGACACAGGTGCACGTCTCGTTACAGAAGGTGTATTAGAGCTATGTCTTGTAACAAGCTATGCGCCCGTGTACTCATCACATGACCAAGGACAGAATTCTATCCACTGGAAGTAAACAATAAATGTTTCTATTGAATGAAAACAAGCAGAGATCTTGAGAACTGTGAGGAATTATTAGAGAAAGTATATTGGCAAACTGTTTATCTTTTAATTATACAATAAAATAATATGAATTTGCTGAAAGTGGACAACCCCTTTTATTCTCGCTTCAAATACCTAAAGTCAGGTAGACAATGGTGAGAGATTTATCAAAAGCACTGAAAAGTAAAAGTGGAGCTGTTGTCCACAGCAACCAATCCACATCAAGCACTGAATTTTTTTTATATAAAATATTTGACTTGTATGTCCATCTCTGCAACCAACATCTTTATGGCACCAATGCAACTTAAATTAAAAAAAGATGAAGCAACTATGAAAATAGCCTTGACCAAAAATATCTGTATTCGGTCTACAGCTCCCATGCAAATCTGTGTGTCTCCAAGGTTACAGATTACAAACAAATAATTTGTAGTTGGATCCTGCAGTCCGTCAGATTTTCTTACATCGCTCCCTTACTTCTTGCTACATTTAGAAAGTTACCAAGAAGTAGGGAACATGGACGTATCACCTCTGTGGCCAGTGACTACCTACAGCGCTTCTCCGGACATCACCTCTGTGGCCAGTGACTACCTGCAGGGCTTCTCCGGACATCACCTCTGTGGCCAGTGACTACCTGCAGGGCTTCTCCGGACATCACCTCTGTGGCCAGTGACTACCTGCAGCGCTTCTCCGGACATCACCTCTGTGGCCAGTGACTACCTGCAGGGCTTCTCCGGACATCACCTCTGTGGCCAGTGACTACCTGCAGCGCTTCTCCGGACATCACGTCTGTGGCCAGTGACTACCTGCAGTGCTTCTCTGGTCCTAGAATCTTTCAACATTGCTGACAACACAACGTACTATACCATATCGCACGTGACAGCGGTTGTCAACAATCTTTAGATGAGGTTGGTGCATCAGGTCAGCGCCATAGGATCACTGGAGTACCAGGGGATTTATAAGCCTGGAAAACACCTTTAGCAGTAGGGAAGGCAGAACAATGATCAGTATATAATAAAGCTCCTATCCCTCTAGTTGGCATTACTAGAAGCTGCTGATTGGAAATCTTGTCAGCAGTCACCTTAGCAACGGCTTCCAAGGAAGACCTGTCAGCAGTTACCTTAGCAACGGCTTCCAAGGAAGACCTGTCAGCAGTTACCTTAGCAACGGCTTCCAAGGAAGACCTGTCAGCAGTTACCTTAGCAACGGCTTCCAAGGAAGACCTGTCAGCAGTCACCTTAGCAACGGCTTCCAAGGAAGACCTGTCAGCAGTCACCTTAGCAACGGCTTCCAAGGAAGACCTGTCAGCAGTCACCTTAGCAACGGCTTCCAAGGAAGACCTGTCAGCAGTCACCTTAGCAATGGCTTCCAAGGAAGACCTGTCAGCAGTCACCTTAGCAACGGTTTCCTGTGAATACACAGAAGTGTACAGTACTTGCACTGCCACAGAAAGCAGCACTCACTTACGGTCAGTCTGTGCCCCTCAATATGTGCCAGCTCTTACAGATCATGGCATACACAATATGATGCCCTCTTGTGCCAGCACACACCCTTGTAATGACAAAAAAAAAAAGCTGGCGTTGCGGATAGGTGTAATGGGCACAGTACATTTCCACACATGGCTCACACTCCAAACATACAAAAGGTCATATTATGGGGTGTAACATGTCCCAAAAAGGTCAAAACATAAGACGGTACTGGCAAGAGTTGTGCACCAGATCACAACTGCCCATAATCCAGTAGAATGTGATAATCTATAGACAGATTCCAGGTCACGTGACCAGCGCCACCCTGATACTTACAAACTTGGAGATCTTCCGGTCTCCCTCTTCTCCCGTCTGATAATCCGGATGCAATGTCCCGGGACCCTGTGCCCCTCGTTTGCGGTTCATTTTGACCCGTGACAGATCCATAAGAAGAAGGGAAGAGAGCAGCTGTCTGTCACGCCCCGGGCGGTAAACTGAAGCTGTCACCTGGCCGCTTTGACAGCGGATTAGGGAGGTGGAATCCGATTAACGCTGGGAAGGTTGGGAGGAGTGCAGTGATCCACTTATGCTGGACTGCGATATCATGTGCTGCCAGGGAGAGGTCACCCAGCCAAGCCAGCGAGTGCCCAGCTCCGAGACGCACGGCGCTGACCCACAGACAAACTCAATGTTCCCGCCAGTTCAACCACGCCCATTCTTTCATGCCCAACCTGTAGGTAAACCGTATTCTCCAGAAGAGAAATCTAGTAACCAATGAACGAGGCGCTTCAGCAGTGACGTCATGTAGTGCCGAGGTCACACAGCAGACATCATTGTAACTGGCAGAGTGTTGCGGAGCTGGCAGGGATTTCTGCATTACTCATCCATAAGAGAAGAGGGAAGTGTGAGATGAGCTGAGCTGGAATGTTAGGAATAGAGCTCCTTACTGCAGTGCGGCCGTGTACGGAGGCAGAGAGGGCTGATGTATCATACTCAACGTGTCAAAGGGTGGACCCTGAAATCGTTGTAAATAAAGTTTATTCACTTTCTTTTTCCAGTACTCCTCATGTTCATGTCTGTAAATCAAAATATTTTTACACACAGCTGTGGAGATTTATTTGTACCTGTATGAGCAAGGCCTAAGGCTGTGTTCACACGGAGTTTTTTGCAGGAGGAAAATTCTGCCTCAAAATTCCGTTTGGGATTTTGAGGCAGATTTTGTCCTTCTTGCATGTCGTTTGCCGCGATTTTCGCTGTGTTTTTCGCTTGCGCCCATAGAGTGCTACGGGGGAAAAAACACAGCTTTTACACAGCATATCCGTCCTGTATGAACATAGCCTTATAGTTTGCGCATTTTACAGAAAAAGAATTTACTTATGCAAGTGCAAAAAAAAAAAAGGGTTATATTCTATAATGAAAAGCTATATTGGTAATGCCAAGCTCTGTGCATATATTTCTGGACTTTGATCCTTTTATTTCTTAGAATTTCATCCGTCAATCCCCACAACACTTTGTTGGGGTTGCTCAGTAAAGTATTTCAGAGGAAAGCATCCACATGCGGCTTCTAAATTCGCCTTATCATCGGCTTCTTAGAAGTTCACAACTCAGCAAGACATTCCCCTCCTCCATAAGACATACAGTCTCAAACTCCGAGTGACAAGGACTAACACAGATCGATCTTCAGATTACTTTCAAGTGAGTGAGCTTTATAATTCAGCAAAGAGCTGGCAGACTATAAACAGACGGGCACAGAAGACTTTGCTTTTGAATATCCAGTAATAAAGAAGCTGTTATTAAACTTCAGTAATGTCCTTGCCCAGGATTATCACAAATAACATCTGCGATATATTTCTTTGTTATAGAAACTCTGATTTCTTGGCTGACAGAAGTGATACTGTGTCCTAGTTTGGGTAAAGTTTGAAGTAAACACAGAGAAGGAATTTAGTTTTGCCTGGAACGCACATTCCTTCCCTATAACATAACCATAAAAACAGGAGAAGCACAGTAATGCAAAAAGGAGTGCGTTCAGTGAAAAAGAGGTGTATAAATCTATATGGTTAATGCACACATTACACATTACAATATTCTGGACATGTCCTCAATATATCGGTTGCATATAAGCGACTGCCACTTTCTCATGTGCTTGGATATCATTAGGACAGAATGGAAAAGTAGTCATTTTAGTTTCATATTGCTGCACATATTAAAAAGCTATATTTTTTTATAAGGGGGGAACTGTGTGACACTATATACAAGGGGAGGGGGAGCTGTGTGGCACTATATACAAGGGGGGCTGGGTGGCACTATATACAAGGGGGCTGCGTGGCATTATCTACAAAGGGGGAGCTATATAGCACAATATACAAGGGGGAGGGCTGTGTGGCGCTACCTACAGGGGATGCTGTTGCATTATATACAAGGGGGCACAAAGGGTGTATTATTACTGTGGGGGCATAAAGGGGGCATGGCTACTGATGGGGTACTTTTATTGCGTCGAGCACTGAGGGATCATTATTACCATCTGGGGCACTGTGGTTTACGAGTTTGTTTAGAGGATGGGATATTGGTGGGGAGGATGCTGGAAAAGTGAGAAACCAACATGTCTGTGTGTCAAATTCTGCAGAGACGAGTCGTGGCTGGAATAAGTCGTCACAGTGACAAAATATTAGATAATCTCGTGTCATTTTGACCGGAGCAGGAAAATGAAACCAGGTGAAATCCTCAACACCCAAATACAAATAGCAGTTATTTTACCGCTCTGACGGTCGTATAGAAGACAGTTCCACAGTCTTATATGTATATTCGAAGGGTACAAAATCCCCCAGCCTACATGCAAGAAGGCAATTCCTTAGTCCAAATCGTGTGCATTTTGGATTTTTCTTCAACTTGTAGTTCCACACAAGGATGTAGAGATGCTATGATCCAGATAAGCCCAGTCGAACACCACACTATATCTCCAAAGAGGGAACAAGGAAACAAATAGTGCAACACTTTTTGGACTAGTTCACTTCACGCTGTTTATTCCATACTTACAAAAAAGGGAAAAGGTTTTAAACATAGCGTAATCCATAGCATGCTGCAGGCCAAACTCTATAGCCCAACCCTGGGTTTCGCCCTTTTGGCTTCCTCTGGGGCATAGTCACAGTGGTCTGGGCTGGATGGAGAAAAAAAGGGAAAGTTAAATACTCTAATCAGAGGAAACATCACCTGTGAGTCACTAGATATAAATGTGCTGTAATCACTATGGGGGTATTATTCAGTCACTATTTGGTTATAATATGGTGGTATTATTCAGTAACATTATGGAGGTATTTGTTAAAGGGCTGGTATAATGGTGGATTTCACTTGCTTGTTTCACCCACCATTGCTACCTCCTTTATAATCAGGGTCACTAGGGTTATGCCTAGCTCCCCTACCTTTTCCTAACGTTACTAACGTTAATCTACTTGCTTTGCTGCTACTCAAGGGAATAAGACCGTAGAGTAAATACAATTGTATAGTAAATAAAGGGTAATATATATTACTAACAATAATCACACTTACATATCAAATACACCAAACACAGAACACAGTAATTGATCACAGTATAGTATCAGTATACCCCAATACATATAACAAGTTAATATATACTGAGTATACTCACACTATACATAGTACAGTATAAACACGGTATCACAATCCTACGTTATACCACTACCCACTTACCTAAACATACATATGAATACAGTTACGTTACAATACACATGCTCACTGTTTCTGTCCCACTCCCTCCTAGCAATAACTATCCCTGTACACTAAGGGTTAATCTAGTAGCAAGGGTTACTAGGGACAGCAAGGGTTACTTAGGGCAGCAAGGGTTACTGCAGGGTTACTTAGGACAGCAAGGGTTACCAGGGACAGCAAGGGTTACCAGGGACAGCAAGGGTTGCCGGGACAGCAAGGGTTACCAGGGACAGCAGGAGGATAACAGTGGTATGGGTATGTGCAGGTAATGAGGGGGTTGCAGGAAAGGGTAACTTAGGGAACCATGGCTATGTGAATGTGCAGGTAGGGGTGCAGGTAATGTGGGGGTTGCAGGAAAGGGTCACTGGGGAGGTATTAGCTCGTTGTATAGGGGGAGAAGATACTTAGCGCTCGTTGTCCAGGGGATCGTTGGTGGAGTGGAGGACTGCGGTGGAGCTGTGAGCAGGAAACCGAGGAGACCACGAAGGAAGAGGAGACCAGGAGGAAAGGGCAGTCCGTTGGTGGAGCCGGGGAGCAGGAAACAAGAGAGCGAACGTACCAGCACAGGGCTATTTAAACCCCGCCGGCACGCTCGCTCCTGAGCCAGTCACAGACACGATAGTGCCACTCGCGCCCGTCTGACATGTGTCCCCGCCGGCACGCTCGCTCCTGAGCCAGGCACAATAGTGCCACAGGATGCATCTCCAATTACCTCTCCTGCCCCCCCCCCCCCCACCGGGCATGGAGACAGGAGATTAAAGGTTATATTTCCTGTCTCACTTCCAGATCATTAAAGAGGCTCTGTCACCAGATTTTGCAACCCCTATCTGCTATTGCAGGAGATAGGCGCTGCAATGTAGATTACAGTAACGTTTTTATTTTTAAAAAACGAGCATTTTTGGCCAAGTTATGACCATTTTTGTATTTATGCAAATTAGGCTTTCAAAAGTACAACTGGGCGTGTTGAAAAGTAAAAGTACAACTGGGCGTGTATTATGTGCGTACATCGGGGCGTGTTTACTACTTTTACTAGCTGGGCTTTCTGACCAGAAGTATCATCCACTTCTCTCCACAACGCCCAGCTTCTGGCAGTGCAGACACAGCCGTGTTCTCGAGAGATCACGCTGTGACGTCACTTCCCCAGGTCCTGCATCGTGTCAGACGAGCCGGCACCAGAGGCTACAGATGATTCTGCAGCAGCATCGGCGTTTGCAGGTAAATCGATGTAGCTACTTACCTGCAAACGCTGATGCTGCTGCAGAATCAACTGTAGCCTCTGGTGCCGATGTGGCCGACACAATGCAGGACCTGTGAGTGACGTCACAGATCTGCACTGCCAGAAGCTGGGCGTTCTGAAGAGAAGTGGATGATACTTCTCATCAGAACGCCCAGCTAGTAAAAGAAGTAAACACGCCCCGATGTACGCACATAATACACGCCCAGTTGTACTTTTACTTTTCAACACGCCCAGTTGTACTTTTGCAAGCCTCATTTGCATAAATACAAAAATGGCCATAACTTGGTCAAAAATGCTCGTTTTTTAAAAATAAAAACGTTACTGTAATCTACATTGCAGCGCCTATCTGCTGCAATAGCAGATAGGGGTTGCAAAATCTGGTGACAGAGCCTCTTTAAGTCAGGACAGTGACTAATTGTCACTGTCCTGTTATGAGTATATTTCCATGGTTAGGTCTGTGTTTCTACAGACCTGACTCATGGGACATTAAGACACACATTTTATATATATATATATATATATATATATATATATATATATATATATATATATATATATATATATATACACCCCCATCTCCATTAAAGGGGGGACAACGCTTGCCTTTACAGTATTATTCAGTCTCTATGTTGTTATGGTGTGGGGGTATTATTCAGTAATATTATGGGGGTATTATTCAGTCCCCATGTGATTATGGTGTGTCGGTATAATTCAGTAACAGTACGGGGGTATTATTGAGTCACTATGTGGTTATGATATGGCGGTATTATTCAGTAGCAATATGGGGGTATTATTCAGTCACTGTGTGGTTATGGTGTGGAGGTGTTATTCAGTATCAGTATGGGGGCATTGTTCAGTCACTATGTGGTTATGGTGTGGCGGTATTATTCCGTAACAATATGGGGGTATTACTCAGTAACAGTAGAGAGGTGTTGTTCAGTCACTATGTGGTTATGGTGTGGGGGTATTATTCAGTAACAGTATGGGAGTATTATTCAGTCACTATGTGGTTATGGTGTGGCGGTATTATTCAGTAACAGTATGAGGGTATTATTCAGTCACTATGTGGTTATGGTGTGGAGGTATTATTCAGTAACAGTATGAGGGTATTATTCAGTCACTATGTGGTTATGGTGTGGCGGTATTATTCTGTAGCAATATGGGGGTATTATTCAGTCACTGTGTGGTTATGGTGTGGAGGTGTAATTCAGTATCAGTATGAGGGCATTGTTCAGTCACTTTGTGGTTATTGTGTGGCGGTATTATTCAGTAAGAGTATGGGGGTATTACTCAGTAACAGTAGAGAGGTATTGTTCAGTCACTATGTGGTTATGGTGTGGTGGTATAATTCAGTAACATTATGTGCATTATTTATGTTTGTTACTTGTGTTATAAACTAGTAATAAAAAGTGCAGTATATATTTGTATAGTTTTATATGTGCGCGGTTAGGATATGGGGGGCGCAGGCACATTCTTTGCACAGGGGCTCTCAGCAGGCTGTTTCCGCCTCTGGAATAGACGTAAATATACCTTTGAAGTTTTTTTTGTTTTTTTTTTAAATGTCTATCAGTGTGTTTTGTGCAACTTTATAATTACTTTTTATTTTCAATTATTTTTACTTTTTGAGATACAGATGCTTTGTATCCTGTATACAGATCAGCTGTATCTAGCGCTGAAACCTTTATCCGTCAGGTCAGCGGCACTGACGGGTTAAATTATCCACCTGTTATCGATCACATCTAAGTTAGGCCTCATGCACACGACCGTATTTTTTCCCACCCGTAAATACTGGCGTAAATACGGGTCCGGTGTCACACGTATTCCACCCGTTTTGCACCAGTATTTACGAACCCGTGCCCGTAAATATGGGTCCGGTGTCACCCGTATTCCACCCGTATTTACGGGCACGTTTTTGGCGGCAAAATAGCACTGCACTAATCGGCAGCCCCTTCTCTCTATCAGTGCAGGATAGAGAGAAGGGACAGCCTTTTCTGTAATAAAAGTTAAAGAAATTCATACTTACCCGGCCTCTCTTCACATCCAGCCCGACATCCCTGGATGACGCGGCAGTCCATGTGACCGCTGCAGCCTGTGATTGACCTGTGATTGGCTGCAGCGGTCACATGGCCTGAAACGTCATCCAGGACGTCGGGCCGGATGTCGAGAGGGACGCGTCACCAAGGCAACGGGCGGGAGACCGGACTGGAGGAAGCAGGAAGTTGTCGGTAAGTATGAAAGTCTTTTATTTTTATTTTTTACAGGTTTATACTGATCGGTAGTCACTGTCCAGGGTGCTGAAAGAGTTACTGCCGATCAGTTAACTCTTTCAGCTCCCTGGACAGTGACTATTTACTGACGTCGCTTAGCAACGCTGCCGTAATGACGGGTGCACACATGTAGCCACCCGTCATTACGAGAGCTCCATAGACTTCTATGGACTGTCCGTGCCGTTATTACGGCCTGAAATAGGACATGTTCTATCTTTTTCAACGGCACGGGCACCTTCCCGTGAGAAAGCGGGAAGGCACCCGTCGCCAATAGAAGTCTATTAGCCCGTTATTACGGGTCGTAATTACGACCCGTAATAACGGGAGTTTTTACGGTCGTGTGCATGAGGCCTAAGAGACACACAGGACCCGCTGACACTGAACCCGTCAGTGCTGCTGACCTGACAGATACAGGTCACCTTGCACGATACAGCTGCTCACCATACAGTATACAAAGCTGCTGTATCTCAAAAAGTTAAAATTATTTTTAATAAAAAGTATTTAGAAAGTTGCATAAAACACCCTGAATGGAATGGCAGAAAAAAAGCCATACCCAGAGCATTTAAAAAAAACAAACAACTCCACAGAATACAAAAACATCACAAACCAAAACGCTTTGTATGTAGCCTTTTCAATAATTCACTATGGACTTTAGGCCACATTCACATATGGCAGAATTTTTCCGCTGCAAATGTTGGTGCAGATTCGGGAGAATTACGCAACGAATCTTCACCAACATTTGCATATTTGACAGGTAATTCAGACGTTGCAGATATCACAGCAGACTTGCCACAGATTTCAGTTTTTGCATTGCAAAGGCTGAAATCCGCACTGAAATTCCGCTGTTTCTCCTCAACAGACAGTGCATGCTGCGGAGGGGAAATTCAGCACCGCAGCATAATTTCCGCTCAGTTATTTTCAGCAACATCTGAACTAAGTTTCCTAAAGATGTATAGAAACAAAGGTAAAAAACGGCTGCTGCAGAATTCCACTGCGAACTGTTCACAGCGGAATTCAACAGCAATTCCGCCACATCTGAACATGGCCTAATGTAACATCTGGCCACTGTGCTTTTGACCTAAAAAAAAAAGTTTGAGAAAACGCAGCACAACACTGTGTGTGAATCCAGTCTATCTGTGCTATACGACAGCACCTATGGATTCAAAGTTGTCTATTACAATCTAATTTTGAAGTATCGCTGCTAGCTGCAGTTCCTACATACAGTATATAGTCATGTGTATGCCACTCCTTTGCAGCTGTTCTTTTGGTAGCTTAAAAAATATATTATTTTATATGTTTTTTTCCTTCCTGATGTAATGTTATTTTTTGCTGGGATGGGCTGATAAGTGTCTTACAAGCATTTCCTTTTCTGACAGTGACTGATATTTCTCCGTAGGAACTGTTTTCCTTTTTGGTTTTGAGATCTTGGATTTGTATTATCTTCTTTGAGATTTCATGCTCTGATTTGTAATATGTATTACTATATTTTTCTCCTCTTTTGTTTTATTTAGACCTTGTTGATTTGATGTAGATTTTGCATGAAGTTTTTAATCCAAAACCAGGAACGAAACCTAAACACAAGAAATATCTAAAGGAAGGCCTTTATACCTCAAGCAAATTTTTGGCTTAAAAAAATACATGCAAAACCTGCATTAAATTTGCATTGTGTAAACGGGTCCTTTTATAGTCAGCACTCACAAGGAACAGACTAAATCATGGTTTAATTGTAGCTGTCCATGGTTGTTTTCCTTCCAAAAACTGTCCATGGATCTGCACCGCACTCAAGTGATTAAAGTGGTTGTTTCTTGTCTAATGCCCCATGTCTAGAAAAAATTGTCTTGGCGATCTGCTGAGTGATGAGATTCCAGTTGCTGGTACACCAGACAATTGTATATTTTGTCAAACCACACACTTCTTCTGCAGCAGCCACTGCAGGGGAAATATATTACATGATCACTGTTCCCTATAAGATGTGCGGATGCACGGCCGCGCACCTTCCACGTTCCCCCTGCTCACAAAATTTTAAAGCCAGTGCACTGTCACGGGCGGCAGGCGGATCCGCGGATGTAACATTTTAATTTACATATTGAATCTCTCCTCAACTCCAACGGCGCTTTGGTAAGTAGATTAAGATAAGCTTTAGCTTCTTTATTTTTTTATTTTTTTGGTGCTATTTATTGATGTGTACTACAGAATTGTTTCCTTGACGTCCCCAGCAGCAGCACCCATGGGGATATTCTATCCTAGAAGATAGGACAGGTGGTATCAATTTACTTGAATTAATTGGCTACCTTATAAAAGCTAGTCTCACAGTGGTCACATCGTGGGTTTTTTCTGTCCTTTCTCCAAAAAGACAAGTGGTATCTGCAAGGTTGGGAAGTATTAATTCACTGTATTTTAACGATATATTGTTCTCCCACAAATATGAACATTTGAAAATTCACTGAAGTGATAAATGAGTTAAATGTATAATTTTTATTTCATAGCTATCTAAAAACAGGGGTACAATCACCACTGTGAAAAGCCCAACCGTGTATTTAAAAACGTATTAAACACAATACTCCCAGTCCTAGTTAGTTTGCGAACCCTTTGTGACTGGGTATGTAAACAGAGATATCAAAATATGGAATCAGCGTATAACATTGGTAAAGCAGTGGTTTGGACCCTAGTTCACACAGGAGCCTGCGTTAACCGCACCAGATTCTCCCAATGTACAGATGCACAACAATGCCACTGCCCCCTACGCAAAATTCCCTCACTTCACCCGACCCTACGCGTTTCTATACTTATCATCAGGGGTCTGTCAGTCTGGCCAGGATGCCAGCAATATTTCTTCAGCAGCAGGTATTCTACTGCACAACACGGAAGCATGCACGCATAGATGTCAGCGGCAATATTGGGAGTATTGTGTTTAATACGTTTTTAAATACACGGTTGGGCTTTTCACAGTGGTGATTGTACCCCTGTTTTTAGATAGCTATGAAATAAAAATTATATATTTTACTCATTTATCACTTCAGTGAATTTTCAAAGGTTGGGAAGTATATCTTAACTTATCTAAATACTATTCCAATTCTGTTTGTTGTTGTACCACTTGCGCACAGGTCCATCTGTAAGTGGGTATTTTTCATTCTAGGACATTACCTTATTTTACCCCAAAAGTTCCCTCATTCCAGAACATTAACCAACAGATTGAGTTACCCGTGTTCTGTCCAGAGCCATCATCAGAAGAAGAATGGAAATGGCACTCATTAGATACTGGTAGAGCCTTAAAACTTATATTCATCGAACAAAGGAGCTTAGGAAGTCCGATCATCTTTTCCTATCATTTCAAGGCCAGAATAAGGGCCAAAAATCATCTAAGTTATCCCTGTCCAGGTGCATAAGGGAGGTGATTACTATCTGCTACACACAGGCTGGCTTACAAACTCCACATAGCCCGAAAGCTCACTCTACTAGAGCCATATCCACGTCATGGGCAGAGAAAAACTGCATTCCAATCGATCAGATTTGCAGAACAGCCTCGTGGACCTCTCCACATACGTTTGTAAAGCATTATAAGCTAGACATCAAAAGAGATGGAGAAACGGCTTTTGGTCGAGCGGTCATTATGTCCGCAATTCAAAAAGACCCACCCTAAAATGGTTACGTGCTACATCCCCACGGGCGCTGCTGCTGAGGACATCAAGGATAGTGTAATTTCTACTCACCGTAAATTCTCTTTCCTTTAGTCCTAGCAGCACCACTGCTTCCCCCCCTATAAAATATCTATGTTCGATTCAGCAGACCTTGAGTCGGTGTGGGGTTTATTTTTTCTTTACTGTTATAAATACACGATGTGACCACTGTGAGACTAGCTCTTATAAGGTAGCCAATTAATTCAAATTGATACCACCTGTCCTTTCTTCTAAGAGGATAGAATATCCCCATGGGTGCTGCTGCTAGGACTAAAGGAAAGAGAATTTACGGTGAGTAGAAATTACACTTTCTCTTTTGATCCACTAGGTTGTTTTATTTCCCTCCGCATCAGATAATGTTTTTTGGTGTTGCATCCTTGTCTATTTGCAGTGGAGAAAGAGATAATAATTGACATCTAGAGGAATAAGATTGGTCACTTTTTTGTTTTTTTTTCCACACACAGGGGACAGTGGTGTATGAGTGGGTTTCTTTCATTGATGCATATAATTGGTGTTTATAACTGTCTATTTTACTGATGTACTTGTAATATTATAGCATTTAAAACAGTAATTAAAACTAATTTAAAATAAGTTTTCCTATTCTGTTATTTAGTCGCTATATTAGCGTTTACTGGGGGTATTACTTTTGGTCATCAGATTGCCCACCATTGATGAAGACTTGCCCTTCTCCCTAACTCCCAATATCAGGAGCTGCCAAGACTTAGAAGGAACATTGTACATGATACCCATTCATTATGACGCATGTGGGTGGACCAAGTTTACCAGAGAACTAGTCACTCTAACTTAGCGGGTATTAAGTGGGGGACCCTCCCTGTATGACTTTCATATAGGCGTGGATTGTCAATGAGACGACCCCTTTAACACCTTCCCTCCATCCATATAACCCTTTGAGGGCTTGTTTTTTGCAGGATAAGTTGTAGTTTTTCACAGCACCATTTATTGTAGCATATAATGTGTCACGGTCACAGGATATGTGGACCCACTAGGCCGCTTCGCCATAGCGGAGAGGCATCTGACCAGGTCACAGTCTATACGAAAGTCTATAGTTGTTAGTAACACTCGGGTATCTGAACTAGTCCAGACAGTGGCTGTGGCTTCAGCACGGATGGAGGTCGGTTCAGCAGGTGGCGCCAGACGTGGCGGGCAGTATCCAATGTGGCAGAAGACACTGGACGTGGCAGAAGACACTGGACGTGGCAGAAGACACTGGACGAAGCAGAAGACACTGGACGTGGCAACGACAGCAGCTGCAATAGACACGACTCCGACGCTAGTAGGCACAGGAACAAAAACAGCACGAGATACAGGAACAGGTAACAGGGCACGGGTAACAACTGGAACGGGAAACACTAAGGGACCATTTGCAATACAGACTTGGGATAACTAACAACACTCAGGCAAGGATCAGAAGGGTTGGGGCCTTCTTATAGACCAGGAAATCATGTGTTTGATGATGATTGTTTTACAGGACACTGCAGACCGGAGCGTAAGTGAGCGCTGGCCTTTCCTAGGAAGGAGATGGGGACCAGCACTCACAGATCCATGGCTGTGGGCGTCAGAAGGTGAGTAAACCCGACGGCCAGTGGCCATGGACGCTACAGTATCCCCCCTCTTCTTGGAGCCAGAGTGAGAGAGGAATTTTTTAATGAGAGCAGGAGCACTGGGGTTCTCTTCCGGCTCCCGGGACCTCTCAGGACCAAACCCTTTCCAGTCCACCAAATAGAAAGTCCTTCCTCCTACCCTTTTGCAGTCCAGGATCTCCCTCACCTCGAACACATCAGAAGAAGTGCTGGGAGCAACTATGGAACTAGAAGTCTTGCTGTAGCGGTTCAGGACCACTGGTTTCAGGAGGGACACATGAAAGGAGTTGGGGATACTGAGGGTAGGAGGCAGCCGCAGCTTATAGGGGACAGGGTTTATTTGTTGCAGAATTTCGAAAGGACCAAGAGGAACCTGGGAGCAAACTCGTATAAAGGCACCTTCAAACTAATGTTCCGAGAGGATAGCCAGACTTTGGTACCCGGAAGATACTGAGGCGGCTCTTTTCCCTTTGTATCTGTCTCTCGCTTCATGCGATCGATTGCCAGCAAAATAGAGGACCGGGTCTGTTGCCAGATTTGCAGAAAGTCCCCATATGCAGAGTCAGCAGCGGGTACCTGAGATGTAGTCGACACTGGAAGAGGCACTCTGGGATGTTGACTGTACACCATGTGAAATGGAGTGGAAGTGGTGGATTCACTTGTGTGGTTGTTGTACGAGAACTCGGCCCATCGAAGAAGATGTACCCAGTTATCGTGCTGTAAAGAGATGAAGTGGTGGAGATAATTCTCCATGGTCTGGTTGATCCTCTCAACTTGCCCATTTGACTGGGTGATAGGCTGAGGAAAGTCCAATCTCAGATCCAGGAGTTTAAAGAGGGCTCTACAGAACTTTGAGGTAAACTGAACCCCCCGGTCGGACACAATGTGAAGAGACAAGCCATGCAAGTGAAAGATGTGTTGAATGAAGAGACTCGCCAGTCGGGGAGCAGAAGGTAGCCCGGTCAGCGGGATAAAATGTGCCATCTTAGAGAATCGGTCCACCACCACCCAGACAGTGTTTCATCCTGCTGAGGGGGGAAGGTCTGTGACAAAGTCCATCGCAATGTGCTGCCAGGGGGCATTGGGTACAGGCAGAGATTGAAGCAAGCCGGCAGGCTTCTTGGACTGAGTAACTTTGTTATAAGCACACACCGTGCAAAAAATAGACAAAGTCCAGAATATCTATAGGTAGCGTGGGCCACCAGAAGTGAGAAGCAATCAGGTCTCGGGTTTTACGGACACCAGCGTGCCCAGCCAGTTTAGAACTATGTCCCCAGCGGAGAATTCTTCTCCTATCCGCCAACCGAACAAAAGTCCTCCCCGGAGTGATGTCTCTAAACTGCAGAGGATTAGCAGTGACAATGCAGGATGGGTCTATGATAGTCTGAAGGGACTCCGCCGTGTCTTCCGTCTCAAACGATCTGGACAGGGCATCGGCCCTCATATTCTTGTCAGTGGGACGGTAGTGGAGCACAAACTGGAAACGGGTGAAGAACAGTAGGTAAGGTTCTTGTGGTAGGTGTAGACCAAGATGGGGTGAGCTGCGCCCTCTAGAAGATGTCTCCACTCCTCCAGAGCCAATTTGATGGCCATTAGCTCCCGATCTCCAATAGAGTAATTGCGCTCAGCAGAAGAAAAAAGTCTTGAGTAGTAGCCACATACTACTGCCTTTCCTTTGGAGCTCCACTGGAACAGAATTGCACCTGCACCAACAGAGGAAGCATCCACCTCTAATGAGAACTGCCGAGATACGTCAGGATGATGGAGAATCGAAGCTGAAGTGAAGGCTTTCTTGAGGCTAATGAATGCGGACTCTGCCTCTGGAGTCCATACCTTGGTGTTCGCACCCTTCTTGGTAAGGGTAGAGATGGGAGCCGTCAGAGATGAGAAGTTCTGAATAAACTGCTGGTAGAAATTGGCGATTCCCAGGAACCGCTGTATTGCCCTTAGGCCTTGAGGACATGGCCATTCCAGGACAGACAATAGTTTCTCAGGATCAATCTTAAGACCTTGAACCGAGATGATGTAGCCCAGGAAGGGCAAAGACTTCTTTTTCAAAGACGCACTTCTCCAACTTGGCATATAAGCGATTCTCCCTTAGTCGCAGAAGAACCTGACGGACATGCCTCCGGTGGGTCATCAGATCTGAGGAGAAAATCAAAATATCATCGGGATAAACCACAACACACATATAGAGGAGATCTCGGAAAATATCATTGACAAATTCCTTAAATACTATGGGAGCGTTACACAGCCCGAAGGGCATCACTAGGTATTCGTAGTGCCCATCACGGGTGTTAAATACCGTCTTCCATTCATCACCCCGGCGAATCCGGATTAGGTTATAAACTCCTCGCAGGTCTAGCTTAGAAAAAATGTTGGCTCCTCGTATGCGATCAAACAGCTCGGATATAAGTGGCAACGGGTATTTGTTCTTGACCGTGATCTGGATGAGACCACGGTTGTAATGACAGGGTAGGGAGACTTGCAATGACCCGTCCTAAGCGACGGGGTACAACTGGGCGACGGTCCCTATGCTCAGTAAGTGCAAGACAGACAAACAGACAAGGGTACACAGAAGCGAGGGAAACGGGCAGCTGCCCACGGAGACACCGTGAGTAACAAGAGTAGTGAACGAGCCGAGTAAAACCAGGAGAGAACGAGGTACAAAACGCTGAGCAGGAGAGTGGTCAGAAAGCCAAGGTCAATAACAAGCAGATGATGAGTAGTACAAGCAGCAGCAGCAAGCCAGGAAACAAGCATAGAAGAATCACAGGCAAAGGAGGAACAGGAAAGGCAGGTATAAATAGACAGTGGGCGGGAGCTAGCTCCGTCTGGCCAGGCTGTGATAGACTCTCCCACTCCTAAGCCTGCCATCCTGAGTGGTGGAAGATGGAGTCAGTCTCACAGACATAGGAGCAGGTGCAGACTGATTGCCCACGGGCGTCGGCACAGAAGCTGTGTCTGGCAAATCCTTTACAACGGTAGTCAATGTAGGGTCGAAGAGATCCATCACTTTTCTTCCTCCTCGGGGAGGAAGATCTTCGTATAAAACCCCTCTCCAATTTCTCCTTGATATAGGCTGACATAGATAAAGTCTCTGGCAAGGAGAGAGGATATATCTGTCCACGGGGAAGAGAAGCATTTGGAACCAGTTCAATGGGACAGTCATAATTCTGATGTGGAGGCAACGGTTCAGTGTCTCACTTGAAGAAGATATCCGCAAAACTGGTATACTGAGATGGTAGACCGGAGAGTAACTGAGGCAAAAGGGGGCATAACAGAACGGACTTGTGACAGGCAATGGTATCTGGAACCCCATTGAAGAACCTCTCCGGAACTCCAGTCAAGAAACAGGGCGCGCAGGCGAAGCCAAGGCAGACACATTAGGATAGGATTGATAGCCTTAGGTAGTACAAGGAAGGCGATCTGCTCCGAGGGAAGAGCTCCGACCCGTAGTGACAACGGCTCCGTAATGAACACAATCGGATCGGGCAATGGCAGACCATTCACAGAGGCAACAGCCAGGGGTCTCTCCAGAAGAACTGTGGGTAGATCTAGACGATCCACTAGATCCTGCTGGATGAAATTAGCAGCTGCTCCGGAGTCAAAATAGGCGGAGGAGGGATGTGACGTCACTCCGAAGATGATGGCCACAGGAATCAACAATTTGGGAGAGGTTTTAACGTTTGAAGATGTTCCACCTAGAGTTGCCTCTCCAACCAACCCTAGGTACTGGAGTTTAAGGCCACAATACATACATAGTGCAAAGGAACGTCTGCGTGGCTTCTCCTGTTCAGGCAACCGGATTCTGTCTACCTGCATGGGTTCTTCAGGTAGCGCAGTAGGGGAAGGCAATAGTGGTCTCTGGACCGAGGGTGCTGGTCTGTGGACCCGGCTCCCCTGTCGAACTTCTTGAGTGCGCTCCCGGATTCTCATATCAACCCGGCTGGCTAACAGGATGAGGGCATCCAAGGTAGAAGGAAGGTTGCAGGCTGCCAATTCATCATTGATGTGAGAGGACAGTCCCTGCCAGAAGGTCGCCACCAGTGCCTCATTGTTCCATGCCAGCTCGGCTGCCAGGGTACGTAAGGAGATAGCATACTCCCCTACTGTGGAACCCTCTTGCTTGAGGGTCAACAGAGTAGCTGCGGCAGAGGATGTTCGACCCGGTTCCTCGAACACGACACGAAAGGACTGCAGGAACAGGGCTAGATCCGAGGATACAGGTCCTTGTTGCTCCAAGATTGGGTTGGCCCATTCGAGGGCCTTGCCAGCAGGAAGGGAGATAACAAATGCTACCTTGGCTTCCTTGGAGGGGAAGAGATGAGCCCGTAGCCTAAAATGAACCATGCGTTGATTAATAAATCCTCTACATGCTCTGGGATCACTGTCGTAGCGAGGAGGAAGAGGCAGAGGAACTGTGGATCCGGAACAAACAGGAGGAGCAGCGGGCAGTGGCACAGCAACAGCCTCAGGAGGAAGAACCGGAAGTGGAACAGTGAGTAGATCCAGACGGACCTAGATAGAATTCACAGCCTCAAGCAGTTGATCCTGACGTGTGCGTAGGTCATGCATCTCCGTCTGTATCTTCTGGACTGCGGTCTTGGGCTGGCCAGCGGGTTCCATGGCCTGAGCGTACTGTCACGGTTACAGGGTATGTGGACCCACTAGGCCGCTCAGCCATAGCGGAGAGGCACCTGACCAGGTCACAGACTATACAAAAGTCTATAGTAGTTAGTAACACTCGGGTACCTGAACTAGACCAGACAGTGGCTGTGGCTTCAGCACGGACCGAGGTCGGTTCAGCAGGTGGTGCCAGACGTGGCGGGCAGTATCCGATGTGGCAGAAGACACTGGACGTGGCAGAAGACACGACATGGCAGAAGACACTGGACGTGTCAACGACAGTAGGTGCAATAGACACGACTCCGACACTAGTAGGCACAGGAACAAGAACAGCACGGGATACAGGAACAGGTAACAGGGCACAGGTAACAACTGGAATGGGAAACACTAAGGGTCCATTTGCAAGACAGACTTGGGATAACTAACAACGCTCAGGCAAGGATCAGAAGGGCTGGGGCCTTCTTATAGACCAGGAAATCATGTGTTTGATGATGATGGTTGTTTTACATGTGCGCTCGCTGGCACTTTAAGAGCGGGCACGAGTGTGCGCGCGCACCCTACGGGACACAGCAGACCGAAGCGGAAGTGAGCACTGGTGTCTCCTAGGAAGGAGATGGGGACCAGCGCTCACGGATCCATGGCTGTGGGCGTCGGGAGGTGAGTAAACACGACGGCCTGTGGCCATTAACGCTATATAATGTACTGGGAAACTGGGAAAAAAAATATTTGTAGTGTGTAATGGGAAAAAAAGCTTCATTCCTCCATTGTGTTCCATTTTAACAGCGTTCACCGTGCAGTAAAAATAGCATGTTCATTTTATTCTGCAGCTCAATACGATTGTGGTAATATCAAATTTATACAGTTTTTTTTTTGTCATGTACCACTTTTACAAGTAAAAATATAATTGTTAAAAAAAAAATTGTTTTGTGTCACCATATTCTGAGAGGGGCATTAAATCTTCAAAGTGACTGGTGCACCCCGGGAATACTCTTTACTAAACAGGGCAAGCTGTGTGGTAAAAGGTAGCCACTCAACAACCCTAGCAGCACGGTTGGGACAGGCTGCTGTTATTTTGGCACAGCCCGACTTGGTGGGAACTCCAGCAGAGTGCAGAACCCCTAGCCCGGGTCAAAGGACCACTTATAAAGTGTGTGCTACACTTAAGAAGCAATTTTTTAACCACCGACATCTTTTGGAAGACCCTGTTACGCTGGCTGGTCCGCAATGTAAGGGTATGTGCACACACACTAATTACGTCCGTAATTGACGGACGTATTTCGGCCGCAAGTCCCGGACCGAACATAGTGCAAGGAGCCGGGCTCCTAGCATCATACTTATGTACGATGCTAGAAGTCCCTGCCTCGCTGCAGGACAACTGTCCCGTACTGTAAACATGATTACACTACGGGACAGTTGTCCTGCAGCGAGGCAGGGACTCCTAGCATCGTACATAAGTATGATGCTAGGAACCCGGCTCCTTGCACTGTGTTCAGTCCGGGACTTGCGGCCGAAATACATCCGTCAATTACGGACGTAATTAGTGTGTGTGCACATACCCTAAAATAAAACACTTCTTAACTTTTATGTCAATCATCTCCACTTAGAAAATCTTAAACAGGCTAATAAAGTATATTATTAATAATTAGACTTGGTGAGTGCTATACTTTATTAATTCATACATATCACAACTTTAAAGTGTACCTATCATTTCAGGCAAAATTGTAGTCATCATGCGTGTGTTCTAAGGCCCCATGCCCACTTCAGTTTTTTCCTTCAGGGTGCTACCCGTTTTTCTGACGGCTAGCACACTGACCCATTCATTTCAATGGGGCCATGCACACTTCAGTTTTTTTGACGGTGCCGTTGCTCCGTTCTGATCCAAAGTAGAGCAGGTCCTACTTTGGTCCGAGTTTCCGTGACCGTGAGGCCCATGCAAGTCAATGGGGCCGTCAAAAAAACTGAAGGCACACGGAAGGCATCAACGACCGGGCGGGCAGAAACACATTACAGAAATATTACACTAATCGGCAGCCACTTGTCTCTATCAATCACTGATAGAGAAAAGAGGCTGCTGATTAAAAATAAAATAAAAAGCAGTTCATACGTACCCGGTCGTTGTCTTGGTGACGAGTCCCTCTTCCTCCAGTCCGACCTTCCTTTCTGACGCGGCAGCCTGTGATTGACTGCAGAGGCCGCTGCAGCCTGTGATTGGCTGCAGTGGCGGTCATGTGGGATGAAGCGTCATCCCCGGAGGCCGGCCTTCTGACATCATCCTGACGTGCGTGACCGCCACTACAGCCTGTGATTGGCTGCAGCGGCGACATGGATGAAATGTCATCGCTGGAGGCCGGACAGGAGGAATGTAAGTATGAACTTATTATTTTTTTTTTATTATGACATTAAAATTGTATTTTCCGAGCGCCGAGCATGGTACTGTCCAGGGTGCTGAAAGAGTAACCGCCGATCAGTGCAGCCCATTAACTCTTTCAGCACCCTGGACAGTACCATGCTCGGCGCTCGGAAACGGAAAAACAGAGTGCACACGGCCGCTAAAACGGGCACACGGATTTGTCACAAACGGCCGTGAAAACTGTGTCGGAAGTGTGCACGAGGCCTAATAGTAACAACATTTCTGAACACAATGTTACCAGTATCATGTACGCTATATAGACAAAAGTATTGGGACACACCTCTTAATCTTTGGATTCAGGTGTTTCATTCAGTCACGTTGCCACAGGTGTATAAAATCCAGCACCTTGCCATGCAGTCGCCTTTACAAACATTTGTGAAAGAATGGGCCATCCTAAAGAGCTCACTGAAGTCCAGCGTGGTACTGTAATAGGATGCCACCATTGCAACAAATCAGTTTGTGAAATTTCTTCCCTCCTAGATATTCCACAATTAACTGTGAGTGATATTATTGTAAACTGGAAGCATTTAGGAACCACAGCAACCAAGCCATGAAGGGGCAGACCACATAAAGTTACAGAGCAGTGCCGCTTAATGCTGAGGCGCATAGTGCATAAAAGCCACCAATGCTGTTCTGACTCAATAACTGCAGGGCTCCAAACCTCCTCTGGCATTAACATCCGTACAAAAACTGTGCCGGGAGCTTCATAGCATGGGTTTCCATGGCCAAGCAGCAGCCTGCAAGCCTAACATCATCAATCACAATGCCAAGCGTCGGATGGAGTGGTGGAAAACATGACGCCACTGGACTCCGGAGCAGTAAAAACGTGTTCCGTGGAGTGACGAATCACGCTTCTCTGTCTGGCAGTCTGACAGACGAGTTACCTGCCGGACTGCATTGTGCCAACTGTAAAGTTTGATGGAGGAGGCATATAATGCCCATTAAGGCATGGTTGGGACAATTTGGTGAGGAAGAATTTAACTGGCACTGACATCAACCCTATAAAACACCTTTGGGGTGATCTACAAGGAGATTGTGTGCCAGGCTCTCTCATCCGACATTAGTGTCTGACCTCACAAATGCTTTTCTGGTTGAATGAGAAAAACTTCCCACAGACACACTCCAAAATCTTGTAGAATGTCCTCCCAGAAGAGTGGAATGCGTTATAGCTGCAAAGGGGGGACCAACTCCATATTAAAGCCTTTGCTATAAAATATCTCTCTCTACCAATAGAGACCTTTGTATGTGCAGATAGTGTAACAGTGTCTCTGCAGCCCTGATCTGTGTAATCTGGTCCCTCAGTGAGAAGCTGTATACCTCATAGTTGTCCTAGTTTTTCAGTGAGTACAGAGTTTCTGAACAGTTAGGGTATGTGCACACACACTAATTACGTCCGTAATTGACGGACGTATTTCGGCTGCAAGTACCGGACCGAACACAGTGCAGGGAGCCGGGCTCCTAGCATCATAGTTATGTACGATGCTAGGAGTCCCTGCCTCTCTGCAGGACAACTGTCCCGTACTGTAATCATGTTTTCAGTACGGGACAGTAGTTCCACGGAGAGGCAGGGACTCCTAGCATCGTACATAAGTATGATGCTAGGAGCCCGGCTCCCTGCACTGTGTTCGGTCCACTACTTGCGGCCGAAATACGTCCGTCAATTACGGACGTAATTAGTGTGTGTGCACATACCCTTACAGACAGTGCAATAGCCGGATATATGGGGAAGGGGCATATTTCTTTACCAATATATCTTAATAAGTTTATTATCTTTACATACACTATTGATGGGGAAACAAATTAAATGTTTGGTACACTTTAATTAGTAATACAAACGTTCTATTTGAAAAAGTTTTATTCTTTTGTTCTCTCTGGTATAAATGCTTCTTTTTACAGTTTCAGGCAGTGTTATAAGCTTTATTACTTTTTGATAAGAGTATCTCTTCCATACATTTTTGCGCAGAAAGCAGGCTGTGAAAAGGTTGGAGATAAGCTATGCTGTGTGGTAGTAGACTGCAGTAATGAAGCAGAGGAAAGGACCTGATATTGTCTGAAGCATCTGATCCCACTGTGAAAACCGCCATTGACGTGAACGGTGGTTTTCTTCAATCACTCTCATCAGAAAATATTGAATCTAGCCCTAGGAGCTTGTGCAGTAACATGGTAAAAACAGCAGTATATTGTATCGTATTAATCCTAAAAAAAATCTATTCACTGTCCTGCTGCTTATTGTCGTAGTGTTCTTTATGATGTATTACTTAAATGAGAATATTTGTCTAATATATTGTTTTCTATTCCCAACAAAATAAAGTTGTATAGACTCAGCACTGATGTGCGGATGAAGAAATATTCTCTGTTGTAGTTTTTTATAAATCTCTAAATGCTGTGAACAGTATGCTCTGGTATTACAGCGTGGGTTTTCTTTCACATTAGATAATAATCCACTCCAAGTATGAAGTAGAATCAATATATTGCTTTTGTTTTCTTATACAAGAAAGTTATTCCATATTTTAGAGATTTGGATTCCTTTTTTTAATACAGATAAACTATATCCTGTTTGCCCAGCATTTTAGCAAGAAAGTGACCATTTATTGACAAGTATCTAACCAAACTGTGCCTTAGACTAATGGGTCTAACAGTTAGGCTAGATTCACACGAGCACATTACGTCCGTAATGGACGGATGTACAGTATTTCGGACGCAAGTCCCGGACCGAACACACTGCAGGGAGCCGGGCTCCTAGCATCATAGTTAAGTATGGTGCTAGGAGTCCCTGCTTCTCCGTGGAACTACTGTCCTGTACTGAAAACATGATTACAGTACGGGACAGTTGTCCGGCAGCGAGGCAGGGACTCCTAGCATCGTACATAACTATGATGCTAGGAGCCCGGCCTTAGGGCTTATGTCATCTGCGTTATAAGGTGCCGACCCGGTCAGAAGAGGCTAGACCTGCATAGCTAGATGACAGCGTGGGAACAGGAAAAATATCTACATGGGGCAATGTGGGTGGCACTATCTACAGGGGGCATTGTGTGTACCACTACCTTCAGGGGGCAATGTGTGTGGCACTATCTACAGGGGGCACTATCTGTGGCACTCTCTACAGGCGGTACTGTGTGTGGCACTCTACAGGGGGCAAATCATGTGGCACTATCTACAGGGGTCACATCGTTTGACACTGTACAGGGGGAAAAGCATGTGACATTATCTACAGGTGCACAGCATGAGACACTATCTACGGGGGGCATAGCATGTGACACTATTTTCATGGTGCACAGCGTGTTGCACTGTTTTTATTGGGCACTGCGGGTGTGGCTCATTATTTTCAGGGGCACACTGTATTACATGATTATATTCTTATGTGACAAAATTATATTTAGAGGCACAGTGTCTCAGTATAAAGGTGAGGATGTGTTGGAAAAGCGAGGAGCTGAAAACAAATCGTGGCTAGGAAAAGTCATCATGGAGGTCTGGAGTGGATGGTGGAGAAAACTAGAGAAAGTGAGCGACTCAGAGGAGACGTCATCTGCAAGTCACTAACCATTACTGTAGACACCTGTCACGACTGGTTCATGGACCCACTTGGCCGTACCGTCTTTGCGGTATGGCAGCTGGCCAACAGGACACAGGTAAATGTTTATAGTTCGTATAGGGTACCTGTGGCAGCTCAGATAGTAGCGAGGCAGGCTAGGCAGGAACTTGGCAGCAGGTGGACGTCAGGTGTGGTGAGGCAGGTCCGGCGTAGAATATAGTACAGCACGGCTACAGCAAGCACGACACTAGATTCAGGATACAGGAACAGGAAAACACTGGGAGCAGGAAACACTAGGGGGCCATTTGCAAGACAGACTAGGGATACAACAACAAGGCTCAGGCGTGGGAGGATGGGGCTGGGACCTTCTTATAGCCCAGGGTGCTCTGGAGCAATTAGCTCAAATCACCAACATGCTTCTTAAGTCTGGACTGAGCTCGTGAGCGCACCCTGGTGGTCATAGTGGAGCAGGACGGCCGTATGTGCAGACATCTCTTGAGAGAAGGGCGTCGACTGGATGGAAGGAGTTCGTGGTCAGCGACCACGGACGTTACAGTATCCCCCCTCTTACGCCCCCTCCTCTTGGGACCAGAACGAGAGAGAAACTTCTTGATGAGGGTAGGAGCGTTGAGATTCTCCTCTGGCTCCCAGGACCTCTCTTCTGGACCAAACCCCTTCCAATCTACTAAATAAAAGGTTCTTCCTCTTACTTTTTTAATGTCCAAGATCTCCTTAACCTCGAAGGTGTCTGAAGGACCACTGGAGGCAACAGCAGGGCTTGGAGTCTTGGTAAAGCGGTTCAGAACCACTGGCTTTAAGAGAGAAACATGGAAGGAGTTGGGGATCTTGAGGGTAGGAGGCAGCCGAAGCTTGTAGGCGACAGGGTTGATCTGCTGTAGGATCTCGAAAGGACCGAGGAACCTGGGAGCAAACTTGCATGACGGTACTCTTAATCGAATGTTCCTGGAGGACAGCCAGACCTTTGTGCCAGGAAGAAACTGAGGTGGTTCTCTTCTCCTTGTGTCCGCCCTCCGTTTCATACGATCCACCAACAGCAGGATGGAGGATCGAGTTTGCCGCCAAATTTGTAGAAAGTCCTTGAAGGCTGCATCAGCAGCTGGTACCTTGGATGAATCAGGAACCGGGAGAGGTATTCGTGGGTGTTGGCCAAGGACTATGAAGAACGGAGAGTTCCTTGTGGACTCGCTGGTATGATTGTTGTAGGAGAATTCAGCCCACGGGAGCAACTGTACCCAGTCATCATGTTGCCTAGAGACGAAGTGACGCAGGTAGTTCTCCAAGATTTGATTGAACCTCTCGACCTGTCCATTGGACTGGGGATGGTAGGCCGAGGAAAAGTCCAACTTCACACATAGAAGTCCGCAGAGGGCTCTCCAGAACCTCGAGGTGAACTGAACCCCCCGATCAGACACAATATGCTGTGGCAAGCCGTGCAGGCGGAAGATGTGTTGGATAAACAGTTTGGCCAGTTGGGGAGCAGACGGAAGACCGGTCAGAGGAATGAAGTGGGCCATTTTTGAAAATCGATCCACGACCACCCAGACAGTGCTGCATCCAGCAGAGAGGGGCAGGTCCGTAATAAAGTCCATAGCTATATACTGCCAGGGAGCATCGGGCACAGGCAATGGCTGGAGCAGACCAGCGGGTCTGGAGTGAGCGACCTTGTTAGTTGCACACACAGAGCAGGAGGAAACAAAGTCCATAACATCTTTGGGCAGCGTGGGCCACCAGAAATGACGGGCAATCAAATCCCGGGTCTTACGGATCCCCGCGTGACCTGCCAGTCTAGAGGCGTGTCCCCAGCGGAGGACTCTCCTTTGGTCAGCCATGCGCACAAAAGTTCTCCCTGGAGGGATGTCCCCAACTTGCAGTGGGTTGACTGAAACAATACAGGACGGGTCGATAATGTTCTGGGGCATCTCCATAGTGTCCTCCGTCTCGAAAGACCTGGATAAGGCATCGGCCCCCACATTCTTGTCAGCCGGGCGATAATGGAGCTCAAACTGGAACCTGGCAAAGAACAGTGATCACCTGGCCTGACGAGGATTCAGACGTTGGGCTGTCTGGAGGTAGGTGAGGTTCTTGTGGTCCGTAAAAATCAGGATGGGGTGAGCTGCGCCCTCCAGCAGATGTCTCCACTCCTCCAGGGCCAATTTGATGGCCAGTAACTCTCGATCCCCACTCGAGTAGTTGCGTTCTGCGGAAGAGAAGAGCTTAGAAAAATATCCACATACCCTTGACTTGCCCTTGGAACCTCTCTGGAACAGGAGTGCACCAGCACCGACAGAGGACGCGTCTACCTCCAGCGAGAACTGTAGGGAAACGTCTGGATGATGGAGGATAGAGGCTGATGTGAAGGCACTCTTCAAGGTATTGAATGCGGAATCTGCCTCAGGAGTCCACACCTTGGCGTTCATGCCCTTCTTGGTGAGGTTAGAGATGGGAGATGTTAATGAAGAGAAGTTTGGGATGAACTGTCTGTAAAAATTGGCGAATCCCAGAAAGCGCTGTATGGCCCTCAAGCCTTGAGGACGTGGCCATTCCAGGACGGACTTTACTTTTTCAGGATCCATCTTGAGGCCTCTATTCGAAATGATGTAGCCCAGGAAGGGTAGAGCATCTCTCTCAAATACGCATTTCTCCAATTTGGCGTACAGTTGATTCTCCCTTAATCGCAGCAAGACTTGACGGACATGTTTCTGATGCGTCATAGGATCTGGAGAAAAAATTAAGATGTCATCAAGATAGACTACTACACAAACATAAAGGAGGTCACGGAAAATGTCATTCACAAACTCCTGGAAGACCGCGGGAGCATTACACAGGCCGAAGGGCATTACTAGATATTCATAGTGTCCGTCCCGGGTGTTAAATGCAGTCTTCCATTCGTCACCCTGGCGAATCCGGATTAGGTTGTAAGCCCCCCGCAGGTCTAACTTGGAAAAGATCTTGGCACCACGTATACGGTCAAATAATTCTGAGATCAATGGCAATGGATATTTATTTTTCACCGTGATCTGGTTGAGTCCCCGGTAGTCTATACAGGGACGAAGAGAACCATCCTTCTTTTTGACGAAGAAGAACCCGGCTCCTGCCGGGGAGGAAGACTTGTGTATGAAGCCCCGCTCCAAGTTCTCTCTGACATAGGCGGACATAGACAGAGTCTCTGGCAGAGAAAGAGGATATACCCTGCCACGGGGAAGGGAAGCACCAGGAACCAGCTCAATAGGACAGTCTTACGCCAGATGTGGGGGCAGTGTCTCCGCTTCTTTCTTGCTGAAGACGTCCGCAAATGAAGCAAAATGACTAGGCAATCCTGCCAGTGACTGAGGCAGAGGAGACTGAGCCAAACGAATCTGTCCCAGGCAACGATTGTGACACTCGGGGCCCCACTGGAGAACCTCTCCAGAGTTCCAGTCCAGGACTGGGGCATGTAATCGGAGCCAAGGCAGGCCCAGCAACACAGGATCAACGGCTCTGGGTAGGACATAGAACGACAGCAGTTCGGAGTGGAGGGCCCCTACTTGGAACCTCAGTGGTTTGGTCACAGCAACAACTGGGTTAGGCAGGGGTAGACCATCTACAGAAGCAATTGTCAACGGGCTCTCCATAGGGATGGTAGGCAACTGAAGAAGGTCCACCAGGTCTCTACGGATGAAATTAGCCGCGGATCCCGAGTCCAGATAAGCAGAGACCTGATGCATTCTCTCGCCGGACACTATGGTCGCTGGTATGGACAATTTGGATGAAAGTCCCTTTTTACCCAGGGTTGTCACTCCTAGCAACCCTAGGCTTTGAGGCTTTAGGGGACACAGGCGCACAAGATGGCCACCGAGGCCGCAATCGAGACAAAGTCCCGAAGTGCGTCTGTGTTGTCTCTCCTGGGTGAATAGCTTACCCCGGTCCATCATCACAGATTCCTTAGGAGGATCGACATCTGAGGACAGCAGGGGTTGCTGCAAAGTAGGTCCCAGACTAGGAGGGTCTCCCTCCCGACGAACCTCTTGGAGGTGTTCTCGGATCCGTATGGCAATCCGGGCGGACAGAAGGATGAGGTCATCCAGGGTAGATGGCAGGTCTCGAGCGGCAAGTTTGTCCTTAATCTTAAGGGACAGTCCATTCCAGAATGCCGCCACTAGAGCCTCATTGTTCCACAACAGTTCTCCCGCCAGGGTGCGGTAGTAGATGGCGTACTCACTCACGGAGGTGTCTCCTTGGCGTAGTCTAATCAAGGCAGCCGCTGCAGATGAGGCCCGTCCAGGCTCCTCAAATACCATGCGAAAGGTCCGGAGAAAGGCTTGGAAGTCACGGGTCTCAGGTCCTTGTCTCTCCCAGATAGGGTTCGCCCATGCAAGAGCCTTTCCGGTGAGGAGAGAAATGATGAATGCGACCTTTGCGCCGTCAGATGAAAATGTCCTGGAACACAGGCTGAAATGGATCTGGCACTGGTTCAAAAATCCACGACAGGAACCTGCGTCTCCATCATAGCGGTCTGGAAGTGGCAAAGAAAAACACGGGTCGACACTGCCAGGAGGTGTAGTCTGAGGATCAACACTGCCAGGAGGTATAGTAGGAGGAACAGTAGCTCTTGCTTCCTGCTGACGAACGAGAGTGTTCAAAGCTTGGAGGAGTTGGTCCTGTCGAGACTGGAGATCCAGCAAATCCCCCCGCATCTCTTGTGACGTCGTCATGGTCTTGGATTGACCAGCGGGGTCCATGGCCTGAGCCTACTGTCACGACTGGTTCGTGGACCCACTGGGCCGTACCGTCTTGGCGGCATGGCAGCTGGCCAACAGGACGCAGGTAAATGTTTATAGTTCGTATAGGGTACCTGTGGCAGCTCAGATAGTAGCGAGGCAGGCTAGGCAGGAACTTGGCAGCAGGTGGACGTCAGGTGTGGAGAGGCAGGTCCGGCGTAGAATACAGTACAGCACGGCTACAGCAAGCACGACACTAGATTCAGGATACAGGAACAGGAAAACACTGGGAGCAGGAAACACTAGGGGGCCATTTGCAAGACAGACTAGGAATACAACAACAAGGCTCAGGCGTGGGAGGATGGGGCTGGGACCTTCTTATAGCCCAGGGTGCTCTGGAGCAATTAGCTCAAATCACCAACATGCTTCTTAAGTCTGGACTGAGCTTGTGAGCGCACCCTGGTGGTCATAGTGGAGCAGGACGGCCGTATGTGCAGACATCTCTTGAGAGAAGGGCGTCGACTGGATGGAAGGAGTTCGTGGTCAGCGACCACGGACGTTACAACACCGTATGATCTGAAGCAAGATGATGAGTAGTACCATTCTTATTTGTGAAATAGCAACTTCCAGCATATCTTTACCATTGTTCAGGTTATACTGGAAGTTGTAGTTTCACGCTATTCAAATTTATATGGCAGTAGGCTAACCTGACTTTGCAAATTATCTCTGTACAGAGCTGTATTTGTGCTGGGTCTGTAGTTTGTATGTATGTACTGATCTTCATTCTCAGCATACCTCTCAACTTTCAAGCATAACAAAGAGGTACAACCGATGCGGTGCGGCAATTTTTTTCTATTAAGCCACGCCTCTAACCCAACCCATACACACCCGATTCAACCTACACAGTATCATGCTCCCATAGTGCCTCCCCACAATATAATGCCCCCATGGAAACCCCACACAGTATAATGCCACTATAGCTGCCCCCCACACAGTATAATACCCCGTAGTGCCATATATGGACAGTGATGTCAGGGGCTCCCTCTTGGAGCGGAATCCCCGGCCAGAGCATTGGCAACGCTTTGGCCGGGTATTCTGCTCCTGGAGAAACCCCTGATGTCACTGTTCGTATATGAACTAAAACAGGAAATAAAAAGAGACACGGCACCACATGGTGCAAAGTAAAAGTAAGATGGGGCAAAGGAGCAAACTTGGTTGGAAAAACGCTCACCTGGCCCAAAGGACACAATGAGTGTCAAAAGGGTAGTAGTAGTAGTAGTAGTAGTAAGGCTGCTGCTGCCAAGTCCAAATCACAACAAATGGGGTTTATTGTCCAGAGGATAATTGTAAAACATAAAAAATAGGACCATTGGCGCTGCACGGATGAACAGAAAGATGGACGACTTAGATAACCATCATGGCAAAGTTTAATGGAAGGGCTACGCGTTTCAACACCGAACTGGTGTCTTCATCAGGCCAGTATAGACTGTGCAATACAACATACATTTATATACATACTGGGAAGGAGAAAAGGACCGCCAAAAACAGCAGGTCAAAGGTCAGGGGTCAGACACAATGTAAAATTTGCACATGACAGGACAAAAAAAGACAATAATGATAGGACAAAAAAAGACAAAAAAAGATATCATGGTACCAAGAGCTAAGCTCCCTAAGGGTAGGATTTTTAATCTCTCTTGTCCGGAACGTGAGGCCATGAGAGAATATATCCAGGAAAGCCTGGCCAAGGGTTACATTCGCCCCTCTACTTCTCCGGTAGGTGATGGCTTCTTCTTTGTAGGGAAGAAGGATGGTGGTCTTAGGCCGTGCATTGATTACCAAAACTTGAATATGGTCACTGTAAGGAACCAGTATCCCCTTCCTTTGATTCCTGATCTCTTCAATCAAGTTCAAGGGGCCCAATGGTTCTGTAAGTTTGATCTTCGGGGGGCTTATAACCTTATCCGAATCAGAGAAGGGGATGAGTGGAAGACTGCATTTAACACGCCCGAAGGTCATTTCGAATACCTCGTCATGCCCTTTGGGTTGTGTAATGCTCCCGCGGTCTTCCAGAATTTCATAAATAAGTGCTGTCTTATCCCAGGGTATCAGGTCCCTCACCCATCTCCGTCCCTGTGCCTACTTCTCCAGGAAGTTCTTGCCCCGAGTAACTATGACGTGGGCAACCGCAAACTCTTAGCCATTAAATGGGCATTTGAAGAGTGGCGCCACTTCTTGGAGGGGGCTAGGCACCAGGTAACTGTCCTTACCGACCACCAGAATCTGGTTTTCCTAGAATTTTCCCGAAGGCTAAACCCGAGACAAGCTCGATGGGCATTGTTTTTTACTAGATTCAACTTTGTGGTCACATATAGGGCTGGGTCTAAAAATATTAAAGCTGATACACTGTCGCGTAGCTTCATGGCCAGCCCTCCTTCGGAGGAAGATCCTGCTTGTGTTTTGCCTTTAGGTATAATCATATCCTCTGTTGATTCTGACTTAGTCTCCGAAATTGAGGCTGATCAAGGTTCAGCTCCCGGGAACCTTCCTGAGAACAAGCTGTTTGTTCCCCTGCAATTCCGGCTAAGGGTACTCAGGGAAAATCATGACTCTGCACTATCTGGCCACCCAGGCATCCTGGGTACCAAGCACCTCATTGCTAGAAACTATTGGTGGCCTGTGTTGACTAAAGACGTTAAGGGCTACGTCGCCGCTTGTGAAATTTGTGCTAGGTCCAAGACTCCCAGGTCCCGACCAGCGGGCTTACTATGTTCTTTGCCCATTCCCCAGAGACCTTGTACCCATATCTCCATGGATTTTATCACCGATCTGCCTCCATCTCAAGGCAAGTCGGTGGTGTGGGTTGTAGTAGACCGCTTCAGTAAGATGTGCCACTTTGTGCCCCTCAAGAAACTACCCAATACCAAGACGTTAGCTACCTTGTTTGTCAAACACATCCTGCGTCTCCATGGGGTTCCTTTCAATATTGTTTCTGACAGTGGGGTACAATTTGTTTCATTGTTTTGGAGAGCTTTCTGTAAAAAGTTGGAGATTGATCTGTCCTTCACCTCGGCCTTCCATCCTGAAACTAATGGCCAAACTGAGAGGACTAATCAGTCTCTAGAACAATATTTAAAGTGTTTTATCTCTGACTGTCAATATGATTAGGTCTCCTTCATTCCCCTCGCCGAATTTTCCCTTAATAACCGGGTCAGTAACTCGTCAGGGGTCTCCCCCTTTTTCTGTAATTTTTAATCCACGGTTCTCCACCATTTCACCTCGTGGTTCCAACAATCCCGAGGTAGATGTAGTTCATCGGGAACTGTGCACAGTCTGGGCCCAGTTTCTGAAGAACCTAGAGGCGTCCCAGAGCATACAAAAGACTCAGGCAGATAGAAGACGTTCTGCTAACCCCTTGTTTGTGGTCGGGGATCTGGTGTGGCTATCTTCATAAAATTTGCGTCTTAAAGTTCCGTCCAAAAAATTTGCTCCCGGTATATAGGGCAGTACAAGGTCATTGAGGACCTTAACCCTGTCTCCTTCTGGCTGGAGTTACCCTCGTTTTTTCAAATACACGACGTGTTTCATGCCTTCCTCCTGAAACGCTGCTCCCCGTCCTTGGCTACTTCGAGGAAACCTCCGGACCCTGTTCTCACCCCTGAGGGGGTAGAATTCGAGGTGGCCAAGATTGTGGATAGCAGGATGGTCCAAGGCTCCCTCCAGTACCTGGTCCATTGGAGAGGATACAGGCCTGAGGAGAGGACTTGGGTAACCGCCCGGGATGTTCACGCTGGGGTATTGCTCAGGAGGTTCCATCTTCGGTTCCCCAATAAGCCAGGTCCACCTAGGAAGGGTCCAGTGGCTCCTCATAAAAGGGGGGGTACTGAAATGGATCTGCCAGACACAGCTTCTGTGTCGATGCCCGTGGTTAATCAGTCTGCATCTGCTCCTAGGTCTGATAGAGTGACTCGATCTGCTACCACTCAGGCTGGTAGGCTGAGGAGTGGGAGAACCTATCACAGCCTGGCCAGGCGGAACTAGCTCCCGCCCTCGGTCTATTTATACCTTCATTTCCTGCTCTTCCTTGCCTGTTATTCTGTCTGGTTTCCTGGCTCTGCTGCTCCTGCTAGTACTATTTTCCTCCTCTTCAAATTGACCCTGGCTTTGCTGACTACTCTCTTGCTCTGCGTTTGGTACCTCGTACACTCCTGGTTTGACTCGGCTCGTTCACTACTCTTGTTGCTCACGGTGTTGCCATGGGCAACTGTCCCATTTCCCTTAGCTTCTGTGTACCCTTGTCTGTTCGTCTGTCGTGAACTTATTGAGCGTAGGGACCGTCACCCAGTTGTACGCCATCGCCTAGGACGGGCCATGCAAGTAGGCAGGGACTGAGTGGCGGGTAGATTAGGGCTCACCTGTCCATCTCCCTACCCCGACATTACAGGTGCTGTATGTATGTACTGAGCTTTGTTCTGGTACTGTATATATGCACTAAGTTTGGTTCTGGTGCTGTATTTATGATATGAGCTTAGTTCTGGCACCGTATTTATGTTATGAGCTTGGTTCTAGTACTGTATGTAAGTTATAAGCTTGGTTCTGGCAAAGTATCTATGCAGTAAACGTGAATATACTACTGTATCTGTACACTAAACGATTGTACTTCGGGGGTTGTGGCAAAAATCCGGGAGATTTGATGTCCTACCCTTCTCACAGAGCACATCCTAACTAAAGGAGCTGCATACAGCTATGGTACTGATCGTGCACATAGAGGTCTATACATAATGGGTGAGTTTAATATAGCGAGGCAATCCAGTTAAAAATTCGGCTGCCGGACGTGATTTTCGGGTCGGCCAGCAGCGGACTGTCAGCCGCAAGCCACCCGCAAATCGCGGGCATTGCACATGGCCGCGGCCATTATTTTCAATGAGCCCGGGCCTCGTAAGATGGCTGTAATAAGACATGTCCGTTCTTTCTGCGGTGCGGGCTCCCGGGCCATGCACAGACCGTAAAAACTACAGTCGTGTGCACGGCCCCATAGAAATGAATGGGGCCGCAATTCTCCCGTGGATTTTCGGGGGAATTGCGGCCACAAAAGCACGTTCGTGTGCATGGGGCCTTAGAGTCCACATTAATATAGAAAGTATTTAAAATATTGCAATTCTTGTATTTGATTATTACTACACTGCACCGCCCCCCGTCCATGTATATTTTTGTCAGCCAAGTTTTTCATTTATTGTACAATGATTATGTTTTACTTACGAAATAGACACGTTACATGTTTTTATTTTTATGTAAATATATTATTTTATCCAGTTTTTATATTAACACGTTTTTTTTTACAGTAAGCTTTTTGTGAATTAAGCAGAACATTTTTGTCTTCTGGGTTACCATAGCAACTTCAGACACCTAAAATTAGAGCTCAAAGACTTTTTAATGCATAAAATGCATTTAAAGTATTTTATAGTATGTTGTACAAACACACTAGTTATCAAACATGTACGTAGGAAATTACAGCTTACCGTTTCCATAGCGGCAAAATACTATGTTGTTTTTACTTTTTTTATTAAATGCACAGTAATAGTCAAATTAGAAAATAGCTGTTAGCTGATACTGTTTTATTTATGCTATGTAAGACAAGCCATCCCCTACAGTAATTGTACAGTTTTTGTGACAAATTTGTGTTTAAGAGACACAGTAGTGTTTCTCTGGTAAAATATTCTGTGTTACAGAAAAAACATTAATACAATTGAAATTCAGCAAGAAAAATTAAATGTGCAAATTTCACCTCCACTTTGCTTTAATTCCTGTGAAATTCCTAAAGGGTTAAATAAACTTTGTAAATGCTGTTTTGAATACTTTGAGGAGTCTAGTTTTCAAAATGGGGTGTTTTATGGGGGTTTCTAATACATAGGCCCCTCAAAGCCACTTCAGAACTGAAGAGGTACCTTAAAAAAAAGGCTTTTGAAATTTTCTTAAAAATATGAGAAATTGCTGTTTATGTTCTAAGCCTTGTAAAGTCCAAGAAAAATAAAAGAATGTTCAAAAAATGATGCCAATCTAAAGTAGACATATGGGAAATGTGAACTACCGTAGTAACTATTTTGGGTGGTATAACCATCTGTTTTACAAGCAGATGCATTTAAATTCTGAAAAATTCTATTTTTTTATACATTTTCTTTACATTTTGCAATTTTTCACCAATAAACACTGAATATATTGTCCAAATTTCACCACTAACATAAAGCCCAATGTTTCACGAGAAAACAGTCTCAGAATCGCTTGGATAGGTTTAAGCATTCCGACGTTATTACCACATAAAGTGAAATCTGTCAAATTTGAAAAATGGGCTCTGAGCCTTAAGGCCCAAACTAGGCTGCGTCCTTAAGGGGTTAAGGTCTAAAATAGGCTGGTCATTAAAGGGTTAAATGCAAAGTCACTTAAAGGCCTCTGTGACATTATAAGCACCCAGTTTTACAATGCATTTGGAAGTATCTGTTCATATATTACAAGTGTATCTGCCAGGTTTCTTCTTTCAACAAACCTGTTATCATTGGTGGAAAGTAAATGAGCATACAAGACAATAACTGTTACTATGCATCAACATTACTCAGCAAATCTTAAAAAAAAAAAGTGAATTACATTGATATTACTAGGATATTAATAACCAGAATAAAGGGACTGCAGCTATCTAACCGTTGTGGCTCCTTCAATGTTTTCTCCTGTGTAGCAGTGCTCCCGATCACCCACTGTGCAGGAAACTACAACACAGCCCTATTTACTTGCCAAAAGGGGAATTCTGCTTCTTCATTCTTGGGATTATAATGTTATGGCATATCCTAGCGATATGCCATAACATTATATGATGCAAATACCCCTTTAAAGAGATTTTACCGTAATTCATAACTAATACTTGTAAATGGATGGTGATAAAATATATGCAATGTATGTTTTTTTTAAATTAAATTCAACAAGTCAAGAAAAGTTAAAGGGGTTACACCATCAGGGACATTTATGCCATTATTCCAAAGGATATGCCATAAATGTCAGCTAGATGCAGGTCCCACCTCTGGGACCCACACCTATCTCTATGACGGGCCCCATAAACCACTTTCTATCTTTCTCTGTTCTGGCTACCTTTTGTAATTTCCGACGATGTAAGTAGAAAACAGCGTAGCTTGCTGAGCTACGCTGTTTCCATAACTCCCATAGAAGTGATTGGTAGTTACGAAAGGAGCGTAACCTGTGGGTATGCCATAAATGTCCCTGATGGGGAAACCCCTTTAAGGTTGGACAATTTGAACATACAATTAGTCAGTTACAAAAAAGAAACCCCAACCCTCCGTTGCGCAAAGAGAGAAGAAAAATAACAAGACATCTTAACATTTTGAGTAATTAAGCCATTTTGAACCCATATCCTCAAGCACAACTATCCCAAGATTAATATTAAAATAACATTTCTCAAATTGCATGATCCTATGCACCTGTCTTTTCCATTCGTGTACTGTAGGAAATAGTTTTGTTACCCAATTGTGAAAAATGTATCTAATGTGCATGGCCGGCTTATGCTACAATACCAGTGAAAATAACAAAATCCTTTGATGCACTCTACCTGTGTCCTTGGGGAAACTGGATTTGTGCACTTACTTGGATCATGGCTACCATCAGAAATTTCAGCGCCCCATTCAGGTAAATGGATGGGGTCCTCCTGTTTGTCTTGGCTGAGCACCATAACTGTTCAACTGCTGTGGGTTTTTTACACCTTTCTCCTGAGAGTTTCGGGCAAATGGTAGACATACAATAGACAGCCTGCCGCAGCATACCTGTGGTGACCGTAAAATATAGACAGGAACCGGAAGTGATTGTGGCCGCTGCAGGAAAATTGTATAGCCAGAAGTAGCTTCCCACAGCAATAACAATTGATCACCAGGTGTTAGAGAAACCAGATCATCTGAAAAATGATTTCTTTGTTTTCAAATACCATTGTCAAGAAATCCAAAGCTAAGAATTGGAGAAGTGGACATGAGTAACGTTTTTTAAAATATCATTATATTTTATAAATACATTATACATTATAATAACCACTTTAATAAAAAATACTTATGTTACTCTTGCTTTTCAGTGAAAATAGTCATTGCCTTGTTTTTGACTATGCTTTGTTACCATGACATCTCAAATTAGCTCTGTTTGTAACATGGAATACTTAAATTAAATAATTCTGCACCTTATAATTTGCAGATACTTAGAACTGTGTTTTTGCTGATATGTTCATACAAGGTAATTTTATTAGGAAAGAAATAACAATGAATAACCTAATCTTCAGAAGCGTCAGCTGTGAATTCAAAATCATTGCAATACACAAGGCGAGTGACCTGGTCTAATCCCTTATGGCTCTGCAAGAACCCATAGCAAGCAAGCTTCCAAGCTACTGTTAATTAGGAGGAGATTGTGTCTGGCATTGTAATAATAAATGAGCTTGTGCTAGTTGATAAAATTGGTTTAAACGTCTTGTATTTTGGGCAAGATTTCTCAACAGTCTTTTACAATATGTTCACAAAGAAATTCTTCAGGGGAGTGTAATTAGCCTTACACTGTTTAATGTCATGCTTAATGATTACTGGGGATGTTTTGATTAGAGACTTAATCTTCCTATGCATGCAGATGATTGTGGTGCTTAAACTTACAACAGGAATCTTTAAATAAATGTGATCCATGTAAATGAACAGTTGTATAAAGAACAACTGGGTCAGTCCAAGGGTCTCCATTAAAACACAGAATCAATTAAGAAAACAGTACAACCCTTCCAAAAAAAATATGAGCGTCTCCATTTATTTTTGCAGTCAAATACATTTCCATTTATTTCATGGAAAGTTATATAGAATTTATAATGCACAAAACACAGGAAGAAAATACAAACCAAGAAGATGTTGCCCATGGTCAGATTCATACCCAGGACTCCCGCAATGCAACAGTGCTTACCACCGAGCCACCATTCTGTCCAGGGAATGAAGAAAGAAAACCTTTTAATTGAGATACTTCAGCGTTTACAGTTTTGTATTAATAGTAATAATTTATATTTAAAAAAAAAATGGATTAAAATTAATAAATACAATTATAGTAATGCTATTATTTCTTGTACAGATTTGCATTGCGGGATAAACTATTCAACCGTCTCTAACACGATATGTAGATTACACTTAGTTATATATATAAAGAATGTACCGAGAGGACAAATTGTAGTACGATGAAGAGCCCGAGTGTATACTCATGGTCAAGGTCCAGAATAATTTTTTAATGCTTAAAGACTATGTAAACCTTTTGATTTTTATTTTTTTTAATAAAACAGTGTATTAGAATGTTTTGTGCAACTTTCTAATTTGTTTTTATTAAAAATTATTTTTACTTTTTCAGATACAGCATCTACGTATCCTGGAAACATAGAAGTTATATTGTAAGCTGAAACCTGAATCCGTCAGGTCAGTTATGAACTTAGATGTGATCGATAACAGGCAGGTCCAGCGTGTCACCAAACCAGTCGGTCCCGCTGACCTGACGGATTCAAGTTTCAGCGTACGATACAGCTTCTATGTATCCAGGACACGTAGAAGCTGTATCTGAACAAGTAAAAATAATTTTTAATAAGAACAAATTACAAAGTTGCACAAAACACTCTAATACATTGTTTTAGTAAAAAAATAAAAATAAATATGGATGGGACTCTCCCCTGAGCCAGATTAAAGATACACTTTGTAAGAGCAAGCACCCTGTTAATAAATCTGGTGCATGCTTGTTCTGCTGGCAGCTATTCCTCTGACTCCCCCATACACATTCACACTCTGCACGGCCGAGCCTGCATGTTTTTTCATTGGGAAGAGGGGAATAAACCGCTGCCAGATACCTCTGGCATCAGCTTATCTCTCGTGAGAAAAAAGGATCAGGAATTTTGAAATCCAACATACCTGATCCTTCTTTCCACGAACATCTGCCGTCGGGTGAGATTCAGGACACTCCTATATACATTAGATGGTTAGCTGGTTCATCTAAAATGTGTGGGCACCTTTATTAAAGCTCCCCTATTTTTTTACCTCCAGGAGCTCAGAACATTCCAGATATGACAGTAAATAGATGACCTGTGCTGAAATAGAATTGCTAGGATGAGCTTGAGTCAAACTTAAAGGGATCCTGTCATCAACATCTTACCTGTCAAACTCGCCTGACCCCTCAATGGCCACAGCTGTCCAGAGTTCGTTCCTGTTCTCTTCTTTCCTGAAGTCCTCCTCTGTCGGTAAATGCAGTCGTTTAAACTCTTCCCGCCTTTTATGGTAATTATTTTTCCCTCTGGGACGCAGCTTCTTAACCCCGCTCACCGCCGCCACCTGTCCGACCCTGACTGGCTAAGGAGCTGTCAATCAAAAAGAAGGAGGTGGAGTCCACTCTGAGACGCTGGAGGAATGAAAATCTGACGCTTTTCAGATGAAGATTTGACTCTTTTCTGCTCATTTGCATACGGCGTGGGACCACTGAAAAACGCAATACTAAAGGTACAGAACTTACTTAGAACATATTTATAGCTTAGATGACAATAATTTTTCACCCACTTTCACCAGGTATTGCTGGCTTTATAGCTAAAATGCTGGTGACAGGTTCCCTTTAAAGACAATTCCAGGGAAAAGCGCTTACATAAATCCTCCTAGTGCAATATATAGTATAAATGGAAATAGATGTTTTCTTCTACAAACAAGTGGAGAAAACATCTGTATGCATGAAAGTCCCCATGTATTTGCTATTCATTGCACCAAGACTCCAGTGTGTTCGTCACAAGACCCATAACCAGCACGTTTACTGCTTTTTATTCAGCCCTAACAAATCCTTTCTTCTGTAACATTGCAATTTCATTTTGTCCTGCAGTCAGCCTCATACTAGATTTATTGTATTAATCTTCTTTGCTAGTTTAATTTCATATATCTTTCCAATGTGCTTGTTTTTTTAAGCTTGCCCCCCCTTTTTTTAGCACACTTCCCATCCATTGTTAAAATGAATTCTGTAAAGTCATCTAAATGTGCAGCCTTATAGTGATATATAGAAGTCAACACAATAGGAAATACTGTAAACCAAACTAATAGACTCAGGTCATATAGATGTGCATAAAGAGACTCCTGAGGAGTAGGTTATTTGGTAAGTTTAAGAACCTTGACCTCAATTTGGCAAAATGGGTTCTAAAGTTAAATAACTTGCACACTTAAGTTTCCCATACTATCCAGGTTCCTATAGTTAGAGTATCCTGGGAACACTCTCATTCAATATTGTAATCTGGTTCTATGTTACAACACTTTAGTAAAAATATCACGGTTCACTGGGCAAGTGCCAAATAGTTCAATGATGGACATTTGTCAATGTGGACATTGCTGTGATAAGATCATTGTGTTGATACCTAGTCGGTTTACACTTACACTAACAATATTTTCTAAGCAGAAATAAGTGGTCAATAATGACATTGTAACATTGTGAGAACATTCATTCTAATTACATGTATTCCAACAATTCCATCAAGTTATTTGGTGATATTTGTAATGTATACAGATTCCCAAATGCTAAACAATGTTTTTGTCTTAAGATCAATTATTATTGCAAATCTTCATTACCATTCATATTATATCAATTATCAGAGAATGAACATGGGCCTATAGAAACAAACATCTCTGGAGAGGCTTGGCTGTGCAGATGTGATTCACTACAGCTCTGTGTATCTGACCTGAAAGTGACAAAATAGTTTGCCTTGCAAAATGAGCTCAGTAAATAAAACCCTACTGTAACGTCCGCGGTCGCAGACCGCAGACTCCTATCTTCCTGCAGACGTCGATCCTCCCCAGAGATGCCAGCACATTAGGCTGTCCTGTCCTGCAGTGACCACTAATGTGCTCGCTCAAGCTCATTCCCGGCCTCAATGAGCCAGAGCACACACATGTTTAAGATTTGCGCTGATTGCTCCCAGATCACCCTGGACTATAAGAAGGGCCCTGCCCCTTCCTGCATTGCCTGATCATTGTTTGTACCTACCCGTGTCTGTTTCTGCAAATGGTCCCTTGAGTGCTTTCCAGTTCCAGTGTTCCCGTTCCTGCTACCTGTACCCTGTATCCTGTGCTATCTTGTTCCAGTGCCGTGTAGAGTTGGAGTCGTGTTGTGCTGTATACTACGCCTGTCTTGTTACACCACGCCCAGTGTCTGCCTGCTGCCAAGGTCCCATCCGAGCCTATCCCGCTACTTTCTGAAGTTACCACAAGTACACCTATACGAACTAAAGACTTTGACTTGTATCCTGCCATACTGTCAAGGCGGTACGGTCCAGTGGGTCCACAATACCCACAGATTGTGACAGTTCCAATGTACCGATAAATCCAGGAACCCACAAGAGCCAGAGTAAGATCAGGCCTACTTGAGTTAGTGGACACCATGTTGACCCGAATAAAGTTAAGATTGTAGGTATGGTTTTGAGTCACCATGCTAAGCCTCTTCCCTCTACTATCACAACCTGAACCCTTAGCAATCAGTGTTTCCTAATACGATGTCCCACAGTAAGGCCTATAGCAGGACTACACCATAATCAGGACACAATGCTGGGGTAGTGCCACATGGATAAATAAGCCGGCAACCTCACATGCTGTTCCCACAGCTGCATCTTCTCTTGTGTTGCCTGAGCATAAAGGTATTTTCCAGTTTTTTTTTAATATTTTTTATAACCTCAGGGCTCTCATTGCTTCCATGTACTTCTTACTTATGAGTAACAACAACCAGTGACCTTCACCTCATAACTCCTCGTAGGCAGATTAGTGAAGTTTTATTATATCTGCCACAAACCCTCCGCATCAAAATCCTCTTCCTCCAGCAAGTTACTTGTCTGCAAGGCAGCTTTGAATTTTGACACTGCCCTCAGTTCATGACAAACACGTTGTATTGGCTCAGGCAGCGCCTGCCGCATCTCAGTGATGGATCATTTTGATATGTCTTTTAGTTCAAGTTTGTTGGCACTTGCTAGGTGTCACAATGTATGGGTATGTGGACCAACTGGGCCATACCACTGTTGCGGGATAGCAGCTGGCCAACAGAGTACCAAGTCAATATATAAATAGTCCAAGCACAAGGGTACCTGTAGTGGTTCAGACGGTAGCAACGGCTAGGCACAGATGGGACCTTGACAGCAGACACCAGACGTGCAGGTAGCAGGGCACAGGAACAACGGGAACAGGATAACACTAAGGGACCATTTGCAAGACTAACATATGAAAACACAACAACGCTCAGGCGATGAGCAAAGGGGCAGGGCCCTTCTTATAGTCCAGGGTGATCATGGGTTAATTAATGATAATTCCTCACGGGACACAGCGGACCTTAGCGGAAGTAAGAACTGGCGTCTCCTGGAGAGGAGATGCGGGCCAGCGCTCACTGTTCCATGGCTGCGGTCGCCGGGGGGTGAGTATTCCCTAAGGTCCGCGCCCATTGATGCTACAGTATCCCCCCTCCTACGCCCCCTCTTCTTGGGGCCAGAGCGAGAGCGGAACTTCTTAATGAGGGCAGGGGCATTGAGGTTCTCTTCTGGCTCCCAGGACCTCTCGTTTGGACCAAACTTCTTCCAATCCACCAAATAAAAAGTTATTTCTCCTACTTTTTTGAAGTCCAGGATCTCCATAACCTCAAATACGTCGGAAGAACCACTGGGAGCAACTGCAGAGCTAGGCGTTTTTGTGTAGCAGTTGAGAACCACAGGCTTCAGGAGGGACACATGAAAGGAGATGGGGATTCTGAGGGTAGGAGGCAGCCGAAGCTTGTAGGAGACAGGGTTGATTTGCTGTGGGATCTCAAAGGGTCCGTGGAACCTGGGAGCAAACTTGTACGAAGGTACCTTTAGACGGATATTCCTTGAGGACACCCAGACTTTGGTACTCGGGGGATACTGAGGCGGCTCTCTTCTTCTAATATCCGCCTTTTGCTTCATGCGGTCGACCGCCAGCAGAATAGAGGACCGGGTTCACTGCCAGATCTGTAGAAAGTCCCTGAATGCAGAGTCAGCTGTGGGCACCTGGGAAGTAGCTGAAACAGGAAGAGGAACTCGTGGATGTTGGCCGTAGACAATGAAGGACTGTACGGAAGCAGTGGAATCACTTGTGTGGTTGTTGTATGAGAACTCAGCCCAAGGAAGGAGCTGTACCCAGTCATCATGCTGCATGGATAGGAAGTGTCGTAGATCATTCTCCATGATTTGGTTAATCCTCTCGACTTGACCATTGGACTGGGGATGGTAGGCTGAGGGGAAAAGTCCAACTTCTCATCTAGGAGTTTACAGAGGGCTCTCAAGAATTTCGAGGTGAACTGACCCGATCAGACACAATATGAAGAGGCAAGCCATGCAAGCGGAAGATGTGGTGGATGAAGAGGTTAGCCAGTCGAGAAGCAGAAGGTAGGCCGGTCAGCGGAACAAAATGAGCCATTTTCGAGAACTGGTCCACCACCACCCAGACCATATTGCATCCAGCAGAGGAAGGAAGGTCTGTGACACAGTCCATTGCTATATGCTACCAGGGAGCATTGAACACAGGCAGAGGTTGGAGCAGACCAGCAGGCTTGGAGTGAGCAACCTTGTTGGCAGCGCACACAGTACAGGACGAGACAAAGTCCACAATATCTTTGGGCAGCGTGGGCCACCAGAAATGATGGGCAATCAGATCTCAGGTTTTACGAGCACCAGCATCCCCAGCCAGTTTGGAGCTATGCCCCCAGCGAAGGATTCTCCTCCTGTCGGCCAGGCACACAAAAGTCCTACCCGGAGGAATGTCTCCAACTTGCAGAGGAGTTACAGAAATAATACAGGACGGATCAATGATACTTTGTGGAGACTCCACGGTGTCCTCTGTCTCGAACGACCTGGACAATGCATTGGCCCTCACATTTTTGTCAGCAGGACGGTAGTGGAGCACAAACTGAAACAGAGTGAAGAACAATGACCACCCGGCTTGAGGGGGGTTCAGCCGTTAGGCCGATTGCCGATAGGTGAGGTTTTCGTGGTCGGTACATATAAGGATGGGGTGAGCTGCGCCCTCTAGTCAATGTCTCCACTCCTCCAGAACAAATTTGATGGCCAGTAACTACAGATTCCCAATAGAGTAATTGCGCTCTGTGGGAGAAAAAGTCTAGAATAATAGCCACATACCACTGCCTTCCCTTTGGAACCTCTCTGGAACAGAAGTGCACCTGCACCAACAGAGGAGACATCCACCTCCAACAAAAACTGTCGAGATACATCAGAATGATGGAGGGTTGAGGCTGATATGAAGGCACTCTTAAGGCTATTAAATGCAGATTCTGCCTCTGGAGTCCACACCTTGGCGCTCATACCTTTTCTGGTAAGGGTAGGGATGGGAGCCATCAGTGAAGAGAAGTTTGGGATAAACTGCCGGTAGAAGTTGGCGAATCCCAAAAAACGCTGTATGGACCTCAGGCCTTGAGAAGGCGCTGTATCACGTATACAGACAATACAGACAAAGTTCCAAAGTGCGTCTGCGTTGTTTCTCCTGGACAGATAATTTGAGCCAGTCCACCTACATAGGCTCCTCTTTTGGAACAACTGGTGAGGGCAACAGGGATTGCTGGAAAGTACGAACCTCTTGGGATTGCTCCCGGATCCTCATGTCAATTCGGGTGGAAAGAGAAATAAGGTCATCCAGGGTCGGTGGCAGATCAAGAGCGATAAGCTCATCTTTAATCTCGGAAGACAGTTCCTGCCAGAATGTAGCCGCCAAGGCCTCGTTTTTCCAGGACAGCACTCCCGCCAGTGTGCGAAACTGAATGGCATGCTCGCCCATGGAGGTGTCTCCCTGGCGAAGGGTCAGCAGAGATGCAGCAGCAGATGAGACTCATCCAGGTTCCTCAAATATTGGGCGGAAAGTCCATAGGAAACACTGGAAGTCACGGGTCTCTGGTCACTGACGTTCCCAGATAGGATTCGCCCACGCTAGGGCCTTGCTAGTAAGGAACGAGATGATGAAAGCGATCCTCGCGCCATCAGATGGAAATGCTTTGGCATATAGGCCGAAGTGGATCTGGCACTGGTTCAGAAAACCCCTGCAGGTAATCGCATCTCTGTTGAAGCGAGAAGGTAGTGGCAGCAAGAATCAGGAGTCGGTACTGGTCCTGCCAGGAGGTGTAATAGGAGGAACAGCTGGAGGGACAGGAACAGGTACCTTGATGGCTGCAGCTAGTGCATCCAGTTGCTGTGTAATAGAGTTCACTGCCAGGAGAAGTTTGTCTTGGCTTGACCGAAGGTCTTGCAGGTCTGCCTGCATGGCTTGTAGCGTCATCATGGTCTTGGTTTGACCAGCGGGCTCCATGGCCTGAGCGTACTATCATGATCTGTGGGTATGTGGATCCACTGGGCCGTACTGCCGTAGCGGGGTAGCAGCTGGCCAACAGAGTACCAAGTCAATATATAAATAGTGCAAGCACAAGGGTACCTGTAGTGGTTCAGACAGTAGCAACGGCTAGGCACAGATGGGACCTTGACAGCAGACACCAGACGTGGTGTAACACAGCAGGCGAAACCGGTGGCACAACACAACTCCAACAGGTTTAAGGCACAGGAACAAATAGCACGGGATACAGTGAAGGAAATAAGTATTTGATCCCTTGCTGGTTTTGTAAGTTTGCCCACTGTCAAAGACATGAACAGTCTAGAATTTTTAGTCTAGGATAATTTTACCAGTGAGAGATAGATTATATAAAATAAAAAAAAATCACATAGTCAAAATTATATATATTTATTTGCATTGTGCACAGAGAAATAAGTATTTGATCCCTTTGGCAAACAATACTTAATACTTGGTGGCAAAACTCTTGTTGGCAAGCACAGCAGTTAGACGTTTTTTGTAGTTGATGATGAGGTTTGCACACATGTTAGATGGAATTTTGGCCCACTCCTCTTTGCAGATCATCTGTAAATCATTAAGATTTCGAGGCTGTCGCTTGGCAACTCGGATCTTCAGCTCCCTCCATAAGTTTTCGATGGGATTAAGGTCTGGAGACTGGCTAGGCCACTCCATGACCTTAATGTGCTTCTTTTTGAGCCACTCCTTTGTTGCCTTGGCTGTATGTTTCGGGTCATTGTCGTGCTGGAAGACACAGCCACGAGCCATTTTTAATGTCCTGGTGGAGGGAAGGAGGTTGTCACTCAGGATTTGACGGTACATGGCTCCATCCATTCTCCCATTGATGCGGTGAAGTAGTCCTGTGCCCTTAGCAGAGAAACACCCCCAATACATAATGTTTCCACCTCCATGCTTGACAGTGGGGACGGTGTTCTTAGGGTCATAGGCAGCATTTCTCTTCCTCCAAACACGGCGAGTTGAGTTAATGCCAAAGAGCTCAATTTTAGTCTCATCTGACCACAGCACCTTCTCCCAATTACTCTCAGAATCATCCAGATGGTCATTTGCAAACTTCAGACGGGCCTGTACATGTGCCTTCTTGAGCAGGGGGACCTTGCGGGCACTGCAGGATTTTAATCCATTACGGCGTAATGTGTTACCAATGGTTTTCTTGGTGACTGTGGTCCCAGCTGCCTTGAGATCATTAACAAGTTCTCCCCGTGTAGTTTTCGGCTGAGCTCTCACCTTCCTCAGGATCAAGGATACCCCACGAGGTGAGATTTTGCATGGAGCCCCAGATCGATGTCGATTGACAGTCATTGTGTATGTCTTCCATTTTCTTACTATTGCACCAACAGTTGTCTCCTTCTCACCCAGCGTCTTACTTATGGTTTTATAGCCCATTCCAGCCTTGTGCAGGTCTATGATCTTGTCCCTGACATCCTTAGAAAGCTCTTTGGTCTTGCCCATGTTGTAGAGGTTAGAGTCAGACCGATTAATTGAGTCTGTGGAAAGGAGTCTTTTATACAGGTGACCATTTAAGACAGCTGTCTTTAATGCAGGCACCAAGTTGATTTGGAGCGTGTAACTGGTCTGGAGTAGGTTGAACTCTTAATGGTTGGTAGGGGATCAAATACTTATTTCTCTGTGCACAATGCAAATAAATATATATAATTTTGACTATGTGATTTTCTGCTTTTTTTTTGATATAATCTATCTCTCACTGGTAAAATTAACCTAGCCTAAAAATTCTAGACTGTTCATGACTTTGACAGTGGGCAAACTTACAAAGTCAGCAAGGGATCAAATACTTATTTCCTTCACTGTACATGGTACAGGTAGCAGGGCACGGGAGCAACGGGAACAGGATAACGCTAAGGGACCATTTGCAAGACTAACATAGGAAAACACAACAACACTCAGGCAATGACAAAAGGGGCAGGGCCCTTCTTATAGTCCAGGGTGATCATGGGCTAATTAATGATAATTCCCATGTGACACAGCGGACCAGAGCGGAAGTGAGCACTGGTGTCTCCTGGGGAGGAGATGCGGGCCAGCGCTCACAGATCCATGGCTGCGTTCGCTGTGGGGTGAGTAATCCCGATGGTCTGCTACACTGGAGACCCAACCTTGGTCAATTGTTAAAATAAATGCTCATCTGGTGATAACATCAACATCTACATACACTTTAAAAGTTGTTCTAAGTACATACAATAACAGTGAAGAGCCCATAACCTAAATCAAACAAACACTTTTATATAAAAAAAAAACGTCTCTGTCCCGCTGGAGAGGGCATCTAGAAAATGTGCAGCTACTGGGTACATTTTATTTGCACTTGGTGTTACACTTTTCAGTGGGATTTTACCTTGACCTGAGCTGATTACCTGTGATAGCTCCTACTCACAGAAATATTCACAAATACGATATACTTTATGTGAAAACCATTTTTTTACCTACTCTGAGATTCAAATTAACACTATCATACATATACACTATTATACATATACCTAATATACCTGTAGATAGTGCCACACACAGCCCCCTGTAGATAGTGCCACACACAGACCCCTGTAGATTGCCCACACACAGACCCCTGTAGATTGCAAAACACAGCCCTCCACCTTGTAAAGTGCCATACAGCCCCCCTAGTAGATAGTGACAGACAGTCCTCTTTTATTAGTGCCACACAGCCCCCCTTGTATATAGTGCCACCCTGTTCCTCCCTTGTATATAGTGCCTCCAGCTCCCCCCTTGTATATAATGACGCCCTGCTCCCCCTTGTATATAGTATAGTGCCACCTTGCTCCGCCCTTTTATATAGTGCCACCCTTGTATATAGTGCCACCCTGCTTCCCCCTTGTATAAAGTGCCACCCTGCTCCCCTCTATATAGTGCCACCCTGCTACCCCTTGTATATAATGACGCCCTGCTCCCTCCCTCCTTTTATATAATACCACCCTGCTACCCCCTTTGTATATAATGTCACCCTGCTCCCCCCTTGTATATAATGTCACCCTGCTACCCCCTTGTATATACTGCCACTCTTCTCCCCCCTTGTATATATTGCCACCCTGCTCCCCCTTGTATATAATGCCACCCTGCTCCTCCCTGTATATTGCCACACAGCCCCCCCAAAATAAATATATTGTACTTACCTTGCCACGTTCCTGCGATGGACGGAGCACTTTACATCCTCCATGTGTAGACCAGCGCGATGCAGTGATGTCAGCACGCCGGCCTGTGCAGGGAGTCTTCCCAGTGCCTTCTAGGCTGCAGGACTAACGTGGCCTGCAACTTATAACATTCATTTGTATCTGTGTCCTGAGGACGCAGATACAAATGAATGTGGCTGTCACTAGCAACGGGGCCCCCTCCGGTGCTAGCGACGCCACCGGGCATGAGGGCCCTTAAATGTTAGTGGCCGGGCAGCGCGGGCTCCGTTGTGATGTCGCTACCACTGTAGCAGACATAACGGCTGCTAGCGGCGCCACAGGGCATGAGGGAGGGGCCTGTGACGAGTCCCCACATGCCGCTGGCCCCATAGCAGGCACGCCACTGCTGTTTTGTACATACTATATATGATATGGATGAACTATTGTTCAAAGGTGGACTATTATTTATTCTCCAAAATGAAAACGAAATGTTATATACTTCTCCACACTCATCTGATAATCCAGAACACTTGAGAATCCTACCCCCATCAGGTCCTATAGATACCTGATTAATAATGGCAAAAACAATTACAATAATATCTTCAAAAGGGAAATAGGCTTGAGGTTAACCAATCAGAAGCAATATGACAATAACTCTAATTCAGCCAATAGCATATAATGAGAATATGTCATATTGAGCACATCATAGACATACAATACATTTCAAATGTAATATTATAATTTTTTTTATTAGATGCTTACGTCAGGCACCTGAATTATTTCTCAGGCAAATATACAATGTTATCTCTTGCCCTGTTCTCTCTCATAAAAGGCTTCATCATCTCTGCCCCTGCTACAAATTCTTCAGGCCAAAATGAACTCTTATCTTACTCCCCTTCATTCGCAATGAAAGGGTTTTCTTAGCTACGAGGTCACTACGCATCTCTTGCAACAGGCTTCAGATAAAAACCAAGGACAAGGAAACACATGGCTGAGAAATAGCATTAATATACTTGTCTTAACGCAACAGATGACTTCTTATACACTAAAACTGATTCTTTAAAATACAAAATGGAGACTTCATCCAAGATGGGGTCACATAGCTATACTTATTAAAATGGAATCAATAAACATATACTAATCACATTCACATGTAGCATTAACATATTCTGCAGCACTAAACTCAGAATTTAATAACTTACGTTTGTCCCTGTCCTCAGTCGTATTCACAATCTAATCACAATATAAGCATGGGAAGAAACAGAGAACCCAAAGGATACCAGTGCAAACACACTTTGCTGGAAAAAGGCTTGTGGCTCATATTCACAATGATTGAAACATTGCGTAAATACTGCGGTTTTTCCGCAATGGAATTAGTTGCGGAAAATACACAGCAAATACAGTAGCAGCAAAGTGGATGAGATAAAAACAAATCTCATCCACACGCTGCATAAATACTGAGCGGAAACAAACGCTCAGAAATTGGCCTCTGGTGCGGAATTTTATCCTGCAGCATGTCACTTGTATTTGCGTAAACACTGTTTATTTGTTGCGCGTTTTCCCCATTGAATTCTGGGAGGTAAATCCTGAAACAAATAGCAGTTGTTGCGTTTTTTGTGGCGGGTTCGCAGTGATTCCACGGCAAAAAACGGCACTCAGAGAAAAAAAAAATCTCATAATTACCCAGAAATCTGTGTTCCTCCCTCCAGCGCGACCTCCTGGGATGATGTTTAGTTTCATGTGACCGCTGCAGCCAATCACAAGCTGTAGTGGCGGTCATATGGGATGAAACATCATCCCAGGAGGCCGGCCTGGGTGATGTCATTGGGCCAGTCTCCTGGTATGACGCTTCATTCAATGTGACCACTACTTCAACTAATCACATGCTGCAGCGGTTTCCTGGGATGAAACGTCGTCCCAGTAGGCCGGCCTGCTAGCAGGCTGACTAAGTGCTACAGTTTTCCGCAGCGGACATCCGTGTTGAAAACTGCACCACAGTTTGGTGCGCTTTTTCGCCCGGAATTCCCTGCGGCACACGGGGCGGATTTGCTGCATTGTGAGGCTGGGTTCACACTACCTATTTTCAGGCGTAAACGAGGCGTATTATGCCTCGTTTTACACCTGAAAATAGGGCTACAATACGTCGGCAAACATCTGCCCATTCATTTGAATGGGTTTGCCGACGTATTGTGCAGACGACCTGTAATTTCTGTGTCGTCGTTTGACAGCTATCAAACGACGACGCGTAAATTGACTGCCTCGGCAAAGAAGTGCAGGGCACTTCTTTGCAACGTAATTTGAGCCGTTCTTCATTGAACTCAATGAAGAGCAGCTCAAGATATACGAGCGTCACAGACGCCTCGTATATTACGAGGAGTAGCATTTACGGCTGAAACGACGCAGCTGTTTTCTTCTGAAAACAGTCTGTCATTTCAGCCGTAAATGACAGCTAGCGTGTGCACATACCCTAATACACAGCATATCCGCCTCATGTGAACACAGCATAAAGGGGTTTTCCAGAAATGTAATATTGATGGAACATACTTTGGACAGACCATTAAACTGAATGAAGGTGTCACGGTGCTCCACTAATCACAGAGCCTTCTTTATACGATATGTGCAACCTGTGCAGTTACACATGGGCCTATTAGGTTAGGGGTCTTACTGTCACTTTAAAAGCAGCTTCAGTTAATCAGTTTGAGAGATGCATTTAAGGGATTGAGTCAATGAATTTCATGGTCCACAATTACTGGTGGATTTTTAGAGACATACAGGGTAGCTCTATGTTAAGCTATTCTAGAGAAAAGGACCCTAATACTATTCTTGCAAAGGGCTATTTTGCTATCTGTGTCTGCTCCTGGTTTGCACATTTGCTGTTATTGGCATACACATAATATATCTATTGGCTTAATGACAGCTATCCACACCTACTCGCCCAAACACATGTACACTCAGATCAGCCAAGAATTTATGTTTATTGTATAGTTAGCGGCAGCATTTACCATTTGTTGTAACAAAGGATTGAATATGTTGAAATCCAACATGCTCAATCCTTCTTCCCACCAAAGGCAGATATAAAGAACATTCAAGCTTGTTTTATCTGTGGTTCTGCCAACAATTATCTAACCTGAATGGCCAGCTTCAAGACAATTGTTATCTGTAATAAATTACAGAAAAAAGTGGCTTATGGTGCAGAAATCCCAAAAATAGGGAATGCTCTCACCTGGGACATCCAGGCACACCTCTGGTTTGGTGCATAGAAGTGATGAGGTTGCAGCTGCTTCAAGGCTGGTTGTTCTGCAGGACTCTACCACATAGGTTTGTATCATATGAAGATAAAAGGGGGAGGTAAGTACCACTGCTTCATCACCAAAGTCAAGTAGTCACTGAGCTTTTTAATAATAATCCAGTTTTTATTAAGTGACGCATTCAACACCGGACAGGTGGCTTCGACACCTGCCCAGTGTCGAAACGCGTCACCTAATAAAAGCTGGATTATTACTAAAAATCTCCGTGACTACTTGACTTTGGTGATAAAGTAGTGCTACTTAGTTTCACCTTTTTTTCTTCATTTTATGCAGCTTCAAGACAATGTATACAATAAACTATTACCAAGACACTAGTAATTTATTGTTGAATGCTTTACAGTTCACGTGCTTGAGATTCACCAACCTTTATATAAATAACTATAGAAAATAAAATACAGAGGTTTGGAGCATTTTAAGCAGTTTTGGGTTGAAAAGAAAAAATGAAATTCATGGCAGCACTGAATAAGAGAAATTCATATGAAAATAAAACTTTAATGTTTACAGAGTGCATCATAATGAATGTCTGATAACAGTACATTTTGTTCTCTTTATAATTATTTGACAAACTTGAATATAGCAGTTTGTAATTACGAGTTCCATTATGCAGAAGTGTTTGATCACCCTAAGTGTGATTATGAGCATCTTGTTCAAGTATGTTCTTTTACTAATTTGCTTCATTCTCTTTTTGCAGATAATTTTGAAACCACTTGTCTCATGTTAGATCAAAGCCTTTAAATCTAGAGTGCAAAGGTCTATTCTGCCTTATCATTTTGTTCCTCATAGTGGAAGTTATCAATGTGATAGAAATATTTGAAGTGCTTTATACTCTTCAAGTGCCCTTGTCTGCTTTATCTCCTTCTGATTTCCTGGTAATTCCAGTACTTCCTACTTACCGTCTTTATTGTGAGTTTTAAAATGATTGTATCCATTTTTGTAGAGACAGAAACGATAATGAGATTAATAAAAAATGTCACGTTTTTCATATTCTGTAAAAATTTGTTCTTAACAATGCTATAAAAACACATTTGTATCTCTGTGCAAGGAATGACCTACTGCACCTTTCTGATAGACAGACTTTTGAAAGTCATTTTATTATTACATACCATGGCCTTTATAACTCATCCATTCTTTCCAACATTACAGTTGAGTAACAGTCAATACTTATTGAAAATAGAGATAATATAATTGATTCAACCAGATAAATAAAGCTTGGTGTAGTGGATGACAAATCTATTTAAAATGCATTTAGTGTTATTTTCTTAAAAGTCAATTTGTCCTTCATCTTTGATTAACCCCTTAAAGAAGCACTTAGACTTTTTTTTGCCCCGTTTTCAAATTTAATGTAGTGTAATGTAGACGTGTATTGACAACCTGGTGCTCTGGGCCCCTGTGGGGTCACGTGATGTTCATTCTGACGCTCTGTATCCTACAGCGCTAGGAAAGTCAATACACATGACTACATTACACTTGCAAACAGGAAGGGGTGGGGACAGCTGAAAAAATAAGACAACGTGCTTCTTTAACCCCTTAGTGACCACCAATATGTCTTTTCACGTTGGTCACTAAGGGGCTTTAGGCTAAGGCGCCGCCTTTTCAAGTGAGTGCTTTAGCCTAATGTAGCGCCAAAAGAAATTATCTAAGCTCCGTTCTCTCAGCTGAGTGTTTGGAGCAGAAACCAGAGACCATCACGAGTGGTCTCTGGTCACGTGATCGCCGTGAATCATTATATCACGGCGTTCACTGCAAATCGGCAGATCGTTACAATTTCTCTCTCCTCTCATGGAATAACTCCTTAGAGAGGAGAGAGAACAGGTAATCAGTGTTCTGCAGTATACCCCAGATGAATCCCCCCCTCCCACGTCCGATCCCCCCGTCCGATCCCCCCCATCCGATCCCCCCCAAAATGACGCACGCATGCGCTGTGCATAAACTCCCTGTGTCAGCAGCTGGCACAGCATCCATCAGGGACCGTTGTGACTGTGTAAAGGATCTGCCAGACACAGCTTCTGTGTCGACGCCCGTGGGTAATCAGTCTGTACCTGCTCCTATGTCTGTGAGACTGACTCCATCTTCCACCACTCAGGATGGCAGGCTTAGGAGTGGGAGAGCCTATCACAGCCTGGCCAGACGGAGCTAGCTTCCACCCACTGTCTATTTATACCTGCCTTTCCTGTTCCTCCTTTGCCTGTGATTCTGCTCTGCTTGTTTCCTGGCTCTGCTGCTGCTGCTTGAACTACTGATCCTCTGCTTGTTATTGACCTTGGCTTACTGACCACTCTCCTGCTCAGCGTTTTGTACCTCGTGCACTCCTGGTTTGACTCAGCTACTGTCGCCCAGTTGTATCCCGTCGCCTAGGATGGGTCGTTGCAAGTAGGCAGGGACTGAGTGGCGGGTAGATTAGGGCTCACCTGTCTGTCTCCCTACCCCGTCATTACATAATCGCAGGCCCATATACCTAGTATACCCTGGTCCCTGACACAACTATGGACCCCCTTGAGAACCTGGCTCAGTAAATGCAGGGCCTCCCCCTACAGGTACAAGCCCTGGCTCAGAGGGACAACCTGCATGATGCTACCCTGGTAGTGCCCCCCACCTCACCTCTTGAACCCCACCTCAAGTTGCCTGACCGGTTCTCAGGGGACCCGAAGACTTTTTTCTCCTTTCGGGAGATTTGTAGGCTCTATTTTTGCTTAAAGCCCCACTACTCAGGTTCTGAGAGCCAGCGGGTGGGTATAATTATGTCCCGGCTTCAGGACGGGCCCCAAGAATGGGCCTTCTCCTTGGCTCCTGACGCCCCTGAACTTTCCTCCGTTGATCTTTTCTTTTCTGCTCTCGGGCTCATTTATGACGAGACTGACAAGACTGCCTTTGCCGAGAGTCAGCTGGTGACCTTGGGTCAGGGTAAGAGACCTGTTGAGGAGTATTGTTCTGACTTTAGGAAGTGGTGTGTAGCTTCTCGGTGGAATGACCCTGCCTTGAGGTGCCAGTTTAGATTGGGTCTGTCGAACGCCCTGAAAGACCTGCTAGTTAGCTATCCCTCTTCTGACTCCCTAGATCAGGTTATGGCTTTAGCGGTACGACTTGACCGACGTCTCAGGGAATGACGACTTGAACGTTTTTGTGCCTTCTCCTCTGGCTCCCCCATGATGGCTCCCGAGGTTCCGTTGCTTCGTTCTTCAACGGGAATCTCAGATGAACCAATGCAACTCGGGGCCTCCGTGTCTCCCCAACAACGTAGAGAGCTCCGCAGGAAAAATGGTCTCTGCTTCTACTGTGGGGATGACAAGCATCAACTGAACAACTGTCCAAGTCATAAGAATAAGCAGCCGGAAAACCTCCGCACCTAAGTGATCATCGGGGAGGTCACATGGGTGCACAGGTATTTCCCGTAAAGATGAAACCTAATAAAATCTTGCTTCCCTTTCATGTCTCTTTTGGTGGTAGGTCTGCTACCGGCAGTGCCTTCGTGGATTCAGGGTATTCTGCTAATATTATGTCTGTGGAATTTGCTATGTCTCTAGCTATGCCATTGATTGATTTGCCTAAACCTGTCCCGGTAGTGGGTATCGACTACACTCCTCTTGCTAATGGTTATTTTACAGAGCATACCCCTGTTTTTGAACTCCTTGTTGGCTCCATGCATTTGGAGCAGTGCTCTGTACTGGTCATGCAGGGATTATCGTCCGATTTTGTTTTAGGCCTTCCCTGGTTGCAGTTGCATAAACCCACGTTTTACTGGAATACTGGGGATCTTACCAAATGGGGTAATGAATGCATGACGTCATGTTTTTCTGTTAATTCTATTTCTCTCCCTTAAGAGGTGAACACTCTACCTGAGTTTGTTCAGGACTTCGCTGATGTTTTCTCTAAAGAGGCCTCCGAAGTGTTACCTCCTCATAGAGAATACGATTGCGCTATTGATTTGGTACCAGGAGCTAAGCTCCCTAAGGGTAGGATATTTAATCTCTCTTGTCCCGAACGTGAAGCCATGAGAGAGTATATCCAGGAATGCCTGGCCAAGGGTTACATTCGCCCCTCTACTTCTCCGGTAGGTGCTGGCTTCTACTTCGTAGGGAAGAAGGATGGTGGTCTTAGGCCGTGCATTGACTACCGGAACTTGAATAAGGTCACTGTAAGGAACCAGTACCTCCTTCCTTTGATTCCTGATCTCTTCAATCAGGTTCAGGGGGCCCAATGGTTCTCTAAGTTTGATCTACGGGGGGCTTATAACCTTATCCGCATCAAAGAGGGGGATGAGTGGAAGACTGCGTTTAACACGCCCGAAGGTCATTTCGAATACCTCATCATGCCCTTTGGGTTGTGTAATGCTCCCGCGGTCTTCCAGAATTTCATAAATGAGATTTTAAGAGACTACCTGGGGGTATTTCTTGTAGTGTACCTTGATGACATACTTGTGTTTTCCAAGGACTGGTCCTCCCACATTGAGCATGTCAGGAAGGTGCTCCAGGTCCTTCGGGAAAACAAACTGTTTGCTAAGACCGAAAAATGTGTGTTTGGGGTGCAAGAGATACCATTTTTGGGTCAAATCCTCACTCCTCATGAATTCCGCATGGACCCCGCCAAGGTCCAGGCTGTGGCGGAATGGGTCCAACCTGCCTCCCTGAAGGCGTTACAGTGCTTCCTGGGGTTCGCTAATTATTACAGGAGATTTATTGCTAACTTCTCGGTCATCGCTAAGCCTCTTACGGATCTCACTCGCAAAGGTGCTGATCTCCTCCACTGACCTCCTGAGGCTGTCCAGGCTTTTGAGGTCCTTAAGAAGTGCTTTATCTCGGCCCCAGTGTTGGTTCAGCCCAACCAAATGGAGCCATTCATCATGGAGGTTGACGCCTCCGAGGTGTGAGTGGGTGCTGTCTTGTCCCAGGGTACCAGGTCCCTCACCCATCTCCGTCCTTGTGCCTACTTCTCCAGGAAGTTTTCGCCCACTGAGAGTAACTATGATATTGGCAACCGCCAACTCTTAGCCATTAAATGGGCATTTGAAGATTGGCACCACTTCCTGGAGTGGGCTAGGCACCAGGTAACGGTCCTTACCGACCACAAGAATCTGGTTTTCTTAGAATCTGCCCAGAGGCTAAACCCGAGACAAGCTCGATGGGCGTTATTTTTTACCAGATTCAACTTTTTGGTCACCTATAGGGCTGGGTCTAAAAATATTAAGGCTGATGCACTGTCGCGTAGCTTCATGGCCAGCCCTCCTTCGGAGGAAGATCCTGCTTGTGTTTTGCCTCCAGGTATAATCATTTCCTCTATTGATTCTGATTTAGTCTCCGAAATTGCGGCTGATCAAGGTTCAGCTCCCGGGAACCTTCCTAAGAACAAGCTATTTGTTCCCCTGCAATTCCGGCTAAGGGTACTTAGGGAAAATCATGACTCTGCACTATCTGGCCATCCAGGCATCCTGGGTACCAAGCACCTCATTGCCAGAAACTACTGGTGGCCTGGGTTGCTTAAAGACGTTAAGGCCTACGTCGCCGCTTGTGAGGTTTGTGCTAGGTCCTGGACTCCCAGGTCCCGACCAGCGGGCTTACTATGTTCTTTGCCCATTCCCCAGAGACCTTGTACCCATATCTCCATGGATTTTATCACCGATTTGCCTCCATCTCAAGGCAAGTCGGTGGTGTGGGTTGTAGTAGACCGCTTCAGTAAGATGTGACACTTTGTGCCCCTCAAGAAACTACCCAATGCTAAGAAGTTAGCTACCTTGTTTGTCAAACACATCCTGCATCTCCATGGGGTTCCTGTCAATATTGTTTCTGACAGAGGGGTACAATTTGTTTCATTGTTTTGGAGAGCCTTCTGTAAAAAGTTGGAGATTGATCTGTCCTTCTCCTCAGCTTTCCATCCTGAAACTAATGGCCAAACCGAGAGGACTAATCAGTCTCTAGAACAATATTTAAGGTGTTTTATCTCTGACTGTCAATATGATTAGGTCTCCTTCATTCCCCTCGCCGAATTTTCCCTTAATAACCGGGTCAGTAACTCGTCAGGGGTCTCCCCCTTTTTCTGTAATTTTGGGTTTAATCCACGGTTCTCCTCCGTTTCACCTGGTAGTTCCAACAATCCCGTGTTAGATGTCGTTCATCAGGAACTGTGCACAGTCTGGGCCCAGGTTCAGAAGAACCTAGAGGCGTCCCAGAGCATACAAACGACTCAGGCAAATAGAAAGCAGACAAAGAATGGACAGAGGCAGCACTTCCAAAAAGAACAAGAGCTGTTTATTCACCCACATTATTCACCCAAATAGAAGACGTTCTGCTAACCCCTTGTTTGTGGTCGGGGATCTGGTGTGGCTATCTTCTAAAAATTTGTGCCTTAAAGTCCCGTCCAAGAAGTTTGCTCCCTGGTTTATAGGGCCGTACAAGGTCATTGAAGTCCTTAACCCTGTCTCCTTTCGACTGGCGTTGCCCCCGTCTTTTCGAGTACACAACGTGTTTCATGCCTCCCTCCTTAAACGCTGCTCCCCGTCCTTGGCTCCCTCGAGGAAACCTCCGGTCCCTGTTCTCACCCCTGTGTGGGTAGAATTCGAGGTGGCCAAGATTGTGGACAGCAGGATGGTCCAAGGCTCCCTCTAGTACCTGGTCCATTGGAAAGGATACGGGCCTGGGGAGAGGACTTGGGCACCCGCCCGGGATGTTCACGCTGGGGTATTGCTCAGGAGGTTCCACCTTCGTTTCCCCAATAAACCAGGTCCACCTAGAAAGGGTCCGGTGGCCCCTCATAAAAGGGGGGGTACTGTAAAGGATCTGCCAGACACAGCTTCTGTGTCGACGCCCGTGGGTAATCAGTCTGCACCTGCTTCTATGTCTGTGAGACTGACTCCATCTTCCACCACTCAGGATGGCAGGCTTAGGAGTGGGAGAGCCTATCACAGCCTGGCCAGACGGAGCTAGCTTCCGCCCACTGTCTATTTATACCTGCCTTTCCTGTTCCTCCTTTGCCTGTGATTCTGCTCTGCTTGTTTCTTGGCTCTGCTGCTGCTGCTTGAACTACTGATCCTCTGCACATTATTGACCTTGGCTTACTGACCACTCTCCTGCTCAGCGTTTTGTACCTCGTGCACTCCTGGTTTGACTCGGCTCGTTCACTACTCTCGTTGCTCACGGTGTCTCCGTGGGCAGCTGCCCCGTTTCCCTAGCTTCTGAGTACCCTTTTCTGTTTGTCTGTTGTGCACTTACTGAGCGTAGGGACTGTCGCCCAGCTGTACCCCGTCGCCTAGGATGGGTCGTTGCAAGTAGGCAGGGACGGAGTGGCGGGTAGATTAGGGCTCACCTGTCTGTCTCCCTACCCCGTCATTACAGACTGGTCCCTGATCAGGTAATCTCTGTGATAAAACAGATATCACAGAGATCACAGACAGTTATTTTCATAACACAGCCAGGACATGGGCTGTGTTTCTCTCTCCTCTCATTGTAGTTGTTCTGAGAGGAGAGAGAGATCACTGTGCGTCCTGTGCTGTCCAAAAAAAAGTAAAAAAACAAATCACCGCTTTCTAATATATACACACATATATATATAAAATCTAGATTAGTGTCAGTGCTAGATTAGCTTTAGTGCTAGATTAGCGTTAGTGCTACTTTAGGGTTAGTGCTAGTTTAGCGTTAGTGTTTAGGGCCGTAAGGCTGGGTTCACACACACTATTTACGTACGTAATTCAGGCTCAAAAGCGTCGGCAAACATCTGCCCATTCATTTGAATGGATCTTACGCTGTTCCGTGCCTGTCACTTCTTCAGATGTAAATGGAGCCGTCTCCATGGAAAAACAGCTCCAATTACGTCCGTAATGGACGCAGCGAAAGACGCCTGCACATGCCATTACGGCTCAAATTTGGGGGCTGTTTTCTCCTGAAAACAGCACCGTAATATCAGCGTTAACGGACGCTGCCATGTGAACATACCCTAATACTACATTAGGGCTTTATTTTATTGACATTTTTTTACGTCTGTTATATATAAATATAAATAAAAAAAATTGTGTCGTTTTTAGGTTTAATTTAGGGTTCTAATAGGACTTATACGGGCATATATATATATATATATATATATATATATATATACATACATACATATCTATAAATATAATGTCTCAGAGAATGTACAGCGCGGAGCAAGCCTACACCTTGACAGTTCTGAAAGTGAAACAGACACCGCTTCAGAACTTTTTACCGACAGTGACGATTCTAATTCTACCGCTGAACCCCATAGTCCTATGGTGGTAGATACAGAAGTCGCTATAGTGGTGTCAAGTGCAGAGCCAAGTGTTGCAGGCCCTCCCGTGATGTGGGATCCCGCACTATCATTTCCCCCCCAAGTACCACAATTTAAAGCGACTCCAGGAATTAATGTTGATATCCAAAATTTTACGCCCTATAATTTTTTTCATTTATTTGTATGTGATACGGTCCTAGACTTGATAGTCCAGCAGACTAATCTTTATGCTAGGCAGTTTGTTCTGCAAAAGCCTGCGTCTATATACTCAAGAATGTGGAACCCCACAAGTGTCCCAGAAATAAAAAAATGTTTAGGCATTACCCTCAATATGGGTTTGGTTAAAAAAACATCTGCCCGGTCCTACTGGACTTCTAGTGCTGTCCACGCTACCCCTGTATTGGCAGCAGTGATATCAGGAAACCGCTATGAGGCCCTAATGCGATTCATGCATTTTACCGACAATTCCCAAGTCCCCCCAAGAAGTGACCCAGCCTATGATCGGCTTAATAAATTGAGGCCATTAATCACCCTTCTAAATGATTTATTTCTAAAGTTGTACATCCCTGACAAAAATTTGTCTGTAGATGAATCGCTCATGAGCTTCAAAGGCCGTCTTTCCTTTTATCAATTCATCCCTTCCAAACGAGCCAGATATGGAGTGAAATTATACAAAGTGTGCGAGAGCACAACGGGTTACACCTGCGGTTTTAAAATATATGAAGGCAGGGACCGCCAAATTCATACCCAAGGCACCTCTGGCAAAATAGTGTGGAACCTAATGGAGCCATTTCTGCACAAGGGGTACCACCTCTATACAGACAACTTTTATAGAGGTGTTGACCTTTATAAAGCCCTCCATGCTGCAAATACAGGGGCCTGTGATACAGTACGGAAGAACAGAGTGGGATTCCCACAACAGTTGGTGTCCAGGCGTTTGGAAACATCCATGGCCCTTGCAAGTGAGGAATTACTTGCAGTGAAGTGAACTGACAGGAAGGATATCTACATGCTATCCACAGTACACACAGACACCACTGTGGCAATTAGGGAGAGTGGGGCTACCACTGCAAAGCAGAAACCTGTCTGTGTAACAGACTACAACAAAATTTATGGGGGGTGTAGACCTTTCCGACCAGGTGCTTCAACCTTACCTGGTGAAGCGCAAAAATAAGGCCTGGTACAAAAGGTAGCACTCTACCTCAGCAAGGTTGCTACCTATAACAGTTTTGCTATTTTTAAAAAAAGCCCAAGGAACGCTCACTTTCCTTCAATTTCAGGAGAAGGTCATTGAGCATCTCCTTTTTGAGTCCACTATACCTGCACAATCCTGCGAATCTGAGGATGTGCGCAGGCTTTCAGAGCGTCACTTTTTACACCCTGTTCCTTCCACTGAGACCCAAAAATATCCCCAAAAAAGGTGTTGGGTATGTAGCAAGCATGGCAGGAGGAGGGATACCCGCTTTTATTGCCCCATGTGTCCATCAAAACCAGGCCTTTGTAACTACCCTTGTTTCGAAACCTTTCAAACGGTTTCAAATTATTGGCATTTAGCAAAAGAAAAAATGGGTGGGGCGGGGTCTTTTTAGGAAGTCAATTTCTTTATATTTTCTTCTTAGTTTGTGGGCTTTCCAAGTACGGATTATTTCTTGTGGGAGAGGTTGTAGAGCACATTTTTTTCACACCGTGAAACTAATTTTACCCCTTATGATTTTTTTATTTATTTGTGGGTGATCAAGTCCTGGAATTAATTGTCCAGTATAAAATCCCACATCCACAATTTTTTTATTTTGACTGTTCTTATGACTATATCCTGCCACATACAGTTACATTCCTAATTCAGTACCGTGATACGGGCATGATCTTTTTTTACTTGGAGGATCTCTAATAATCGAGCTGTTCCTTATCAATACACCATGAGCTTTGTTACAGTTTTGTTCGGGTTCTTACTGGACGTAGTTCACCCGACAATGCTTCTGGAAATACTGACATCATTTTGGGGATTAGTGATCCTTTACTGTTCCTATAGATGGTTTTGGACACTGCCTCCCTATATATATTCTGAAGGTGATTGGTTGTTTTGTGCACATAGTGGTTCCTACCTTGCCGGGCAGGGGCCTGTTATGGTGTACCGCGTCACTTGGCACTTTCATCCCTCATAAGGATTGATAGAGCTAAAGAGACGTTATACAACCAGTCACTGAAAAAAAAAAGCTTGTCATGACAGCTCTGCAGGTGTTCTTCTATCTAGTGAACAGACTCGAGTTTTCAACATAGTTGGATACATTTTCCTCCATTTGTATATATTGCCCTTCACTCCAGTACAGATTATTTTTTCCCCTATTATTTGTTACACATCAGACCAGAACGCTGTTCACAACGGCATCAGAATCATACAAATGTGGGACAAACTCCTTTGTTAGCAAGACATAGTCATATAGACAGTCAAATGCATTTCTAGGCACATGCCTCCCTTATTAGAAAATAGCATCGCTTTTCTTCGGTACGGACCTCCAAGATAAGAATGCAATATATTTCTAACACAGCAGTCGATTTACACAGATTCTATCACTTCATTTGAAAATGTATTAAAAATTTGCATAAAACGATATATAGCCATATTATCTGAGAATTCCCATTAATTCCTCCTTTTTACATTTTTGCGTTGTTTATCTCTACACCCCTAGATAAATACCTTAAGGGGTCTAGTTTTCTAAATGGGGTCATTTATGGGGGATTTCTATCATTCTGGCAGCTCAAAGTCTCTCCAAATGTGCAGTGGTGCCTAGAACATTTTCAAGCAAAATATTTGTCCTGAAAGCCACCGGGTGCTCCCTTCCTTTTGGGCCCTGCCGCGTATACAGGCAGCACATTAGGGCCACAATGGGGGTATTTTTGAACACAGGAGAAACAGGGTGATAGATTTTGGGGTGTGTTTCTGCATTCTCATATTCGCTTTACAAAGAAATCTGTCTTTAAAATGTGACATTTGTTGAAATAGTGAAATTAATATTTTTTTCACCTGCTGTGCATTAAATTCATCGAAAAACTGTGGTGTCAAAATACTCACTACACCCCTAGATAAATACCTTAAGGGGTCTGGTTTTCTAAATGGGGTCATTTATGGTGGATTTCTATCGTTCTGGCAGCTAAAAGCCTCTCCAAATGTGCAGTGTGGCCTAGAAAATTTTCAAGCAAAATATGTGTCCTGAAAGCCACCGGGCGCTACCTTCTTTTTGGGCCCTGCCGTGTATCCAGGCAGCACATTAGAGCCACAATGGGTGTATTTTTGAACACAGGAGAAACAGGGTGATAGATTTTGGGGTGTGTTTCTTCATTCTCATATTCGCTTTACAAAGAAATCTGTCTTTAAAATGATACATTTGTGGAAAAAATGAGAAAATAATATTCTGCACCTGCATTGCATGAATTCTTAAAAACAAACTGTGGGGTCAAAATACTTACAACACCCCTTAAAAAATACCTTAAGGTGTGTAGTTTTAAAAATTGGGTCATTTTTGGTGGTTTCCAACACTCTGACACCTATGAGCCACTGAAAACTTGGCTTGGTGCAGGAAAAAAAATGTACTTCAAAATGTATAAAATTATTATAACAGTTGTAAGTCTCTTAAATTGCTAAAAAAAAAAAAGTTTTCAAAACTGCTGCTAAAATACAGTAGAGACATGTAAATATATATTTAATAAAAAAAAGTGTGCAGTATGTACACTACCGTTCAAAAGTTTGGGGTCACCCAGACAATTTTGTGTTTTCCATGAAAACTCATACTTATATTTATCAAATGAGTTGCAAAATGACTAGAAAATATAGTCAAGACATTGACAAGGTTAGAAATAATGTGTAAAGGATTTGCCAGACACAGGTTCTGTGTCGACGCCCGTGGGCAATCAGTCTGCACCTGCTCCTATGTCTGTGAGACTGACTCCATCTTCCACCACTCAGGATGGCAGGCTTAGGAGTGGGAGAGCCTATCACAGCCTGGCCAGATGGAGCTAGTTCCAGCCCACTGTCTTTTTATACCTGCCTTTCCTGTTCCTCCTTTGCCTGTGATTCTTCTATGCTTGTTTCCTGGCTTGCTGCTGCTGCTTGTACTACTGATCCACTGCTTGTTATTGACCTTGGCTTTCTGACCACTCTCCTGCTCAGCGTTTTGTACCTCGCTCTCTCCTGGTTTGACTCGGCTCGTTCACCACTCTTGTTGCTCACGGTGTCTCCGTGGGCAGCTGCCCCGTTTCCCTAGCTTCTGTGTACCCCTGTCTGTTTTGTCTGTCTTGCACTTACTGAGCGTAGGGACCATCGCCCAGTTGTACCCCGTCGCTTAGGACGGGTCATTGCAAGTAGGCAGGGACTGAGTGGCGGGTAGATTAGGGCTCACCTGTCTGTCTCCCTACTCTTGTCATTACATAATCACAGGCCCATATACCTAGTCTACCCTGGTCCCTGACACATCTATGGACCCCCTTGAGAACCTGGCTCAGCAGATGCAGGGCCTCTCCCTACAGGTCCAGGCCCTGGCTCAGACGGACAATCTGCGTGATGCTTCCCTGGTAGTGCCCCCCACCTCACCTCTTGAACCCCACCTCAAGTTGCCTGACCGGTTCTCAGGGGACCGGAAGACTTTTTTCTCCTTTCGGGAGAGTTGTAGACTCTATTTTTGCTTAAAGTCCCACTCCTAGAAAGGGTCCGGCATGACGTCATGTTTTTCTGTTAATTCTATTTATCTCCCTGAGGAGGTGAACACTCTACCTGAGTTTGTTCAGGACTTCGCTGATGTTTTCTCTAAAGAGGCCTCCGAAGTGTTACCTCCTCATAGAGAATATGATTGCGCAATCGATTTGGTACCAGGAGCTAAGCTCCCTAAGGGTAGTATATTCAATCTCTCTTGTCCCAAACGTGAAGCCATGAGAGCGTACATTCGCCCCTCTACTTCTCCGGTAGGTGCTGGCTTCTTCATTATAGGGAAGAAGGATGGTGGTCTTAGACCGTGCATCGACTACCGGAACTTGAATAAGGTCACTGTAAGGAACCAGTAACCCCTTCCTTTGATTCCTGATCTCTTCAATCAGGTTCAGGGGGCCCAATGGTTCTCTAAGTTTGATCTACGGGGGGCTTATAACCTTATCCGCATCAAAGAGGGGGATGAGTGGAAGACTGCGTTTAACACGCCCGAAGGTCATTTCGAATACCTCGTCATGCCCTTTTGGTTGTGTAATGCTCCCGCGGTCTTCCAGAATTTCATAAATGAGATTTTAAGAGACTACCTGGGGGTATTTCTTGTAGTGTACCTTGATGACATACTTGTGTTTTCCAAGGACTGGTCCTCCCACATTGAGCATGTCAGGAAGGTGCTCTAGGCTCTTCGGGAAAACAAACTGTTTGCTAAGACCGAAAAATGTGTGTTTGGGGTGCAGGAGATACCATTTTTGGGTCAAATCCTCACTCCTCATGAATTCCGAATGGACCCCGCCAAGGTACAGGCTGTGGCGGAATGGGTCCAACCTGCCTCCCTGAAGGCGTTACAGTGCTTCCTGCAGTTCGCTAATTATTACAGGAGATTTATTGCTAACTTCTCGGTCATCGCTAAGCCTCTTACGGATCTCACTCGCAAAGGTGCTGATCTCCGCCACTGGCCTCCTGAGGCTGTCCAGGCTTTTGAGGTCCTTAAGAAGTGCTTTATCTCGGCCCCAGTGTTGGTTCAGCCCAACCAAATGGAGCCATTCATCATGGAGGTTGACGCCTCCGAGGTGGGAGTGGGTGCTGTCATGTCCCAGGCTACCAGGTCCCTCACCCATCTCCGTCCCTGTGCCTAATTCTCCAGGAAGTTTTCGCCCACTGAGAGTAACTATGATATTGGCAACCGCAAACTCTTAGCCATTAAATGGGCATTTGAAGAGTGGTGCCACTTCCTGGAGGGGGCTAGGCACCAGGTAACGGTCCTTACCGACCACAAGAATCTGGTTTTCTTAGAATCTGCCCGGAGGCTAAACCCGAGACAAGCTCGATGGGCGTTATTTTTTACCAGATTCAACTTTTTGGTCACCTATAGGGCTGGGTCTAAAAATATTAAGGCTGACGCACTGTCGCGTAGCTTCATGGCCAGCCCTCCTTCGGAGAAGGATCCTGCTTGTGTTTTGCCTCCAGGTATAATCATTTTCTCTATTGATTCTGATTTAGTCTCCGAAATTGCGGCTGATCAAGGTTCAGCTCCCGGGAACCTTCCTGAGAACAAGCTGTTTGTTCCCCTGCAACTCCGGCTACGGGTAGTTAGTGAAAATCATGACTCTGCACTATCTGGCCATCCAGGCATCCTGGGTACTAAGCACCTCATTGCCAGAAACTACTGGTGGCCTGGGTTGCTTAAAGACGTTAAGGCCTACCTCGCCGCTTGTGAGGTTTGTGCTAGGTCTAAGACTCCCAGGTCCCGACCAGTGGGCTTACTATGTTCTTTGCCCATTCCCCAGAGACCTTGGACCCATATCTCCATGGATTTTATCACCAATTTGCCTCCATCTCAAGGCAAGTCGGTGGTGTGGGTTGTAGTAAACCGCTTCAGTAAGATGTGCCACTTTGTGCCCCTCAAGAAACTACCCAATGCTAAGACGTTAGCTACCTTGTTTATCAAACACATCCTGCGTCTCCATGGGGTTCCTGTCAATATTGTTTCTGACAGAGGGGTACAATTTGTTTCATTGTTTTGGAGAGCCTTCTGTAAAAAGTTGGAGATTGATCTGTCCTTCTCCTCGGCTTTCCATCCTGAAACGAATGGCCAAGCGGAGAGGACAAATCAGTCTCTAGAACAATATTTAAGGTGTTTTATCTCTGACTGTCAACATGATTGGGTCTCATTCATTCCTCTCGCCGAATTTTCCCTTAATAACCGGGTCAGTAACTCGTCAGGGGTCTCCCCCTTTTTCTGTAATTTTGGGTTTACTCCACGGTTCTCCTCTGTTTCACCTGGTAGTTCCAACAATCCCGAGGTAGATGTCGTTCAACAGGAACTGTGCACAGTCTGGGCCCAGGTTCAGAAGAACCTAGAGGCGTCCCAGAGCATACAAAAGACTCAGGCAGATAGAAGACGTTCTGCTAACCCCTTGTTTGTGGTCGGGGATCTAGTGTGGTTATCTTCTAAAAATTTGTACCTTAAAGTCCCGTCTAATAAATTTGCTCCCCGGTATATAGGGCCGTACAAGGTCATTGAAGTCCTTAACCCTGTCTCCTTCTGACTGGAGTTGCCCCCGTCTTTTCGAGTGCACAACGTCTTTCATGCCTCCCTCCTTAAACGCTGCTCCCCGTCCTTGGCTCCATCGAGGAAACCTCTGGTCCCTGTTCTCACCCCTGAGGGGGTAGAATTTGAGGTGGCCAAGATTGTGGACAGCAGGATGGTCCAAGGCTCCCTCCAGTACCTGGTCTATTAGAGAGGATACGGGCCTGAGGAGAGGACTTGGGTACCCGCCCGGGATGTTCACGCTGGGGTATTGCTCAGGAGGTTCCACCTTCGTTTCCCCAATAAACCAGGTCCACCTAGAAAGGGTCCGGTGGCCCCTCATAAAAGGCGGGGTACTGTAAAGGATTTGCCAGACACAGGTTCTGTGTCGACGCCCGTGGGCAATCAGTCTGCACCTGCTCCTATGTCTGTGAGACTGACTCCATCTTCCACCACTCAGGATGGCAGGCTTAGGAGTGGGAGAGCCTATCACAGCCTGGCCAGACGGAGCTAGTTCCCGCCCACTGTCTATTTATACCTGCCTTTCCTGTTCCTCCTTTGCCTGTGACTCTTCTATGCTTGTTTCCTGGCTTGCTGCTGCTGCTTGTACTACTGATCCTCTGCTTGTTATTGACCTTGGCTTTCTGACCACTCTCCTGCTCAGCGTTTTGTACCTCGCTCTCTCCTGGTTTGACTCGGCTCGTTCACCACTCTTGTTGCTCACGGTGTCTCCATGGGCAGCTGCCCCGTTTCCCTAGATTCTGTGTACCCGTCTGTTTGTCTGTCTTGCACTTACTGAGCGTAGGGACCGTCGCCCAGTTGTACCCTGCTTAGGACGGGTCGTTGCAAGTAGGCAGGGACTAAGTGGCGGGTAGATTAGGGCTCACCTGTCTGTTTCCCTACCCTGTCATTTCATAATGATTTTTATTTGAAATAATAATTTTCTCCTTCAAACTTTGCTTTCGTCAAAGTATGCTCCATTTGCAGCAATTACAGCATTGTAGACCTTTGGCATTCTAGCTGTTAATTTGCTGAGGTAATCGGGAGAAATTTCACCCCATGCTTCCAGAAGCCCCTCCCACAAGTTGGATTGGCTTGATGGGCACTTCTTGCGTACCATACGGTCAAGCTGCTCCGACAACATTTCTATGGGGTTGAGATCTGGTGACTGCGCTGGCCACTCCATTACAGATAGAATACCAGCTGCCTACTTCTTGGCTAAATAGTTCTTGCATAATTTGGAGGTGTGCTTTGGGTCATTGTCCTGTTGTAGGATGAAATTGGCTCCAATCAAGCGCTGTCCACAGGGTATGGAATGGCGTGGCAAAATGGAGTGATAGCCTTCCTTATTCAAAATCCCTTTTACCTTGTACAAATCTCCCACTTTACCAGCACCAAAGCAACCCCAGACCATCACATTACCTCCACCATGCTTGACAGATGGCGTCAGGCACTCTTCCAGCATCTTTTCAGTTGTTCTGCGTCTCACAAATGTTCTTCTGTGTGATCCAAACACCTCAAACTTCGATTTGTCTGTCCATAACACTTTTTTCCAATCTTCCTCTGTCCAATGTCTGTGTGCTTTTGCCCATATTAATCTTTTCCTTTTATTAGCCAGTCTCAGATATGGCTTTTTCTTTGCCACTCTGCCCTGAAGGCCAGCATCCCGGAGTCGCCTCTTCACTTTAGACGTTGACACTGGCGTTTTGCGGGTACTATTTAATGAAGCTGCCAGTTGAGGACCTGTGAGGCATCTATTTCTTAAACTAGAGACTCTAATGTACTTGTCTTGTTGCTCAGTTGTGCAGCGGTGCCTCACACTTCTCTTTCTACTCTGGTTAGAGCCTGTTTGTGCTGTCCTCTGAAGGGAGTAGTACACACCGTTGTAGGAAATCTTCAGTTTCTTGGCAATTTCTCGCAAGGAATAGCCTTCATTTCTAAGAACAAGAATAGACTGTCGAGTTTCACATGAAAGCTCTCTTTTTCTAGCCATTTGGAGAGTTTAATCGAACCCACAAATGTAATTCTCCAGATTCTCAACTAGCTCAAAGGAAGGTCAGTTTTATAGCTCCTCTAAACAGCAAAACTGTTTACAGCAGTGCTAACATAATTGCACAAGGGTTTTCAAGTGTTTTCTAATCATCCATTAGCATTTTAACACAGTTAGCAAATACAATGTACCATTAGAACACTGGAGTGATGGTTGCTGGAAATGGGCCTCTATACACCTATGTAGATATTGCATTAAAAACCAGACGTTTGCAGCTAGAATAGTCAATAGCACATTAACAATATATAGCGTGTATTTTTGATTAATTTAATGTTATCTTCATTGAAAAAAACTGTGCTTTTCTTTCAAAAATAAGGAAATTTCTAAGTGACCCTAAACTTTTGAACGGTAGTGTATGTATGTATAAATGTGACATATTGCCGTTCAAAATAGGGAAAAGGTACATTTTTTTCAAAATTTCATACATTTTTGTAATTTTCTATTAATTTACGCAAATTGTATCCGTCTACTTTTACCAATTAAATAAAGTACAACATGTGAGGAAAAAACAATGTCAGAATTACTTGGATATGCAAAACTATTGCAGAGTTATTATCTGATAAAGTTACACATGCCAGATTTCCAAAATCTGGCTTTGTCATTAACCTCTTAACGACGAAGGACGGATATATCCGTCCTCTGCAGCTGGTAGTTTGCGCAGGAGGACGGATATATCCATCCTCTGATCATGCGGGTACTGACAGTGTACACACGCGAATCGAAGCGCTCTCTGATTCTGGCAGTTTAACCCATTAAATGCCGCTGTTAATAGTGACAGTGACATCTAATGTGTTTGACAGAGGGAGGGAGCTCCCTCTGTCACCCCATCGACGCCCCTGCAAAGAAATCGCGGGTCGCCGTTGGGTTTCCATAGCAGCCGGGGGCCTAACAAAGACCCCCAGTCTGTCCTCAGCAAATGCCTGTTAGGCGGAGGCATCCTGACAGGCAATAATACTTTGATATACTAAATATACCAAAGCATTATATATGTGATTAGCAGATCGCATAGTGAAGTCCCCTGGTGGGACTAAAAAAAAAAAATGTAAAGCAGTTAAATATAGTATGTGAAAAAAAACCTGATTTTATTTAGTAAAAGTGTCAAAATAAATAACACATACACATATATGGTATCCCCGCAATCGTAACGACTTGAACAATAAAATGAACACATTAATTAAACCACCGGATGAACGGCGTCCAAAAAAACCGCAAAAAACAACGGCAAAATTCTCTCTATTCTCCCACTCCCCCCATAATTTTTTTTATAAATGTTAATCTATAAGTCCTATGTACCCCAAAATAGTACTAATGGAAACTATACCTTGGCCTACAAAAATGAAACCCACATACAGCTACGTTGACAAAAAAATACAAAAGTTACGACTCTTGGAATGCGGCAATGCAAAAACAAGTAATTTTTTCTAAAAGGGTTTTTATTGTGCAAACGTAGGAAAACATATAACACATTTACATATTTGGTATCCCCTTAATCGTGCCGACGCATAGAATAAAGTTAACATGTTATTTTGACACCGCATAATAAACGGTGTAAATTTATAACGTGAAAATCAATGCTGGAATAGCTGCTTATTTTCAATTCTCTCCTGAAATAAAGTTAATAAAAGTTAATTGATATATTATAAGTATCGAAAAATGGTACAATTACAAAATACAACTCGTCCCGCAAAAAACAAGCCCTTATACGGCTATGTCGACGGAATTAAAAAAAAGCTACTACTCATGGAATGCGACCGTGAAAAAACAAAAAATAATCCTTGGTCATTAACGCGCAAAATGGCCTGGTCATTAAGGGGTTAAGGCACTTTCAGGCCTGGTCACTAAGGGGTTAAGGACGTTGACTGCTTTGGACTTTAGGACGCAGCCCCATTTTTCAAATCTGACATGCCATTTTATGTGGCTTTAAGGGTATGTGCACACGATAACGTCAATTACGGCTGAAATTACGGAGCTGTTTTTAGGAGAAAACAGCTCCTGAATTTCAGACGTAATTGCTCGTACTCGCGTTTTACGAGGCATCCATTACGGACGTAATTTGTAGCTGTTCTTCATTGAAGGCAATGAAAAATGGCCCAAATTATGTCCCAAGAAGTGTCCTGCACTTCATTGGCGACGCGTTATTTTACGCGCCGTCTTTTGACAGCGACGTGTAAGTTACAGGTCGTCGGCACAGTACATCGGCAAACCCATTGAAATGAATGGGCAGATGTTTGCCAACGTATTTGAGCCGTGTTTTCAGGCGTAATTCGAGGCGTAAAACGCCTCATTTACGCCTGAAAATAGGTCGTGTGAACCCAGCCTTAACTTTAAAATGCTTTTACTTATCCAAGTTATTGAGAGATTGTTTTTTTTCATGACACATTATACTTTAAAGAAACACTCCAGTTATTTATTTTTACCTATGTAGTGCAGCCCAGGCTATTGTGTATTCCTTATGTATTCCTGTTTTAGTTGATGTGCAATTTATGGGTTATCTGCCATCTTGGTTCCTTCTTCCCTCTGCTGTGGTTCTCGTAATGCAGCCTACATTTCCAATCATGCCTCTAGCTGTTCTGAGGGGGTGGATTCCCATCATACTGCACTTGCTCTGCTCTCAATGGGTTCAAAATATATAGATGCGACTGAGCTGGTAAGAAACTAAAGACACTGCTACAATATTGCTGGTGGGTTAGCATTATACACTCCTCAACATTGAAATTGCAACACCAAGAAGGGCAAGCAGTAAGGTTATGCAAATCGAGGAAGTAGCAGGTGTCGCTAAGATCTGATAATTATCAAATTTTCAAGCACCTGGCTCCAATCTGTGACATCTGGGAGGGGCATAAAAACCAGATAGAAAGCAACGTTTTTTAGCGACATGAAACTTCGATACAAGTGGTGCGGGATGATTATGCGGTGCCTCCTGTTCGTCGACGTGCCAGTTATCGCCACTTATCGCAAGCTGAGAGGGACAGAATCCTTGAACTGAGAGACCTTTATTTGTCACTCCGGCAGATCGCTACATGCCTAGGCCGAGATGTCAGCGCTGTTCAATGTTTCGTGTTCCGGAGTTGGAAGAACAATAACAAATGGAAATTACCGCAAGGCGTGCGCAGAGGCTAACCTCTGCACAGACGAATTGTCTGATTGGAAACATGGCGTGTAATGAACCATTCTGTACTGGAAGTGAAATTGGACGTCACATCCCAAGCCTAGGGCGGCAACCAGTGACGACACAAACCGTCAGAAGTCATTTGGACGATATTGGGCTATGAGCCAGACGTCCAGCTATATGTGTACTATTGAGCACACGCCACTGCTCTCAAAGGTTATCATTGTGCACAGCAAGATGGTGATGGGGGCTGGAATGGAGGTCTATCCTCTCCAACGATGAGTCCCACTTTTAAACAATGATAGCAGGGATTGATCTGGAGACCATGTGGACAATGCCATGAAGAGGCCTTCACAAGGGAATGTCACACCGGTCCTACTGCTGGGATTATGGTGTAGGGTGGCATAATGTTTGGACCTCTCTAGTCCTCATTTCAGGTACACTAACAGCTTGGCATTACATTGATTTGGTTGTGGAACCAGTGCTTTGGATATTTCTCCAAAGTATCCCAGAAGCCATTTTTCAACAGATCAACTCCAGGCCGCATGTTGCTCGTGCTAATGTTAGCATCCTGCGTGGCCTAAACGTGCTACCATGGGCTGCAGCGTCTCTGGACTTGTCTTCCATCGAGTACATCTGGGACGTCATTGGTCGGCAATTGCAAAGGGAGCTGCCAGCAGCCAATCTTGATGATTTGCGTGCTCAAGTGCATTCAGTGTGGCATAACATTTCTCAGACAACCATTAATAACCTCACTGATAGCATGGCAAGGCGTGTAAGTGTGTATATTTCTGTGCGTGGCGTTTATAATCGATACTGATTAAATCTAGATGTTTGGAAGATTTTGTTTTAATTTTTTTATCGTTTGCATATCAATAACATGTCTATCAATCCTATGATTTCCACAATTCCAAAACTTTTCGTTTTTGGTGTTGCAATTTCAATTGTGTGAAGTGTATGTGCAAACAAATACATTTTGCCGGAGTACTCCTTTAATTTCATGGTAAATTTTATTCGATATGTTTACTCTTCATTTAAAAACAATATCTGAAATTTGAAGAATGTTTGGAAAAATTAGAATTTTCCTATTTTTGAAACACTCTGCTTTTAAAATAATTAATGATACCACACACAATTTTAAATAAATAAGGTTTCATGTAGGTATAATTTTTTTTAATTATCTTTATTTTTTTAGGACGTTGTACTGCCTTTACATTTTTAAAGAGTTTTTCAAATTCACAACAAAGTTTGCAAAACTTTTTTAGGCACCACTTCAGTTTTGAAGTGGCTTTGAGCGGCCTATATATTAGAAACCCCCTATAATCACCCCCTTTTAGAGACTTTACCTCTCAACGTATTTAAAACAGCATTTAGGAAGTTTGTTAACCCTTTAGGTTTTTCTCATGTATTAGAGTAAAGTGGAGGTAAAAGGTGGTATAATAATGGGGTAAATTAATAATAGAATGATTAATCCATGGATGTGTGGTACACTTTCAAGCAATCCTTTATGCACAAGTAAGTTTTTTCAGGGCAGGAGCCACACTGATAAATTGTGTCCTTACTTATCTCCTTTTGGAACAGAATCTGCACCTTTTTTGGTTTCTTTGCTTGCAGTTTGGGGAACTTCGGGAAAGTGTTGCCCTGGTACAATACAGGTGGCCTTGTTTTCAGCGGACATGATGACGTTCTGAGGCAGATGGCCCTTCCTTTCCTGGTTCCCAAATATTAGGGCCTTGATAACCACCTCTTGAAACTAAAGGGATGTTCCCATCTGGCCTGCACATTCGGACAGCACATAAGCGTTATACAATGCCATCTGTATAATGTGCACGACCAGCTTTTTGTACCATGGGACATGGCTATATGGTATATTGGGGTACAGTACAAAATATCTGCGCTCCAGTATTGCCTAATCTTTGGCTTCTGCACTAGCTCCATATCCAGCACAAGGCCCCAAAACGTCATCTTCTCCGCTGCATCTACGGGGTCCACCTGTGGGGTCTAGGAAATTAAGACGTTGAGTTTTGGGTGAAAAGCTGCTGGACATATAAATTAGAATGCCACCCAACCGTCCTGGATCCAGTAGGACAGTCCCGGGTTTCTGGGCGATGTTCAGCTTTCTTGAGAGGTTAGCGGCGTGTTCTAGTTTCAACTGTATCTGCATCCTCAAGATACAGATACAGTTGAATACAATGGTAGAGCAGGGAGCCGTCAACTCCCTGCTCCACAATTAACTATGTGACACCTGCAGTCAAAAACTCTGTTAACTCCTTCCCGCTGCGGCTAGTTTTGATCTACCTGACAGAGCCTCATTATTCAAATCTGACATGTCTCAATTTATACGGTTATAACTCTGTAGTGCTGTTACTTAACCAAAGAATTCTGAGATTGTTTTCTTGTGACACATTGTACTTTATGCTAGTGGTAAAATTTAGTAGATTTATTTAGCGTTTATTTGTGAAAAACACCAAAATGTAGACAAAATTTGATAACATTAGCATTTGTCTAAATTTAAATGTATCTGCTTGTAAAACAGATAGTTATACCAAACAAAATAGTTACTAGTTAACATTTACCATATGTCTAATTTATGTTTGTATCATTTTTTGGATGTCCTTTTATTTTTTCGGATATTAGAAGGCTTATAACATTAGCAGCAATTTCTCAAATTTTCAAGAAAATTTCCAATACCTATTTTTTAGGGACCAATTAAGGTCTTAGGTGGCTTTCAGAGGTCTATATGTCAGAAACCCCCTATAAATCACCCCATTTTAAAAACTGCACCCTCAAAGCATTCAAAACAGTCTTTTTGACGTATCTTAACCCTTTAGGTGTTTCATAAGGATGAAATCAAAGTGAAGGTGAAATGTTAAAATATATATTTTTTTGCTAATATTAATTGTTAATCCTATTTTTCCTGTAACACAGTAAGTGTTAACAGAGAAACGCAACTTAATATTTATTACTCTGATTATGACGTTTTTGGAAATATTCCATATGTGACCCTAGTGTGCTACTTGACTGAAACTCGACCTCAAAACTAAAGGAGCACCTTGTGGATTTTGGTTACTTTTTTTTATTAAAATATATTTTAGGCACCATGTCTTGTTTTAAAAAGTCTTTTGTTGCAAAAAAATGGGAAACACCCCCAAAACACACCATTTTGGAGACTACATCCCTCAAGGAATTCATCTAGGGGTGCAGTGAACATTTTGACCCCACGAGTTCTTCATAGATTTTATTAGAATTGGGCCATGAAAATGAAAAATTTAATACGATGTTGTTTAAGTTAACATTTTTTCATTTCCATAAGGAATAAAGGAGAAAAAGCCCTCCAACATTTGTAAAGCTATTTCTCCCGAGTATAGCAATGTAACGGCCACATTCTCTCACCTCCTGACGTCCGTGGCCGCAGACCTCTGCACACATGCCGGCGTCTCCCTCCAAGGAGACGCCAGCATACATGGCCGTACTGCCCTTCATCCTTTCCTAGGGTGCACGTGCGCTTGTTCTCGGCCTTAAAGGGTCAGCGCATGCACTGGTAAAAAGTTCTCTAATCAATCCCCATATCACCCTGGACTATAACAAGGGCTCTGCCCTTCCACCGCTTGCCTGAGCATTGTTGTTGTATTCCCATGTTAGTCTAAGCAAATGGTCCCTTAGTTGTATCCTGCTCCCAGTGTTCCCGTATCTTGCTACCTGTATCCTGTATCCTGTTGCTGTGTTTGTTTCTGAGCCGAAGTCTATTGTTGGAGTCGTGGGTGTCTCATTTGCCACGTCTGGTGTCATGTACCACGTCAGGTGCCATCTGCCACGCTAAGCATCATCCATGCCAAGTGTCTGCTACACCACGTGTCTGCTACTCCGAGTATGTGCCAGATCATCTTCCCAGGTATTCTTACCCTAGGAACGGTTATTGACTGTCTTTTGGCCAGCTGCTACTCCGCTACGGTGGAGAAGTCTAGTAGGTCCACATACCCCACAGCCGTGACAAGCAACACCCAATATGTGGTCGTAAACTGCTGTTTGGACACACGGTAGGGCTCAGAAGGGAAGGAGCACCATTTGGCTTTTTGAGCGCAGATTTTGCTGGATTGGTTTCTGGGTGTCATGTTAAATTTACAGACGCGCTGAGATACCAGTACAGTAGAAACCCCTAAACGTGACTCAATTTGGGAAACTACACCCTTGAGGACTTCATCTAGGGGGTAAAGTGAGCATTTTAACCCCTACAGATTTTTTTCCGTATTAACTAGTATTGGACAATGAAAATTAAACTTTTTTTTTTCTTCCAATAGGATGTAGCATTGGCTCAAAATCTTTTATTTTCATAAGGGCGAAAGGAAAAAAAAGCAACCCAACATTTGTAAAGCGATTTCTCCCGAGTATGGCAATGCCTCATACGTGGTTATTAACTGTTATTTGGGCACACGGCAGGGCTCAGAAGGGAAGAAACGTCACTTGGCCTATGAAATCCAGATTTTGCTGGATTGGTTTCTAGGCGCCATGTCACATTTTCAGAGCCCTAAGGTACCAGTACAATGAAAACCCCCCAAAAGTAACGCCATTTGGGAAACTGCACCCCTGGAGGAATTTATCTAGGGGTATAGTGAGAATTTTAACCCCAGCGTTTTCTTGCTGAATTGATTAAATCAGGGCCAATAAAATATTTTAGCTCAATATTTTTGCTTTTCAAAAGGAATAAAGGAGGAAAAACACCACAATATTTGCAAAGCAATGTCTCCCGAGTACGGTAATACCACATATGTGGTCGTAAACGGCAAAACCCTTGATGTACCAAAACAAAAGTGACCCAATTTAGAAACTACACCCCTCAAGGCATTAATCTAGGGCGCAGTGAGGTTGTTGATCCCACAGGTGTAAATCCGTGTTTAGTGGATGTTGCAGAGTGAAAATTGCAAATCTTCATTAGACATGCCATTCCAGTGCCCAATATGTTGTGCCCAGCTTGTGCCACTATGAAAAGACGGCTCTTTAATTATTATACAGTGTTTCCTGGTTTTATAAACATCCTACATGTTGCCCTAATCTTTTGCCTGAACATACGACACTGCTCAGGAGTAAAAGAGCTCTATGTGTATTTAAACCCTATTTTGGCGATTTACACAGCATTGGTTCGCAATTGCAGAAGCTTTGAGGTCAAATAATAAAATAAACCCCTGAGAAGTGACCCCATTTTGGAAACAACACCCTTAAAGGCATCTACAGATGTAGCCATCTTTAACTTGGTTCTGATAACTTGCTGCTGCGTGATATCACACCACAAAAGCCATTGAAAATTCATTGAGAAAGTCAAGATGAGAGATCTAGCCATTGTTTATTGAATGCGTTAAAAGTCAAGGTAAATACGGGCTACATCTGTATCAAGGGGTGTAGTGAGCCTTCAGATCCTACAGGTGTTTTTCAGAAAATAATATGCAGCGGATGATGCAAAGTCAAAAATTGCAATTTTTCGACTGATATGCCGTTTTAGTGCAGAATATGTTTTGCCCAGCTTGTGCCACCGAAGAATCTTACCCCATACATTTTTATGCAAGTTCTCTAGGGTTTGACAATGCGACAATGGTTTAAAAGGTGGACGTAAACTGCTGTTTTTATTGGTACCATTTTGGGACACATGCAACTTTTTGATCACATTTTATAATTTTTTTTTAAAAGAGGTAATTACCAAAAACAGCAATTTTGGAATTATTTTTTAATGATTTTTTATTTGGCATTCACCACACACCATAAATTAAATGTTAACTTTATTCTGCGGGTTGATATGATTACCACGATACCAAATATATTTAGCTTTCTAATATATTGCAGCTTTTGCACAATAAAATCAGTTTAAAAAAAAAAAAATCATTTGTTTTCTGTGTTGGCATATTTTAACAGCCATAACTTTTTTATTTTTGCTCAGATAAAACTGTGTAGGGGCTTGTTTTTTGCGGGACAAACTGTAGTTTTTATTGGTAAATTTGACTTTTTGTTCACTTTTTATTCCATTTTTGGGAGGAGATGTGACCTAAAAACAGTAATTCTGTCATTGTTTTTCAAAGTTTTTTTTTTTCTTACTGCGTCCACCATGTGGGATAAATTACAATATAGTTTTATAGTTTGGGTCGTTATGGACGTGGCGATACCAATTATATATAGTCTTTATTTTTTTCCAATAATAAAAGACTTATCGGTTTTTTAACTTGAAACTTAATTTGTATTTATATACACTTTTATTAACATTTTTACCTTTTTTTTAGTCCCACAAGGGGACTTAAAGGTCTGAACTTCTGATCGCTATACTAATACATTGCACTACCTACACTGGGGCCTAATAGGCTGTCCATACTCGACAGACCAGGAGGCCAATGTTATGCCTTCGGTTGCCAAAGCCACCATCGGCATCGACAGAGATCGCGTCGAGGGTGTGTCGTGGTCAATAGCTAAGTGGTTAATCGTCTGGATCAGTGACTAGCTCCAGTCCTCTCCATTACATCAGGGTGTCAGCTATAATTTACTTCGTAACCGTGCTGCGGTTTGCGGGAACCAGTTCCTGACTGTGCTGTATATATACGGTGCATGGCGGGAAGGGGTTAAGATCCATCTGTCTTATAAAATGTGCACATAATGGCGATGATAATGTGGAAATAAATGTCTTAGGAAATTTGAATCCACAGTGTCCTACTGTTGCTTAGCCTTTTTGACTATTCCCAATACACACAATATATGATATTTTTGTTTGTCATTTACATAATGCTAATACGACAGTGCTGTACACAGATAGATGGTTATCAGTCATATCACAACTTGTCCCCAGTGGAGACACTAACTAGGGCCACTTTCATTGAAGCCCATAATCTTTTCTCTAGTTAAATACCCAAGGATACGACTTAAGATATATTTATGTACATTTTCTATCCCTCTATGTACACAGAACGCTTTTACACTTTGCAAAATGATTGTTATTGCTTTTAACAAGGGGCATCCAGTTGGGTTTGATCACATATAAAGAGTCTGTATTCATGTACTATCTCTTATTGTCTTGTATAAGTGGTTTACTGTCCATCACTCCACCTAGTGATTTTTGTAGGTTGTCCATATTTGCTAGAAAATTAAATTGGGGCCAGCTGCTGCCCTTGCAAAGATCAACTATTGAAAAGCCTATATTCTCTGAAAACGGCATGCTTTCATAACACAATAGTGAGAAATATCATTAGTTGCTAACCTTACACATCCTGCTACATTCTTTCATGCCTGCTGGGTTATCTGTGCCTTAGATTGTAGCTTAGCTGCTACTGCTCCTGCCTCTTGTTTTTTTCTCAGATCATGCACTTGCATCACTCCTCTTTAAGAACAGGAAAATATAACATATATTTTAGCTAAAATGGCAAAAGGTTTTTTTTTCTTGAAAGTCTTCTGTAACCTGATGTGTGATGTACAAGTTGGGTTTTAGACTTTTTCTTAAAACCCTTGGTAAATAAATATTTGCAAGAAAATACTTAATCTTTCTTGATGGCATGCTACATGGGTTTATACAAATCTTTCTCCTACCTTGGGATCAAGTCCAGGTTTGTAAAACAGGCCTTAAAGAGCTTCTTCATGAGGTTTTCAGTTACAGCTGCAGCATTACTAAGGCCTCATGCACACGAACGTAAAAACGCCCGTAATTACGGGCCCATAGACTTCTATTGGCCACAGGTACCTCCCCGTATGCTTACGGGAAGTGCCCGTGCCGTTGAAAAATATAGAACATGCCCTATTTAAGGCCATAATAACGGCACGGGCAGGCCCATAGAAGTCTATGGGGCTCCCGTAATTACGGGTGGCTACGTGTGTGCACCCGTAATTACGGGAGCGTTGCTAGGCGATGTCAGGGGATAGTCACTGTCCAGGGTGCTGAAAGAGTTAACTGATCTGCAGTAACTCTTTCAGCACCCGGTACAGTGACTACCGATCATAATATAGATCAACCTGTAAAAAAAAAAAAGACGTTCATACTTACCCAGAACTCCCTGCTTCTTCCTCCAGTCCGGCTTCCTGGGATGACAATTCAGCCCATGTGACCGCTACAGCCAATCACAGGCCAATCACAGGCTGTAGCGGTCATATGGACTGCCGCGTCATCCAGGGAGGTCGGGCTGGATGTCGAAAGAGGGACGCGTCACCAAGACAACGGCCGGGTAAGTATGAATTTCTTTTACTTTTAGGGCTGTTCCTTCTCTCTATCCTGCACTGATAGAGAGAAGGGGCTGCCGATTGATGAAGTGCAATTTTGCAGTGAAAACATGCCCGTAAATACGGGTGGAATACTGGTGACACCGGACCCGTATTTACGGGCACATGTCCGTAAATACTGGTGCAATACGGGTCGAATACGTGTGACCAAGGACCCCTATTTATGCCAGTATTTACGGGAGGAAAAAATTGATTTGTGTGCATGAGGCCTAACTGATGATAAACATATATGATACATAAAGTATTCATGGAACCAAATCACTGTTTTATATCTTCAAACAGTTCCATTACAGTTAGGTCCAGAATTATTTGGACAGTGACACAATCTTCATGATTTGGGCTCTTGCCACTACATTGAATTTGAAATTAAAGGGAAGGTGTCACGAAATTTTATTTTTTTTATATGTTATTGCTTTTATTATGTCATTAAAATAAATTTTATTTATTTGTGTTTTTGTGTTGTACTTTTTTATTTTTTATTTCTTTTACTTCTCTATGGGGGCTGCCATTTTATTTTCATCTCTGTATGTGTCGATTAACGATACATACAGAGATAGAATACGGCACATACATCGGCGTTAGCAGGTAAGTCGATGTAGCTACTTACCTGCAAACGCTGATGCTGCTGCAGAATCAACTGTAGCCTCTGGTGCCGGTGTCCTCGCTCGTCTGACACGATGCAGGACCTGTGAGTGACGACACAGCGTGATCTCTCGAGAACACGCTGTGTCTGCACTGCTAGAAGCTGGGCGTTCTGAAGAGAAGTGGATGATACTTCTCATCAGAGCGCCCAGCTAGTAAAAGTATTAAAAACGCCCCGATGTACGCACATAATACACGCCCACTTGGACTTTTACTTTTAAACACATCCACTTGGACTTTTGCAAGCCTCATTTGCATAACTACAAAAATGGTCATAACTTGGCCAAAAATGCTCGTTTTTTTAAAATAAAAACGTTACTGTAATCTACATTGCAGCGCCTATCTGCTGCAATAGCAGATAGGGGTTGCAAAATCTGGTGACAGAGCCTCTTTAAGTTTTGTTTTAACCCCTTAAGGACGCAGCCTAGTTTGGGCCTTAAGGCTCAGAGCCCATTTTTCAAATCTGACATATTTCAATTTATGTGGTAATAACGTCGGGATGCTTAAACCTATCCAAGCGATTCTGAGATTGTTTTCTCGTGACACATTGGGCTTCATGTTCGTGGTAAAATTTGGTCGATATATTCAGTATTTATTGGTGAAAAATTGCCAAATTTAGAGAAAATTGTGAAAAAATAGCATTTTTCATAATTTAAATGCATCTGCTTGTAAAACAGACAGTTATACCACCCAAAATAGTTACTAGTTCACATTTCCCATATGTCTACTTTAGATTGGCATCGTTTTTTGAACATTCTTTTATTTTTCTTGGACGTTACAAGGCTTAGAACATAAACAGCAATTTCTCATATTTTTAAGAAAATTTCAAAAGCCTTTTTTTTAAGGTACCTCTTGAGTTCTGAAGTGGCTTTGAGGGGCCTATGTATTAGAAACCCTGATAAAACACCCCATTTTAAAAACTAGACCCCTCAAAGTATTCAAAACAGCATTTAGAAAGTTTTTTTAACCCTTCAGGTATTTCACAGGAATTAAAGCAAAGTGGAGGTGAAATTTGCAAATTTCATTTTTCTTGCTGAATTTCAATTTTATTAAATTTTTTTTGTGTAACACAGAAGGTTTTACCAGAGAAATACTACTAAATATGTATTGTCCAGATTCTGCAGTTTTTAGAAATGTCCCACATGTGGCTCTTGTGCGCTCGTGGAATAAAACACAAGCCCTAGAAGCAAAGAAGCACCTAGTGCATTTTGAGGCCTCTTTTTTATTAGAATATATTTTAGGCAGCATGCCAGGTTTGAAAAGGTGTTGAGGTGCCAAAACAGTAGGAATCCCCCAATAGTGACCCCATTTTGGAAACTACACCCCTCAAGGAATTCATTTATGGTTGTTGTTACCATTTTGACCACACATTTTTTTCACAGCACGTATTTGAATTGGGCTGTGAAATGAAAAAAATTTCATTTTTTTCCAATAAAATGCCATTTGTGATCAAAATTTCTTATTTTCACAGGGAACAAAATACCCCATTTTGTTGCCCAATTTGTCCTTAGTGTGGCAATACCCCATTTGTGGTGATAAACTGCCGTTTGGGCCCATGGGAGGGCTCAGAAGGAAAGGAGCGCTATGTGTTTGTTGGAGTCCAGAATTTGCTGGATTGGTTTTCGGGTGCCATGTCGCATTTGCAGAGCCCCAGAGGTATCAAAGCAATGGAAACCCACCAGAAGTGACCCCATTTTGGAAACTACACCCCTCAAGGAATACATTTATGGTTGTTGTTAGCATTTTGACCGCACAGTTTTTTCACAGCACCTATTTCAATTGGGCTGTGACATTAAAAAAATTAAATTCTTTCCAATAAGATGTAATTTTTTATCAAAATTTCTTATTTTCACAGGGAACAAAATACTCAATTTTGTTGCCCAATTTCTCCTGAGTGCAGCAATACCCCATTCGTGGCGATAAACTGCCGTTTGGGCCAATGGGAGGCCTCAGAAGGGAAGGAGCGCTGTGTGTTCTTTGGAGTACAGATTTTGCTGGTTTGGTTTTCGGGTGCCATGTCACATTTGCAGAGCCCCAGAGGTATCAAAGCAATGGAAACCCGCCAGAAGTGACCCAATTTTGGAAACTAAACCCCTCAAGGAATTCATTTATGGGTAATGTGACCATTTAGACCCCATAGTTTCTTCACAGAACTTATTTGAATTGAGCTGGGAATTAAAAAAATATATATTTTTTCCAATAATATGTCATTTTAGCTCAAAAATTCTTATTTTCACAAGAAATAAAATACTCCATTTTGTTGCCCAATTTGTCCTGAATGCGGCAGTACCCCATTTGTGGTGATAAACTGCCGTTTGGGCCCATGGGAGGGCTCAGAAGGAAAGGAGCGCTATTTGTTCTTTGGAGGAGTCCAGATTTTGCTGGATTCGTTTTCGGGTGCCATGTCGCATTTGCAGAGCTCCAGAGGTATCAAAGCAATAGAAACCAACCACAAATGACCCCATTTTGGAAACTACACCCCTCAAGGAATTCATTTATGGGTGATGTGACCATTTTGACCCCATAGTTTTTTCACAGAACTTATTTGAATTGGGCTGGGAATGAAAACAAAATTATTTTTTTCAAATAATATGTCGTTTTGGCTGAAAATGTCTTATTTTCACAAGAAACAAAATACCCCATTCTGTTGCGCAATTTGTTCTGAGTGCCGCAATACCCCATTTGTGGTGAAAAACTGCCGCTTGGGCCCATGGGAGGGCTCAGAAGGAAAGGACCACCATTTGGCCTACTGGGGATTTTCTATTGCGAAGTCATGTATGCAGAAGCCCCTGAGGTACCAGTACAGTTGAAACCCGCAAGAAGTGACCCCGTTTTAAAAACTACACCCTTAAGGCATTCATCTAGAGGTGTAGTGAGCATTTTGACCGGAGACCTACACCCCATAAACTGTAATGTGGGTTCTCCTGGGTACGGCAATACCCTACATGTGGCTGTTATCAGCTGCCTGGGCACACAGCAGGGCCCAGAGGGGAAAGACGAGGGGGGATAAGCTGTGCGGAGTGCATCAGGGTAAGTAAAACTGGGGTAGATTAAAAATCAAGGACTGTATGATACATCTTAAAACACTCTTTCATACAGAGCTCTGGTTATTCGGGACACGTGTCACATTGATATATTGTATCATCCCTTATCGCCCTCTTATAGCAGACTTTGCACCTCTTTTGACTTTTTCCCTTCTTGCCAGTTTGGGGAACTTCTCCTGGAAAGTGTTGCCACCCTGGTATGATGCGTGTGGCCCCGCTTCCAGAAGTACTGGGTGCCCCCCTTCTTGGTCCCTAAAGATTAGGTTCTTGATAATCACCTCTTGAAATTCCAGGAAAGTTCCCGTCTGGCCTGCACATCGACATATCACGTACACATTGTACAATGTCATCTGTATGATGTGCCCGGCCAGCTTCTTATACCACACCGCATGGCGCTGTAGGGCTTCAGGACTTGATCTGACAAGTCCATCCCTCCCATGTACCTATTGTAGTCCAGGATGCAGTCTGGTTTGGGGGTGGCCTTTCCTTCATATATCCTAAACCTGTAGGTATACCCTGATGCACTCTCGCACAGCTTATACATCTTCACGCCATACCTTGCCCTCTTACCCAGCAGGTACTCGCGGAATTGAACCCTCCCTTTAAAATGTACCAGGGACTCATCAATCGAAATACACTTCTCGGGGGTGTATGCTTGGGAAAACCGGGCACTGGAACGGTCTAATAGGGGTCTCCGTTTATACAAACGGTCAAAACTGGGGTCATCTCGGGGTGGGCACGGCTCATTATCAGTATAATGTAAGAAGCGAAGTATTGCCTCATTTATTTATTTTTTTAGGTTACAGTTCAATTCTGAAGTTGCTTTGAGGGGCCCATATATTAGACACCCCTATCAAACACCCCATTTTAGAAACTAGACCCCTCAAAGTATTCACAACAGCATTTAGAAAGTTTATGAACCCTTTAGGTGTTTCACAGAAATTTGGAGCAAAGTAGAGGTGAAATTTACTTTTTTTTTTTTGTCAGAAAATACTCTTTATACCATTTTTTTTATAACACAAAAGGATTTATCAGAGAAACGCAACTTAATACGTATTGCTCAGATTCTGCAGTTTAGAGAAATATCCCACATGTGGCCCTAGTGCGGTAATGGACTGAAGCACCGGCCTCCGAAGCAAAGGAGCACCTAGTGGATTTTGAGGCCTCTTTTTTATTAGGCACCATGTCCGGTTTGAAGAGGTCTTGTGGTGCCAAAACATTGGAAACCGCCCAAAAGTGACCCCAATTTGGAAACTAGACCCCTTGAGGAATCCATTGTAGTTTTCTTGGGGTGCATGCAGCTTTTTGATCAGTTTTTATTCTATTTTTAAGAGGCGTGGTGACTAAAAAACAGCAATTCTACTATTGTTTTTTTATTCTTTTTTTTTTACAGCGTTCACCGTGCGCTATAAATGACATATTCACTTTATTCTGCGGGGCGATACGATTACGGAGATACCAGATGTTTATAGGTTTTTTTTATGTCTTATGGCGTTTGCACAATAAAATAAGTTTTGTAAAAAATCATTCACTTTTTGTGTTACCTTATTCTAAGAGCCATAACGTTTTTATTTTTCAATCAATAAAGCCGTGCGAGGACTTATTTTTTGCGTAACGAACTGTAGTTTCGATCAGTACCATTTTTAGGTACATGCGACTTTTTGATCTCTTTTTATTCAATTTTTTGGGAGGTGAAGTGACCAAACAATTGTGATTTTGGTACGGTTTATTAATATTTTTTCTTACGGCGTTCACCGTGCAGGATAAATAACAAAATAATTTTGTAGTTCAGGCCTTTACGGACGCGGCAATACCAATTATGTATAGTTTATTTGTTTGTTTATATATTTTTATTAATAATAAATGACTGATAAGGTAAAAAGTGGGACTTTTACTTTTATTACTTTTAAAACTTTTATTTTCTTATTTTTACACATCTTTTTATAACTTTTTGTTTACTTTATTACTTTGTCCCACTAGTGGACTTGAGGGCAGGAGGCCCTGATCGCTATTCTAATACACTGCACTACATGCGTAGTGCAGTGTATTAGAACCGTCAGCTACTCACTGACAGCAAGCATAGTGGGTCCTGACGTTGTCAGGACCCACTAGGCTTCCGTCTATGGCATAGCCGGACGCCATTGTTTGGTGTCCGGTTGCTATAGTCACCATCGCCGGCCGCTATCATGTAGCAGGCCGGCGATGGCAGCTTAACCCCATAAAAGCCGCGATCTCTATAGAACGCGGCTTTTAAGGGGTTAATCAGCGGGGACACAGCGATCGGTCCCCGCTGTAGGAGCTGTGACAGCTGCTGTACGAGACAGCAGCTGTCACAGCTCCTGTATGTGTCGGGAGGACGGCCGAAAAGGCCGTTATTCCCGAGACGTACTATTAGGTCATGGAGCGCGAACGATACAGCTGCCATGACCTAATAGTACGTCCAGGAGCGGGAAGGGGTTAAGCAAGTGAAATGCATGCTCGATCGGGTTGAGATCTTATGATTGACTTGGCCATTGCAGAATATTCCACTTTTTTGCCTTAAAAAACTCCTGGGTTGCTTTCGCAATATGTTTTGGGTCATTGTCCATCTGTACTGTGAAGCAACGTCCAATCAACCTTGCTGCATTTGGTTGAATCTGAGCAGAAAGTAAATCCCTGAACACTTCAGAATTCATCCGGCTGCTTCTGTCTTCAGTCACATCATCAATAAACACTAGTGACCCAGTGCCTTTGGCAGCCATGCATGCCCATGCCATCACACTGCCTCCACCATGTTTTACAGAGATGTGGTGTGCTTTGAATCATGAGCCGTTCCAAGCCTTCTCCATACTTTCTTCCTCCCATCATTCTGGTACAGGTTGATCTTAGTTTCATCTGTCCAAAGAATGCTGTTACAGAACTGGGCTGGCTTCTTTACATGTTGTTTGGCAAAGTCTAATCTGGCCTTTCTATTTTTGAGGCTGATTAATGGTTTGCACTTTGTGGTGAACCCTCTGTATTTGCTCTCATGAAATCTTTTCTTCATGGTAGACTTAGATACTGATACACCTACTTCCAGGAGAGTATTCTTCACTTGGGTAGATGTTGTGAAGGGGTTTTTCTTCCCCATGGAAAGGATTCTGCGATCATCCACCACTGTTATCTTCCATGGACGTCCAGGCCTTTTGGAGTTCACGAGATCACCAGTGCACTCTTTTTTTTTAAGAATGTACCAAACTGTTGATTTGGCGACTCCTAACATTTGTGCTATTTCTCTGATGGATTTATTCATTTTTTTCAGTCTAACGATGGCCTGTGTAATGTCCGTGGCTGCGGGCTGTCAGCTCCAACCTCCCCCTGACAGCCGCTGCCAAAAGTCGGCAAGCGCTGGCTCCAGCCTCCTCCTCAGGAGACGCCAGCGCTCGCGTCCACTCACTTCAGCCGGATCCCGTAGGCCAAGACAAGACATTCTTCTTGAACTTTGACCCATGAGTACCCTGGACTATAAGAGGGGTTCAGCCCCCTAGTTCTATGCCTGAGCATTGTTGTGTTCCCTAGTTTGTCTATGTGATGGCCTCCTAGTGTGTTTCCTGTTCTAGTCCCTGTTCCAGTCCCTGTCCCTGTACCTATACATGTTTCCAGTTCCTGTTCCTAGCAAACCATACATTCCTGGTCTAGCACTGAGCTGTGCCAAAGTCGTGCTGTGCTGCATCCACGTCTGACCTGCTCCACCTCGCCTGACGTCTGCCTGCTGCCTAGTCCCAGCCGAGCCTGCCCTGCTGCTGTCTGAGCTGCCACAGGTACCCTATACGAACTATTGACATTGTTGGCCAGCTGCCTTACAGCCAAGGCGGTATGGCCCAGTGGGTCCACAGACCATTTGTGACAGTCTGTTTTACTTGTATTGAGAGCTCCTATGACCGCATGTTGTGGGTTCACAGCAACAGCTTCCAAATGCAAATGCCACACCTGGAATCAACTCCAGACCTTTTACCTGCTTAATTGATGATGGATTGACGAGGGAATAGCCCATGCAGCCCATTAAATAGCTTTTTAGATAATTGTCCAATTACCTTTGGTCCCTTGAAAAAGAAGCAGCTACATATTAAAGAGCTGTAATTCCTAAACCCTTCCTCAAATTAGGATGTGAATACCCTCAAATTAAAGCTGAGAGTCTGCACTTTATGCCCATATTGATTACATAACTGTATATTTAATATGTTTTGGTAAACAGCTAAAATGGCAAAACTTGTGTCACTGTCCAAATAATTCTGGACCTAACTGTTTATGATGTTAGAAGTTAAACTCCATAAACGCTAGTGGTGCTATTACACAGGCCGAGCAGTAGGAAGTAGGGAACAGGAAAAAGGTGAATGTCTCTCTGCGTAACAATACATATAGCATAATAAAAGACTTCACACACGGGGATAACTCTGGGACGTCAAGGTAATTGGGCCCATTTCACACCTCTAAGTAATGTGACATATGTATACATTTATTTAAGGAGCTATCCCATAAAACTGAAATACTCTGTGCTGCTGTGAACTCTGCTCTTACCATTACGTAGCTCTCAGTCTGTTACCTCTCCTCCACTCCGGTCCTCAATAAACCCTTCACATGATTGGCAAGTCACCACGTAATGGTAAGAGCAGAGTTCACAGCAGCACAGAGTATTTCAGGAGATGAGCGTGCGGATCTTGTGCGGGGTGGTGACTTGCCAATCATGTGAAGGTGTTATTGAGGACAGGAGTGGAGGAGAGGTAACAGACTGAGAGCTACGTAATGGTAAGAGCAGAGTTCACAGCAGCACAGAATATTTCAGGAGAGGAGCGTGCAGATTCTATGCTGCTGTGAACTCTGCTCTTACCATTACGTAGCTCTCAGTCTGTTACCTCTCCTCCACTCCTGTCCTCAATAACACCTTCACATGATTGGAAAGTCACCACCCCGCACAAGATCTGCACGCTCATCTCCTGAAATACTCTGTGCTGCCTTAAACTCTGTGGACAGGTCAGGATCCTGTTTCTTTTAAATGCTGCTGGGGAACCCGCTCGATCCACTTTATAAGGCTGCGCCTCCATCCTCTTCTGCCCCAGTCACTTATTCTCAAGCACTGTAGCGCAGCCTTATATAGTGGATCGAGCGGGTTCCCCAGCAGCATTTAAAAGAAACAGGATCCTGACCTGTCCACAGAGTTTAAGGCAGCACAGAGTATTTCAGGAGATGAGCACCCGTCATTACGGCAGCGTTGCTAGGCGACGTCAGTAAAAAGTCACTGTCCAGGGTGCTGAAAGAGTTAACTGATCGGCAGTAACTGTTTCAGCACCCTGGACAGTGAATTCCGATCAGAATATAGAGTAACCTTTAAAAAAAAAAGACGTTCATACTTACCGAGAACTTTCTGCTTCCTCCAGTCCTGTCTCCCGGCCGTTGCCTTGGTGACGCGTCCCTCTCGACATCCGGCCCGACATTCCTGGATGACGTTACAGCCCATGTGACCACTGCAGCCAATCACAGGCTGCCGCGGCCTCTGCAGCCAATCACAGGCTGCCGCGTCAGGAAAGAAGGTCGGACTGGAGGAAGAAGAGGGACTCGTCACCAAGACAACGACCGGGTATGTATGAAATGCTTTTTATTTTATTTTTAATCAGCAGCCTCTTTTCTCTATCAGTGATTTATAGAGACAAGTGGCTGCCGATTTGTATAATATTTTTGACCAGGTTCGGTCAAAACGTGTTCGGCCGAACCCGGTGAAGTTCGGATTCGCTGCGAACTGAACTTTTCCCGATGTTCGGACCGAAACCGGGTTCGGTTGTCCCGGTTCGCTCATCTCTAACCAGGACTAACACTTAGTAGCTGCAGTACTGACTGTGCCTCGGTTAATATAGAGCTGGCTAACTTCGAAGCAGTGCAGTAATCTGAGATTGAGAAGCTGCACGAATATTCTAGAGTACTGGCTATAGAGTAGAATATACGGGAACAGGTTCCCTGACTACACTAGCAGTACGATCGGAGTAGGGATAAGGGAATATTACACCTGCGTGAATCATTGCCTATGTATATTAGAAGTCTAGCTTGGAGATAAAATAATAAATAATAAAAAATAAAAGTTATATAAAAATACAAAAACAATAAAAATATATACAAACATAGTATTGCATCTAATTAAAATCCAGACTAAACTCGTAATAGGCATAGAGCACGTATCGTTTTGGCCTACCAATTTATCGGTACTGAAAGCATCAATGTAAGTGCAAAAGCACTAGTAGTAAATATTGTTACATCTACATTATTAATTATACGCAGATACAATTTATGAAGTGGATACATGTAGTTACATGACTATTAGAAATAACATAATATCCCTATTGACTAAAAATCTGTGAGAAATTCAATATATATTCTAGGGAAAACTAGCAAAAGACTTTAAATAAAACAGTGATAAATTATTAGAACATGTTACGATACTGGCGAACACTGCTGGAATCCTATGGTCAGAAGTAGCGAGCGGAGCACAGTGCAGAACCCGGTGAGACGTCGCCAGGAACAGTGCTTGGAGGGTGGAACACGAGTAGTAGTAAATAGCAAGGAAGTAGGAACAGTCTGGCAAAGACAGTTCTCAGGAGCAGGAGACTGGAACAAGTCACAATACTCAAGCACTGTTTGGTATTCCATGTGGTCTGAAGTAGGCCCAAACAGGAAACAAGATGGTTCCACACAATGCAACATTTGCCATCTTGGTTAAGGGCAGGTTTAAGGGCAAAACAGCAGCCTCCAGTGGTAAGGAGTAAAAGTGCAGCACAATTCTTCAAAGTGTAAAACAGCGGCCACTAGTGGTAATTTTGCAGTACAACAACAGAATCCTGACATTACTCCCTCCTTTCGACAGCGGCCTCAGGACGATGTTTGACTTGGTTTATCTGGATATCTTTGGTGAAATTCCCTAACCAGTCGAGGAGCATTGAGATTGCCTACGGGTTCCCACGAATTATCCTCAGGGCCATATCCTTGCCATTTTATTAGATATTGCAACCGATTTCTGAATATCCTGGAGTCCAAGATGTTTTCAACAGTATAATGTTCTTGTCCATCAACTTCGATAGGATCAGGGGGAGGCAGGTGGCGTCCTGAAAATGGATTTGGAACAACAGGTTTCAGTAGGGATACATGGAACACTGGATGTATTCTCATTGGTCTGGGAAGTTTGAGACGAAAAGCCACTGAGTTTACTTATCCAATAATCTTGAAAGGACCAATAAATTTTTGGCCCAATTTTGCTGAAGGTAAGTGAAGTTTCAGATTCTTGGTGGAAAGCCATACTTCATCTCCCACTTTGAAGGTTGGAGAAGGTCTACGAGATTTATCTGCTGTTTCCTTATATTTCTCCTGGGCAATTGATAATGTAATTTTTAGCATTTCCAGATTCTGTTGAAGTGATTGTATTCTGTCAGTCACTGCAGGAATAAAAGTTTCTCTGGGAAGATTAGGAAGAATACTGGGATGGTAACCCAAATTTGCAAAAAACGGTGTTTGTTTAGTGGAGGCATTCTGAGAATTATTGTATAATATATATTCGTGGTATTGTATATCGTCTACCACCTAGACAATATTGGCTTAGCAAGTATTCTCCGTAAATTATAACAAATAAACAAGATTGATCCGGAGTATATTTATAAAAAATAACTTTTACTTAAATTTCTTAAAACATAAGCATTTTTGCGACATGTGCGCATAAATTCAATTCATTCGTCACAGTTGTATGCAATTTTTCTGTTTTTTTCAGTATGCATATACAACGATATTGAAGCCAGCAAAAATAGTCCACCTTTTAGGGTTTCCTAATCCATATAGTTTCAATAATTTGTTAATTTCAGAGGTTCTCTCATAAGCACTTAGATGCTCTGTTTGTCATATAGGATATACAGGAGACATAAGATTTTTTCGGGCAGTTGCCCTCCTACCCCTTTGTTTGTGGGATGATGGTGTTCCTTTCAGGAGTTGTCTGTAAAATCCTGGATTTAGTTGGACCTCTGAAGTAAGATAATTTTTCTCCCAATTTCTCTCCCAACGCGTTTCCTCTGACCCATTGATTCATCAGGGGAGATAGGTCATGAATGCTGCTTTGTCCTATTCCTTGGGAAGCTGCATGAAAATTAGATGTAGCTGTCTTGTACAGAGTATAGTTTGCTGTCAGCAAAACATGCTTGCAGTGGCAAGAGAATGGCCTCTCGGTTTGGAGGCAGAGTATCGGCGTCTGGTCCTGACGCCTGCTGTCACTACACTGAAGGATTCCCTGTCTCTTTTTATATAATCCATTTCCCTCCCACCCATACACACCTCCCAGGTGTGACACACCTCCCCAGTGACGTGTTTAGATGAGGTAGGGGGGGGGGTGTGTACTGAAGGGGGCGGGGACCCGCAGCGCCGCCGCCGCCGACACAAGGGAAGATTTCCCTGTGTCTGAGATGACACAAGCACGCCGCAGGCCTCCGTCCTGTGTCCCCAGATCGTGCTCCCTAGACATCTCCTAGTGGAGGAGATGTACAGTAAGCGTCTGCATACAGCGATGGATATCATCGCTGCCTGCAGACGCGTAGTCAGGGGAACGGAGATAACTCCGCCCCCCATGGTGACGTCGCGGCCAGGGGTAGGTCGCGACGTAACCCAGGAGACCGATCAGCTGTGCAGCACCATGCGTCTAAAATAGACGCCACTGGTCTGCACAGGGATCGGTATATACAGGCAGAGAAACTCTGCCTGCATTGGGGATGCGCGATCTAAGGGCAATGAGGGGTGTATGGTAGGTGGGGACCTTGTAATAGGACGGCTGAGTGCGGGGGTTTGTGTATTAAGACAGATCCAAGAATATGGCTTCCGTCTATCCCTAAGCACTACTGACCATTCTAAAGTGTTATGGAAAAGACATAGGTATGTTTTAAGAAATTTAAGTAAAAGTTATTTTTTATAAATATACTCCGGATCAATCTTGTTTATTTGTTATAATTTACGGAGAATACTTGCTAAGCCAACATTGTCTAGGTGGTAGACGATATACAATACCACAAATATATATTACAGAATAATCCCGAAAGGATATGGCAAGTTTCATTGCAAGTACCATAAACACAGAGGCATGGTTGCACCAGGCAAGAGAAGTATTTTCTGAGAAAGAGTTTTTTCAAAAGAAATATACGCCCTCTCTTAAATCTGCATTTACAGAACTGACGAAATGCTATAAGGAACAATCCACATCATGGTGGGAAGTGCAGTCTTTTGAAAATTATCTCAAACATAACATAGTGCCAAGAGGGTTGAGAATCATGCTCATGCCCGCTCTACGACTACAGACTCCAGAATTGATGCATAGGTGGGAAACAGAAGCCACTAGTAGTTCCCTCAGACTCATACAAATTTTGTTGGATGAAGAAAAGAGAGTCCTGGACACCACAACTAAAAGATTAAAAGAACAAATAGAAATTGTCCTCAAGTTTAAAACAGAACCTGAATATAACGCCAAAGAGTTCACCTTGCAGAATGTCTTTGAAAAATTTCAGTTCAATCTAACAGAAAGGAAGCATCATCAATTTGTACGGGACCTGCAAGATTTCAAGGATAATAAGATCTATACATTTGAAACCAAGAAGGCAAGGTCCAAAATTGAAACGGATCAATCCTCAACAGATACAGATCATACTGATCAGGAAGCCAACTACCAGAACTGGACTAGAGGAAACAGGGGACGTAATTACTCTAGATCAACGAGAGGAAGAGGTTATCCAAGTAGCAGAAATCCCTCTAGAAAATGGGACTTGCCACAAAGTTCAGGTACCTCCAGTCATTCAGGAATAACTCAAGGCTCTGGTTTCAACTTGGAAACATCCCCTTTTCTAGACAGGGAAGGTCCGAGAGTACCATACCAGCTACGGAACAAACCGAGCAATCTGAAATAATACAAAAGGACAAACTAACGGTCATAAACCTGTCAAAGAGGAATCTAAACAACACGGAAATCTCTGTCCTCAGCAGGGGTCTGTCTTATGTACCAACTACCAGTTTCGATGTCTTCAACTGGATCAAAGACATTCACTTATTTACAAGGAAACTAAGATGGCATAAATTCCATAGGATGAAAGATAAAAAAGAGTGTCAAGAATTGGGAATTACGCTGCAAGAACTCCCACATGTACGAGATCTGGCGGAATTACTGTCTGTAAACGAAAAACACAGAGGAACAGGTCCTTTCACATCTTGTAAACTAAAGAGTCAAAAGATGCCTCCTATCGGGGAGACTTCGGTTATAGATGTATTTCAAGAAATGGTCATTAATGACCTCATGAAAATTGATGTACACAAAAAATTAACGAATCTGACAAGAAATGAAAACCAAGCATTAATCTCTCTGGAAAAGGATGAGAACATTGTGGTCAAAGCCTCCGACAAGGGGGGAAATGTCGTCATTTTGGAAAGGGAGAAATATATAGAGATGAGCAACAACATCCTCAGTGATCCTGGGAGTTACAAAATTCTCACGGAAGACCCCACTACCAAATTTAAAAAAGATCTAATTAAAATACTCAATGACGCCAAAAGTAACAACCTCATCGACGAACACGAGTACAAATTCATGATTATCAACAAACCAAAGATCCCCACTTTCTATGCTCTCCCCAAGATACATAAGGGCATAACCCCTTTGAAAGGGCGCCCTATTGTATCTGGCATTGGGGGATTGACACAGAATGTGGGGATCTACGTTGATAAGTTTTTAAGATCTTTTGTAGAGACCTTACCCTCCTACACGAGAGATACGATGGATCTACTCTCTAAAATTGACGATTTACCCATCGAAAAAGGTACAATCTTGTGTAGTATAGACGTAGAGGCTCTATATTCCTCTATTCCTCACGAAAAAGGACTTGAGGCAGTACGGCACTTTCTAGACACAAGGGGGACACACTTTAGGGACCATAGCGCGCTCATGTTGAAGCTGCTGGAATTTGTCTTAACCAAAAATTACTTTTTGTTTAATGGGCGTATGTACCACCAGCTCAGAGGTACGGCCATGGGTAACTCATGTGCCCCCACGTATGCAAACCTATTTCTGGGCTGGTGGGAAGAAACTATGGTCTTTACTGATGAACGACTCATAACAAATCTACCAGCTTCAATGTGGGCGCGTTATATCGACGATATTTTCGTGTTGTGGACAGAACCCTTGAAAACATTTGAAGGGTTTGTTGAACGGTTAAATCAAAACGACATAGGTATGAGATTCACATTTAAAACTCACCCAAAAAAGCTCCCTTTCCTTGATGTACTTACATCTATTGAAGAGGATGGTAAACTTAAAACGTCAATCTACAGAAAACCAACTGCCACGAATAGCCTTCTGAGGTGGGAGAGTCATCACCCATATCCATTAAAGAAAGGTATACCAAAGGGGCAATACCTCCGCTTAAGAAGAAACTGCTCAGATATACGGGATTTCAGAAAACAGGCAAGAGATTTGGAAACACGATTTATCGAGAGGGGCTATCCATCTACGGTCTTAAAAGAGTCATACAAATATGCACACTCTCAGAATAGAGAAGAACTACTGACCACTAAAAAGAAAGAATTCTCAAAGCAACCGATAAGACTAATTGGGACTTATGACCTAGCAGATCACTTGATTAAGGGCATACTCGACAAGCATTGGAAAATCCTCGGTATGGACACTGACATAAGAGAAACCATAACTTCAAGAGCACAGATTACCTACAGGAAGGGGAGGAGTATAGGTGACCAAGTTACTCATAGTCACTTAAACACCATAAAGAAGAGAGGATGTTGGCTGAACAGAAAGATTGACGGATGCTTCAAATGTGGACACTGTAAAGCATGCACCTATATACAAACAACTAAAATTAATCAGAGTGCCCATACAGGAATTTGTTATCCCATAAAAAGTTTCTCAAACTGCAGCACCAAAAATGTTGTTTATAAAATTACCTGTCCATGTCCCTTAGACTACATTGGAAAAACAATTAGGGAGCTCAGAAAAAGGGTACTCGAACATGTAGGGGATATCCTGCATGACAGAGATAAACCGGTCTCCCGGCATGTACATCTAAAACATAAAGGGGACCCAGAATGTCTACGATTTACGACACTTGAGTGTCTACAACCCGCGGTGAGAGGGGGAGATCTAGATAGAATCCTATTGCAGAGAGAGTCCAAGTGGATTTTTAAAATGAGATCAACTGCACCAAATGGGCTCAATGAACAGTTGGATTTCGGATGCTTCATCTGAGTCCACTCTTATACATATATGTCCCAGCCATTAATTTTTTCCGTCTAAATAGGATAACACTTGACTCCTCCATTCCAATAAAAAATCAAAAAAATCAAAACAATCAAAAATAAAGAATAAAAAAAAAAAAAGTAAAAATAAAACACTAAATACTTTGAAAACATTTGAATAAAATTGGGGGTGCAAACAACTTGCACCTTCACTTTAGTTCACTTCTTTCTCGCTGATTAGAACCTATAAACGACCCCTCTATCGGAAGTAATAACATATATAACTTTAAGGGTATAATAATATATATATTTATACAAGAAAATAACAACATTAATGGTGTGAATATTCTGCAGTTCTGTAACCTTTGCTTGCTCTAGTGTTTAAATAACGTACTATAGAAATGAATAGTTTTAAACCAAAAACTTAGCCAGACAATATCCTCTATTTGATAAACCATTGAGTTATGATTATTGTTTTCTCTTGTACAAAAAAACATCTCTTTTCCATAACACTTTAGAATGGTCTGTAGTGCTTAGGGATAGACGGAAGCCATATTCTTGGATCTGTCTTAATACACAAATCCCCGCACTCAGCCGTCCTATTACAAGGTCCCCACCTACCATACACCCCTCATTGCCCTTAGATCGCGCATCCCCAATGCATATACCGATCCCTGTGCAGACCAGTGGCGTCTATTTTAGACGCCTGGTGCTGCACAGCTGATCGGTCTCCTGGGTTACGTCGCGACCTACCCCTGGCCGCGACGTCACCATGGGGGGCGGAGTTATCTCCATTCCCCTGACTACGCGTCTGCAGGCAGCGATGATATCCATCGCTGTATGCAGACGCTTACTGTACATCTCCTCCACTAGGAGATGTCTAGGGAGCACGATCTGGGGACACAGGACGGAGGCCTGCGGCGTGCTTGTGTCACCTCAGACACAGGGAAATCTTCCCTTGTGTCGGCGGCGGCGGCGCTGCGGGTCCCCGCCCCCTTCAGTACACACCCCCCCCCTACCTCATCTAAACACGTCACTGGGGAGGTGTGTCACACCTGGGAGGTGTGTATGGGTGGGAGGGAAATGGATTATATAAAAAGAGACAGGGAATCCTTCAGTGTAGTGACAGCAGGCGTCAGGACCAGACGCCGATACTCTGCCTCCAAACCGAGAGGCCATTCTCTTGCCACTGCAAGCATGTTTTGCTGACAGCAAACTATACTCTGTACAAGACAGCTACATCTAATTTTCATGCAGCTTCCCAAGGAATAGGACAAAGCAGCATTCATGACCTATCTCCCCTGATGAATCAATGGGTCAGAGGAAACGCGTTGGGAGAGAAATTGGGAGAAAAATTATCTTACTTCAGAGGTCCAACTAAATCCAGGATTTTACAGACAACTCCTGAAAGGAACACCATCATCCCACAAACAAAGGGGTAGGAGGGCAACTGCCCGAAAAAATCTTATGTCTCCTGTATATCCTATATGACAAACAGAGCATCTAAGTGCTTATGAGAGAACCTCTGAAATTAACAAATTATTGAAACTATATGGATTAGGAAACCCTAAAAGGTGGACTATTTTTGCTGTCTTCAATATTGTTGTATATGCATACTGAAAAAAACAGAAAAATTGCATACAACTGTGACGAATGAATTGAATTTATGCGCACATGTCGCAAAAATGCTTATGTTTTAAGAAATTTAAGTAAAAGTTATTTTTTATAAATATACTCCGGATCAATCTTGTTTATTTGAGAATTATTGTAGGAGAACTCCGCCATTGGAAGCAAATCGACCCAGTCATCCTGCAAATGGCAGATGTAGCATCGGAGATACTGTTCTAACGTTTGATTTGTGCGCTCAGTCTGACCATTAGACTGGGGATGAAAAGCAGAAGACAAACTGACATTTATGTCGAGTGCTGTGCAAAAACTCCGCCAGAATCTTGATGTGAATTGTACTCCGCGATCCGAAACCACTTCATCTGGTATTCCATGAAGACGAAACACATTCTGAATTATAAGATCAGCAGTCTCTTTAGCAGAAGGTAGTCCAGGGCAAGGAATAAAATGGGCTGCTTTAGTGAGCCGATCAACCACTACTAAGATGGAATTCTTCCCTTTGGAGACTGGTAAGTCGACAATAAAGTCCATAGAGATAGATCCCCAAGGACGAGATGGAATTGACAGAGGCTGCAATAATCCCATGGGTGAGGTACGAGGAGTTTTGTACATGGCACAGGTGTTGCAAGAAGAAACATATTTCTTCACATCTTTTTGATAATTGGGCCACCAAAAGAAGCGGGAAAGAAATTCTTGTGTTTTCTGAATCCCCTTGTGACCTGCTAGTTTAGAGTCATGCATTAATTTTAGCACGTTTAATCTTACAGTTTCTGGAACGTAAATGCAGTGCTTGTTAGTCCATACTTGATTTTTGAAAGTTAGGGACACTTCATCTGGTGGGTGCAAAAGAATTGGGTCGGTCTCATAGGCTTCCTTTATCTCATCAAGCAAGTCCTTGCTATGGATCACCCCCAGGAAATTGGACTCGGAAAGAATAGTTGTTGGTGGTACTGTCGAGGAGGAGTCATTGGAGAACAACCTAGATAAGGCATCGGCCTTACCATTTCGGGAACCAGGCCTGTAAGAGATCACAAAGTTGAAACGATTTAGAAACAGACTCCACCGGGCTTGGCGGGGAGACAAACATTTGGCAGATCTAACAAATTCAAGGTTACGATGATCAGTTAGAACCACTATTTGTTGAGCTGTGCCTTCTAAATGATGTCTCCATTCTTTGAAAGCAGCAATGATGGCTAGGAGTTCCTTGTTCCCCACGTCATAATTCTTTTCAGCAGAAATCAAACTTCGAGAAAAGTAAGCACAAGGGTGCAGCAAATCTTTCTCTCCAGTTCTCTGTGATAGAATAGCCCCTATTGCACCGTCTGAAGCATCCACTTCAACAATAAACGCTTTTTCAGGGTTAGGGTGAACCAGTATAGGGGCTGTTGTGAATTTTGTTTTCAGATTGAAAAAAGCATCTTGTGTCTGAGGAGACCACACACCCTTTCTTTGTTAATTGGGTAATTGGTGTAATAATGCCCGAAAAATTCTTGATAAAACGTCTGTAGAAATTAGCAAATCCTACAAATCGTTGGACCTCTTTCACATTTTTGGGAGTTGGCCAGTCTCTAATTGCTTGAATCTTGCTAGAATCCATGTGTAACCCTAGGGGAGAAATGATATAACCCAAGAACTGTATTTCCGTTTGATGGAATTCACATTTCTCCAACTTGATATAGAGTTGATATGCTTTCAGACGCTCCAACACCATTCTCACATGATTCTGATGTTCTTCTGCAGAATTAGAAAAGATTAATATGTCATCCAGATAGATGACTACGAACTGATCTAACAAGTCCTTGAAGATATCGTTAATAAAATGCTGAAAGGTTGCAGGAGCATTGCAAAGTCCAAAAGACATGACTAGATATTCATAATGTCCATAACATGATCTAAACGCTGTTTTCCATTCATCACCTGGTCTAATGCGAACCAAATTATATGCACCTCGAAGATCCAATTTGGTGAATATTTTAGCTTGACGAACTCTATCCAGCAACTCCGGAATCAATGGCAGAGGGTAACGGTTTTTAATTGTGACTTTGTTTAATTCTCTATAGTCAACGCAAGGTCTCAAAGAACCGTCTTTCTTTTTAACAAAAAATATAGGTGCACCTGCTGGCGATGAAGATGGACGAATAAAACCTTTAGCTAAATTTTCATCTATGTATTCTTTAAGAGCCTTCAGTTCCGGCTCTGCTAATGGGTAGATGCATCCAAAAGGTATAGCTGCTCCAGGCAACAGTTCAATCGGACAATCGTAAGGTCGATGTGGAGGAAGTTTATTAGCATTCTCTTTGTCACATATATCAGTAAATTCGTCATATAGAGGAGGTAATTTAGGAGATACTTCAAGCTCCCCTTCAATCTTTTCGTGAGATTGTTCTGGTAAAGACTCTGAGGAGGGGACCTCCGATGGAAAAGACACTTCTTTGTTTTCCCAGTCAATTGTAGGGTTCTGAGCCTGCAGCCATGGTAGTCCAAAAATAATTGGAAAATGTGGGGATGAAATTAATAGGAAAGATAGAACCTCATGGTGATTAGGTCTCATAATTATCTCCAATGGTTCAGTCTCTTGATCAACTGGACCTGAGTTCAGAGGGGATCCGTCTACAGTTTCCATAAGAATGGGTGACAGTCTCTCTTGAAATTTTACACCATGTTTATTAGCAAAAGAAATGTCCATAAAGTTCCCATTTGCTCCAGAGTCCACCATGGCAGAGGCGGATATCCATTGAGAATCAATTCTAAACTTGATGGGAATAAAGCAATGAGTGTCTTTGTGTTCTTTTTTAATATTGGGTGCTGTGCAGGAGACTGAATGAATGAGTGCATGCACTGGTGGCACTTGTTCAGAAGAAACAGATTCTACATCAGAGAAGTCATGATCTGCTACTACCGCCACCATCTTGCGTTGACGACATGGACAATTGATAAGAAAGTGATCAGTTTTACCACAATAGAAGCATTGATTTTCTCGAAACCTTCGTTCTCTTCTGTCGGCACTTTCACGCTTTTGTATACTGTCAATTTGCATAGGTTCAGCTTGGTGTTCTTGGTAATTCTTTGTTTCAGAGTCTCTAGGAGTCTCTAGGAGTGGGAGCTGGAGCAGACGAGTAATAGTTATTATTACGGGACCAGGTAGAACCCGATTTTTCTTGTCGACGCTCTGACAGCCGAGTGTCTATTCAAATACAATGGTGTACAAAATCATCAAACTCTGTGGGAGCTTCAGCCCGTGCTAACTCGTCCTTAAGTGCACTAGATAGTCCTTTTTTAAAGAATGTTAATTTTGCAGCATTATTCCACTCAGTATCCATCACCCACTGTCTGAAATCTGTGGCATATTCGGCAACAGAGCGTCTGCCCTGACGTAGAGCCATCAACGCTGCTTCTGCTGTAGTACACCGGTTAGGATCATCAAATACTTGGCTCATGGCTGCTAGGAAGGCGTCCAAGTCATCAAGTCGAGCATCGTTGGTTTCAATAAGAGGGCTTGCCCAGGCTACAGCCTTATGTGTCAGAAGCATAATAATACACAGCACCTTTGAATTATCAGTAGGGAAGTGAGCAGGATGTGCACCAAAATATAACTTGCATTGGTTTATAAATCCACGGTATTTGTCACGATCCCCACCAAACCTGAATGGTGGAAGCGGCAGGGTAGATGAAGAGGCTGGGGTGACAACTCAATTCTGAAGTTCCCGGATCAGCTCTGCTTGCTGAGCCACCATGCCTTGTAAACCCTGTGTAGCTTGTCCATAAACTTGAACATCATGGGTTGTTTGATTTTCAAACGCCAAATATTTAGTCTTTAAAGTTTGCATGTCAGCAAAGATGTTAGTAAGCAAACAGTTCATATTGTTCACACGAACCTCCAAACTTGCTTCTCTGGCGGATTCCATGGAAATGGCTTGAGTATCCTGTTACGATACTGGCGAACACTGCTGGAATCCTATGGTCAGAAGTAGCGAGCGGAGCACAGTGCAGAACCCGGTGAGACGTCCCCAGGAACAGTGCTTGGAGGGTGGAACACGAGTAGTAGTAAATAGCAAGGAAGTAGGAACAGTCTGGCAGAGACAGTTCTCAGGAGCAGGAGACTGGAACAAGTCACAATACTCAAGCACTGTTTGGTATTCCATGTGGTCTGAAGTAGGCCCAAACAGGAAACAAGATGGTTCCACACGATGCAACATTTGCCATCTTGGTTAAGGGCAGGTTTAAGGGCAAAACAGCAGCCTCCAGTGGTAAGGAGTAAAAGTGCAGCACAATTCTTCAAAGTGTAAAACAGCGGCCACTAGTGGTAATTTTGCAGTACAACAACAGAATCCTGACAGAACATATGTTTCAAAAAGAGAAGCTTTCATTCTGATATACTCGGCGTGACCATACATTACATGGCCGTTCATGTATTTTCATGGACACTGTATACTGCAACATTTCCCTGCCATTAAATGGTGACAGTCTGCATATAATATTGTCCCGGGTTTCAGATGATTGTTGTGGAGATGGTCTTTTGAGGAGAGCTTAAATTTCCATAAAGTATACATACAGTACTGCTAGTAACATTATGCTAAGATAGTAATTCCCCAAGTAGGTTTCATGGTACTCCAGGATTCCATGGCTTGGTCTCTGGGTTTCATGGACTGGTTGCCGGTAATGGCAGCTGAGTTATGCTGTTATCAGTGTTTGAGGCGTGTGGCCTATACAATGAAGAAGGAAATATGTCCATAAAGGTTTGGACGATCTGTGATTTTCAGCTCAGTGTCAACGTGTTGTGAATACTTGATGACAGATCATCTGGCCCTGGTGGTCAGTCATGACCTGCAGAGATAATGTCAATATGGATGACACTAGAGAAGATAAAAAGAAAAAAGAAAACATCTGGCGCACATAGTGCATCAACTGTGGATATAGAGTAGACAGGACAAACAGGGTAAGCAATTATGCTAACCTGACAGTGTTGTGCTTGCAGCACAACACCCTGTGATACGTATCTGTATAACACAGGACTGCTGCTGAAGATCCTTTCCGGGGCCAACCAGGACTCCGTAAATAAATATTTGTACAGTGTGAGAAAAAAGTGTTTTTTTTCTAGCACTATGGATGACACATCTGCCTTGCTCTGTTGACGTGTTGCCCGTATGAAGCCTGGATTATGGTTACAAAGTTTCTCTGCCTTGAAAAAGTTTAGAAACCCCTTTACTTTGGTATTGCAGTTCGGTCCCATCAACTTGAATGGGAATGTGCTGCAATACTAGACACAGCCAATGGACAGATGTAGGGATGTTTCTGGAAAAATAGCAGACCCTTTTTCTAATCCTTGTCATTCCCTTTACTAATAATTTAACACAGAAACACAATCTGACTTTCAGCTTTGACTTAATGGAAATTAAATAGTTTTTTTTAGTACTGATACTCTGTGATATGCAAATTCTGATGTAAAGCAATGGATATGATCTAAATCTGTGCCTATCTTTTACAGATCACAGAACTATCTTCTATGGTAAATACAATGTAATTGCTACAATGTAACTGACTTGTCAATTTATGGCTGTAGAGAGTAGGCCTAATGTAAGGGTTAATGCCCTCCCATAATTTATCAGCAAGAGATTTTCATAAAAGCAGCGATTCATGTTTTATTATTTTACATTATAAACACTTATGAATTTTAAGCTTTTCTTACAATATTTTAAAATGCCACAAGGGTCATGGGCCTTAGTAGGTCTTTAGTTGCTAATAGCTCCAATCTCAGTAACTGTTCTGGTATATTTTTGAGTCATCATTTCTACTTAACCTCTGTAAAGGCTTGTTAGGATAGTCATTAGGAGGCTGGCAAGTCGACATATGCAAAAGTTTATATCATTTACTTCACTTCTTTTATCGTAAAAATTTTAAGATAGCAATAAAAATATTTCTTTCACTGCAATTAAAGGGACACAATGACAAAATAATAGAGTCATATTTTATAAAGTAAATTTACTGTGCATGTTTTATAAATTGATATGCTTCCCAAAATATCTGATCAAATACCTGACTGTTAATAACAAAATACCCTTTTCTACTATATCTTGCCCTCTTAATTTTTTAAAGACCTCCTCTACAGCTGCCGATGGCTTTATTTACCGATGATCACTTTGTCTATACATGTAATAGGCACATTACCAGTAGTTACAGTTAGTTGTCCTGTGCAACACAATGGAGCCTCCCATAATACATAACAGGAAGTAGTGCAACGGTGACAACATTTCATAAGCTGCGGGGACAGGTGCCATAGATAGGTGGAAAAACGGTCAAATGAAGAACATAATACTACTTCAATATAATACTGACCAAAAACTCCTAAGTAAAGTTGACTTAAACACTACCAGAACCACACCAGTTTTAACTACGCCACTTTTTTTTATTGATGCTTTCTATGAGAGCTGCCTTACTTTGTTGGCCTACGACATTTACTATGAAATTACAACTCTCCCATGGATCCCATTTTTTCTAGCATCCTGCTTATTAAAAAATTATGAACACTGACTCTAGTTGAGGATAGAAGTCCTGCAGTTCCTATGAAATGTTTAGGGGCATCCTGGGATATCTAGGTGTATGACAGTCAATTTAGATACGATGAGTCTGTCACAGACGTGACAGACTAATCGGGAGGAGAGACGGACCAGAAGAACCAAAGGTCAAGGCATCCTCCCAATCAGGAAGAGCGATGCCTATCTACATATAATACCCAGTATCAACCACCGTTTTTTTTAAGGGATCGATTAAGATGGGGATACCGGGGAAATGAAAGAGGGAGGAAATATCACAGAGGGAGAGGCAGACCGAATTAAGTAGAGTTGAAACATTAAACTCTATGCAAATTATTAACTTGTCCAAACACACGTTAACTGGAGCACAAACCACTGTTTTGAAACATGGTTTTAATTTTTGTCTCACTACAAGGCTCAATAAATTTTAGCTCATTAAAGAAAATTGATCTTCAAGAAAATGTTTAGTCAAAAACAAAGTAGGAATTATGATATGCCATCATCTCATTTTTCGTTAGAAGAATTGGATGTTCTGCAAATTTTAGAAGATCTATTGAAAGAAAATAATGAAGATTATGAGCAGAGAGAATTGAGAACAATAGAAGAGGATCAAGAGAAAACAACAATAATCAAATCCTCAAAACTAAAACCTAAGTCAAAAAACATGCCTCCTCTTGATTTATGCCCACAAGTCAAAATATTTGTGGAAAGCATCACTAGGGATATACTAAAATGACCCAATACAAATTTGGTAGAGAATATTAGCCCCGAAGAAAAGATTGCCATAAAATAATTAAAATCAATGATTGATATAATCTTTAAGAAATCGGATAAGGGATGTAATGCAGTTGTTTGGCCAAAGGATATGTATATCCAAGGGGCAAGAAAGGAATTTCACAATAAATTGTGTTAGAAAACACTCTGGAGTGATCCTTAAGGAATATGAGAAACTGATTGGTGAAGGTTTGAGGGAGGGAGCGATCACAAAGAATGAAAAGGAGTTCCTATCTGTCAGGCATCCAAGGACGGCCACATACTATATGTTACCAAAAGTACACAAGAGTGTGTCCCCAGCCTCCTGGTAGACCAATTGTGTCAGGCCTTGGATGCCTGACAGAAAAATGCAGCCAATGGTTGGATCATGAACTTAGGGAACATGTCTATAACTTACCATCTTACACAAGGGACACGATGCAAAATCTCAAGGAGCTTGAAGGGTCGAGCTTGGGAGAGGATGAATTCCTCGTCACTTGTGATGTAGAAAGCCTCTACACTTGTATAAAGCATGATCTTGGCTGCAAAGCTGTAGACTTCTTTCTCTCTCGGGATATCAATCATAATCCTGTAAGGGGGAGATTTGTTAATACTGCTGTAAATTTATACCATCACGGAACTATTTTGTCTTTGATGATCACTTCTTCCTTCAAGTACAAGGAACTTCGATGGAGGCAGCTTGCGCGCCCACCTTTGCTAACTTTTTTTTTTAGGTTGGTGGGAGGAGATATGTGTATTTGGGGAACACCTGCATAAATACATGGATAATTTGACAATGTGGAAACGCTTTATAGATGATATTGTGTTCATCTGGAGAGGTACAGAAGATAAATTTTGCTGCAGTTCGTGGATGAATTGAATGAAAATAATATCAATCTAAAACTGATGTCCCTTCTTGGACATCAGAATAGGAGTCAATGATAGGAGGGAGATTGAAACAGACCTCTATAGAAAAGACACTGCAACTAACAGTGTCTTGGACGCTGAGAGTGCTCATTTGCAGAGGACAAGTAATGGTATACCGAAGGGGGAATTTTTGCGCTTATGAAGAAATTGCTCTACCTTTGAGAAGTTAAAGGTGAGAACAAAATAATTAAAACAACGTTTGTGTGCACAAAATGACTCAAAAAGAAAGATAAAAAAAGTTTATAATCAAGCCCTATGAACTGACCGTTCAAAATTACTAATTATAAAAGAAGAAAAGCAGTATAATAAAAATAGATTTCTAACCACGTACCACAATCAATGGAGTGAAATTAATAAAATCATGAACCGATACTGGGAAATCCTCCTGTCAGATCAGGATTTAAAAAGTCACCTGAGTGATAAAGTATCATCAAGCTACAGAAAGGGAAAAATTAAATTGTCAGGAGCCATTTTTACAGGGGTGAAAGAAAGAGAAAATCAAAGTACCCAGGGTTCTTCCCATGCGGTTTGTGTACAGCCTGCAATGTACTCATGAAACAAAAAAGTTTCCTGGATGGGTCACAAAAAACATACTACATCAAAGAACATATTAACTGTAGTACAGCAGGAGTGGTATATGTTCTTTAATATACTTGTGGCCTATATTATGTAGGTAAAACTAGTAGAGAGCTAAGGGTGAAAATACGCGAGCACATGAACAATATAAGGAACTATGAAAAACAAGAGTTGAATTGTAAATGCACAGGTAAGTCTGGATTCACACGAGCATGTTTGGTCCGTAAAGGACGGAACATATTTCGACCACAAGTCCCTGACCAAACACACTGCAGGGAGCCAGGCTCCTAGCATCATAGTTGTGTACGACGCTAGGAGTACCTGCCTCTCCGTGGAACTACTGTCCCGTACTGTAATCATGTCTTCAGTACGGGAGAGTAGTTCCACGGAGAGGCAGGGACTCTTAGTATCGTACATAATTATGATGCTAGGAGCCCGGCTCCCTGCAGTGTGTTCGGTCCGGGACTTGCGACCGAAATACGTTCCGTCCTTTACGGACCGAACATGCTCGTGTGAATCCAGCCTATGACTTTCCAACCCTCTCCGGTAACGAAGCATTTTATAGAGGCTCTGTCACCAGATTTTCAAACCCCTATCTCCTATTGCAGCAGATCGGCGCTGCAATGTAGATAACAGTAACGTTTTTTTTTTCAAAAACAAGCATTTTTGGCCAAGTTATGACCATTTTTATATTTATGCAAATGAGCCTTTCTTAAGTTCAACTGGGCGTGTTTAAAGTTATGTCCAAGTGGGCGTGTATTGTGTTCGTTAAATCTGGGCGTTTTTACTTGTTTTACTAGATGGGCGTTGTGAATAGAAGTGTATGATGCTGACGAATTAGCATCATCCACTTCTCTTCGTTACCACCCAGCTTCTGGCAGTTCAGACACACAGCGTGTCCTCGCTCATCCGACGCGATGAAGTTCCTGTGGGAGGAAGTGAGTGACGTCACAGCGTGATCTCGCGAGGACACGCTGTGTGTCTGTGCACTGCCAGAAGCTGGGTGGTAACGAAGAGAAGTGGATGATGCTGATTCGTCAGCATCATACACTTCCATTCACAACGCCCAGCTAGTAAAACAAGTAAAATCGCCCAGATGTACACACACAATACACGCCCACTTGGACATAACTTTAAACACGCCCAGTTGTACTTAACCCCTTCCCGCTCCTGGACGTACTATTAGGTCATGGTAACTATAGCGTTCGCGCTGCATGACCTAATAGTACGTCTCGGGAGTAACGGCCGTTTCGGCCGTCCTCCCGACACATACAGGAGCTGTGACAGTTGCTGTCTCGTACAGCAGCTGTCACCGCTCCTACAGCGGGGACCGATCGCTGTGTCCCCGCTGATTAACCCCTTAAAAGCCGCGTTCTATAGAGATCGCAGCTTTTTAGGGGTTAAGCTGCCATCGCCGGCCTGCTACGCGATAGCGGCCGGTGATGGTGACTATGGCAAACGGACACCAAACAATGGCGTCCGGCTATGCCATAGACGGAAGCCTAGTGGGTCCTGACAACGTCAGGACCCACTATGCTTGCTGTCAGTGAGTAGCTGACAGTTCTAATACACTGCACTACGCATGTAGTGCAGTGTATTAGAATAGCGATCAGGGCCTCCTGCCCTCATGTCCCCTAGTGGGACAAAGTAATAAAGTAAAAAAAAAGATGTGTAAAAATAAGAAAATAAAAGTTTTAAAAGTAATAAAAGTCAAAATCCCCCCTCTTCCCTTATCAGTCCTTTATTATTAATAAAAATATATAAACAAACAAATAAACTATACATAATTGGTATCGCCGCGTCCGTAACGGCCTGAAATACAAAATTATTTCGTTATTTATCCCGCACGGTAAACGCCGTAAAAGAAAATAATAATAAACCGTACCAGAATCACAATTGTTTGGTCACTTCATCTCCCAAAAAATGGAATAAAAAGAGATCAAAAAGTCGCATGTACCGAAAAATGGTACTGATCGAAACTACAATTCGTTAAGCAAAAAATAAGTCCTCGCACGGCTTTATTGATTGAAAAATGAAAAAGTTATGACTCTTAGAATAAGGTAACACAAAAAGTGAATGATTGTTTACAAAACGTATTTTATTGTGCAAACGCCATAAGACATTAAAAAAAACTGTAAACATCTGGTATCGCCATAATCGTATCGCCCCGCAGAATAAAGTGAATTTGTCATTTATAGCGCACGGTGAACGCTGTAAAAAAAAAAGAATAAAAAAACAATAGTAGAATTGCTGTTTTTTAGTCACCACGCCACCTAAAAATAGAATAAAAACTGATCAAAAAGTCGCATGCACCCCAAGAAAACTACAATGGATTCCTCAAGGGGTCTAGTTTCCAAATTGGGGTCACTTTTGGGGGGTTTCCAATGTTTTGGCACCACAAGACCTCTTCAAACCGGACATGGTGCCTAATAAAAAAGAGGCCTCAAAATCCACTAGGTGCTCCTTTGCTTCGGAGGCCGGTGCTTCAGTCCATTACCGCACTAGCGCCACATGTGGGATATTTCTCCAAACTGCAGAATCTGGGCAATATGTATTAAGTTGCGTTTCTCGGAAAAAAAAACCTTTTGTGTTATAAAAAAAATGGTATAAAGTGGATTTTCTGCCAAAAAAAAAAATGTACATTTCACCTCTACTTTGCTCTAAATTTCTGTGAAACACCTAAAGGGTTCATAAACTTTCTAAATGCTGTTGTGAATACTTTGAGGGGTCTAGTTTCTAAAATGGGGTATTTGATAGGGGTTTCTAATATATGGGCCCCTCAAAGCAACTTCAGAACTGAACTGGAACCTAAAAAAAATAAATAAATGAGGCAATACTTTGCTTCTTACATTATACTGATAATGAGCCGTGCCCACCCCGAGATGACCCCAGTTTTGACCGTTTCAGTGCCAGGTTTTCCCAAGCATACACCCCCGAGAAGTGTATTTCTATTGATGAGTCCCTGGTACATTTTAAAGGGAGGGTTCAATTCCGCGAGTACCTGCTGGGTAAGAGGGCAAGGTATGGCGTGAAGATGTATAAGCTGTGCGAGAGGGCATCAGGGTATATCTACAGGTTTGGGATATATGAAGGAAAGCCCACGCCAAAACCAGACTGCATCCTGGACTACAATAGGTACATGGGAGGGGTGGACTTGTAAGATCAAATCCTGAAGCCCTACAGCGCCATGCGGTGTGGTATAAGAAGCTGGCCGTGCACATCATACAGATGGCATTGTACAATGTGTACGTGCTACGTCGATGTGCAGGCCAGAGGGGAACTTTCCTGGAATTTCAAGAGGTGATTACCAAGAACCTAATCTTTAGGGACCAAGAAGGGGGGGGGACCCAGTACTTCAGGAAGTGGGTCCACACGCATCGTACCAGGGCGGCAACACTTTCCAGGAGAAGTTCCCCAAACTGACAAGAAGGGAAAAAGTCAAAAGAGGTGCAAAGTCTGCTATAAGAGGGCGATAAGGGATGACACAATATATCAATGTGACACGTGTCCCGAATAACCAGAGCTCTGTATGAAAGAGTGTTTTAAAATTTATCATACATCCCTTGGTTTATAATTTACCCCAATTTTACTTACCCTGATGCACTCCGCACAGCTTATCCCCCCTCGTCTTTCCCCTCTGAGCCCTGCTGCGTTCACAGGCAGCTGATAACAGCCACATGTAGGGTATTGCCATACCCGGGAGAACCCACATTACAGTTTATGGGGTGTAGGTCTAAGGTCAAAATGCTCACTGCACCTCTAGATGAATGCCTTAAGGGTGTAGTTTTTAAAACGGGGTCACTTCTTGCCGGTTTCAACTGTACTGGTACCTCAGCGGCTTCTGCATACATGACTTCGCACTAGAAAATCCCCAGTAGGCCAAATGGTGGTCCTTTCCTTCTGAGCCCTCCCATGGGCCCAAACGGCAGTTTATCACAACAAATGGGGTATTGCGGCACTCAGAACAAATTGCGCAACAGAATGGGGTATTTTGTTTCTTGTGAAAATAAGATATTTTCACCCAAAACTACATATTATTTGAAAAAAATAATTTTCATTCCCAGCCCAATTCAAATAAGTTCTGTGAAAAAACTATGGGGTCAAAATGGTCACAACACCCATAAATGAATTCCTTGAGGGGTGTAGTTTCCAAAATGGGGTCACTTCTGGTGGGTTTCCATTGCTTTGATACCTCTGGGGCTCTGCAAATGCGACATGGCACCCGAAAACCAATCCAGCAAAATCTGTACTCCAACAAACACATAGCGCTCCTTTCCTTCTGAGCCCTCCCATGAGCCCAAACGGCAGTTTATCAAATGGGGTATTGTCGCATTAAGGACAAATTGGGCAACACAATGGGGTATTTTGTTTCCTATGAAAATAAGAAATTTGATCACAAATGACATTTTATTGGAAAAAATTACATTTTTTTCATTTCACAGCCCAATTCAAATACGTGCTGTGAAAAAACTGTGTGCGGTCAAAATGGTAACAACAACCATAAATGAATTCCTTGAGGGGTGTAGTTTCCAAAATGGGGTCACTATTGGGGGATTCCTACTGTTTTGGCACCTCAACACCTCTTCAAACCTGGCATGCTGCCTAAAATATATTCTAGTTAAAAAGAGGACTCAAAATGCACTAGGTGCTTCTTTGCTTCTGGGGCTTGTGTTTTAGTCCACGAGCGCACTAGAGCCACATGTGGGACATTTCTAAAAACTGCAGAATCTGGACAATACATATTTAGTAGTGTTTCTCTGGTAAAACCTTCTTTGTTACAGAAAAAAAATGAATAAAATTGAAATTCAGCAAGAAAAATGAAATTTGCAAATTTCACCTCCACTTTGCTTTAATTCCTGTGAAATGCCTGAAGGGTTAAAAAACGTTCTAAATGCTGTTTTGAATACTTTGAGGGGTCTAGATTTTAAAATGGGGTGTTTTATCAGGGTTTCTAATACATAGGCCCCTCAAAGCCACTTCAGAACTCAAGAGGTACCTTAAAAAAAAGGCTTTTCTCTGACCTGGTTGCGTGCTGTTTGGAACGGGTTTTTTACCCACCACCTAATCTGTGAGTATGGCCTTTTCTGTGGTTTTAATTACATTCTATGTCCCATTTTTTTGCATATCTTAGATTTTGGAACGAATAGTTCTAGGTAGGGACTCGCAAGTGTGGGGATCCGTGACGTGGATTGCGAGCTTGCGTTTTTTTGGCCAAAACAACAACTAATACCCCATGTTTTTTCATGGTTACTTACATTGTACATACTTTTTTTCAGGACGCGCCCGGGTCTTATGATGCTGGGATAGCCTGGTGTGCGGATGTTTGGCACTGCATGCAGGGCAGCCCGCTCTCTTACAGTATGGGCGTTCTAAATAGGCTGCTATTCGGCGATATATGCTGTGCCTCACTATCCAAACACTACGCCTCCATGCTTTACACACTACACTCACGTTTTTGTTTCACTCACAGCCCTGATTTCTACACACTACACTTAGTCATGTCCCCTATACCTCACATGTACACTATACACAGTACTTCATTATTTATTTATTTATTATTATTACACATTTACTTCCATGCCCAACACACCACTCCCCTCAAGGTTAGTGGGAGTGGCTATCATTATTTAAAGAGGCTCTGTCACCAGATTTTGCAACCCCTATCTGCTATTGCAGCAGATAGGCGCTGCAATGTAGATTACAGTAACGTTTTTATTTTTAAAAAACTAGCATTTTTGGCCAAGTTATGACCATTTTTGTATTTATGCAAATGAGGTTTGCAAAAGTACAACTGGGCGTGTTTAAAAGTTAAAGTACAACTGGGCGTGTATTATGTGCGTACATCGGGGCGTTTTTACTTCTTTTAATAGCTGGGCGTTCTGACGAGAAGTATCATCCACTTCTCTTCAGAACGCCCAGCTTCTGGCAGTGCAGACACAGCCGTGTTCTCGAGAGATCACGCTGTGTCGTCACTCACAGGTCCTGCATCGTGTCGGCCACATCGGCACCAGAGGCTACAGTTGATTCTGCAGCAGCATCAGCGTTTGCAGGTAAGTAGCTACATCGACTTACCTGCAAATGCCGATGCTGCTGCAGAATCAAATGTAGCCTCTGGTGCCGATGTCTCCTCGCTCGTCTGACACGATGCAGTACCTGTGAGTGACGACACAGTGTGATCTCTCGAGAACACGGCTGTGTCTGCACTGCCAGAAGCTGGGCGTTCTGAAGAGAAGTGGATGATACTTCTCGTCAGAACGCCCAGCTAGTAAAAGTAGTAAAAACGCCCCGATGTACGCACATAATACACGCCCACTTGTACTTTTACTTTTCAACACGCCCAGTTGTACTTTTGCAAACCTCATTTGCATAAATACAAAAATGGTCATAACTTGGCCAAAAATGCTCGTTTTTAAAAAATAAAAACGTTACTGTAATCTACATTGCAGCGCCGATCTGCTGCAATAGCAGATAGGGGTTGCAAAATCTGGTGACAGAGCCTCTTTAAACACACCTGGGCACTTCCCTTCAACAGCATTCTCTGACCTGGTTGCGTCCTGTTTGGAACAGTTTTTTTACCCACCACCTAATCTGTGAGTATGGCCTTTTCTGTGGTTTTAATTACATTCTATGTCCCATTATTTTGCATATCTTAGATTTTGGAACGAATAGTTCTAGGTAGGGACTCGCAAGTGTGGGGATCCGTGACGTGGATTGCGAGCTTGCGTTTTTTTGGCCAAAACAACAACTAATACCCCATGTTTTTTCATGGTTACTTACATTGTACATACTTTTTTTCAGGACGCGCCCGGGTCTTATGATGCTGGGATAGCCTGGTGTGCGGATGTTTGGCACTGCATGCAGGGCAGCCCGCTCTCTTACAGTATGGGCGTTCTAAATAGGCTGCTATTCGGCGATATATGCTGTGCCTCACTATCCAAACACTACGCCTCCATGCTTTACACACTACACTCACGTTTTTGTTTCACTCACAGCCCTGATTTCTACACACTACACTTAGTCATGTCCCCTATACCTCACATGTACACTATACACAGTACTTCATTATTTATTTATTATTATTACACATTTACTTCCATGCCCAACACACCACTCCCCTCAAGGTAAGTGGGAGTGGCTATCATTATTTAAACACACCTGGGCACTTCCCTTCAACAGCATTCTCTGACCTGGTTGCGTCCTGTTTGGAACTGGTTTTTTACCCACCACCTAATCTGTGAGTATGGCCTTTTCTGTGGTTTTAATTAGAAACCATTCAGTGTCACATATACGCAATAGGACACACATATATACATATATATTCTTAGATATGTTCTAGTAGAAATAGAAACCATGCTTTAATGCAAGATTCGTTGTTATGAAGTAGAGAGAAGGACATAATGAATCCTGGAAGGGCAAATTTGAAATGGAAGATGAATTAATATAAACACGATCTTGTCCCAAAGGATAGTATGGATTTTACTAATAAATTCTATATCCAGAAGTGAACTTATTGTGATTTCAGTTTACAAAAGAATCATGTCTACTGTTGCTATGATTCATATCTTTATAATTAAGAAATGCAATTATATTAATAAGGATATAAGGATAAGAGAAATGCTCTTATCTGCAAATTATGTAAATGAGTCCAATTTTTGCTATTTATTTTAGAACTGACAGCACCTTAAAAGATTAAATTGCATTCAGATGCTAAAAATAGTGAAAAGCCATGTCATTTTACAGCACAGAAAAAGTTATTTGTCCTACACTACAGCTGATTCTAGCTGAAGTATTCAGTCATTTTCCTTGCAGCAATCTTTCAATGCTCTTGTAAGATACAGATTCATAATTTATCCAAATCATAAATAACCTAAATTCTAATCTGTCACAAAACAGATTGTACTTGGTATCAGTATGCGGCGGTCTCTACAGTTCACATCTAAAACGTAAGATGCATTGGAGAATGAGCAATTAATTATACAGACAACATCTAAATACACACCGCCGTGTAATTAACAGGTAATCTTTTAGGTGCCTAACCAGCATCGCAGCAATGTGCAATTGGTTCTGTATGGATTGGCTGACTGTATGAAATTAGATTGTCTCCGTTAATTTGTCATGTGCTTTGAAACATACACTTTCTGACCTATGAAAATACTCAATGAACTCAGTGCTGATCAATGAGGCCTGTGACTAATTTTATGCAAAAATTATTAAAATATGTTGTATAACCAATGCAACTAGCGTGGCGTGGGAGCACAGGGGTTAGCACTGGCCACATATTGTAAGAATTGTAGATACGTTTCCTTCACCTGCTATTTCTTTCCATAGATCAAGAACATTCTGGTAAATTAATTGTTTTCTGAGCAGTGGAGCTGTCTGTACAGGAAATTTCATGCCATATTCCTGTTGAAAAGCAGCAGGAGCTCACTTCTGAGAATATTTCATGGACATATCATTATTTTACCAAAGGGAAGATGTTATTTGATGAGCCAAACACTTCAACTACATAGAGATACTGTATGTATTCCATTCCCATACTCCATACACATATGTATTCATCTAAACTTACATAGAGAACTGGTCTTCTAGAGGAACAGTCCACTCAAAAAAGAGGGCCAGTGTGCATAGTATATAATGGAACTAAACATTTCTGAGAGATAAAGGGGTGGTCTTTTAGGGACGTTTCACTGTGTGTGTATCTCTACATATAATAAAACTGTAATCTTTGCGTGTCTGTACATTGAAAATATCTGCGGAAAAAAACATAATGGGGGGGGGGGATGAAGGATAAGTAATAGAATGCATTAAGATAATTTTTGGAATTTTTGTCTGTTTGTCTGTTTGTGCACGCATCACGTAAAAACTATTGACCCAATTCAGTTGGAGTTTTTAGAAAACCATAGGGGTCAACTTGAAGTAACATTTAGTTTTTATTTCATCACAATCGGTTCACTCAATCAGAAGATATGCAAATTTAATGTTTTCAAAAATTAATTTATATTGCATTAGTACAAGAACAACAAACACATGGAAACCATGACAACCAATCACATTTTTACTTTCATTTTGTATTGTCTTGGAAAAAGACACCAGTAGGTTGTTATGGGAAAATGCTCCAAATTTGATCTATACTGACTGTTATATAAGGGAAAGGTTGCAATCAATCAGATTGCTGCAATTTTTTTCAGCTGCCTCAGACATATTACAGCTGTGATCTGATTGGTTGCTAAGGACAACAACTCCAACTATTGTCTATATTGTTTTTTTTATGCATCAGAGGCACATATAACTACAAATCAGGTTTCTGCTTTCATTGTCCAAGCTGCCTCACAAGAATCTAAACTGTAATCTGATTGGTTGCTATGGACAACAGTTCCAACATTTGTCTGTATTGGATATTACACATAAAGGAGAGATAAAGCAACCAATCGCTGCTTTCATGTACCTAGCTGCCTCAAAAAATTGTATTCTGATTGGTTGTCTCAAAGGGCTCAGACAGCGGCCTCTCGGTCTCAAGAGAGTAAATGCCTTTCAGAAAAAGATCAAATATTTCTCAATATAGCAGAAATGCAAAAACAATGAGACTAATTAGGTCTCAATAATCTGAAGAAGATCATGAAACGACACTTACTGCAGCTCAAGAATGTCAGGCCAGAACTCGCGCATCAGAAACTTCTACCCAGCGTAAGTATCGGCTAAGTACACAGCGTGCTCGCATGGCGGCCTCTAGGTCTCTGGAGAGTAATGAGGAACGCGAAGTGAGACTATCTGCTGACCAAGAGCGCCATGTCACGCGAGTCTGAAACTTTCACCGACAGAGAATCTTGCTTGAGTTGTCCGAGAGCTCGCACGGCGGCCTCTCATGAGCTTGAAAGTAGTGAAGAACGTGAAGCGCGATTAACCGCCAATCGCAAAAGTCACATATGAAGTTGCAGTGGTTTTAGTTGATCATATATGAAGTTCCAGTGGTTTTAGTTGATCAGGAGTGCGATAGGTGTGACATCGTGTTGCGCACTCACGACGATCGCATGCAACGCATTTTCAAAACACACAGAGCTTACGACACCTTGCAATATCCTTTAATTTATTGCCACGGCAAAGATGGGTACAATTTTGGACTCTACCAAGTAAATGCTACTACTAGGGTAACAAATTTTCACAAAAATATATCAGCCCAGCAATTTTATTTATACCTGCTGCAGATAAGGCGTAATCGTTTTATCTATTTGTAACAATTACTAGGATTGTTCAGCCAATTTATTGTGGACATGTATGCGAAAATAGAGATGGAGTGTTTAATGTACATACGCACTAACCAGACACAGTTACGTGCTGAAGATTACGTGCATCTGCGAGACGCCATGCAACAAGATAATAACGTGGAAAACTTAGGGCGATTAGTTATCCTGCCATCCAGTTTTACCGGTGGTCCACGTTACATGCATGAACGTACACAAGATGCTTTCTGCTATGTCCGAAAATACGGCCGGCATGACCTTTTCATAACGTTCACAACTAATCCAAAGTGGTATGAAATTTCCCAAGAACTTCTCGCAGGACAGGCGTCTTATGATAGGCATGATATTATAGCCAGACTTTTCCACTTAAAACTAAAGTTGATGATCAACCTGATCACAAAATAAAAATTTTTTTTTTCATGTACAGCGTAGAGTGGCAAAGTGTGGCTTGCCACACCCACATTCTCCTGTGGCTGCAAGAAAAAATTTGTCACTATGCTGTTGACATGGTCATAAGTGCTGAATCTCCTGACCGGAAACAGGATCCGATATTGCACGAGATTGTAAAGACGCACACGGTTCATGGGCCATGCAGCGCTTTAAATAGAAACTCTGCTTGCATGCAGGTGTGTCATTGCTCTAAAACATACCTTAGAGTGCTATTAGAGCAAACGATGTCGGGGGAAAATGGGTATCCGTTGTATCCTCGAAGATTACCCCTACAAGGTGGATCCACAGCTACAGTCAGGTTACATGGTTATGAAATTGTTTTGGACAATCGGGTTGTAAAAAATCTGCCAGACACAGCTTCTGTGTCGACGCCCGTGGTTAATCAGTCTGCACCTGCTCCTAGGTCTGATAGAGTGACTCGATCTGCTACCACTAAGGCTGGTAGGCTCATTAGTGGGAGAACCTATCACAGCCTGGCCAGACGGTTCTAGCTCCCGCCGTCGGTCTATTTATACCTTCATTTCCTGCTTGTCTTTGCCTGTGATTCTTTCCTGTTTCCTGGCTCTGCTGCTCCTGCTATTATTATTGACCTTGCTTCATTTTGACCCTGGCTTTACTGACTACGCTCCTGCTCTGCGTTTGGTACCTCGTACACTCCTGGTTTGACTCGGCTCGTTCACTACTCCTGTTGCTCACGGTGTTGCCGTGGGCAACTGCCCCATTTCCCTTAGATTCTGTGTACCCTTGTCTGTTTGTCTGTCGTGCACATATTGAGCGTAGGGACCGTTGCCCAGTTGTACGCCTTCGCCAAGGACGGGCCGTGCAAGTAGAAAGGGACTGAGTGGCGGGTAGATTAGGGCTCACCTGTCTGTCTCCCTACCCCATCATTACATAATCACAGACCAATATACCTTTTCTACCCTGGTCCCTGACACAACTATGGACCCCCTTGAGACCCTGGCTCAGCAAATGCAGAGCCTCTCCCTACAGGTCCAAGCCCTGGCTCAGAGGGGCAACCAGCGTGATGCTACCCTGGTAGTGCCCCCCACCTCACCTCTTGAACCCCACCCCAAGTTGCCTGATTGGTTCTCAGGGGACCGGAAGACTTTTTTCTCCTTTCGGGAGAGTTGTAGGCTCTATTTCCGTCTAAGACCCCACTCCTCGGGTTCTGAGAGCCAGCGAGTGGGTATAATTATGTCCCGGCACCAGGACGGGCCCCAAGAATGGGCCTTCTCCTTGGCTCCTGACGCCCCTCAACTTTCCTCTGTTGATCTTTTTTTTTTCTGCTCTCTGGCTCATATATGACGAGACTGACAAGACTGCCTTTGCGGAGAGTCAGCTGGTGACCTTACGTCAGGGTAAGAGACCCGTTGAGGAGTACTGTTCTGACTTTAGGAAGTGGTGTGTAGCTTCTCGGTGGAATGACCCTGCCTTGAGGTGCCAGTTTAGATTGGGTCTGGCGAACGCCCTGAAAGACCTGTAAGTTAGCTATCCCTCTTCAGACTCTCTAGATCAGGTTATGGCTTTAGCGGTACGTCTTGACCGACGTCTCAGGGAACGACGACTTGAACGTTTTTGTGCTTTCTCCTCTGGCTCCCCCATGATGGCTCCCGAGGTTCCGTTGCTTCGTTCTTCCACGGAAAACTAGGATGAACCAATGCAACTCGGGGCATCCGTGTCTCCCTAACAACGTAGAGCGCTCCGCAGGAAGAATGGTCTCTGCTTCTACTGTGGGGATGACAAGCATCAAGTGAACAACTGTCCTAGGCATAAGAATAAGCAGCCAGAAGAACTTCCGTGCCTAAGTGACCATCGGGGAGGTCACTTGGGCGCACAGGTATTTCCCGTAAATATGAAACCTAAAAAGATCTTGCTTCCCTTTCAGGTCTCTTTTGAGGGTAGGTCTGCTACCGGCAGTGCCTTTCGTGGATTCAGGGTCTTCTGCTAATATTATGTCTGTGGAATTTGCTATGTCACTAGCTATGCCATTGATTGATTTGCCTAAACCTGTCCCGGTAGTGGGTATCGACTCCACTCCACTTGCTAATGGTTATTTTACGCAGCATACCCCTGTTTTTGAACTCATTGTTGGCTCCATGCATTTGGAGCAGTGCTCTGTACTGGTGATGCAGGGATTATCGTCCGATTTGGTTTTAGGCCTTGCCTGGTTGCAGATGCATAATCCCACGTTTAACTGGAATACTGGGGATCTTACCAAATGGGGTAATGAATACATGACGTCATGTTTTTCTGTTAATTTTATTTCTCTCACTGAGGAGGTGAACACTCTACCTGAGTTTATTCAGGACTTCGCTGATGTTTTTTCTAAAAAGGCCTCCGAAGTGTTACCTCCTCATAGAGAATACGATTGCGCAATTGATTTGGTACCAGGAGCTAAGCTCCCTAAGCAGGGGCGTAGCTAAAGGCTCATGGGCCCCGATGCAAGAATTCTTACTGGGCCCCCCCCCGCAAACTTCTCATGGCCGACGGTCCGCAGCTTTCAGCTGCATCGCTGGGTCTCCTAAGTGACCCAACAATGCAGCACTAGCAGCCGGGGGTGTCACTAAGGCTGGGTTCACACACCCTATTTATGGACGTAATTCAGGCGTTTTAGCATTGAATTACATCCGAAAATGCGGCTCAAAAGCGTTGGCAAACATCTGCCCATTCATTTGAATGGGTCTTACGATGTTCTGTGCCGACGGTCATTTTTTTTTACGCGCCGCTGTCAAAAGGCGGCGCGTAAAAAAGACGCCAGCATCAAAGAAGTGCCTGTCACTTCTTCAGACGTAAATGGAGCGGTTTTCCATGGACTCCATAGAAAAACAGCTCCAATTACGTCCGTAATGGACGCAGCGAAAGACGCCTGCACATGCCATTACGGCTGAAATTACGGTGCTGTTTTCTCCTGAAAACAGCACTGTAATTTCAGCCGTAACGGACGCTGCCGTGTGAACATACCCTCAGGGCTTAAAATGTCAGGGAAATAGCCCCAATACATATGTGTCCACCCAAAAAAAAGTGTGTATATGAGACAGCATAGCATATCTATAGCACTACGACCCTATAAACTATGGATAGGATTAGATACAGTGGCTCAGCAGACAGTATCACACATGATAGGATTAGATACAGTGGCTCAGCAGACAGTATCACACATGATAGGATTAGATACAGTGGCTCAGCAGACAGTATCACACATGATAGGATTAGATACAGTGGCTCAGAAGGCAGTATCACACATGATAGGATTAGATACACAGTTCAGCAGACAGTATCACACATGATAGGATTAGATACAGTGGCTCAGCAGACAGTACCACACATGATAGGATTAGATACAGTGGCTCAGAAGGCAGTATCACACATGATAGGATTAGATACACAGCTCAGCAGACAGTATCACACAAGATACGATTAGATACAGGGCCCAGCAGACAGTATCACACATGATTGGATTAGATACACAGCTCAGCAGACAGTATCACACATGATTGGATTAGATACACAGCTCAGCAGACAGTATCACACATGATTGGATTAGATACAGGGCCCAGCTCGCTGATATTGCGGCTCCAGCGCTGGACCCAGGACAGGTAAGAATAATAATTTTGCTTCTTTATGTGTTACTGATTATTTTTGTGTGTTTGTGTTTTTTTTACAGGTTAGGTTGTTGGACTTCGGATACGAGGACTTCAATGACGGAGTTTTTTTTATTCTCAATAAAATGGTTAATGAGGGTTGTGTTTTTTTATTTCAATAAAATATTTTTTCTATGTGCTTGTATCTTTTTAAACTTTATTATCACCGCCTTAGTAATGGCCGCTGGCTGATTGACAACCTCCATTACTAACGCGAGGCTTAATATTAGCCGGTGCAAAGGCTAACACTAACCCCCATTATTACCCCGATACCCACCGCCACCAGGGGTACTGGGAAGAGCCGGGTACGAACCAGTACCCGACCATCTGTAGTGGCGGGCAGGCACCGGGGTGGCCGCAGGCTGGTATTAGGCTGGGGAAGGCCAAAAACAGTGGCCCTTCTCACCCTTGTAATGCTGCCTGCTGCTGCTGTGTTGCATATGGCTGGTTATGAAAATTGGGGGGGACCCCACATCGTTCTTTCCAATTATTATTATTTTTTTTCTTTAAATAACGTGGGGTCCCCCCCATTTTTCATAACCAGCCAGATACAATAAAGCAGCAGCAGCCTAGCATCACCAGGGTAGGAAGGGCCACTGTTTTTGGCCTTTCCCCACCTGATAATACCAGCCTGCGGCCACCCAAGTGGCCGACCATCACTACAGATGGTCAGGTACTGGGTCGTACCCGGCTCTTCCCAGCACCCCTGGTGGCGGTGGGTACCAGGGTAATAAAGGGGGTTAGTGTTCGCCTCTGCACCGGCTAACACTAAGCCCCGCCTTAGCAATGGATGTCGTCAATCAGCCGGCGGCCATTACTAAGGCGGTAGTAATATAGTTGAAAAAAAACACAAAGACATAGAAAAAATATTTTATTGAAATAAAAAAAAAATCCCCACAACCCTCATTAACCATTTTATTGATAATAAAAAAAAAGCTGTCATTGAAGTAGTCCTGGAATCCGCCGTAGTCCAACGACCGAACCTGTAAGAAAACACACAAAAAAAACGATTAGTAACACATGTGTTAGGCTTAGATACAGGGCCCATGTGTGATACTGTCTGTGGGACCCTGTATCTAAGCCTACCACAACGTAGGCTTAGATACAGGGTCCAGCAGACAGTAATCTTATACAGTATAAGATTACTGTATGCTGGGGCCCTGTATCTAAACCTACAGTGTGGTAGGCTTAGATACAGGGCCCAGCAGACAGGATCACACATGGGCCATGTATCTAAGCCTACCATGTGATTGGCTTAGATACAGGGCCCAGCAGACAGGATCACACATAGGCCATGTATCTAAGCCTACCATGTGATTGGCTTAGATACAGGGCCCAGCAGACAGGATCACGCACGGGCCATGTATCTAAGCCTACCATGTGATTGGCTTAGATACAGGGCCCAGCAGACAGGATCACGCATGGGCCATGTATCTAAGCCTACCATGTGATTGGCTTAGATACAGGGCCCAGCAGACAGGATCACACAATCTGTGATCCTGTCTCATGGGCCCCCTAAGCCTGCTACATCGTAGGCTTAGAGGTTGTACAGTCCCTAAACATTGATGGCCTATCCACAGGATAGGCCATCAATAGTTGATGTGTCGCCCGGGACCCGCAAATCAGCTGTTTTGAAGGGGCCGCAGCACTCGTACGAGAGCTGCTTCCGCTTCATTTCACTACTTGCTCACACTGTGAATCGCCGACACGGATTCAGTGTGACCGGAATTAAGTGACAGGAATGAAGGGGAGCAGCTCTCGTACGAGTGCTGCGGCCCCTTCAAAACAGCTGATTGGCGGGTCCCGGGAGTCGGACCCCGCCAGTCAGGGCTAACCTTACCTTCCTCTTCGGCCGCGGCGGGAGTTCTGTCGTCTCGATGCTGTGCATGGCGCATAGCGCTGTGACGTCATGCGCTGCGCACGGCGCCTGACGTCAGGACCTCCGCTGCCATCCGGAACCAGGAAGGTAAGTAAAGTATGTTACTATAGTAACAGGGGCCCGCGGCCCGAGTTACTATAGTAACTTTTTATTGATGTGGTGCGGGGGGCCGTGGGCCCCCTGGCTTCGGGGCCCGGTCGCAATTGCGACCGCTGCGACCCCTATAGCTACGCCAGTGTCCCTAAGGGTAATATTTAATCTCTCTTGTCCCGAACGTGAAGCCATGAGAGAGTATATCCAGGAATGCCTGGCCAAGGGTTACATTCGCCCCTCTACTTCTCTGGTAGGTGCTGGCTTCTTCTTCGTAGGGAAGAAGGATGGTGGTCTTAGGCCGTGCATCGATTACCGAAACTTGAATAAGGTCACTGTAATGAACCAGTATCCCCTTCCTTTGATTCCTGATCTCTTCAATCAGGTTCAGGGGGCCCAATGGTTCTCTAAGTTTGATCTTCGGGGGGCTTATAACCTTATCCGCATAAGAGAGGGGGATGAGTGGAAGACTGCGTTTAAAATGCCCGAAGGTCATTTCGAATACCTCGTCATGCCCTTTGGGTTGTGTAATGCTCCCGCGGTCTTCCAGAATTTCATAAATGAGATTTTAAGAGACTACCTGGGGGTATTTCTTGTAGTGTACCTTGATGACATACTTGTGTTTTCCAAGGACTGGTTCTCCCACATTAAGCATGTCAGGAAGGTGCTCCAGGCCCTTCGGGAAAACAAACTCTTTGCTAAAACCGAAAAATGTGTGTTTGGGGTGCAGGAAATTCCATTTTTGGGTCAAATCCTCACTCCTAATGAATTCCGCATGGACCCTGCCAAGGTTCAGGCTGTGGCTAAATGGGTCCAACCTGCCTCCCTGAAGGTGTTACAGTGCTTCCTGGGGTTTGCTAATTATTACAGGAGATTTATTGCTAACTTCTCGATCATCGCTAAGCCTCTTACGGATCTTACTCGCAAAGGTGCAGATCTCCTCCACTGGCCTCCGGAGGCGGTCCAGGCTTTTGAGGTCCTTAAGAAGTGCTTTATCTCGGCCCCAGTGCTGATTCAGCCTAACCAATTGGAGCCATTCATCGTGGAGGTTGACACCTCCGAGGTGGGAGTGGGTGCTGTCTTGTCCCAGGGTACCAGGTCCATCACCCATCTCCGTCCCTGTGCCTACTTCTCCAGGAAGTTTTCTCCCACTGAGAGTGACTATGACATTGGCAACCGCGAACTCTTAGCCATTAAATGGGCATTTGAAGAGTGGCGCCACTTCCTGGAGGGGGTTAGGCACCAGGTAACGGTCCTTACCGACCACAAGAATCTGGTTTTCAACCCCAGACGAAGGCTCGAGGGCCGAAACGCGCGTCGGGGTTGATGCCAGACAGTGCTGATTGTGACATGGGTAAGACGTCCTACTTCATCTTTGAGCTTTCAATTGATTTGTTTTGCTGTTACTTTCATGCATATATCTATTGATGTCTATATGTGTGTGAGTGGATTGGTGCTGTACTTAAACTCCTGCATCTGGCTGTGACCAACATGCACCGATTGGTGTGGTCTTTACCCACTATACTGGATGCAGGACTCTGTGCACTATGACTACACTCACATATATTTACTCATTACTTACTCATTTATTTAATCATTCATGAACTAGGAATTGTCATTTTTTCCTTTTGTCACTTTGTTATTTAATGCATTTAACTATAACATTGCATATATCACTGTCTGCCATCCTTTCCATACTGTGGCCATCATCTTTAACTTTTAAATGTTTGTTTTGTTATGTGTTCTAATAAAACTTGTTATTTTTCAACAACCTTGGTGTGTCGGACTCCGTTTCTAGGTTTATAACCTATAGGGCTGGGTCTAAAAATATTAAAGCTGATGCACTGTCGCGTAGCTTCATGGCCAGCCCTCCTTCGGAGGAAGATCCTGCTTGTGTTTTGCCCCCAGGTATAATCACTTCCTCTGTTAATTCTGACTTAGTCTCCGAAATTGCGGCTGATCAAGGTTCAGCTCCCGGGAACCTTCCTGAGAACAAGCTGTTTGTTCTCCTGCAATTCCGGCTAAGGGTACTCAGGGAAAATCAAGACTCTGCACTATCTGGCCATCCAGGCATCCTGGGTACCAAGCACCTCATTGCCAGAAACTATTGGTGGCCTGGGTTTCCTAAAGACGTTAAGGCCTACGTCGCCGATTTTAAAATTTGTGCTAGGTCCAAGACTCCCAGGTCCCGACCAGCGGGCTTACTATATTCTTTGCCCAGGTTGTAGTAGACTGCTTCTGTAAGATGTGCCACTTTGTGCCCCTCAAGAAACTACCCAATGCTAAGACGTTAGCTACCTTGTTTGTCAAACACATCCTGCGTCTCCATGGGGTTCCTGTCAGTATTGTTTCTGACAGAGGGGTACAATTTGTTTCATTGCTTTGGAGAGCTTTCTGTAAAAAGTTGGAGATTAATCTGTCCTTCTCCTCGGCCTTCCATCCTAAAAACTAATGGCCAAACCGAGAGGACTAATCAGTCTCTAGAACAATATTTAAGGTGTTTTATCTCTGACTGTCGATATGATAGGGTCTCCTTCATTTCCTTCGCCAAATTTTCCCTTAATAACCGGGTCAGTAACTCGTCAGGGGTCTCCCCCTTTTTTTAAATTTTGGGTTTAATCCACGGTTCTCTTCCGTTTCACCTGGTGGTTCCAACAATCCCGAGGTAGATGTCATTCATTGGGAACTGTTCACAGTCTGGGCCCAGGTTCAGAAGAACCTAGACGCATCCCAGAGCATACAAAAGACTCAGGCAGATAGAAGACGTTTTGCTAACCCCTTGTTTGTGGTCGGGGATCTGGTGTGGCTGTCTTCAAAAAATTTGCGCCCCGGTATATAGGGCCGTACAAGGTCATTGAGGTTCTTAACCCTGTCTCCTTCCGACTGGAGGTACCCCCGTCTTTTCGAATACACAACGTGTTTCATGCCTCCCTCCTGAAACGCTGCTCCCCGTCGTTGGCTACCTCGAGGAAACCTCCGGTCCCTGTTCTCATCCCTGAAGGGGTAGAATTCGAGGTGGCCAAGATTGTGGACAGCAGGATGGTCCAAGGCTCCCTCCAGTACCTGGTCCATTGGAGAGGATACGGGCCTGAGGAGAGGACTTGGGTACCCGCCCGGATGTTCACGCTGGGGTATTGCTCAGAAGGTTCCATCTTCGGTTCCCCAATAAGCCAGGACCACCTAGAAAGGGTCCAGTGGCCCCTCATAAAAGGGGGGTGGGGGTACTGTAAAGGATATGCCAGACACAGCTTCTGTGTCGACGCCCGTGGTTAATCAGTCTGCACCTGCTCCTAGGTCTGATAGAGTGACTCGATCTGCTACCACTCAGGCAAGTAGGCTCAGGAGTGGGAGAACCTATCACAGCCTGGCCAGACGGTTCTTGCTCCCGCCCTCGGTCTATTTATACCTTCATTTCCTGCTTGTCTTTGCCTGTGATTCTTTCCTGTTTCCTGGCTCTGCTGCTCCTGCTATTATTATTATTGACCTTGCTTCATTTTGACCCTGGCTTTACTGACTACGCTTCTGCTCTACGTTTGGTACCTCGTACACTCCTGGTTTGACTCAGCTCGTTCACTACTCCTGTTGCTCACGGTGTTGCCGTGGGCAACTGCCCCATTTCCCTTAGCTTCTGTGTACCCTTGTCTGTTTGTCTGTGGTACACATATTGAGTGTAGGGACCATCGCCCATTTGTACGCCGTCGCCTAGGACGGGCCGTGCAAGTAGGCAGGGACTGAGTGGCAGGTAGATTAGGGCTCACCTGTCTGTCTCTCTATATCCCGACATTACAGGTTGTATCCTATTCACCGGTGTTATCAAAAGCATTTCAAGCTCACATCAACGTCAAAATATGTAACAGCGTCGAAGCCATTAAATATACATTACCGTTCAAAAGTTTGGGGTTACCCAGACAATTTTGTGTTTTCCATGAAAACTCACACTTTTATTTTTCTCAAATGAGTTGCAAAATGACTAGAAAATATAGTCAAGACATTGACAAGGTTAGAAATAATGATTTTTATTTTAAATAATAATTTTCTCCTTCAATCTTTGCTTTCGTCAAAGCATGCTCCATTTGCAGCAATTACAGCATTGCAGACCTTTGGCATTCTAGCTGTTAATTTGCTGAGGTAATCGGGAGAAATTTCACCCCATGCTTCCAGAAGCCCCTCCCACAAGTTGGATTGGCTTGATAGGCACTTCTTGCGTACCATACGGTCAAGCTGCTCCCACAACAGCTCTATGGGGTTGAAATCTGGTGACTGCGCTGGCCACTCCATTACAGATAGAATACCAGCTGCCTGCTTCTTCCCTAAATAGTTCTTGCATAATTTGGAGGTGTGCTTTGGGTCATTGTCCTGTTGTAGGATGAAATTGGCTCCAATCAAGCGCTGTCCACAGGGTATGGCATGGCGTTGCAAAATGGAGTGATAACTTTCCTTATTCAAAATCCCTTTTACCTTGTACAAATCTCCCACTTTACCAGCACTAAAGCAACCCCAGACCATCACATTACCTCCACCATGCTTGACAGATGGTGTCAGGCACTCTTCCAGCATCCTCTCAGTTGTTCTGCGTCTCACAAATGTTCTTCTGTGTGATCCAAACACCTCAAACTTCGATTCGTCTGTCCATAACACTTTTTTCCAATCTTCCTTTGTCCAATGTCTGTGTGCTTTTGCCCATATTAATCTTTTCCTTTTATTAGCCAGTCTCAGATACGGCTTTTTCTTTGCCACTCTGTCCTGAAGGCCAGCATCCCGGAGTCGCCTCTTCACTGTAGACATTGACACTGGCGTTTTGTGGGTACTATTTAATGAAGCTGCCAGTTTAGGACCTGTGAGGCGTCTATTTCTCATACTAGAGACTCTAATGTACTTGTCTTGTTGCTCAGTTGTGCAGCGGGGCCTCCCACTTCTCTTTCTACTCTGGTTTGAGCCTGTGTGTGCTGTCCTCTGAAGGGAGTAGTACACACCGTTGTAGGAAATCTTCAGTTTCTTGGCAATTTCTCGCATGCAATAGCCTTCATTTCTAAGAACAAGAATAGACTGTCGAGTTTCACATGAAAGCTCTCCTTTTCTAGCCATTTTGAGAGTTTAATCAAACCCACAAATGCAATGCTCCAGATTCTCAACTAGCTCAAAGGAAGGTAAGTTTTATAGCTCCTCTAAACAGCAAAACTGTTTACAGCGGTGCTAACATAATTGCACAAGGGTTTTCAAGTGTTTTCTAATCATCCATTAGCCTTCTAACACAGTTAGCAAACACAATGTACCGTTAGAACACTGGAGTGATGGTTTCTGGAAATGGGCCTTTATACACCTATGTAGATATTGCATTAAAAACCAGACGTTTGCAGCTAGAATAGTCATTTAGCACATTAACAATGTACAGAGTGTATTTCTGATTAATTTAATGTTATCTTCATTGAAAAAAACTGTGCTTTTCTTTCAAAAATAAGGAAATTTCTAAGTGACCCTAAACATTTGAACGGTAGTGTATATGTAAATACGTCAACAAGGTTAGTGACCAGGCCACGTTTGCGTTGAGAAATAATAATGAATACGACGAAGTCACGAGGTTCCAATCTGGCGGATATAAAAGCTCTTCTGAGGTGGTGTGGCGCATTTTGAGCTTCCACATTCACGAGAGACATCCGCCAGTGATGCATCTTGATATTCACCTTGAGGGCGGCAAACGGGTGTACTTTAACCCTGAAAATGTGGCAGTGCTGTTAGAAAACCCGAGACAAACCACTTTTCTGGCATACCTTCAGCTTTGTGAAACTGATGATTTCGCAACAACACTGTTATACACCGTGTTCCAAATTATTATGCACATTGGATTTAAGTATCATAAACATTTAATTATTAGTTTTTTAATTAAACTCATGGATGGTATTGTGTCTTAGGGCTCTTTGGATCATTGTAATCAATCTCAGACACCTGTGATAATTAGTTTGCCAGGTGTGCCCAATCAAAGGAAAACTACTTAAGAAGGACGTTCCACATTATTAAGCAGGCCACAGGTTTCAAGCAATATGGGAAAGAAAAAGGATCTCTCTGCTGCCGAAAAGCGTGAAATAGTGCAATACCTTGGACAAGGTATTAAAAAATTTGATATTTCAATAAAACGTAAGCGTGATCATCGTACTGTGAAAAGATTTGTGGCTGATTCAGAGCACAGACGGGTTCGTTCAGATAAAGGCATAATGAGGAAGGTTTCTGCCAGACAAATTAATAGGATTAGGAGAGCAGCTGCTAAAATGCCATTGCAAAGCAGCAAACAGGTATTTGAAGCCGCTGGTGCCTCTGGAGTCCCGTGAACCTCAAAGTGTAGGATCCTCCAGAGGTTTGCAAGTGTGCATAAAGCTATTATTCGACCACCCCTAAACAATTCTCACAAGCAGAAACGGTTGCAGTGGGCTCAGAAATACATGAAGACTAATTTTCAAACCGTGTTGTTTACTGATGAGTGCCGTGCAACCCTGGATGGTCCAGATGGATGGAGTAGTGGATTGTTGGTGAATCGCCACAATGTCCCAACAAGGCTGCGACGTCAGCAAGGAGGTGGCGGAGTCATGTTTTGGGTTGGAATCATGGCAAGAGAGCTGGTAGGCCCCTTTAGTGTCCCTGACGGTGTGAAAATGACCTCTACAAATTACGTAGAGTTTATTACTGACCACTTTCTTCCGTGGTACAAAAAGAAGAACCGTGCCTTCCGTAGCAAAATTATCTTCATGCATGACAATGCACCATCTCATGCTGCAAATAATACCTCTGTGTCATTGGCTGCTATGGGCATAAATGCAGAGAAACTCATGGTGTGGTCCCCATGTTCCCCTGACCTCAACCCTATTGAGAACCTTTAGAGCATCCTCATGCAAAATATCTATGAGGGTGGGAGGGAGTTCACATCAAAACAGAAGCTCTGGGAGGTTATTCTGACATCCTGCAAAATATTCAAGCAGAAACTGTCCAAATACTCACAAATTCAATGGATGCAAGAATTGTGAAGGTGATATGAAAGAAGGGCTCCTATGATAACATGTAACTTGGCCTGTTAAGTTTTTTTTTGATTGAAAGAGCTTTTGATTTCTGTAAATATGACCTCCTGATGCTGCAAATTCAACAAATTACCATTTTAGTTCTCTTTACAACCTTTAAAATGTTTTGATCTCTGTTGTGCATAATAATTTGAAACAGGGCATTTTGAGTTTTTTACTTCTAAAAAAAAATCTGTTATCATTAGGAGATTTGTTCAATAAAATTTGCATTATACTCCAACGGTTGATGGCTTGAAGATTATATTGACTGTCATTTGCATCGACTATTTAGGAAAATGAGCAAAAAATAACATTTGCATAATAATTTGGAACGCGGTGTATAGATTTATTACACACAGAGTGATCTACTTCCAGCATTCTTTTCTTTTTATGTTGATGATTATGGCTAACAGTTAATGAAAACCCAAAGTTAGTGTCTCTGAAAATTAGAATATTAGATTCATTAAACATGGAGTGCGCAAAAATTTCCTGGTAGACGGCTGCGTTGACTCTGGACTTGATTTAACACAGTGGACCAACAACTGCAGATGACATGGCCCCAAAACCATCACTGACTGTGGAAACTTCACACTGGACCGCAAGCAACTTGGATTGATGCCTCTCCACTCTTCCTCCAGACTCTGGGACCTCGATTTCCAAATGAAATGCAAAATTTACTTTCATCTGAAAATGGGACTTTGGACCACTGAGCAACAGTGTTGGTCCACTGTGTTATATCAAGTGCAGAGTCAATGCAGCCGTCTACCAGGAGATTTTAGAGCACTTCATGCTTCCCTCTGCTGACAAGCTGGATGGATATGCTGATTTAATTTTTCAACGGGACTTGGCACCTGCCCACACTGCCAAAAGTACCAATACCTGGTTTAATAACCACAGTATCACTGCGCTTGAGCCCCGACCAAGTATTGAGCGCATATACTGTATATACACCGCGTCTCAAATTATTATGCAAATGTTATTTTTTGCTGATTTTCCTAAATAGTCGATGCAAATGACAGTCAGTATAATCTTCAAGCCATCAACCGTTGGAGTGTAATGCTAATTTTATTGAACAAACCTCCTAATAATAACAGAATTTTTTTTAGAAGTAAAAAAACTCAAAATGCACTGTTTCAAATTATTATGCACAACAGAGATCAAAACATTTTAAAGGTTGTAAAGAGAACTAAAATGGAAATTTGTTGAATTTGCAGCATCAGGAGGTCATATTTACAGAAATCAAAAGCTCTTTCAATCAAAAAAAACTTAGCAGGCCAAGTTACATGTTAACAATTCTTTGATATCACCTTCACAATTCTTGCATCCATTGAATTTGTGAGTATTTGGACAGTTTCTGCTTGAATATTTTGCAGGATATCAGAATAGCCTCCCAGAGCTTCTGTTTTGATGTGAACTGCCTCCCACCCTCATAGATATTTTGCTTGAGGATGCTCCAAAGGTTCTCAATAGGGTTGAGGTCAGGGGAACATGGGGGCCACACCATGAGTTTCTCCCCTTTTATGCCCATGGCAGCCAATGACACAGAGGTATTATTTGCAGCATGAGATGGTGCATTGTCATGCATGAAGTTAATTTTGCTACGGAAGGCACGGTTCTTCTTTTTGTACCACGGAAGAAAGTGGTCAGTCATAAACTCTATGTACTTTGCAGAGGTCATTTTCACACCGTCAGGGACCATAAAGGGGCCTACCAGCTCTCTCCCCATGATTCCAGCCCAAAACATGACTCCGCCACCTCCTTGCTGACGTCGCAGCCTTGTTGAGACATGGTGGCCATTCACCAACCATCCACTACTCCATCCATCTGGACCATCCGGGGTTGCACGGCACTCATCAGTAAACAACACGGTTTGAAAATTAGTCTTCATGTATTTCTGAGCCCACTGCAACCGTTTCTGCTTGTGAGCATTGTTTAGGGGTGGCCGAATAATAGCTTTATGCACACTTGCAAACCTCTGGAGGATCCTACACCTTGAAGTTCGCGGGACTCCAGAGACACCAGCAGCTTCAAATACCTGTTTGCTGCTTTGCAATGGCATTTTAGCAGCTGCTCTCCTAATCCTATTAATTTGTCTGGCAGAAACCTTCCTTGTTATGCCTTTATCTGAACGAACCCGTGAATTATCACAGGTGTCTGAGATTGATTACAATGATCCAAAGAGCCATAAGACACAATACCATCCATGAGTTTAATTGAAAAACAAATAATTAAATGTTTATGACACTTAAATCCAATGTTCATAATAATTTGGAACACAGTGTATGTTCAGTACGCCAACATTTCAGTATTAAAAATCTTTTTTGAAATCGGGCTTATATAATATTCAAATTTTCTGAGACACTAAATTTTGGGTTTTCATTAACTGTTACCATAATCACCAACATTAAAAAAAAAAAAAATGCTGGAAATAGATCACTCTGTGTGTAATGAATCTATATAAAATGAGTTTCACTTTTTGAATTGAATTACTGAAATAAATTAACTTTTTGATGACATTCTAATTAATTGAGAAGGACTAATATATATATATATATATATATATATATATATATATATATATATATATATATATATATATATATATATATACAGTGAAGGAAATAAGTATTTGATCCCTTGCTGATTTTGTAAGTTTGCCCGCTGTCAAAGACATGAACAGTCTAGAATTTTTAGGCTAGGTTAATTTTACCAGTGAGAGATAGATTATATATATATATTAAAAAAAAAGAAAATCACATAGTCAAAATTATATACATTTATTTGCATTGTGCACAGAGAAATAAGTACTTGATCCCTTTGGCAAACAAGACTTAATACTTGGTGGCAAACCCTTGTTGGCAAGCACAGCAGTCAGACGTTTTTTGTAGTTGATGATGAGGTTTGCACACATATATATATATACAACCGTTCAAAAGTTTAGGGTCAGTTAGAGATTTCCTTATTTTTGAAAGAAAAGCACGGTTTTTTTCAATGAAGATAACATTAAATTAATCAGAAATACACTCTATACATTGTTAATGTGCTAAATGACTATTTTAGCTGCAAACGTCTGTTTTTTTATGCAATATCTACATAGGTGTATAGAGGCCCATTTCCAGCAACCATCACTCCAGTGTTCTAATGGTACATTGTGTTTGCTAACTGTGTTAGAAGGCTAGTTGAGAATCTGGAGCATTACATTTGTGGGTTCGATTAAACTCTCAAAATGGCTAGAAAAAGAGAGCTTTCATGTGAAACTCGACAGTCTATTCTTGTTGTTAGAAATGAAGGCTATTCCATGCGATAAATTGCCAAGAAACTGAAGATTTCCTACAACGGTGTGTACTACTCCCTTCAGAGGACAGCACACACAGGCTCTGACCAGAGTAGAAAGAGAAGTGGGAGGCCCCGCTGCACAACTGTGCAACAAGACAAGTACATTAGAGTCTCTTGTTTGAGAAATAGACGCCTCACAGGTCCTGAACTGGCAGCTTCATTAAATAGTACCCGCAAAGCGCCAGTGTCAACGTCTACAGTGAAGAGGCGACTCCGGGATGCTGGCCTTCAGGGCAGAGTGGCAAAGAAAAAGCCATATCTGTGACTTTCTAATAAAAGGAAAATATTAATATGGGCAAAAGCACACAGACATTGGACAGAGGAAGATTGGAAAAAAGTGTTATGGACAGACGAATCGAAGTTTGAGGTGTTTGGATCACACAGAAGAACATTTGTGAGACGCAGAACAACTGAAAAGATGCTGGAAGAGTGCCTGACGCCATCTGTCAAGCATGGTGGAGGTAATGTGATGGTCTGGGGTTGCTTTGGTGCTGGTAAAGTGGGAGATTTGTACAAGGTAAAAGGGATTTTGAATAAGGAAGGCTATCACTCAATTTTGCAACGCCATGCCATACCCTGTGGACAGCGCTTGATTGGAGCCAATTTCATCCTACAACAGGACAATGACCCAAAGCACACCTCCAAATTATGCAAGAACTATTTAGGGAAGAAGCAGGCAGCTGGTATTCTATCTGTAATGGAGTGGCCAGCGCAGTCACCAGATCTCAACCCCATAGAGCTGTTGTGGGAGCTGCTTGACCATATGGTACGCAAGAAGTGTCCATCAAGCCAATCCAACTTGTGGGAGGGGCTTCTGGAAGCATGGGGTGAAATTTCTCCCGATTACCTCAGCAAATTAACAGCTAGAATGCCAAAGGTCTGCAATGCTGTAATTGCTGCAAATGGAGCATTCTTTGACGAAAGCAAAGTTTGAAGGAGAAAATTATTATTTCAAATAAAAATCATTATTTCTAACCTTGTCAATGTCTTGACTATATTTTCTAGTCATTTTGCAACTCATTTGATAAATATAAGTGTGAATTTTCATAGAAAACACAAAATTTTCTTGGTGACCCCAAACTTTTGAACGGTAGTGTATATATATGTATACATACATATATGCATTTGTATGTGGTTAGATGTGATACCGGAGGACTGGGCAGTGTTTTCAGAACTCACAAATGAATGAATAAATACCTCCCTGGTGGCAATATATGATATGCTTCTTAATACAGAAATGGAGAAAAAAAACATTTTTTTTTGCATAAGTTGATATAATATAGCAGATTTTCTATTGTATCTGGGTCCAGAAAGTGTTGAAAATTGTGCCAAGTTTTGGTGCAATTTTGATGTTTGCAGCTCACTAAAAGTGTTCTGAAAAGGGTGCATAACTTAGCAGGAAAAGGGTGTGGCTTGGCAAAAAGGGGCATAGCTTAAAATGTGCCAAAAATGCGCCAACTCACAGGCGCAAAATAAGCCAAATCAAAAGTAGTATAAGGTGAAGAAAAATGTCTAACAGGTCATGCAAGATGCACCAAAATTATCATACAGCATGCACCACTGTGATAAATTTGGCGCATTTTGTGCCTGTCTGGTCTAAATTTATGCTGTCTATCAGACGTCATTAATATACGGGACAATATGTTTGTGTCTGTGCAGCTTGTTTGCTATTTGTAAAAAGGTTTCAGGCTGAGCAGTGAAGAATTTAGAATTTCCAAAACTTGAGTCTTCTGCCTCAGCTGGATGTTCTACATTCTCCCTTCCCTACTACAAAGGGAAATGACAACTATGCTAAATACCACAAAATGACAGTCATTTCATTGTTTTTAGTGCATCATCCTCAAATTGAAAATTCAGTGCAGATAACATTTGCACTGCACAATCTGCACCACTGTGGATCAAGAGATGTGGAGAAATCATGGATATTATGGTCTTTTGCCAATAGCCATTTGAGTCCATTTTATTAAAGAGATTGCACCATAATCTGCAAATATCCATTGCGTTAAATTGCTAGGGAGATGACACATTGTTTTCTGATTGCTAAATGATTGGACCATCATGCAGGAGTTGCCACTGCAGAACCATCTGCAATTGTTTGGAACCAACAAATCCATAAACTTCTTAACAGTAGTTTTTCTATTGAGGGTAAGATGGGCAGCAAAGATGGTCCCCAGTAAAAGTTGTATATGTGGTGAAAAGTCTAGAAACGGAGGCTAGGCAAAATGGAAAATGATGAGAATTGGCTTTGATTAATTATTTGTAGGAAACATGAAGATTTCCTTCTTAGAACATTAAGCAACTATTAATTAATAACAGTCAGTATATACACACGCTTCAGTCTGGCACTATTGGCAGTTCACAAAATATTTGTAATAATTTAATCCATAAATGAGACATGATAAGTTAATTAAATGCTCGGTAAACAATCTGGTATTTTACAAATTAGAATTCATGTACATAACCTTTTCGTTACTCTCCATATGGATATAAAATCTTGTGCCTAACAGCTAACTTGGTGTGCGTATCACTGCATGAAACATTACATCTGTGTCTCTCAGCTTCATTTTTTTATGACAAATATCACACAAGTTCAAATATTCAAAGTTCAGTGTGTTGTCACATTTGCTCTAAAGATCTAAGTTGCATGCTTGGAATATCCTGAAGTACCAATCCACAGCATTTTAGAATTCAAGGTGAACAACCCTGACCACAAGATGTTAAAACAGGGAAACAGCTGCTCTGAGCACAGATGGGGCCATAAAAAATGCTTTTTTTCTTTATCTTATCACCCCTAAGGGTATGTTCACACGGCTTATTTACGGACGTAATTCGGGCGTTTTACGCCTCGATTTACGTCCGAAAATGCGCCTCGATAGCGTTGGCAAACATCTGCCCATTCATTAGAATGGGTCTTACGATGTTCTGTGCACACGGTCATTTTTTTTACGCCCCGCTGTCAAAAGGCAGAGCGTAAAAAAGACGCCCGCGTCAAAGAAGTGCCTGTCACTTCTTCAGACGTAAATGGAGCCATTTTCCATGGACTCCATGGAAAACCAGCTCCATTTAACGTCCGTAATGGACGCAGCAAAAAGCGCCTCAACATGTCATTACGGCTGAAATTACGGGGCTGTTTTCTCCTGAAAACAGCCCCGTAATTTCAGCCGTTACGGACGCTGCCGTGTGAACATACCCTAAAGCTGCAATGTATTTATACGTGGATGCTGACTGCTGATTCAACACTTTGGTTTCACACGGCCGTAATGTGGCGGCATTATGGGGTCCGTATTACTGCCGCAATACCCAAACCTCCAGCGGTTTTACTGAACTGAACTTAGGTTAGCAAAGGGTTCGACAGTATGTGAACAAAAGATTCAAAGAGTTCTATAGAAATGAAAGGAGCTTAGATAAAAAAGCAAAGGAAAGCTGCGGCGCTCACCAATCTGTAAAAAAACGTTTATTTATTTCATCTTATTAGCATACAAAGTGTGGGGGGAAAATGTAGAAAAACACGGAGAACAGCGGTTTCGCGCATCACGCACTTCTTCAGACTAGGAAGAAGCTCGTGAAGCATCGATAGCTGTTCTTTGTGTTTTGCTAAATGTATCCACCACGTTTGTCTTTTAACAAGTTGAAATAAAAAAACAGAAAGGCGAGTGGCGCATCTTTCCTTTGCTCTTATTGTCAACCATTCACTTCACAGAGTAAGAACTACTAGGTGATCTGTGAGTGCCCGTGACTTCCGTGTGACTGTTCAGCTTAGATAAAATGTTGACATAATTCTATACTGAATGTTTCCCAACAGTCTTTGTTTCATTTAATTGTGTCGAATATAAATGCATACACACACCATAGAGAATGCTTATGGTATTGGGGCCGCAGGAAGATGGAACCCATTTCAGTTTAGCCACGTCCTTGTAATATTCTTTGTTCATATCATGTTTGTGATGTATGCTGAGCTCGTATGTCGGGAAAAGATCCCAGCGTACCTGATAAGCGTATACATAGGGCTCCATTACCTGGACGGATGCCAAAAAAGTGTATTTTTGTCCTCCATAGGGCCGGTACACGTGGGTATACCACAGAAAAAAGGTTTGGAATAATGTAGTATACTATGCTATTTCATACAATTGTATACAGTACAAAAACATGTACCGCGCGGTATACATATTTTTTCACAATGGGAGTATATAGGTGACGTCAGAGGTATATGTTAGGAGATTCTCCTGACATATACCTCCAAGTACAGTATGAACGTGATGTAGACATAGCCTAACATGGGTGATGTGCAGCATGATGAGAAACACCGGTCTGATGTGGCCTTGTTAGTCTCTAATAGGGCAGAGGGATAGAAGTTTTTTCACATATGTCCCGTTTTACATTTATCCACAGCCTTATGGACAAAATGCAAACAGTTTGCTGCAGGGATTCCATACATCATATCTAGAGGCCTTCTGCAAATAAAAACTGTCTTGATGTATATGACTATTCCCACAGCAGGAAAGTCTGTAGAATCTGTACCTTAAATGTGCTTTACATTAAATACTTGTAACAAGGACAATGGAGCAGCCAGTGAAATAAAGAAGAAACTGTTTGAAATGGTAAACCGCTACGAACATCGTGGAAAGAAACCACTGTATTTTTATTGTAACAACTCTTTATTTGATGAATTGATCCCTCTGTTTTAGGTGTAGACTTTTATTTGCTTGTTTGAGGATGACAACAGATCAGGAAAAGGAACATTGCTTTATATTTACATACCCTTAATACGTATAGAGAGAAAAGTTAGATTTACTGCATAAAGAACAATAGCTTTAAAAGAGAATACTTTATTCCCAATTCCAAATCTCTGCAAACCCTTGCTTTAAATAAATATTGTAAACCCATCACAAAGTTGCTGAGAATATGGAAACGTCTGTGAAGATGTTTCTTCTATTTATTTTTCCTTGCAACTTTGCACCAATATTAAATGCCAACATTGTCTTAGGCCTGTGTGCAGGATACTTTTTGGCGTCATATGGACTTCCTGTGGCTCCATGGCATGGAGCAGCAGGGGCGCTGTGTGCAGCCATACGTGCTCTGTGCAGCACCTTATGTTGGAAAACAGTTATGTAATATGATGCCACACAAAAAAACCTCCATATGGCCCTGTTCACACTGAGTTTTTTGACGAGTTTTTGGCGCGGAAACTGCTCCGAAAAACTCGTCAAAAAACGCCCGAAATTGGAAATTGGAATTGGAAGAATTTTTTTACAGCGAGTAAAAAAAACGTGTTGCGGTAAAAAGAAGCGACATGACCCATTTTGAGGCGGTTTCCGCCTCCAAAACCCCATTTCAATCAGTCAGAAAGGGTAAAAAAACACCTTGATGAGTGTTTTGACGAGTTTTCCTCCTGCAAAAAACTCTGTGTGAACACAGCCTATGACTCCGTATGAAATGCAGAGGTACAGTTTAAAGTCTATGGATGTCCTATAATGGCTACATACAACTCGGAAATAAATGGTAATGGATGATTATGGGCCATATTTTCTGACTTCATGTGCACGAGCATGTACAGAGAGACTGCAGCACTCCAGTATTGGTTCAGTATTGGATATGCAGTATGACGAAATGTACTAGAATTTCATACAACAATCTTAAAATAAATTTCGCTGGAGTAAAATGTGCCTTATTTATTAAGAATCACACCTCACAATAGATTTGGTACATCTTTTACTGTCTGTGTGCCAGAATTTGGATTCAAGGCCTGCTATGAGTTGGTGCGCATTTTCTACACAATTATGATGGTGTAAAGGCTTTGCTGAATTCCCCTCATAGTGTTTTCTTCACCAAACATTTGCTATGTTTCAGCCCACATGAGGCCTTTAACCCCTTAAGGACGCAGCCTAGTTTGGGCCTTAAGGCTCAGAGCCCATTTTTCAAATCTGACATATTTCACTTTATGTGGTAATAACGTCGGAATGCTTAAACCTATCCAAGCGATTCTGAGATTGTTTTCTCGTGACACTTTGGGCTTCATGTTCGTGGTAAAATTTGGTCGATATATTCAGTCTTTATTTGTGAAAAATTGCAAAATTTAGAGAAAATTTACAAAAAATAGCATTTTTCAGAATTTAAATGCATCTGCTTGAAAAACAGACGGTTATACCACCCTAAATAGTTACTAGTTCACATTTCCCATATGTCTACTTTAGATTGGCATCGTTTTTTGAACATTATTTTATTTTTCTTGGACGTTACAAGGTTTAGAACATAAACAGCAATTTCTCATATTCTTAAGAAAATTTCAAAAGCCTTTTTTTGAAGGTGCCAGTTCAGTTCTGAAGTGGATTTGAGGGGCCTATGTATTAGAAACCCCCATAAAACACCCCATTTTAAAAACTAGACCCCTCAAAGTATTCAAAACAGCATATAGAAAGTTTTTTAACCCTTCAGGCATTTCACAGGAATTAAAGCAAATTGGAAATGAAATTTGCAAATTTCATTTTTTCTGCTGAATTTCAATTTTATTCAATTTTTTTTTAGTAACAGAGAAGGTTTTACCAGAGAAACACTACTAAATATGTATTGTCCAGATTCTGCAGTTTTTAGAAATGTCCCACATGTGGCCCTACTGCGCTCGTGGACTAAAACACAAGCCCTAGAAGCAAAGAAGCACCTAGTGCATTTTGAGGCCTCTTTTTTATTAGAATATATTTTAGGCAGCATGCCAGGTTTGAAGAGGCATTGAGGTATCAAAACAATGGAAACCCACCAGAAGTGACCCCATTTTGGAAATTACACCCCTCAAGGAATTCATTTATGGTTTTTGTTATCATTTTGACCGCACAGTTTTTTCACAGCACCTATTTGAATTGGGCTGTGAAATGAAAAAAATGATATTTTTTCCAATAAAATGTCATTTTTGATCAAATTTTCTTATTTTCACAGGGAACAACATACCCCATTTTGTTGCCCAATTTGTCCTTAGTGCGGCAATACCCCATTTGTGGTGATAAACTGCCGTTTGGGCCCATGGGAGGGCTCAGAAGGAAAGGAGCGCTATGTGTTTGTTGGAGTCCAGATTTTGCTGGATTGGTTTTCGGGTGCCATGTCGCATTTGCAGAGCCCCAGAGGTATCAAAGCAATGGAAACCCACCAGAAGTGACCCCATTTTGGAAACTACACCCCTCAAGGAATTCATTTATGGTTTTTGTTATCATTTTGACCGCACAGGTTTTTCACAGCACCTATTTGAATTGGGCTGTGAAATGAAAAAAATTATATTTTTTCCAATAAGATGTCATTTTTGATCAAAATTTCTTATTTTCACAGGGAACAACATACCCCATTTTGTTGCCCAATTTGTCCTTAGTGCGGCAATACCCCATTTGTGGTGATAAACTGCCGTTTGGGCCCATGGGAGGGCTCAGACGGAAAGGAGCGCTATGTGTTTGTTGGAGTCCAGATTTTGCAGGATTGGTTTTCGGGTGCCATGTTGCATTTGCAGAGCCCCAGAGGTATCAAAGCAATAGAAACCCACCAGAAGTGACCCCATTTTGGAAACTACACCCCTCAAGGAATTCATTTATGGTTTTTGTTATCATTTTGACCGCACAGTTTTTTCACAGCACCTATTTGAATTGGGCTGTGAAATGAAAAAAATGATATTTTTTCCAATAAGATGTCATTTTTGATCAAAATTTCTTATTTTCACAAGGAACAACATACCCCATTTTGTTGCCCAATTTGTCCTTAGTGCGGCAATACCCCATTTGTGGTGATAAACTGCCCTTTGGGCCCATGGGAGGGCTCAGAAGGAAAGGACCACCATTTGGCCTACTGGAGCTTTTCTGGTGCTAAGTCATGTGTGCAGAAGCCCCTGAGGTACCAGTACAGTTGAAACCCCCGAGAAGTGACCCCATTTTAAAAACTACACCCCTTAAGACATTCATCTAGAGGTGTAGTGAGCATTTTGACCCCACAGGTACTGTGTAAAAGATAATGCGCAGCAGATGGTGCAGTGTGAGATTTGCAATTTTATATATGTATATGCCATTTCAGTGTCCAATATAGTGTGCCCAGCATGCGCCACCGGAGATATACACCCCTTAAATTGTAATGTGGGTTCTCCTGGGTACGACAATACCCTACATGTGGCTGTTATCAGCTGCCTGGGCATACGGCAGGGCTCAGAAGGGAAAGATGAGGGGGGTAAGCTGTGCGGAGTGCATCAGGGTAAATTAAAAATCAAGGGATGTATGATACATTTTAAAACAATCTTTTATACAGAGCCCTGGTTTTTCGGGACACGTGTCACATTGGTATATTGTGTTCTTCCTTATCCCCCTCTTATAGCAGACTCTGCACCTCTTTTGACTCTTTCCCTTTCCACCGGTTTGGGGACCTTCTCCTGGAAAGTGTTGCCCTGGTACGATGCGTGTGGCCTCGCTTCCAGAAGTACTGGGTGCCCCCCCTTCCTGGTCCCTAAAGATTAGATCTTGAAATTCCAGGAAAGTTCCCCTCTGGCCTGCACATCGACGTAGCACATACGCATTGTACAAAGCCATCTGTATGATGTGCCCGGCCAGCTTCTTATACCACACCGCATGGCGCTGTAGGGCTTCAGGACTTGATTTGACAAGTCCATCCCTCCCATGTACCTATTGTAGTCCAGGATGCAGTCTGGTTTGGGGGTGGCCTTTCCTTCATATATCCTAAACCTGTAGGTATACCCTGATGCACTCTCGCACAGCTTATACATCTTCACGCCATACCTTGCCCTCTTACCTGGCAGGTACTGGCGGAATTGAACCCTCCCTTTAAAATGTACCAGGGACTCATCAATAGAAAAACACTTCTCGGGGGTGTATGCTTGGGAAAACCGGGCACTGGAACGGTCTAAGAGGGGTCTCCGTTTATACAAACGGTCAAAACTGGGGTCATCTCGGAGTGGGCACGGCTCATTATCAGTATAATGTAAGAAACGAAGTATTGCCTCATTTATTTATTTTTTTAGGTTCCAGTTCATTTCTGAAGTTGCTTTGAGGGGCCCATATATTAGAAACCCCTATCAAACACCCCATTTTAGAAACTAGACCCCTCAAAGTATTCACAACAGCATTTAGAAAGTTTATGAACCCTTTAGGTGTTTCACAGAAATTTAGAGCAAAGTAGAGGTGAAATTTACTCTTTTTATACCATTTTTTTTATAACACAAAAGGATTTATCAGAGAAACACAAATTAATACGTATTGCCCAGATTCTGCAGTTTAGAGAAATATCCCACATGTGGCCCTCGGGCGGTAATGGACTGAAGCACCGGCCTCCGAAGCAAAGGAGCACCTAGCGGATTTTGAGCCCTCTTTTTTATTAGGCACCATGTCCGGTTTGAAGAGGTCTTGTGGTGCCAAAACATTGGAAACCCCCCAAAAGTGACCCCAATTTGGAAACTAGACCCCTTGAGGAATCCATTGTAGTTTTCATGGGGTGCATGCGGCTTTTTGATCAGTTTTTATTCCATTTTTAGGTGGCGTGGTGACTAATAAACAGCAATTCTACTATTGTTTTTGTATACTTTTTTTTTTACAGCGTTCACCGTGCGCTATAAATGACATATTCACTTTATTCTGCGGAGCGATACGATTACGGCGATACCAGATGTTTATAGTTTTTTTTTATGTCTTATGGCGTTTGCACAATAAAATACGTTTTGTAAACAATCATTCACTTTTTGTGTTACCTTATTCTAAGAGCCATAACGTTTTTATTTTTCAATCAATAAAGCCGTGCGAGGACTTATTTTTTGCGTAACGAACTGTATTTTCCATCAGTACCATTTTTAGGTACATGCGACTTTTTGATCTCTTTTTATTCCATTTTTTGGGAGGTGAAGTGACCAAACAATTGTGATTGTGGTACGGTTTATTAATATTTTTTTTTACGGCGTTCACCGTGCGGGATAAATAACAAAATAATTTTGTAGTTCAGGCCGTTACGGACGCGGCGATACCAATTATGTATAGTTTATTTGTTTGTTTATATATTTTTATTAATAATAAAGGACTGATAAGGGAAAAAGTGGGACTTTTACTTTTATTACTTTTAAAACTTTTATTTTCTTATTTTTACACATCTTTTTTTAACTTTTTTTTAACTTTATTACTTTGTCCCACTAGGGGACTTGAGGGCAGGAGGCCCTGATCGCTATTCTAATACACTGCACTACATGCGTAGTGCAGTGTATTAGAACTGTCAGCTACTCACTGACAGCAAGCATAGTGGGTCCTGACGTTGTCAGGACCCACTAGGCTTCCGTCTATGGCATAGCCGGACGCCATTGTTTGGTGTCCGGTTGCCATAGTCACCATCGCCGGCCGCTATCGCGTAGCTGGCCGGCGATGGCAGCTTAACCCCTAAAAAGCCGCGATCTCTATAGAACGCGGCTTTTAAGGGGTTAATCAGCGGGGACACAGCGATCGGTCCCCGCTGTAGGAGCTGTGACAGCTGCTGAACAAGACAGCAGCGTCACAGCTCCTGTATGTGTCGGGAGGACGGCCGAAACGGCCGTTACTCCCGAGACGTACTATTACGGCATGGAGCGCGAACGATACAGCTGCCATGACGTAATAGTACGTCAAGGAGCGGGAAGGGGTTAATAAGCTCAATGTTTATTGAAAAAAAACACAATGGGGTAGATATACTAAGGGTATGTTCACACGGCGGGGGTCCGTAACGGCTGAAATTACGGGGATGTTTCAGCCTGAAAACATCCCCGTAATTTCAGCCGTACCGGCATGTGCAGGCGCTTGAACGCCGCGTCAATTACGGCCGTAATTAGCGCTGCTATTCATTGGAGTCAATGAATAGCGGCTCCAATTACGGCCAAAGAAGTGACAGGTCACTTCTTCTACGCGGGCGTCTATTTACGCGCCGTCATTTGACAGCGGCGCGTAAATATACGCCTCGTGTGAACAGACAAACGTCTTCCCATTGCTTTCAATGGGCAGATGTTTGTCAGCGCTATTGAGGCGCTATTTTCGGGCGTAATTCGGGGCAAAAACGCCCGATTTACGTCCGTAAATAGGCCGTGTGAACATACCCTAATAGTGTCTTAAATTCAGAAAGCTTAGACTTAGACTAGATGTGCCACATTTATCACAGTGGCTTATGTTGGATGATGAATTTGACTCCCGTCTAACTGTATATCACATCTTGGTTGGCTTATTTTAGTCCACTTTTTTGTGCCACAATTTGAGCGCAATTTGCCACATTTTAAACGACGCCCCCTTTTCAGCTAAGCCATGCCCCTTGTCATGGGAGTCACAAATGTCTGTTCTTTTTCACGCATTTCATTGATAAATTTGTCTAAAATTGTTTGCGCCGAAAAGCAGGTGCAAATTAGGCTAGAATTCTGGCACAACACCAATAGTAATCTGCCCCACTATCTTCATCTTATACTAGGGTGTTGCAGTCTCTCTGTAAATGCTACGTGAAGTGGAGTCTTTGTACCTGAACCTATTATTGTGGAGCACCCTCGAATATCTTCTCCCTATTGGCTGGGATAAAGAGGTTGTGCTGCTTCTTTGTTTTATTGGATTCATGTCAACTAATCTTAGGCTAAATTTACACTAGTCCTAGATGAGAGAATGAATATTCCAAAATCTTTCCTTTGAGAATCTTTTTCTTCTGTGTTCTGTTCACATTTTTGTTTAATAAAATTGGAAAAAGTATGAATGCAGCCGTACCCTTCATTTGGACTGGGAGGAAATTGCAACAATTTTTTTTTATGGATTTGCAGTTTATGCAATGCCCTATTATGTAAATAACCTTGAAAATGCTTTTTCATACTCCAGTGTGGCCCGTATCTCAATGGTAATGGAGATAAGGCATCCTTGTTTTCATGATTGTGGGAGTCCCAATGGTTGGACTCTTGCTCATCAGTCATAATATATAGTCAATATACCACTGAAGTCTCTGATATGGAAACTTCTATAAGGTGAAAGGAATCTCTACAAATAATAAAACTGTAATCTTTGCGTGTCTGTACATTGAAAATATTAGTGGAATTTTTTTTTTAGGGGATGAAGGATAAGTGATAGAATGCGTTAAGATCATTTTTGGAATTTTTGTCTGTTTGTGCACGCATCACGTAAAAACTACTAAACAATTCGTTTCAATATATAGACTCCACATACATTTGTAATAGGGGCTGGACACTGTTTATAATACAAACATCCCCCCATGTCACCTAGGCAGCTCCATGACATAATCCAAACACGAGAAAATAGAGCAGTTGAAGCCAATTCATATATAAAAATTGTTTAACCTTTATTCAACATATATCACAAACAATGTAAAAGTACAAAAAGATAAGACTCTAGTAAGAAATGGCGGAAGTAGTAATAAATATTGTTGCTGGTACGTTTACATGGGATAGCGAAGTAGCATGCAGTTGTTTGTATAGAGTGGTGTATACCTCCCCTCACAAGGAGAACATTTCCAACCTAGTGAGTGTGTAATAAGTCTATTACGCATGTAAACACAAAGGAGGATGAAGTAAAGTGACAGTGTATTTACAAAACAATAAGCATGACACCAGCCTTACCCATGGTCAGCAAGTGAGTTGATAATGTCCGCTCCTCCACATAGACCCCGACGCGCGTTTCGCCACAGGTGCTTCCTCAGGGGGTTGTGTGTCTATGTGCTCCCTTAAACGACCCTTAATTCTTGGCTCAGAATTTGTCTGAAAGACCTATGATGACAGCTCGAAGAGCTATGAATTTGAAGGACTTCCTTGTTAGAAGCCACTATGTCCCACGCCAGATATCCCCCTTTGGCTCTCGGGGACCTAGAAAAGGATGTTATCCCTGTGGTAACTGTAAAGCCTGTGCTAACATCTGCCGGGCAACCAACTTTTCCTCAGCAGATGGAGGACGAACATTTGACATCAAAGAATACATTTCATGCAGCACGACACATGTGGTATATTATGCCACATGTGGATGCCCGAAAATATATGTAGGACTCACCTCCAGAGAGCTGAGAATTCGTACAAGAGAACATGTACGTGATATCATGGGAGCTAGCGATGTGGAAGATTTAACTCAGTTAAAAACCATAGCTAGACACTTCAAGTTACATCATAGCTGTAACCCCAGATCACTATCAGTAAGAGGAATCGACAGAATACATTGTGGCATCAGGGGGGGCAATGTGAAAAAGGTGTTAGCACAAAGGGAATGTAAGTGGATAGTCATGCTGGGATCCATGACACCCCAGGGACTCAATGAATATTTGAGCTTTGTTCCATTCCTATAATCTCTACCGTCCATTCGTTTTTAATATTTTATATTAATTTTGTGCTGTCTTATATGTGTTTTTACTAGGTATTGCGCTCTAGACACCTAGCGCCCCCTATTTCGATCCTTGGAAGAAGAGAAGAGTCCCCAGAATCTTTGGATGAAGATCATACTTGATGTTTTCGTGGTCCGTTGTAACAATGTGCTCTTTTGGTGGATTAATGTCATGCATGAGCATTATTTCGTGCTCTGCAACATAACATATCGTCTTTATACAATTGATTAATCATGTCGAAGTGGACGTATCCAACCAAAAGTACATGGTAATTAATATAAGTCAATAACATCTTGTACACGTCTGATCTGAAATAGATGTTGGATGTTGTAGAGAGATGTATTGGGGATTGTTTTTGTTCTGGTCCTTGTGCTTCTAATGTGTAGTCGGTTTAAATACCTTTCTTCATTGCTTATGCAATGGAGGGTATGTATTGTGTTTATAAACTGTATATTAATTGGCATGGATTACAATCTATTTTGGGGGGGGGGGGGGTCAACGTTATAAATATAAGTACGAATGAATAACATGAAGATACAAATATATGTCTAGTTAATAATATGTCCTTAACTCTAGCTTGGTGTATGATTCTGTACAGCTAATGTGTATCTTATTTGGATATTCTGCCCTTCTCAAATTTTATTGTCACTTACTTTAATATTGTACACTGCAGTACATCTGTACTGTGCATTCGTTTTCACTATTTATTATATATTTAATCATACTCGGGGTTTTTTCCGGGTTCTTAATGTATGTCTTTTGTCACTCAGTTATTAATTCACATTTTTTTAATTATGCTAATTTCACATATAGTTGCTTCTGATTTCAGTAGCACTTTCCATGCCACCTGCATATTTATACACACGATTCCTAAAGTATTCAATATAGTACAGCCCCTTCACTAAACTTATACAAGGCGATTTATGCATTAGAAAGAAGCTCGGGCACGTAGACTAAAACATTTTAAAACACTTGGATCTACTCACTGACAGTTCTTGCTGGGGTGCGGTGCGCATGTCCGCTGCGGCGGCTGGTTGCGATGCACTCCCCCTCCGTCTCCAAGGGCGCATTGCGCATGTCCGGAACTCCCGTCACGCGTCGGGATTCCGGATGTGTGCTGCCGTGCCGGGAGGCGGATGTGGGGTCTGCCTCGCTTCCGGTCGCTCCAGTGGTGATGCGCCGTCATGCATCTCACTAATCACATGTCATGGGGACTATTTAAGGGTCGTTTAAGGGAGCACATAGACACACAACCCCCTGAGGAAGCACCTGTGGCGAAACGCGCGTCGGGGTCTATGTGGAGGAGCGGACATTATCAACTCACTTGCTGACCATGGGTAAGGCTGGTGTCATGCTTATTGTTTTGTAAATACACTGTCACTTTACTTCATCCTCCTTTGTGTTTACATGCGTAATAGACTTATTACACACTCACTAGGTTGGAAATGTTCTCCTTGTGAGGGGAGGTATACACCACTCTATACAAACAACTGCATGCTACTTCGCTATCCCATGTAAACGTACCAGCAACAATATTTATTACTACTTCCGCCATTTCTTACTAGAGTCTTATCTTTTTGTACTTTTACATTGTTTGTGATATATGTTGAATAAAGGTTAAACAATTTTTATATATGAATTGGCTTCAACTGCTCTATTTTCTCGTGTTTGGATTATGTCATGGAGCTGCCTAGGTGACATGGGGGGATGTTTGTATTATAAACAGTGTCCAGCCCCTATTACAAATGTATGTGGAGTCTATATATTGATTCTGATTTATTCTGTGTTGTTCACAGCTACTGGCTCTCAGCATCAAATGGATTACCGAGTCCGTGATCAATCATGGCTCGTGCAGTTAGATGAGATTTTTAAAGAGGACTCTAGTCTGATTTTAGATGGTAAAGATAGAGATTATAGAGAGATCAGCCAAAGGCTGAAAGCACTATTAAACCAAAGAACGAAAATTTGGTGGAACAAAGCGTTCCTGGAGAAATACTTATCTAAAAATCTTATCCCTCGTGGCTTACGAGTCCAAGTGTTTCCCTCCTTTGAAATGGATGTTAATTTTAAAAAAAAGTGGGAGGAGCTCTCGGACAAATGCTCTAGGGGCTATATGGAACTACTGGTTCTCTCTAACCAAGCCAATTTGGTGGAAATTGAGAAAGATATAGAGGGTATCCAGGCGATTTTGAAGTCTGAATTGTCCGGTGATGCACTGGACAAATTGTCTGTAGATCTGGACAAGGAATTTACAAAATGGGAGAAAGATATTTGTGCAGTTAAGGCTAGCAAATTTCAAAGAGATGTCCATGACTATCAGCAACATAGAGTCTACAAATGGCAAAAGGTGAGGGGGAGATCTAGGAATGGTAGTTTTATCTCCCATTCCAGGTCATCCTCTGTCTCTTCCCGCAGCTCTGTAGAGGAACCAGTTAGATCCAGATTAGCCAGAAATACTTTTGAATCCGATAATACCCAAAGCCTACAAGGCTCACGCTGGCAATTTGATCGTCAAGCAAAACGGAAGAACGTATCCAACCATCAACGAGATAAAAAAGCCAGAAGCAATTTGGAGGTAATAAACCTTTCTTCACATGTCCTCTCTGATGCCCAATGTGAGGTTCTAGAGAAGGGTCTGACCTTTTCACCGACCAATTCTTTTAATTTTTTCACAGCTCTAAAGGACTTACACCTCTTCTCAAGAAAGGTGGTGCTAAAAAAGCTACATAGCAGGGGATCGGTGGAATTTAATAGTTATGCTGAAAGGGAGGCCTTGTTGGCACTAGAAGAACTTTTACATGAACAAACAGCTGAAGTGCCAGGTGGGTTCCCTTCAAATGTTGTGTCCAAATCTGCCAGATTCCCCCCCTTGTCCTTATGCCCACAGGTGGAGATTTTTACTAAAATGGTTACTGATGACTTTAGGAGATTGTCAACCTATAAAACCAATGACAATCTTACGTACACCCAAAGGAAGGCACTGAGTGAACTTCAGGCTATGGATGATGTAGTCTTCAAGGCTGCGGACAAAGGGGGGGAATGTCGTGGTTTGGCCAACAGCCAAATACGAGAAGGAAGTTTTTAGGCAGTTACGTGATAGATCGACATACGACAAACTGCCAACCAATCCAATTAATCTTTTCTCCCAGAAATTTAGGAGAATCGTAGATGGGGCTTTCGAAGAAGGCATTATCCCCAAAAAAATACACGATGGGTTAATTATGAACGATCCGAAAATCCCCACTCTATATCTTTTGCCTAAGGTCCACAAGGACCCCATTGATCCCCCGGGACGCCCGATCGTGTCTGGGATTGATGGATTATGTGATCCAGCATGCAAATTTATTGATTACTATTTGAAAACCTTGGTTAATGACCTGCCGTCCTATGTCAAGGACACGACGGACGTCCTAGGTAGGATCAATGGGATCCAAATTGAATCTGACATGTATTTGGTGACCGCCGACATCGAGTCACTTTATACGAGCATTAGGCATCAAGATGGACTTGAGGCGGCCCGCTTTTTCCTGGGGACCAGCAACAGGGATGGCCAACTATGTGATTTCATTCTTGAACTATTGGAATTTATTTTGAGCCATAACCTTTTTATTTTCAAGGACTGTTTCTATTTGCAGAAGCAGGGCACGGCGATGGGTGCGGCATGTGCGCCGTCCTATGCGAACCTGTTTCTCGGTCTCTGGGAGAGACAGGTTTTCCTGGGGGACGGCGCCCATGCCGCCGACCAGGTGCAAATATGGCTACGCTATATTGACGATATTTTCTTTATTTGGCAAGGATCGGAGTCTGGTCTGATGAGTTTCATGCAGCATCTTAACCAAAATCCTTTTAACATTAAATTGACATACAAATACCATCGTCATCATGTGGAATTCCTGGACATACGGATTTTTTCTGATGTTCAGGGCTTCCTACATACAGACGTATTTCGTAAATCCACATCGGTTAACTCCTTGCTGCATGCGTCATCAGCCCATACTCCGTCCACCATTAAAGCCATTCCTGTTGGGCAGTTCCTCAGGATGAAGCGGATCTGTTCATCTGATGCCTTATTTGAACAACAATCCTTGGATTTGAGAAATAGATTCAGAGAGAGAGGATATAGTAATAGAGTCATCAAATCCGGCTATAACAGAGCGAGAACAACTTTGCGTCACGACCTTCTGAGACCTAAAAAACAACAAAGCTGTGAATCAGGGGTACGTTTTATATCCACGTATAATGGCCAGTGGAACAAGATGAGAGCCATCTTGGAGAAACACTGGCCTATACTCAAATCCGAACCACAATTGGCTCAGAATTTGTCTGAAAGACCTATGATGACAGCTCGAAGAGCTATGAATTTGAAGGACTTCCTTGTTAGAAGCCACTATGTCCCACGCCAGATATCCCCCTTTGGCTCTCGGGGACCTAGAAAAGGATGTTATCCCTGTGGTAACTGTAAAGCCTGTGCTAACATCTGCCGGGCAACCAACTTTTCCTCAGCAGATGGAGGACGAACATTTGACATCAAAGAATACATTTCATGCAGCACGACACATGTGGTATATTATGCCACATGTGGATGCCCGAAAATATATGTAGGACTCACCTCCAGAGAGCTGAGAATTCGTACAAGAGAACATGTACGTGATATCATGGGAGCTAGCGATGTGGAAGATTTAACTCAGTTAAAAACCATAGCTAGACACTTCAAGTTACATCATAGCTGTAACCCCAGATCACTATCAGTAAGAGGAATCGACAGAATACATTGTGGCATCAGGGGGGGCAATGTGAAAAAGGTGTTAGCACAAAGGGAATGTAAGTGGATAGTCATGCTGGGATCCATGACACCCCAGGGACTCAATGAATATTTGAGCTTTGTTCCATTCCTATAATCTCTACCGTCCATTCGTTTTTAATATTTTATATTAATTTTGTGCTGTCTTATATGTGTTTTTACTAGGTATTGCGCTCTAGACACCTAGCGCCCCCTATTTCGATCCTTGGAAGAAGAGAAGAGTCCCCAGAATCTTTGGATGAAGATCATACTTGATGTTTTCGTGGTCCGTTGTAACAATGTGCTCTTTTGGTGGATTAATGTCATGCATGAGCATTATTTCGTGCTCTGCAACATAACATATCGTCTTTATACAATTGATTAATCATGTCGAAGTGGACGTATCCAACCAAAAGTACATGGTAATTAATATAAGTCAATAACATCTTGTACACGTCTGATCTGAAATAGATGTTGGATGTTGTAGAGAGATGTATTGGGGATTGTTTTTGTTCTGGTCCTTGTGCTTCTAATGTGTAGTCGGTTTAAATACCTTTCTTCATTGCTTATGCAATGGAGGGTATGTATTGTGTTTATAAACTGTATATTAATTGGCATGGATTACAATCTATTTTGGGGGGGGGGGGGTCAACGTTATAAATATAAGTACGAATGAATAACATGAAGATACAAATATATGTCTAGTTAATAATATGTCCTTAACTCTAGCTTGGTGTATGATTCTGTACAGCTAATGTGTATCTTATTTGGATATTCTGCGCTTCTCAAATTTTATTGTCACTTACTTTAATATTGTACACTGCAGTACATCTGTACTGTGCATTCGTTTTCACTATTTATTATATATTTAATCATACTCGGGGTTTTTTCCGGGTTCTTAATGTATGTCTTTTGTCACTCAGTTATTAATTCACATTTTTTTAATTATGCTAATTTCACATATAGTTGCTTCTGATTTCAGTAGCACTTTCCATGCCACCTGCATATTTATACACACGATTCCTAAAGTATTCAATATAGTACAGCCCCTTCACTAAACTTATACAAGGCGATTTATGCATTAGAAAGAAGCTCGGGCACGTAGACTAAAACATTTTAAAACACTTGGATCTACTCACTGACAGTTCTTGCTGGGGTGCGGTGCGCATGTCCGCTGCGGCGGCTGGTTGCGATGCACTCCCCCTCCGTCTCCAAGGGCGCATTGCGCATGTCCGGAACTCCCGTCACGCGTCGGGATTCCGGATGTGTGCTGCCGTGCCGGGAGGCGGATGTGGGGTCTGCCTCGCTTCCGGTCGCTCCAGTGGTGATGCGCCGTCATGCATCTCACTAATCACATGTCATGGGGACTATTTAAGGGTCGTTTAAGGGAGCACATAGACACACAACCCCCTGAGGAAGCACCTGTGGCGAAACGCGCGTCGGGGTCTATGTGGAGGAGCGGACATTATCAACTCACTTGCTGACCATGGGTAAGGCTGGTGTCATGCTTATTGTTTTGTAAATACACTGTCACTTTACTTCATCCTCCTTTGTGTTTACATGCGTAATAGACTTATTACACACTCACTAGGTTGGAAATGTTCTCCTTGTGAGGGGAGGTATACACCACTCTATACAAACAACTGCATGCTACTTCGCTATCCCATGTAAACGTACCAGCAACAATATTTATTACTACTTCCGCCATTTCTTACTAGAGTCTTATCTTTTTGTACTTTTACATTGTTTGTGATATATGTTGAATAAAGGTTAAACAATTTTTATATATGAATTGGCTTCAACTGCTCTATTTTCTCGTGTTTAAACAATTCGTTTGGAGTTTTTAGAAAATCATAGGGGTCAACTTGAAGTAACATTTAGTTTTTATTTCATCACAATCGGATCACTCAATCAGAAGATATGCGAATTAAATGTTTTCAAAAATTCATCTGCATTGCATTAGTACAAGAACAACAAACACATGGAAACCATGGCAACCAATCACATTTTTACTTTCATTTTGTATTGTCTTGGAAAAATAGACACCAGTAGGTTGCTATGGGCAACTGCTCCAAATTTCATCTATACTGATTGTTATATAAGGGAGAGGTTGCAAACAATGGATGCGGCTCGGGTGATAGCATTTTTATACCCCGAATCCCCCTCATTCCAAATAATTTTCCCTTCAGTTTTAAACATTTTCCTGTCAGCTTATGTTACGCTATGACCATCAAGAAAGCGCAGGGCCAAATGCTGCGCGTTGCGGGCGTGGACCTCAGTGTCCACTGCTTTGCGCACGGCCAGCTCTATGTGGCTCTCTCCCGTGTTAGCAACTCCACCAATCTTTATGCTCACATCCCTGGTAGTTCTGCTGCTAACACTGTTTACAGGGAAGCGTTGTCGTATTTAACCTGACTACTGAAAGAAAACTATTTTTAATTGAAGATTGTTTACTGTCTTTGTTTTTTTTCACATTGTTTTGAGTATGGTCCAAGGCTAGGTGTATACTTATAAAAAACAGCATCGGCACGTTTTTCAGTGGTCTGCGCGTACAAAGTAGCAGGCACAGCTAGTATAAGACTAAGGGCTTATTTACACGAACGTGATATACGTCCGTGCAACGCGTGTGATTTTCACGCGTGTCGTACGGACCTATGTTAGTCTATAGGCCCGTGCAGACAGTCCGTGATTTTTGCGCAACGTGAGTCCGTTGCGTAAACCTCACGACATGTCCTATATTTGTGCGTTTAGCGCGTATCACGCACCCATTGTAGTCAATGGGTGCGTGAAAATCACGCATGCCACATGGAAGCACTTCCGTGGGACGAGCGTGATTTGCGCAACAGCTGTCAAACTATGACTGTAAACAGAAAAGAACCACGTGCTTTTCTGTTTACAAACATCCAAATGGAGTGTCATAATGATGGCGGCTGCGCAAAAAACATGCAGCCGCGCATCATACGGGGCTGACACACGGAGCTGTTAAATGCTTTTTGCGCACGCAAAACGGCACGTTTTTTGCATGCGCAAAACGCACACGCTTGTGTAAATCCCCCCTCAATCTGAATGAAACATTTGTTGGGGATTGCTAAAGCTCTTTGCTACCTACAATGTATTCATACAGGAATGTAATCAGCGTTCATTAATAATTTACAATGGAAATGGAAATACAGAGGAGGGTGGGAAATTATGAGGTGTTAATATGTTAAATTACTAAAACATTGTTAAATAATGATGTAATAATGTTATCAAATTGTGCCACAATCCAAACTAACCATGTCCCCTAATTATATACCTGGAAAGGTTTTTTGTTTTTAAGGAATCCTTTTTAAAGGGACCCTAAAGGTAAAGTTTATTCTTCTCTTTGCCTGCTGAGTGGATAGGCTCTTTCTGGTGTAAGGCTATTGCTGTCCCCTGCACTTTAATCCAATCAGGTGGTTCCCCTCTACTGCTCCTCCTCCCCTCTTACAATATGCACTTTTTACATTCATAGAGAGAAACTGCAGCTGTATGCCCCTTCTCCCTGTCTTCTGTATTACTCTAGTTGGATTTTAGGGGTTTCTGAAAATGTACTACTTACTATCTATTTAAAATGGAAATTGCAGGCTGAGAAGGGTGTACTACAGGCCGTTTGGAGGTGAGGAATTTGCCACTTTCCTCTAAAGTTGGACTCACATGTATTATGCACTCCTATGTAATGATTTATGCAATAAAAATTGTAAACAGCAGGCACATCATAAAAAAAAGAATGAGGAAAAAAAGAGTTTTTCTAATCCTTTAGATTATCGTTTCAATCATGAACCCTTTAATAGTCATCTATGGCTCTGTTCACATTAGTGGCATGTATTCCATTCTTAATGAAACCATGACAGCATTGCAGGACCCATTTTCAAGCAGACCCTAATGAATCTGGATGAATCTTATTGACTTATAAAGGGTCCATCTTGTTTTCATTGAGATACCTAGTATAGTACTGCAGACTATGATATTCCTGCCATCAAAAAGGAGCAGAAATCCGACATAGCAAGATTTAGCCATAGTATGAACATAATGTCAAGGTCTGTAGCAGATTTGAAGCCTAGTGGATAAAATTATCTGGCAGGGAGGTAATGATAGCAATATTAGTCAAGCAATAGTACAGGTTCGGTACACAGATAAGCGGCAACATGTTGCATCCTGACAGGGACGTCAGGAAACAATCCAAGTTTGGGACACAGATAAGTGGCAACAAATTGTAGCGTGAGGCAGAGATGTGTTCAGGAAACAATCCAAGTTCAGTACACAGATGAGCAGCTGAAGTTTATAGAGTTAGGCATAAAGGACTATAGGCAGCTAAATAGTTTGGCAATAAGGAAGTGCAAGGGCCCAGTGGTGTAACTACCGCTATAGCAGCCGTAGCGGCTGCTACGGGGCCCCGCGGCATGAGGGGGCCCGTGTTGTCCACCGGCACAGGCCCCCACCATGGCCGGAGGCTCCGCTAGCTGCCGCTATGGCTGCTACAGCGCGACGCCACTGAACACTACGGCAGAGCAGGGAGGTATATCCCCGCTCTGCCATTAAAGGGGTTGCTCCCACATAAGACATGTATCCCCTATCCACAGGATAGGGGATACATGTGTGATCGCCGGCAGCGATAGGGAGAACGGGGGACCGAAAGTCCCCTGAAGTTCTCCATGAGAAACCTCAGACTTCCGGGGTCTGTGTTGACAGCTCCGTAGAAATGAATGGAGCGCCATTCGCGCTTGTGCGCATGCGTGACCAGCGCTCCTTTCATTTTTATTGAGCTGCGCAGACTCCGGAAGTCAGAGGTTAGTCATGGAGAACTTCGGGGGACTTTCGGTCCCCCGTTCTCCTTATCAGTGCCAGCGATCACACATGTATCCCCTATCCTGTGGATAGGGGATACATGTCTTTTGTAGGACACACTATAGGTCAGAATTTTTTGGCGGGTTGGGGCTGCATGGCGTTACCTACAGGTGGGGCTGTATAGCGCTACCTACAGTGGGGGCTGTATAGCGTTACCTACAGGGGGGCTGTATGGCGTTATCTACAGGGGGGGTTGGTTCTGTATGGTGTTATCTACAGGAGGGGCTGTATGGCGTTATCTACAGGGGTGGCTGTATGGTGTTACCTTCAGGGGGCTGTATGGCGTTATCTACAGGGTGGGCTGTATGGCGTTATCTACAGGGTTGGCTGTATGGCGTTACCTACAGGTGGGGCTGTATGGCGTTATCTACAGGGTGGACTGTATGGCGTTATCTACAGAGGGGGCTGTATGCCGTTATCTGCAGGGGAGCTGTTTGGCGTTATCTACAGAGGAGGCTGTATGGCGTTATCTACAGGGGGGCTGTATGGCGTTATCCCAGGGGAGGGGGGGGGCCCGGGGAGGGGGGGCCTTAGTCAAAAGTTTTCTATGGGGCCCAGTCTTTCCTAGTTACGCCCCTGCAAGGGCCAGACTATTATAGTAAGCCAAAAGGCAACCAGGCATTCAGGGCAAGGAATCAAGAGAGGTAAAAGTCAAGCAAAACTAGACAACAGATTCAGCAGTGGAGCTGTCCAAAAGCACCAATTCGTTCAGTTCGAAGAGCTGCTGCCTGGGACACAGAAGTTTCTGAGTTAAAATCCTGAGACATGGCCTATAGCCTGTATATGTCTTCAAATAACTTGATGAAAAATGAAAATAGAGAGAGAAGAGAGAATGTTAGGGAAAGCAGTTGAATCATGGGAAGATGTATAGAAAAAGAAAGAAGACGAGATGGGAAAGCACTGGTTGTAGGGATAAGGTATACAGCTCCAGTAATGCTTTATATGTAAGGGAATATGGCTAAAATTGATAGACACTTCTGTTATCTGCTACTCCCCATTTACTGTCTACAGATGGTTTCTCCAACAGTGCAAAGATCTTTGAAGAATCTCTGAACACTATCCAATTATGGAAAGTATTATTGAACCTTTCACAAGTCATTATATGTTATTATAAATGATCATCTCTGCTATTCTCATTAGATTGAGTTCTTGCATCTATTGTAGCAGTGTTGCAATAGTTAGTCAGGCAACAAAGTTCTAGCCACTGCCCAAAAATTGCAGCAGGTATGGTTTAGAATAGAAACAAATTGTGTAGTATTGGGGCAGTCACTTTATGGCATATGGGTATGGCCTTATTTTCGAATGCCATGTTTATAAGATTAATTGCTCTTGCCTTGCTGCATCACAAACACAAATGTGACTGATAGGAAGTTTTTATAAGTCCAGGGGACACCTGTGCTAACTCGTCCGTATTTTAGAAAGTATAGATATCTGTTGGTGAAAAAGAGTGATATTCTAATCTTTTTTTGACGGCAGTATTTTAGGATTGGGGGTTTTGAGGAAATGTCAGAACATTGGCCTAATTTGCTTTCTGTTGGTGAGAAGTAAGGGTACAAAACTACATTACTCCCAATTTATCTACTTGACCACTGATGAAATTGTATTTTTCCAATCCATAATTTATTCAAATGATCATGACCTGTTTACGTTAATTTGTAACTAGAATCAGTGGGAAACTCTCCAGAGAAGCATATTCATGGCAAATGTGATTACTATCTATGAAATTATATTGTTAAACTGCAGTTCCTAAGGGTTAATTGAACTAAGATAACTCAAGGTAACCCCAATGAACTCTGACATGTGTGACAGCATGAGACACCATGGGCTAACTGTATAGACTTATCTGTAGGTTTTACCGTTTCTCTGAGATTTATAGCTATATACTAATGAATTCCTCTGTCAATTAATTCCAGATTAAGTAAAAATAAATGAGGTAATCAGGAGGATTTGCATCACGAAGTAAGAACATTGTGAACGAGTTCTTGATAATACAGTTAGTTACTGACATACTTTTGGTGGGACTTAAACACAGCAAATAATGAATAGAAATGGAGGTTCATTTTAAGATGCCCAAGGGGTTGTCACATTCCTGGCCCATATAGCAATAAATGAGTTTAAATTTGACACCAACAAAAACCATCATGATTCATAATCTTTTGTCTCCATATGTAAAAAGAAGAACAACTCAAAGGAAGTATATGGTGCCTTGAAGTGTTATGCACAAATCACATAGACAATATTCCATTTCTAAATCTGAATTAGGGTATATATTGACTGACAGGCTTAACACTGTGGGGGGAATTTATTAACATTTCTATGCTAGTTTTGCAAAAAGTTGTAAAAGGCCAAAAAGTCGCAATTTGTGCTTAAAATTGCTATGTTTGGGCTTTCTTCGCAGCCCTCTGCACTTTTGAAAAAGGTATGTGGCATACAAAAGTGTGTGAGGCCATCACGGTCCATCAAATTTATTACAATGTATGGCAGAGAACTGGCGCAATTATAGCAAAAATCTATGCCAGCTCCTAGGTGGCATAAATTTCACTCTGTGGGGCATAGCAAGGTAGAAGCCCGTGCCGGACCCTGGAACCTTGACCCCCAATCCGACTACCTCCCAAGTCCTCATCCCCGTTGTACAATGAAAAAGAAAAATATATGTGTACTCTCCTCACCGCTCCTCTCCGCTTCCCCCATCCGGGTCTCCTGAGGCCCCCTGAGCAGGCCACGATTCATACAAAGCACTGGCGCCGAGCATCATCAGGAAGTTGGATGTGACACAGCACTCACTTACTCCAACCAATTGGTTATTAAGTGGGGCATAAGATAGTCCTCATAAATCTCCCCCTGTGATTTATCTTTCACAGGGCATGTGGGAAGAATGCTGTCATATGTCCTAGGCAACTAATACCTTCATCACTATAACTTTTATTGGCTATGTTAACCATTGCAACCAATTTTCTTTACTGAAGTGGATCTATTTCTTGAGCTTTCACAATAGGTACTGAAACCTATTTATATAACAACATATAGATACATATGTCCACTCTGCCTTTAAATGGTCATGGACACCTTTGCAAGCATTTTATTTTATTTTTCCGATGCATTTAAAGTTGGATCAACTTTGTGTTATGTCCACGGTCGCTGTCCGCTGGCATATCCCACTTACCGGGACCCGCGACCGCAGGCCTCTGGATCCTGGCCGCCGTCTCCTCCCACAGAGGTGCCAACACACAATGCTCTCTCCTCCTGCTACTGCCTGTAGGGTGTGTGGACTCATTCCAGCCTTAAAGGGCCAGCGTGTGCACCAGGAAATTCACCCCAAGCCAATACCAGCATACCCGTGACTTTAAAAGGAACCCTGCCTATTTGCACTTTGCCTGAGCAATGTTGTGTTTTACCAGTTTTTGTCATGCAAATAATTCCTTAGCTGTATCCTGTGTCTCGTATCCTGCATCCAGTATCTGAGTCCATTTGTCCGAGACGACTTCTGTGTTCAAGTCCATTGTCCGAGACGACTACTGTGTTCAAGTCAAGTGTCTGAGACGACTTCACCATCTGTGTCCGGTGTCCTTGACAAGTCCATTGTCTGAGACGACGTCTATGTTCAAATCCATTGTCCGAGACAACATCTGTGTTCAAGTCGAGTATCCGAGACAAGTTCCAATTGTCCAGCACAAGCCAGCTACCGATAGTCCGGCACAAGCCTGCTTCTGATTATACGGCACAAGACAGCAACTTGGGTACTTTCTCCCTAGTGATTGTCATTGACATTTTCTCAGCTGATTCCCAACTACGGTGGAGCGGCCCAGTGGGTCCACATACCCCATGGCCGTGACACTTTGCAAATAGTCTTACTTAACTGGTTCCCGACCGCTAGCTGTATTTTTACGGCCAGCGGTCAGGGTCCTTAAAACCCGAGCCATAGACTTTTTACGGCTCGGGTTTTAACTTGCTGCCCGCACGATCGGGCAGCTGAATGTCGGGTCTCTGGCTGTCAGTGACTGCCGGGGACCCTGAGGAGAAGATAGAAGCAGCTTTCGTTGCTTCTGTCTTCTCTGATGTCTTTTTACACAGCGCTCAATGAACGCTGTCTCTATTCCTCCCGGTGATCATGTGACTGGTCACATGATCGCCGGGTGCCGTTACTGACAGACTGCTGCTGGGTCTTACTAGACCCAGCACAGCCCAGTTAGTGACAATCGTCACTATGAGAGGGCTGATTTCCCCTGTAACTGGGGCTGCTGTGCAGCCCCAGTTACAGTGGAAAAACATGGTGTAAAAGAAAGAAAAAAAATATATAAAGTTCCCCAAAGGTCTTTTTTCACCTTTAAGGGAAAGACCATAGTAATAAAAAAATAGTAAAGTAAAGTGCAAAAAAAAATTAAATAATAAATACACATAAAATACCCACCCCAAAAAAAAAACGTCCCCCCCGCCAATCATTGTTGTAACGCTAGCGCTGACCCAATTACCCTAATATAGACATGTAATATATTAAAATTTACGGTAGACAATGACGATCACAAATAAAAGGTCTATTTTAGGGTAAAACTATGTTATTACCAAAAAAAATAGCTGAAACGTAAAAAAGCTTATTTTTTTACTATTATTTTCAAACTTTATGAATAAAAATTCTAAAATAGCAAAAAAGGTGTGTATAAAAATAACAATAAAGAAACTTGCATTGTCTACAGAAAAAATGTCGCAAAAATCACGTCGTTAGCCCAACAAATAAAAAAGTTATAGCCATTTAACTAACACGTGCTAAAAATGGCTAAACGGTGTCTGGACCTGAAGGCGCAAAATAGCCCGATTCTGAACTGGTTAAAAATGTCCCATTGTTCTTTTTCATTTGTCCATTGTTCTTCCCTTTCATCTTCTTGCTAACCTATCGAATGTACATGAGCAAAAAGGAAGGGACAGATGAGAGGGAGTATGGCTGCAGGATTCAACTACATAGAGTTGTGTCATGACGCCCCATATTCATTAAGATTTCTTCAATCTGACATGTGATTATACAGAAATTCTGATAGTTTAACGCTTTATCATGCTACAGAAATCAAGATAAATTAGAATCACACAAAACCAGAGGCAGAAAACTGAGAAGAGAACCAACTATCAGGGTTAGCTCCAGGTTTATGTGGGCCCTTGGGTGATAGTCTTAGTGGGCCTTTTTGTGGGGTGTCACACGCGGCAGTAAAACTACATGTATTGTAGATAATGCCAAAGATTTCACTTGATTTGTGTGCAGAAAATATTTAGCTGCATGTGGATGAGAATTGTTAAATCTCATCCACTTGCCTGCAACAGTCTTAAGCTGCGGATTTTCTGCCCTAAATTTCCGCTCATAAATACATTACCAGAACCAAACTCATATCATAAATACAGCACCAGAACCAAGCTTATATTATAAATACAGCACCAGAACCAAGATCAGTACATATATAAAGCACGACAATCAAGTTTAGTACATATACAACAATACAGCACCAGAACGAAGCCCAGTACATAAAATACAGCACCATAACTAAGCTCAGTACATATATGTAATACCAGCACAAATACAGCTCAGTACACACATCATTTGCAATTTCAGTTTAAACCTTTCAGGACAAAGCCATTTTTTGTTTTTAATGTTTTCGTTTTTCACTCCCCGCCTTCCCAGAGTCATAACTTTTTTTATTTTTTCATTAATGGAGTGGTGTGAAGTCTTATATTTGTGGCAGGAGTTGTAGTTTCTATTAGTACTACATAATGTACTGGAAACTGAAAACAAATTCTTTGTCGCGTAAATTTGAAAAAAACCTAATTGCTCCGTTCTTTTATTTTGTATGTTTTACTGCTTTTACAAAGAAACAACTATTTGTTAAACTAAATTTTTTTGTGCCACCACATTCTTAAAGCCATATTTTTTTTTAATTTTTTCATTGATTGATCGATGTTAGAGCTTATTTTTGGTACATACAACTTATTGATCACTTTTATTACATTTATTTTGAGCGCTACGGTAACCAAAAAACAGCGATTCTGGTTTTAATATATTTTTTAATGTCTTGTACACCACTGAACTTTATTTAACTTGTTTTTATCACTGTTTTTAGATCACTGGTTCAATACACTGCAATACTAATGTAACGCAGTGTACTGTTATTTTTACAGGCTTCTGTTTAGGCAGAGGCAGAAAGAAGGCAGACCAGGGGCCGTCATTAGGCCATCGGGCTGCCATGTCAACCATCGGCACCCCGCAATGGCAACGCAGGAGGGGCGATAGGCTGTCAGAGGGGACCGCCCCTCTTTTTAACGTGTGAGATGCCGCGGTCGCTATTGACCATGGAATTGGAGTCATTAAATTGCCAGGAACAATACACTATCTGTTTCTGGCCATTAATGCGAGGTGGCAGCTGTAATACACAGCTGACACCCACAGCGTATGGAGCAGGCTCAGCGTGTGAACCCGTTAAATACTTCACCTTCCAAACCAGAACGTGAAGTTACGTCCAGGTGCGTGAAGGGTTTAACCCCTGCCGTATAAGCTTGTACGGTGTAAAACTACTGTGTTATGGAATCACCAGTTGAGTAATTTCCAGGGTGGAAGTTTATGAAATTGTTAGGTGAGTGGTTCCCCAAAGGCAGCTGGAGACTGTCAGGAATGAGCGTGCAAATAGATACGCAACCCCAAATCCGTCACAACTCTGATCAACAGAATCTAAGGCTACTCTATGGTTTTCGCCAGAGCCCACCGCAAGGCATGTTGGATTTTGCAGCATTGAACCCAGGTTGTTTTAACAGAGTTCGGTGTTGGATAAGAAGTGCAATGTAGGCGATACCAGAGCAGATAACAAGATAGCCCGAGGGTAAACAGAAAGTCCAAATCACAAAGCTAGTGGATATCAGGGATTGCAGAGGTCAGAACCAGCCGGGAGCAGAAAATCCAAATCAGTAGGCAAAGTGTAATCCAGGGACAAGCCGGGGTTCCAAAAAGTGCAAATATTCAAAGGTACAGGGTATAGTCAGTAGCTTGATCAAACACATGGAAACTAGAAAAATCACAAGCAAAGAAAACAGAACCAATCGAGATTTAAATACTCCACCCTTCAATCTGATAAGAAGAAAGACAGAGAAGTGGAATAGGCTCAACACCTAAAACCAGAACCGCCCAGAAGCTGGACTAGTAGTCATGATAATCTTAAAGGGATGGTCATTTCCTAACAGTACCCCCCTCTCTAAGAGGGGCCACCCGACCCTTAAACCTCGGACTAGGTTTCAAAGGAAACTTCAAAGGAAGGACTAAACTAAACGGTTAGCATGTACTGAATAAGCAGGAACTCAAGTTTGTTGGCCATGGCAACTGGAGGTCTATTGAAGGCCTCCAGTTCTGACATCAGTGCCTAAAACATATGTACATTAAACGTACACGTCTTTTTAACATGAGCCTATGGGCGACATTGGATGACGGATGGCATCCGTCGGAGATAAAAGTTTATTTCCCCATCTTTGTTTAACACTTCATGCCACACATCTGTGTATATGTCAGGTTTAGAGATAAATTAATGGAGGACATATCTGTCCCCCAAAATGGCACCAATAAAAACTACAGCTTGCCCTGTAAAAACTAGTTTTCACACTGCTCTATCGATGGAAATATTTAAAAGTTATGGTTCTCAGAATATGGAAAAACAATAAAAAAAATTATCAAATTATTTTTTCTCTGTAAAGTAGTACATCCTAAAAAAAACATTTACATTTAATTTTGCCGTAATCACATTGATCCGCAGAACATGTCATTTTTTAAAGGGGTTATCCGCGGACCAAAAATAGAATTTCAGTAATATATTTATGTGAAACTAAGTAACATACTAATATACTTTAATTAAAAATTCTGTACTAAATGGTGCAGTTCAAATCTCATCAATTATTCAGGAAGTGCTGAGCTTTTCTAATAATGATGACGCTCCGACACGGCCCCACGTGACTGAGGTCTTGCTTTATGTGCTATTCGTGAACATGACCGCAAGGGGCTATCACATTGCCTATTGCTTGAGTCCCGAGCAGAGCATCAGCTAGCGCTTTGCTTGGGACTCTAGCACTACTCCCGACGTCCATATTTGGTCAACTCAGGGGTTGAATGAAACAAATAATATTGATATGTTTGTGAACCTGGTGACTAGAGAAATAGAACAATTGGGCACGAACAGGGAACTACAACAACACCGTAGCAACCTGACAGCAGAAGAGATCACTGCACTACGTAACCTTGAGGGGGACAAAACAATAATAATCAAACCTGCAGACAAAGGGGGAAATCTTGTAGTGATGGAGGTGCAGGTATACAAAGATATGTGCCAACGCATACTATCTGTACAAAGTAATTACTGCACTTTAGCTAATAACCCAATAGACAATCATAGTGGGGAACTCCTCAACATGCTGCAAAAGGCCTGGAGAGACAAACTGATCAGCAAAGAGGAATTCGACTTTATGAGCCCCAACCACCCACAGATTCCGACCTTTTATAGTGTACCGAAGATACACAAAGGTATGAACCCCCTCAAAGGCCGACCAATAGTATCCGGTATAAATAGCCTTTTACAGAATGTCAGTACGTACGTAGACAATGTACTACGGGACTTCGTCTATGCCCTACCATCATATCTGAGAGACACTACAGACATCCTTAAGAGACTAGAGGGCTTGGAGATTCCCCCAGGAGCCATGTTGGCAAGTTTAGATGTAGAAGCACTGTACAGCTCCATCCCTCATGCCCAGGGATGTGAGGCTGTACGATGCTTTCTTGAAACTCGGGGCAACCAATTCAAGGCCCATAACGAGCTTATTCTCCACATGCTCGATTTCATCTTGACAAAAAATATATTCTTGTTTGGAGGCAAAATGTTTCATCAATTGAGAGGGACGGCTATGGGCAGCCCTTGTGCCCCTAGTTATGCCAACCTATATTTGGGTTGGTGGGAGGACCAGGTTGTGTTTGCTGAAAATCTTGCTTCAGCCACCTCGCCCATTTTATTATGGGCGAGATTCATAGATGATATATTCATCATCTGGAATGACACAGTTGAAAATTTCAATAAACTGGTTAACACTCTTAATATCAATGGTTTAGGGTTATTCCTCACGTCTGAGATACATGAGGCATCGATCAATTTCCTTGACATTACAATCTTTAAAAGCGAATCAGGTCAAATAACCACCACACTCTATCGCAAAAGTACAGCCACCAACAGCCTTCTAGCATGGGATAGCCATCATCCCATCCCCCTAAAACAAGGGATCCCTAAGGGGCAATATCTGAGGTTAAGGAGAAACTGCTCCGATCTTGGTGACTTCATGAGCAAATCCAAACAGCTCAGGAAAAGATTCCAAACAAGAGGATACCCGGAGAAAACCTTGAGACAGGCTTACCAACATGCGCTGTCGAATAACAGAACAAACCTATTGATCCCACAGGCTATCACCAAGGTAGAAAAGAATGAGAATAAAGTCAGGATGGTGGGCACTTACGATGTCAGACATGAGGAAATCAGGGGCATTTTCAGGAAATACTGGGAAATCTTGAGAGCGGATGGTGACCTCAGTAAAGCAGTGGCACCTTATCCACTAATTACATTCCGAAGAGGAAGAAACCTCCAAGACCGCCTCGTGCATAGCCACTTCACCGAGGAATTCCCTCGAAAGGACTGGCTACCTGACCGACCAGTAGGAACCTTCCGGTGTGGATCATGCAGGGCTTGCCAGCACGTAACAATAAGCAAAAACTTCTGTAGTACATCCACTGGGCAAGTGTTTTCCAATAGAGAATTTGGAAACTGCAAGACCAAAGGAGTAGTGTATATGGCCACATGCTCTTGTCCACTCAACTATGTGGGAAAAACCATCAGAGAGTTCAGAAGAAGAGTCCTGGACCACATAGGAAATATGAGACGGAAAGAGGACACATGTTTGGCGAGACATATGAGAGAAGCACATGACAACAGGGAGGCGGAGATCTCTTTTCAAATAATAGAGGTCATCAGACCATCTAGTCGTGGAGGAAATTTGGACAGACTTCTTCTCCAAAAAGAATGCCGTTGGATATATAGGCTGCAGACCTTGAGTCCTCAGGGCATAAACGACTATATGTCATTCACCAGCTTTATATAAGATACAAAGTCAGTATTGTGGACTCATAAGGTGGAGATCTAGACTAACAGCAAATACAGTACGAAAGGACTGATAGTCTAATTACTGTAATCGGCACACAAGAACGTCCGAGCATTTACACTAGATAGAATTACGTGACTATACTGGGATGCACGCCCCAAAGAAAAGAGAGGCGAAACCCATTAATCTGCCTGGCTATAAATATCCAGTAACTAGAACAGCTCAACATACAAAAATAAAATAAAACACTAATTCTTAGCCAAGTACATGTCTATATAGAGTACAGCATTGTGGTATCATAAAGTGGAGATACAGACTCACTTCACATGCAGAATCAATCTCCTAAGAAGGACTGTACTCGCCACATAATATGTCCAAACATGTACATTAGGCATTTCAATGTGACTGAACTGGGGTGTATGTCCCAAAATAAAGGGAGGTGACACTTATTGATCCTTTTGTCCATCAACAGAAAGTAACAAGAACGTCCAGTGAAGCCAGTTTGCTGTTCTGTAATAATAATAAACCTGCTCACACAATATACATGTGTAATAAAACTCACAGATTTCTAATTTGCACCCCAGTTAGCAAGTGCAGCAAAGCCTAAGGAGATAACATGGCACTCTGTAAACAGGCATGCAGAACAAACCACTCCAGGCCCCTCCCATGGCTCTGACGTCGGGGAGTATGGGGGAGACCTGTACACTAGTTTCTAGTGCATCCGTCAGGCCAATCAACCCCATCCACGTCACACTGGGGCAGGGGTCTCCTGACCGCTGTGATTGGTCCCAGACGGACGAGCCCCTAGATAGGGGGAGTGAGTTTGCTGGGAGTGCCATGTCTCTTGATAGGCTGGCACATTACTATGGGGGTGGACTCTACACTTTAAATTGTGCAGCGTCCTGCCGCCAAATGCGGCTAGCAAACACAAGCGACGTCAGACATCACTGAATGTCTCCTTATGCCATTGTATGCTAATTATCCAACAAACAATATAATACTTACCTACTGCAGGCCCCTGAAGAATTGCGGCAGACATCAGTAATAGCAAGGAAACGCGTAGGGCAAACTCAGTGACAGATTGGAAGGAGGAAGTAGCCCTTATAAGGGCTTAGAAGCTGACAGCTGCACTAGCTGAAAAACATTGTCTAACAGCTTTAGACAGTGCAGCTACCGAGTCTAAGCACAAGAGTGAGTCCAGTGACAGACTGGAACGAGGAAGCAGCCCCTAGGGGGACTTAGAAGCTAGCAGCTGCACCAGCTGATATACACTGGCTTACAGCCTCAGACAGTGCAGCTACCGAGTCTCAGCACGAGAGTGAGTTCAGTGACAGGAACGAGAAAGCAGCCCTTATAAGGGCTCTGTAGCTGATAAACACTGACTCACATCCCTAGATAGTGCAGCTATCCAGACTCAGCACAACAGCAGCAGCCCCTGTAAGGACTTAGCAGCTGATAGCTGCATCAGCCAACACAGGCTGATATCCATACAAAGTGCAGCTATCCAGTCTCAATACAATAATATAGATGCAACAGACGGAGGACACACTCCAACAGCATCTATCAGGCTGAATATTTATACCAACGGGGAGATATCCCTGGGGGTATTTAAGCTCATATTCGGACAAACTTTGCACAACTTGGAATAAAAAACATAAAATAACAAAAACAAAATATATATACAAAATATAACAAACAAAAATAAAAATAAAACCAAGTATAATAAAGCAACGTTATGTTCGGCTGACACAAACTGTGAGCTTATGGGTATCCACCCGAATTTTTCCAATAAATCACTGAAACCATAGTGGCAAAGAAAGCGCATCAACAGTTGAACCTGATAGTTGAAATATATTTTTTGCAATCTGTGCTGTGCATCTGACACAGGCAGATCGCAATTTGGAAATATTGCAATGATACTGGCACTTTAAAAATATATATATCCCTAAAGACATAAACCAGTGAAACTCAGGGGTTTGCTATCGCTGGAGTCCCCGAGCAGAGTATCATCTGATGCTCTGCCTGGGGACTTCACAACTTCTGCCCACATCATTGTCACTGTCCATATATGCACAATGATGTTGGCAGCAGTACTGGACTCCCCGAGCAGAGCATCAGCTGATGTTCTGCTCCGGGTCTCCAGTTCTGTTGCCAACGTCACTGTCCATATATTGACTGTGACAGTGACGTGGGCAGAAGTCCTGGAGTCCCCAAGCAAAGCATCAGCTGATGCTTTGCCTTGGGACTCCACAACTTCTGCCCACGTCATTGTCACTGTCCATATATGGACAATGACGTTGGCAGCAGTACTGGAGTCCCCGAGCAGAGCATCAGCTGATGCTCTGCTGCAGGACTCCAGTACTGTTGCCGACGTCACTGTCCATATATGAAAATTGACGTGGGCAGAAGTCCTGGAGTGCCTGAGCAAAGCATTAGCTGATGCTCTGCTTGGGGACTCCAATACTGCTGCCGACGTCATTGTCCATATATGGAGAGTGACAATGACGTAGGCAGAAGTTGTGGAGTCCTCAGGCAGAGCATCAGCTGATGCTCTGCTCAGGGACTCAATCGATAGGAAACCTCATGAATTGACCAATTATGGACGTTGGGAGCAGTGCTGGAGTCCCAGGCAAAGCGCTAGCTGATGCTCTGCTCGGGAATCAAGCAATAGGCAATGTGACATCCCCTCGTGGTCATGTTCACGAACAGCGCATGACGTAAAAGCTCAGTCACGTGGGCCGTGTCGGAGCGTCATCATTATTAGAAAAGCTCCAGCACTCACTGAATTATTGAACTGCACCGTTTTTGTACAGAATTTTTAATTAAAATATATTAGTAAGTTACTTAGTTTCACATAAATATATTATTGCAATGCAATTTTTGGTCCCCGGATAACCCTTTTAACACCGTAAATACAGAAACCCAAGAAACAATGAAACAATCACAGTTTTTTTGCTATTCCACCCCAGAAAGATTTTTTTCAGTTTTCTACTACACTATATGGTACATTAAATGGTACTATTAAAACTACAAGTTGTTCTGCAAAAAACAGGCCTTCATACAGCTATGTCTATGGAAAAATATAAAGGTTATAGCTCTTGGGATGAGACTATGAAAAAAAAAAAATGGAAATTGGCTGCTTCTCTTTTGAAGTTTTATATACTATAAATTTCTGACCATCTGATGATCTAGAATATTTGATAGTCCAACACCTACCAGCTCCTTTTAATGTCACAATAAATGCATTTTCTGTATGTTGGAAATTTTGGGATAATTGTTGGATATATTTTAACGCTAACATTTTACGATTATGAGGTATTCTAATACAAATATGATCATCTGAATCTATGCAAGACATGTAAGTAAATAATACATTGCTGAATGTTGTTGTGACGTTTAAATGTGCGGTACAGTCTATGTGCACTGCAATGCTTTGTAATGAAACTCGTAGATCAGATTTGTGAATGTCTGGTATAAACCCTGGTAAAATGGCAGCACAGGGGTTTACAGACAAAAAGGTGCATCACATTTAGTCAGATATATGTTACATAATAGGCCTGTCTTCAATATTGATTTGACAGCTACATGTTTTAGTGTGGTAGTTAAAGAAAAATGTCATGATTTATTATGTCATTTAAGTTGACTTTGCAATAATATATTACATTGGGATTACTCAGCCAAAGCTATTAACAACATATATTATCTATTGGCATTCATTTAAACAATGTTTATACTCAATTTCCAAGTTTTCAATTGTGGTCATTTCTCTAAGGATATGGATGTTTATAGGTAGCGTAAGATCTGCTGCACTGTGAACTCTAAGGGCCTCACATAGTTTAAAATAAAAGTTTCCTTTCTGTCCATACTGACCGACCAGAATCCAAAGTTCTTCATCAGACGGCTGCATCCAAGCTAAGATACATTTCAGCCTGACTTTGAAATATGAATCCAGTGATGGACAAAAATATTGTCAGATGTAGCTGCCTACTGCTCCATTTTAATAAAATGTAATTATTATTATTGAATGACCCCACCCCTAATTTAACCAACCTGTATTATATATTGTATATATTTTCCTTTTTCTTGTTTTTTAATATCGCAAATGGCGTGGTAAGGAATTATTTTCCATTTTTGTATCTCAAGTGAGTTCCAATGTCCTGAAATATTCCACTTTAATGACGAGTCTTCAGGGACACTCTATTGTTTGTTAGAAACAAGCTGTAGTAAGAGCAATACTTTTTAGAAGTGTTTGAAATACAAATACACAGTTTAAAGTCCTACTTTTCAGATAAAGCTTTTCCAAAGTAAATAAATTATATTGCCTTCATATAAATAAAAAGAAAGGAGCAAAGAAGAACATGAGCATAAATTACTTGTGCAATTCATCACAAATAGTTGACACTTCAATCTAATCCAGCAAATGAAAATAGTGAAGTTTATAGAGTTGTATGAAGTAGGCAATTTAAACATCCTATAGCACAAGGTCATCTGAAAATGAATTCGGGAAGATGTCCCTTTTTATTCCTTTCTCCTTCCGAATCTATCAAATGGAAATGAGCCACACCATGTCACTGACAGAGCCAATGTCCATTCATGATTAGCATAGCTAGTGGTCCGAGGTCCCCGTGTTCTACATGTCTTGACAAGACATAACATTTAAAGAACACCAAGGAAGTTCTGGTGAGATTTTACAACTTACTTAAGATATAGAGCACCTATAACGGAGAATCTAACTTCATGCAAAACTATATATAGCATGGTATTGTATAGGGAAGGATAATATGCATTGAGACTGGTTTGCTCATAATTTACATTTTTGCATGACATATTTAGGCTTCACAATGTCTTCTGGGTATAATTTATAGTGACAGTAGGGGAATGTTCATTAACGTAGATGACAGCACAGAGCCTTGATGTATATTTTTTTGCCATGTGTTCTTTTATCAATTATATGGTCCTACTAAGCTCTATAAAATATCAAGAAAGCATTATTTATGTTGTGTCCAGTCACCTCCTCTCTTTATACTCATCTTACTTGTCAGCTTCTTTGTAAAGCATGTTAAATGTAAGGCTCCCAACCCATATCAAGGTGTCCTAAAAATCAATGTTCTTTACAGCTTTATATCTTCATAAGTTCATAAATGGCACTTTCAAATGTTAAACCATTCGCCTTCATAGTTCCCTATTTTTTTTTTTGCAAGATATCAAATATTCCCTTGAAGGCAAACTGTCACCAATACAGGCCTCTTTCTTTTATATCATCTTACAGATGTCTTGATAAAAGTGAACTAGTAGTTTTGTATCTCATGGCTCGATGTGCAGGCCTTAGGGTATGTTTACATGGCTTATTTTCAGCCGTTTTTCGGGCTGTAAACGGCCGAAAAAAGGTGAAAAAAATCAGAAGCAGAACACCTCCAAACATCTGCAGATTGATTTCAATGGGAAAAACGGCGTTCTGTCCTGACGGGGTGTGTTTTTACACGGCCACTTTGAAAAAACGGCGTGTAAAAAAAATGCCCCGTAAAAAGAAGTGCATTTCACTTCTTAAGCCATTTTTGGAGCGGTTTTTGATTGACTCTATAGAACAACAGCTCCAAAAATGGCTCTAAAAAACGCAGCGAAAAACGTGAGTTTGCTTAAAAAACATCTGAAAGTCAGGAGCCGTTTACCCTTAAAAACAGCTCCATATTTTCAGAAGTTTTTTGCTAAGTGTGTGAACATACCCTTATTGTTATATTTAAGGCATTTAAATGGGTTTTCTGACTAAGACAAAGTTGTTGGGGAAATCAGCTGATCACCATGATCAGCTGTATGATAAGAAATGCTGCTTCTGCCCACCAAATGAATCATTTGCCCACCAAATGAATCATTTTAAGCATGGTATGCATTGAATCTTTTCCATTTGTAGGGCACTCACAATATTAGCGTCCTCTAGTAAATCATGCAGACTCCTTGGGCAGTAAATGATCAGGCAAGTAGAAATAGAACCTAACCTGCAGTGACAATTTAGCAATGACTAAGGGCACACAAGCTTGAAATATTTGCCAGAAGCATAACTATAGGGGTACAAATTTTGCGGTGGTACCTGGGCACTAGGTTCTGTTTGGGGCCCAGTGGCCCTCTGCCATTTAAGGAAGTATCAGTGTATTGTGACATCACTGTGGTCCTCAACATTTAGTTGTGACATTGTGATGTTTGTTACCTGTTCTGTGACATTATCCCCTTTCTGTGACATCACTGTGCTTGTTATTCCCATACTGTCACAACACTGTGTACAATAACCATAAATGAAGTAAAAATAGACAGCACTCACGTCTTGATGCAAAAAAAAAAAATCAATGCAGTCGTTTTAATGCGGTCGTGCAATGTTTTGGCTCAACAGCCTTCCTCAAGCACGGAAAAAGAATGTTGAGATGAAAAGTTGCACAACCGGATTAAATTGACTACATTTCTTTTTTGCATTAAGACCTGAGTGCTGTCTATTTTTATTTATTTTAGGATATTATATTGGAGTCAGTTGGACAGAGCCCCTTTTAAGACTTGCACTACGCATACTATTGAACTTTGGCTATAGATGCTGTGAATTTTCCTTTTTCTATGTACTATAACAATGAAAAAACATTATTTCACAGTGTTTATTATCCATGTACTGGGGCATTACCTTGACTATTATTCCTGTGCTATTACTTCACTTTGGTAATTTACCCTGTGCTATGACATTACTCTGTTTGTTTTTCCTGACACTTCTGACTCTTTTCTTTGAGATTTCTAGCAAGTGAAACGAAATCTCGTTTACCTCCATAATCTCGTGAGTTTTCGCTTCCCTTGCCGGAGTCTCACAGAAAAGATTCCGAAGTGTCAGGATTCTGAATACACATGACGTCCAGGCTGGATGATCATGTGTATTCATTATCAGGACACTTGATTAACGTTAATCTCTGTTTATGTGGCTGCACATCGCTGCTGTGTAAATCAATGGAGATGAGTGTATGATGCTGACTGGTCACTGATTGGTCAGCGTCATACATGTAAACACGCCCAGTTAAAAACACAATACACGCCCATGTCTCCGATGTCTTTTTACACAGCGCTCAATGAACGCTGTGTATAGGAATAGAGACAGCAGCAGCGCCACTGTCTCTATTCCTCCCGGTGTTCATGTGACTGGTCACATGATCACCGGGTGCCATTACTGACAGACTGCTGCTGGGTCTTACTAGACCCAGCACAGCCCTATTAGTGACAATCGTCACTATGAGAGGGCTGATTTCCCATGTAACTGGGGCTGCTGTGCAGCCCCAGTTACAGTGGAAAAACATGGTGTAAAAGAAAGAAAAAAAATATATAAAGTTCCCCAAAGGTCTTTTTTGACCTTTGGGGGACAGACCATAGTAATAAAAAAATAATAAAGTAAAGTGCAAAAAAAATGTAAATAATAAATACACATAAAATACCCACCCCAAAAAAAAACGTTCCCCCCCGCCAACCATTGTTGTAACGCTAGCGCTGACCCAATTACCCTAATATAGACATGTAATATATTAAAATTTACGGTAGACAATCACGATCAGAAATAATAGGTCTATTTTAGGGTAAAACTATGTTATTACCAAAAAAAATAGCTGAAACGTAAAAAAGCTTATTTTTTTACTATTATTTTCAAACTTTATGAATAAAAATTCTAAAATAGCAAAAAAGGTGTGTATAAAAACGATAAAAAAATGAAACCTGCATTGTCTACGGAAAAAATGTCGCAAAAATCACGTAGTTAGCCCAAAAAATAAAAAAGTTATAGCCATTTAACTAACACGTGCTAAAAATGGCTAAACGGTGTCTGGTCCTGAAGGCGCAAAATAGCCCGGTCCTGAACTGGTTAAGTAACACTTCTGGTAATCCTACCTGTTGTACTCATGCCTATATTCAAATAAAGGTGGAATGTTTTTATATGGTACAGTAAAGCTGGGTTCACACAGAGTTTTTTGCTGAGTTTTTTGGCCCGGAAACCGCTCCGCAAAACTCGCCAAAAAACGGCCGAAAATGGCTCCCATTGTTTTCTCTCGCGAGCAGTAAAACCGGCTCGCGGGAGAAAGAAGGGACATGCCCTATCTACGCGCGATTACGCCTCTGACCTCCCATTGACATCAATAGGAGGCAGAGAAAGCGTATTTTGCTCCGTTTTATACCCGCGTCGCTCAATGGCCGCGGGCGAAAAAACGCCGCAAAAATCGGCGTACCGGCAGAGAAAAATCTGCCTCAAACTTCCAAATTGAATTTTGAGGCAGATTTTCCACCTGCAAAAAACTCTGTATGAACCCAGCCTAAGAGTGCCGATTGGTTTATACTTCTACACATAATGTAGCTAGCCAGTGGTTGTGTTACTGCCTTTGGAAGAGGATAATGTTGGGAAGCCCAGGAAGGGTTGCTGCTGCTGAGCCCAAAACTACTATCGATTGAATTGTCCCTATCGTTTACATATGTGTGAGTTGTTAGGCTGGGTTCACACAACCTATTTTCAGGCGTAAACGAGGCGTATTATGCCTCGATTTACGCCTGAAAATACGGCTACAATACGTCGGCAAACATCTGCCCATTCATTTGAATGGGTTTGCCGACTTACTGTGCCGACGACCTGTAATTTACGCGTCGTCGTTTGACAGCTGTCAAACGACGACGCGTAAAATGACTGCCTCGTCAAAGAAGTGCAGGACACTTCTTTGGACGTAATTTGAGCCGTTTTTAATTGAATTCAATGAAGAACAGCTCAAATATACGGCCGTCAAAGACGCCTCGCATAATGCGAGGGGGAGCAATTACGTCTGAAACGACGGAGCTGTTTTCTCCTGAAAACAGTCTGGAATTTCAGACGTAAAAGGCAGCTATCGTGTGCACATACCCTTAATGTTGGATAATGTGAACCATGCAATGTGTAATGTAATAATTTTTCTATTGATTTGCTTGTACATTTGGGGAACAGCAGTATGGTACAAATAAAATTATGAAGTAATTTGACAGGGCAGAGCTTAAAGGGAACCTGTCACCAGCATTTCACTTGTTGAACTTTACTTATCCCTAACTGGCGGCTGCTATCAAAAGTTCATTGCCGTTATCCCCTCTCCTAAACTCCTCCTGCGACTGCAAATAATGGTCTGCAAACATTCCGCGCCTTTTATAGTAATAATCCGGTGTTCCTTTGTGCGCACACACCAGAAGAGGACATCAATGTACAAGTGTGGGATTTAGTGTGCTGGGTAAAGGCGAGGAGCTGTCCATCAAAAGTAAGGAGGCGGGAAAAACTCGGAAAGACTTGAGGAATGAAGATTTGACTCTTTTCAAACGAAGATTTGACTCTTTTCAAATGAAGATATGACTCTTTTATGCTCATTAGCATACAGTGTGGAACACTAAAAAGCTGAATACTAAAGCTACAGAGCCGACTAAGAAGACAATTATAGGTTATATAGAAATGATTTTTCACCCACTACCACTCGGTAGTGCTGGCATAATAGGTCAAATGCTGGTGACAGGTTCCCTTTAAAGGGGTTTTCCACCTTCTGACAACTGATGACCTATCCACCAGATAAGTCATCAGTATATCATGGGTGGCCTGCGGGCACCGGATGTTATGGCACATAGTGCTATGTACGGAGCCGGAAGCAGTTGGCTCCGTACACAGCATAGCGGCCGTGCTGCAGAACTGCAGGTCTATTCCTATTTACTTGAACAGTACTGCTGCTCGGCCACCTGGGGTGAACCTAGCCCCTTTGCTGCCTGATGCGAACTATAGAAAGGCGCCCCCCCCAATTCTATCCGAGTAACCCCAGCCGAACGTTCTGACTTTCTGCTTAGTTCATCGGCCCAGCGCGGATGGCATGATGCAGTGACATAATCGCGGTAGGCTGCTGATGTCAATAGCGTGCTCTTGGACTGTTGTAGACCACAGGCCTAAACCAGGCTGTGATCTAGGAGAGAAAACGGTGGGGCAGAGAGCCAACGGCCCTGGGCTGTCTGGCAAATTTTAGCCTGGAGGCAAGCACACACCACTTGCCCAAGAGTAGCGCCCCATTTTGGGGGCACTGTGCAATTGTTGAGTTTGCCCTCCCTAACACCACCCACATAGAAATCCTACATGTCAATGGAAAAATCTTCCACCAGAGGAAAAAATGTTTCCCAATGGTGGAGTCTTAAAAGAAACTTCACCTGGGCCTGGGACCAGGTACTCTGCGATGTGGAAACATTTTTCCCTCTGGCGAATGACATTTTAGTTGACAGGTAGCAGACTTGCATGATGGGGAATTATTTTTCTTTGACCTCTAGTTTCTAGTGCATTGCAGGGGAGAAGGAAAGTCTATATATTTTTTTTTCATACACTTTTTTTTTTTCCCGGTTGGTTCCAATGGACTGTTTGGACTACGCCTTAGTTTTATTGGACTACTTTCACGATCTATGTTTTTTTATATATTTTTTTTAAATAAAATGGTGAAAGTGGGTTGTGTGAGGGAGTTTTTATTTCAATTAAAAAATGTTTCTTATGTCCATCAGTTTTTTTAATACATTATTACCGCCAGTGTAATGGTCGCTATCTGATTGACAGCATCCATTACTAATGCTGGGGCTTACTGTTAACCAGTAAAAAGGCTAACACCAACCTCCCATTATTACCCCGGTACCCAACGCCGTCAGGGTTACCGGGAAGAGTCGGGTACGATCCAATACCTGAACATCTGAAGTGATGGCCGGGCACAGTCATCCATTCAGATGGTCGGGTCCTGGATCGTACCTGGCTGTTCCTGGTACCCCTAATAGTGGTGGGTACTGGGGTAATAATGGGAGGTTGGTGCTAGCCTTTTTACTGGCTGACACTAAGCCCCAGCCTTAGTAATGGATGCTGTCAGACAGCGGCTATTACGAAGACGGTAATAAATTATTAAAAAAAGACATAAAAAACGATTATTTTTTTTTCCAATTCAAAGTTTTTTATTAGTTTTAATACAAACATGTACAAAAACATACAGAGAAAATGTGTCCCCATAATAAAAAGAACATGACAAATAGGGCGCAGCCCAAACAAAGGGGTAAACATCACAACCCATGAAGAGCACCCACTACCACAGCCATCGGGGCATCATAATGGGAAGGAGTATGACTGAAAAGGAAATGGTGAGGAAAACAAAACAATGTGCAATAAGTCAACATCCTGTATAACCTGAAATGCTATGGCCAAAGCATGGGAGCACCATCACAGGAAGCAAAGAACCACTCATAATAGACACAAGAAAGAAAGGGAAAGAACAGAATAGGAGACAAACAAGGCAGGGAAGAGACCAGGTTAGTTTGTGGAGCCTGGACTCCAGCTCCGGATAATCATGGATACATAAAAGTAAGAAAAGGCAGCTATGCACATAATAAATACCTGAGCGAGCCGAGCAAACCTGCAATCTCCTCCACACTCGCACGCAGTCCCCTCACAGACAAAATCTCATGGGAAGGGATGGGTGCTGGGCCTCAAGCCACTACAGTGCGGTAGGTGGGAGAGGATAGAAACTGAAGTCACAGGGACCATGTATCTGTATATCGTGCAGAGGCAGCCAGAGATTGAGCCAGGAGATGTTCCATACGTTGTATCAAGGCAACCTCCTGAAACCATTCATCCAAAAGTGGAGGAGCTACCGCCTTCCACTTGCGGGGAATAACCGATTTAGCAACCTGAATAAGGTGCCTAATTAGGGAGCGCTTGTAGATGGGTAGTGGCATAGGGAACATAAATAAAAGGTCTGTCTCGGGGGACCTAGGAACCGAGACCCCCGAGACTTCCAGTATGATTTTAAGAATTGCTTCCCATAAATTTCGCAGGGAGGGGCAACGCCACCACATATGAGACATGGATCCCCCCGCCAGCCAACAGCGCCAGCATGTGTCAGGTACAGACGGGTACCATGTATGTAGAGCAGAAGGGACCCGGTACCACCTAGAAATAATTTTGTAGCTGGTTTCCTGGGCTCGTATGGCAATCGAGGCTTTCTGGGACAGATGAAAAGATCGCCTCCACTGTGCTTCAGTAAATGTCATACTCAATTCAGCCTCCCAAGCCTTGCAAAAGGATGGGAGGTGAGGAGATCGCTGGACTATGAGTAACTTATAGAGTGTGGAAATGGCATGTGCAGGGGGCCGGGTGGAAACACACAAACTTTCAAAGTCAGTAAGGGGGAGATGAAGATGAGCCTGGCATTTAGTAGCACTATAGAAATGTTTTATTTGGGAGTATTGAAATATGTGGCGCGGTGGGGGTGATTCAGCCAGGCAGATAGTAGTTAATGGGAGCAAGGAAGAATCGGATAGGACCTGAGTGAAATACATGGGATTAGTGGAAGACCTGCCTAAGAAGGAGAGACGCGCCTCCCCAGCAGGAAATGCTAGGTTGTCGGTAACAGGGGTCAATCGCCCCAGTGGGTCCAAGAGCGAACCTCCTTTCCCCGAAGAGCGTAGCGCCATGAGAGTATGAAAAACAAACAAAATAGTCGTGTCTCAGTCTGTTCCCAGGCAGGGTCCATGGCAAGGTAGATAGGGTACGGGCACAGAGCCGTTGGGCTAATTGAACCCAGAGTTTAGAATCATAATTATGAAAAAAGTCGAGAACACGAGCATGAGTCGACGCCAGATAATAAAGATGACAGTCTGGCAGACCGACCCCACCCGCACCCCTGGAGCGAGTAAGAATTGCCCTACTCAGGCGGGGGCGACCCACTGGCCAGATGAAGGATCCAAAACACTGTTGGATACGCAGCCAATAAGAAGAGGGGATGGAGATGGGGACCATCTGCAGTAGATACAGCAACTTGGGAAGGAGTGACATTTTAATGATATTAATACGGCCAAACCAGGAAAATTCCTTTTTATGCCATGATGCGAGATCAGTGCGGAATTTGCCTAATAAAGGGGCAAAGTTATTAGTAAACAGTTGGGAGAGGTCAGAACTTATACGCACTCCCAAATACGTTATACCCCTAGACAGCCAGGAAAAGGGGAAATTACTTTTGAGGAGTGAGAGTGTCGTGGGCGGAAGAGATACATTCAAAGCCTCGGACTTGCAGAAGTTGATCTTAAAGTTGGACCATGATCCAAAACGGGACAGCTCGGACATCAACGATGGGAGAGATACATGTGGGTCCGTAAGATAGACAAAAAGGTCATCGGCAAAGGCAGAGCACTTATATTCCGTCCCTCCTATGATAATACCCTTAATATCCGAGCTGCTCCGGATGGAGGCCATGAGATGCTCCATGACGAGGACGTACAGCAATGGGGAGAGAGGACAACCCTGTCTGGTACCATTATGAATAGTAAAGGGCGCAGAAAGGGAGCCGTTTATTTTTATTTGGGCAGATGGGGAATTATAAAGGGCCATAATTTTACCGATAAAGGATGGACCAAGACCTATTTGTTGGAGAGTCTGGAGAAGGCCAGGCCAGGATATTCTATCGAATGCCTTCTCGGCATCCAGGGACAGGATCATGAGAGAGATATGATGGGACTGGGCATGATGAATAATATCTATGGTTTTCAGGGTATTATCACGTGCCTTCTGGCCAGGCACAAAGCCCACCTGATCCGGATGAATTAAATGGGGAAGGTGCTGATTTAGTCTGTTATGGAGCAGTTTGGCTTAGATTTTTAAATCCACATTGAGTAAAGAGATGGGGCTATAGTTGGAGCAGAGCTGCGGGTCCGTACCCGGTGTAGGGATGATTGTGATATGTGCCAAGGTGGAGCCTGTGGAGAACAAAACTGCAGGGGAGATAGAATTAAAGGCGTGGAGAAGAAGTGGCGCCAAACCGTCTGTCAATGTCTTATAGAATTTGGCAGTATATCCATCCGGACCTGGACTCTTCCCCCTCGGAAGATCCTTAATAACTGCAAGGAGCTCCGGTAAAGTAAAATCGGCGTCCATCTCCTCAACCACTGCACCAGATAAAGGCATGAAGGTAGAAGGGAGAGAGGCTCTATCCGGGGAGGAAGAGCCCGCGGAGGGTCGAAGGTTATAGAGATCAGAATAAAAGGTGTGAAAACAATCCGCAATCTCGGGGGTCGCGTGGACTACCTGGCCAGAAGGAAATTTAATGTTTAGCATATGGGATTGGGCCAACTGAGCCTTTAACACCCTGGCCAACATGCTTTTCTTACCAAACTCATAGAACTTACTCCTACAAACTTGGAGGGCACGCTGCTGGGCCGAGCCTAACAGACGTCTAGCTTCTTGGCGGGCGCTCTGTAACTCCTGTAGGAGGGGGAGTGAAAGCGGGCCAATTCAAGGGCGCTGATTTTTTGGAGGGCAAGTTTCAGGGAGTGGGCCCGTTCTCTTTTAAGATGTGTGCCGTGTTTAATGAGGACCCCGCGGAGCACACATTTGAGCGCCTCCCACTGCATCATGGGAGAAGTAGTATCATGGGCGTGGTCGGACATGAAATGTTCAACCGTTTGTAACAGCTCAGTACCACAGACCCCATCAAGAAGAAGAAACTCATTAAGTCTCCAGGACCAGGGACCCTTAGTGAGAAAAGGAAGGTGTAGGGTACAAAACACTGGGGCATGATCGGACCATAAAATATTGCCTATGGATGTGGAAACCGCCCAGGGGAGGGCATGTTGTTGGAGGAGGATGTAGTCTAAGCGACTGTAGGTGCCATGTGGATTAGAGTAGAAGCTAAAGTCTTTATCAGAGGGATGTTGAAGGCGCCAAGCATCGCAAAGTTGAAGCTGTCATAGTGCGCGTCGCACCCTTCTGATAGCGCCATAGGCGATACTGGAGCGACCAGTAGAATTATCTAGGGTCGGGTCCAAGGTAAGATTAAAATCACTGAATAACACCACAGTCCCCCGTACAACCGGTATGGTACCAGTCTATGAGCTCAAGGAGGAAAGGGACTTGACCAGTATTAGGGGCGTAGGCATTGATCACCATGAACTCACGTCCACCAATGTTCAAGACTAGGATGACATATCTAGCGTCAGTGTCGGTGACAATATTGAAGACCTGATGGGAGAGGGATTTGTGCAGAGCTTTGGCTACCCCACAGGATCTGTAATGTGGGTTGTTACTAAAGTTCCAGTGTGTATAAAATTTGTGTCTAATAGGCGGGGAGAGACCCTACTTAACCCCTTCCCATCGTAAACAACTTTCAGATTTTCATTTTCGTTTTTTCCTCCCCACATTCCAGAAGCCATAACGTCTTTATTTTTCTGTCGATATAGTACTACGAGGGCTTTATTTTTGAGCCCACTCCATACTTCCCCTACCCGACTTTGGCGTATGGATACGTTAAAGTGTGTTTCCTGGAAACAAGCAACATGTACCTTACGCTTATGGGGGTGGTGCAGGATTTGCGCTCTCTGCTCAGGCGTATTCAACCCCTTCACATTGAAGGAGGCCACAGTGAGGTCAGCCATGGGCGCATACAGAACCGCATTCTGAAATGTTCTGAAGAGAACAGGTAAGGAAGGAGTTCAGGATCACCACAAAGAAGAGGACGAGAAGAGGGGGGCACAATCTGGGCAAAGAAAACATTGCGTGAGAGAAAAACAAAAACAACAACAAAAGAAAAGGCAGCAACACAGAGACTGCCGCATAAGCTAAACACAAAAATATAAGAGACCAGTGAGCGACATCTGCACTCTGGATTGGTCCAGTACCTACGGGGGGAAAGTGACAGCTATTCATGAGAGCGACCCGCTCTGCCAGCATATAATAAAATAAGTATAAATATACACAGCTATTGTTATAGATACAATGAGAATAGAGGGGAAGGCATATGGCAGCAATAATGAACACAATTTCTTAGGCAGAAAACAAACTAGGCCTCTCACAGTAAACAAGAACATAAGAGGGCTTCCAGGAACATAAAAAATCTCGGACGGCAAACTAAGTCCCAGAGTAGACACATGAGGCTCCCATCAACACAGGTCCTCATGCTGAAGGGGCCGTCTCATCTGACCGAACATGCTCCCAGCAGCGTCCATGGGCAGATCGTCTTCTGGGGCCCCTCGGAGGCCGGCCTCCCACCGAATCCTGGTGTAACAAAGGAGGGCGTCCCAGCTGGGGTCCCCTGCCCGCAGCAGACAACAACGAGGGCCACTCTTGGATAGAGACGGGAGGAAGGCCGAGCTCTCTGAGAAAATCAGGTAAGTCATTGGGAGACCTCAATGTATAGGTGTGACCATCGCGTCTGACCATTAGGGCAAAGGGGAAGCCCCATCTATAGATGATGCCCCGATTCCGAAGAACCTCCAAGAGGGGCTTCAGCACTGCTCTTTGAGCTAGGGTGTGTCTGGACAGATCCGGCAATATACGTATCTGCGTCCCGTGGTGGGAGATGGAGGATTGTTGTCTGACTTTTTGCAGAATAGCATCTTTAATGGCATAGAAATGTATCCGGCAAATAACGTCTCGGGGCCGTTGGTCATCAAGACTCAGTGGACGGAGAACTCTATGAGCTCGGTCAAGTTCTATATGGGTATTTGGTGTGCGACCCAATAAGTTGTTGAAGATAGTTGACAATGTGGAGAAAAGATCGGACGCTGGAATAGATTCAGGTAGACCCCGGATACGTATGTTGTTCCTCCGGTTACTATTCTCAATGTCGTCCAGATGTTGTTGTAGGGTAAATAATTGAGCAGAATGATGCTGCAGGGTGGATTGTACAGTGGCCAATGTTGCGTTGTCCACGGCCCGGTCTTGACCGAGGGTATCCACCATAGTGGAGAGTGAGGAAAGTTCCGCTCGGAACTGGGAAAACTCCACTTTGCATTCTTCCACTATCTGTCTAGCAAAGGAAGTCATATCCGCCCTAGTGGGTAGCAGTTGGACCATCTGACGTATGTCCAGGAGAGTTGCCGGTCAATTTTCACAGACAGGTACAGGTGAGGAGTCTGTTTTACTTAATCCAAAAACAACTGGAATAACCTCCGGAGTGCGAGCAGATTCCGGAACATGGTGTCTAGAGGAGAGGCTGGCGAAGCCCTGACTGTGAGCGCGGGAGGGAGGTAAGGGCTGATGGGGCGGAGTAGGCCCCTGGTACATTGAGGTTGAGGGGGTCTGGTGGGCACGAGGGGGGCTACCCCAAGAGGAGCCAGAGGACCAAACAGGGGAAGCTCCCGATGGGCTAGGGCCCAGGTGAGGTCGGAGGGTATGGGGGCCTGATCATCATACACAGGGACACAGGGTCCATGACCGCCGTACTCACGATTTAGTCCCCACAGCGGTGCTGGTGCAGCCTGGAGAGGGAAGGCTGGAAGGTGGAGCAGCGCTCGGGACTCAGGGCCATCCCCGCAGGAGTTCTCCAGTACAGCCATGCCTCGAGTGCCTGGAGGCATTCTGCTCCCATCAGGGGCTGTCATAGGAGCCTATGTTCCGAGAGAGGAAGTCGGGAGGACCGCCGCGTCCAAAGGACCCACTTCCGGTCCCTTCGCTCCCTGCATCTCATGGCGGCGGCCATCTTGGAAGGCCGCGTGCGTGTCATGGAGCAGCAGGCTGCCCTCAGCAGCAGCATTGGAGGCAGCAGAGCATTGCGGAGGGGCCCTCACAGGCACGACCCCTCCATCAGGTGAGACTGGCTGGGACCGCATAACGGTACTTGCAGGGCCGGGGTCCGCCATGACGAGGTTGCGGTGGCCATCTTGGAGAGCCTCATGTGTCCCAGGGCTCGGCGTGCCGCCCGCATCAGCAGCGGCAGAGGCAGCAGTGGAGTGCGGAGGGGCCCTCACAGGCCCGGCCCCTCCATCAGGAGAAGCCGGCCGGGACCCACCATGCCGAGGTCACGGCGGCCATCTTAGGCGGCAGTTCGGTGCAGAGTCCGGGATCCAGCATCTGCCTCACCCCTATCCTGGAGCGAGGAGTCAAGAGACCCCAGCGGAGGCAGTCCGTAAGGTAGGGAACCATCTGGGGATAGCTGGGTAGAGCCCTCATGGCACTGGGGCGGCCCAGGTGCCAGGGCTAGGTGGCCATCTTGTCCTCGGGTCTCAGTCCGGGCTGGGCCCCTAAGGTGCATGGGTGTCTGTCTCCCAAAAAATGACCCAATAGCAGTCTGGGGAGATGGAGGCCGTGGAGAGGAGGCCACCTTGCCTTTTTTGGTCGCCTTCCCCATCATAAAAGCAGGATGTCAGCCAATTTAATGGACGCTGGTGGAGGAGTTCAGAGAAGCACGTCCTCACTCAATCATAGTTGGCCACGCCCCCCCCCAAATATTTTTTTTTAAATTGAAATAAAAACTCCCTCACATAACCTTTTGACATTTTTATTTAAAAAAATGTCGATCATCGAATTAATCCAACGAATCTACGGTGTTGTCCAAATGGTCCAGGGGAACCTTGACAACAAAACATAACCAGCATGAAAAATAAAAATAGATATACTCACCTACTGCAGTCTTCTGTCTTCTTTCTTCTCCTCTGCGCTGCAACAGAAACTAGAGGTCAATGAAGTGTAGTTCCTATTGTGGCACACTAGAGATCCGGCAGAAATATTAATCGTTATTAATAATTCTGACGCATCTGGGAGGTCCCGTGCACCAGAAAATGCTAATGCATGGACTCCTAAAGTGACAGAAGATTCCCTGTATTAGCTACGTGACCGGGGTTACTAGCAGTCACATTGAAATGTTAGGTAAGGCTATATTCACACGACATTGAAAAAAAATGTCCATCAAAAACTGATCAACTGTCAGTATTTCATGGCCGTTTTGCATCAGCGTCTCCAAATTTTCATCCATTTCCAGGATGTCTGTCTGTTTTTAATGGCCGTTTGACATCTGTTTTGCATCAGTTTTTCATGGCCATTAAAAAAACTGATTCATTTCATTGGTCAGGCTTTTTTTGTCCCAACCCCCTGAAAACACTTAAAAGAAGGTCACATATTCACCTAGACACTATTTACAGCCTCTCTGTATATGATGCCACACAGCCTCCCTGTTTATTATGTCATACACCTCCCGTATATGATGCCACACACTTCCCTGTATATGATGCCACATAGCCTCCCTGTATATAATGCCACACAGCCTCCCTGTATATGATGCCACCAGGGGCGTAGCTAAAGGCTCATGGGCCCGGGTGCAAGAATTCAGCTTGGGCCCCCCTACCACTCCCCAACACCACCATCACCAGACACCTGCGCGTGCCTATGCCCAGATGCCTTGCCCCCCCATAACAGCCCAATACCGTATAATGCTCCCCATATCAGCCCCCCATACAGTATGATTCCCCCATATCAGCCCCCATGCAGTATAATGCCCCCCATCTTATCAGCCCCCATGCAGTATAATGCCCCCCCCCGCAATATCAGCCCCCATACAGTATAATGCCCCCCCCCCCATAACAGCCCCATACCGTATATAATGCCCCCATATGTGCATAATAGAAAAATAACATAATTACTTACCTATCCCCGTTCACACGTCAGGTGCAGGATCCTTCGCCTCCTCCGGTGTGTGCTATGAGTGACTCAGCGCAGGCAGGTGCGATGATGTCGCTGCATCCCGCCTGCCTGCGTCGAGCTGCTCAGGGCACAGTGAATGCTGGATCAAGGAGATGTCAGCTCCTTGCTCCAGCATTGAATAGAACCGGGCCCTCGGTGAGTGACTCGCGACCCCCCGAAGGTCTTCACACGAATCCCCAGGGGGACGCGACCCACAGTGTAGGGATGTCACGATACTAAAATTTGCACTACGATACCGATACTTCGTTTACTTTGCCAAAAGTAATAAAAAAAAAAAAGTTCTTTCGTTTTCTGATGTGAGGCACGAGGTGTGATGATGAATTTTGAATGTGCCCCACATTAATAGTAATTAACCCCATCATGTTTCTCAGTCATAATGGGTTAATGTGTGAGGTACATGATGGGGTTAATTACTGTTAGGGCTCGTTTACACGAGCGTGATATACGTGCGTGCGACGTGCGTGCTTTTCACGCGTGTCGTACGCACCTATATTAGTCTATGGGGGAATGCAGACAGTCCGTGAGTTTGGCTCAGCATGAGTCCGCTGAAAAAAACTCACGACATGTCTTATCTTTGTGCGCTGTTCGCGCATCACGCACCCATTGAAGTCAATAGCTGCGTGAAAATCACGCGCACCACATGGAAGCATTTCCGTGGGACGCGCGTGATTCACGCAACAGCAGTCAAAAGTATGTTTGCAAACAGAAAAGCACCACGTGCTTTTCTGTTGACAAACATTCAAACGGAGTGTCATAATGATGGCGGCTGCGCGAAAAGCACGCAGCCACGCATCATACAGGTCTGACACACGGAGCTGTTAAATGCCTTTTGCGCACGCAAAACGCCACGGTTTTTGCGTGCGCAAAACGCACACGCTCGTGTAAATGAGACCTTAATGTGAGGCACATGGAGGTTAAATTCATCATCGCACCTCGTGCCCCACAATAATTGATAGAAAGCAGTTTTTATTTTATTTTTTACAGCGTACACATCATAAATGATGCAAAAAAATTGTTGTGTAGGTTATTACGGCCGCGCCAATACCGATTATATGTATATTTTATGTATTGAGACTTATTTTAATGTTTATTGTAAAAAAGGCGTATGTGTATTTTTTTTTTATTTAACATTACTTTGTTTTTACTTTATTTTTTCAACTTTAATGTACTGGCATATATCTATATTACAGTATATTAGCCGGTGTACTGATAGTACATAGGCTGTTGTTAGGACATACCTAAGTATACCCTAACAGCAGGAAATATGGTCAGACAGCACTGGGGTCCTTCAATGCACCCTGGGCTGTCTGCCCATATATGGTATGTCCCTCAATCGCGTCACAAGAATTCCCTAGGGCACCCCCCCTTCTCATTTTCCCCTGAATGCTGCAGTCAGCTGTGATCGCAGCATTCAGGAGAATAGCGGCGGAGAGGAGAGGTTTCTCTGATCTCCGCCGTTATAGAGCGGGGCTGCGGCTGTGTAATACAGCCATTGCCCCGCTCCTGACATTAAGTGCGTGCTCGCAGTCAGAATGAGGAGATGCAGCCGACGCTGCACTAATGAGCGGCGGTTCAGGCACTGAGGACAGAACATGGGGGTGTTTTGTAGTGCACCCGCCATGTTCTGTCTTCAGTGCCGCAGATCATTAGTGCAGCGCCGGCCGCGTCGCATCATCCTAAGTGTACCATGTGACCGTAGTAACCAGGAAGAGCCGGCTTCACGGCACAGAAGATTTATTTAGGAAGCTTGCTGTATGGCAACGGGGGCCCGTGGGCCCCCCAGGCCTAGGGGCCCGGTCGCAACTGCGACCGCTGCGACCCCTATAGCTATGCCACTGGATGCCACACAGACCCCTGTAGATGATGCCACACACCTCCTGTATATGATGCCACACACCTCCCTGTATATGATACCACACACCTCCCTGTATATGATTCCACACACCTCCCTGTTATGATGCCACATACCTCCCTGTATATGATGCCACACACGTCCTTGTATATGATGCCAAACGCCTCCCTGTATATGATGCCACACTCCTCCCTGTATATGATGCCTTATGCCTCCCTGTATATGATGCCACACAGCCTCCCTGTATATGATGCTGCACACCTCCCTGTATATGGTGCTACACACCTCCCTGTATATGATGCCACAAACCTCCCTGTATATGATGCCACACACCTCCTTTTATATGATGCCACACACCTCCCTGAATATGATGCCACACACCTCCCTGTATATGATGCCACACAGCCTCCCTGTATATAATGCCACGCAGCCTCCCTGTATATGATGCCACACAGACCCCCTGTAGATGATGCCATATGCCTCCCTGTATATGATGCTACACACCTCCCTGTATATGATGCTACACACCTCCCTGTATATGATGCCACACACCTCCCTGTATATGATGCCACAAAGCCTCCCTGTATATGATGCCACACAGCCCCCTGTATATGATGCCACACAGCCCCCTGTATATGATGCCACACACCTCCCTGTATATGATGCCACACAGACCCCCTGTATATGATGCCACTCAGCCTCACTGTAGATGCCACACAGCCCCCCCCCCTGTATAGGCTACACAGCCCTCCTGTATATGATGCCACACAGCCCGACATAAATGCCGTACATTCTCACCGATGCTGCGCTGTCCTCTTTAGGTAAGGTCTCTCGTCTTCACGGGATCTGTGAAGGCGACACGATGACACTCACCGATGCAGCGCTGCGTTTTTCTGGTGTGGTCGCTAGTCTCACGGGATCTGCGAAGGCGGTGATGACGTGATCACGTCGCTTTCGCAGAACCTGTGAGACTAGAGACCACACCAGAAGAACACAGCACTGCATCGGTAAGTGTCTGCATCGGTGAGTATGTTATCGCACCGCCGATAGCCAGCAAGGGAACTAGTAGTTCTCTGGCAAATCCCCATGTCACAGATCCATTTTTAACAGTTGTTACATGTATTGACAGCGGATCCATTGACTTCTATGGGGGCCTTCAGGCCGTTAAAATGGCCAAAAATAGGACGTCCTATTTTTTGACGGCCATTATTCACATGCTGTTAAAAAAACGGCCGTGTGAATACACCCATAGAACATCTTTATTCTGAAAATGGCCATGTTAAAAGAACGTCCGTCACACGGACGTTTTTCACTGTCGTGTGAATAAGGCCTTAAGGGTGTGGGGCAGGAGGAGGCGGCAATTCAAATGAATTGACAGGCGGTCCTGCATTCACAGCAGGCAGGGCCTGGCAATTCATTTCAATTGACAGACAACTCCTGCGATGACTGCAGTGGCTGTCGTTCTTAGATAAAATGGCGCCCGTCTTCCCCCTAGAAGCGAGGGTCGTTGTGGGTCCCTGTGAACCGTATATATCACAGAGCATGCACAGTTCAAAGCTAGAACGGCTCCAGTAGGAGATAGGAAAGTAGGGATGGGTGCTGACCCTATGCCCTGGGTGCGCCATATAGCACCTGTGTATGTGTCATGCAGAAACACATACACAGATGCTAATAAGGATGGCTGGCCCATCTTTGTTAGTACAAATATATGAATAAATACAGTTACATTAGGGAACATATTAAAATAGTTAGAAAAAATAGGCTCATTATAAAGGGTTTGCCTGACACAGGTTCTGTGTCGACGCCCGGGGTTAATCAGCCTTCATCAGCTCCAAGGTCTGGTAGAGTGACCCGATCTGTTACAACTCAGGCTTGCAGGCTGAGGAGAGGGAGAACCTATCACAGCCTGGTCTGACGGTTCTAGCTCCCGCCCTTGCTCTTTTTTTACCCTCACTTGCAGCATGTTCCTTGCCTGTGATTCTCTTGCTTCCTGGCTCTGCTATTCCTGCTACTTACCTGATTGACCGCTGTAGCTTTTTGACCCTGGCTTGCCTGACTATTCTCCTGCTCTGTTTTGCTACTACGTAATCTCCTGGTTTTATTCGGCTCGTTCACCACTGCCTGTTGCTCACGGTTTTCCGTGGGCAACTGCCCTTACTCCCCCTTTGCTTCTGTGTGCCCTTGTCTTGTGTTGTCTGTCTTGCACTTACTAAGCGTAGGGACCGTCGCCCAGTTGTACGCCGTCACATAGGACGGGCCGTGCAAGTAGGCAGGGACTGAGTTGCGGGTAGATTAGGGCTCACCAGTCGTCTCCCCACCCCGAACCATTATATAATCATAGGCCCCATACCTTTTCGTACCCTGGTCCCGGACTCTACTATGGATCCCCTTGAGGCCCTGGCTCAGCAAATGCAGGGTCTCTCCCTACAGGCCCAAGACTTGGCTCAGAGGTTCAACCAGCGTGATGCTACCTAGGTAGTACCCTTCACCTCACCTCTTGAACCACACCTCAAGTTGCCTGACCGGTTCTCGGGGGACCGGAGGACTTTTTTCTCTTTTACGGAAGAGTTGTAGACTCTATTTCCGATTGAGACCCCACTCCTCAGGTTCTGAGAGCCAGCGAGTGGGTATAATTAAGTCCCTGCTCCAGGACGGCCCCCAGGAATGGGCCTTCTCTTTGGCTCCTGACGCCCCTGAACTTTCTTCTATTTACCTTTTTTTTTCTGCTCTCGGGCTCATCTATGACGAGACTGACAAGACTGCCTTTGCTGAGAGTCAGCTGGTGACCTTACGTCAGGGTAAGAGACCCGTTGAGGAGTACTGTTCTGACTGTACGAAGTGGTGTGTAGCTTCTCGGTGGAATGACCCTGCCTTGAGGTGCCAGTTTAGATTGGGTCTGTCGAACGCCCTTAAAGACCAATTAGTTAGCTATCCCACTGACTCTCTAGATCAGGCTATGGCTTTAGCGGTACATCTTGACCGATGTCTCAGGGAATGACGACTTGAACGTTCTGGTGCCTTCACCTCTGGCTCCCCAATGATGGCTCCAGAGGTTCCGCTGCTTCGTTCTTCCATGGAGAACTCGGATGAACAGATGCAACTCGGGGCCTCCGTGTCTCCCCAACAACGTAGAGATTTCCGCAGGAAGAATGGTCTCTGCTTCTACTGTGGGGATGACAAGCACCAATTGAACTCCTGTCCCAGGCGCAAGAATAATCAGCCGGAAGGACTTCCGCGCCTAAGTGACTATCGGGGAGGTCGCTTGGGCGCACAGGTATTTCCCATTGACATGAAGCCTAATAAAATCTTGCTTCCCTTTCAGGTCTCTTTTGTTGGAAGGTCTGCCACCGGCAGCGCCTTCGTGGATTCGGGGTCTGCTGCTAATATTATGTCTGTGGAATTTGCCATGTCTCTAGCTATGCAACTAATTGATTTGCCTAAACCTGTCCCGGTAGTGGGTATTGACTCCACTCCGCTTGCTAATGGTTATTTTATGCAGCATACCCCTGTTTTTGAACTCATTGTCGGCTCCATTCATTTGGATCAGTGTTCTGTGTTAGTGATGCAGGGGTTATCGTCCGATTTGATTTTAGGCCTCCCTTGATTGCAGACGCATAATCCCACTTTTAACTGGAATACTGGTGATCTTCCTAAATGGGGTAATGAATGTATGACGTTATGTTTTTCTATTAATTTGGTTTCTCTCTCTAAGGAGGTGATCACTCTACCCAAGTTTATTCAGGACTTTGCGGATGTCTTTTCTAAAAAAGCCTCAGAAGAGTTACCTCCTCATAGAGAGTACGATTGCGCTATCGACTTGGTACCAGGAGCTAAGTTCCCTAAAGGAAGGATATTTAATCTCTCTTGTCCTGAACGTGAAGCCATGAGAGAATATATCCAGGGAAGCCTTGCCAAGGGTTACATTCACCCCTCTACTTCTCCGGTAGGTGCTGGCTTCTTCTTCGTGGGGAAGAAGTATGGTAGTCTTTGGCCGTGCATTGATTACTGAAGTTTAAATAAGATCACTGTAAGGAACCAATATCCCCTTCCTTTGATTCCTGATCTCTTCAATCAGGTTCAGGGGGCCCAATGTTTCTCTAAGTTCGATCTTCGGGGGGCTTATAACCTTATCCGGATTAGAGAGGGGGATGAGTGGAAGACTGCGTTTAATACACCCGAAGGTCATTTAGAATATTTCGTCATGCCCTTTGGGTTGTGTAATGCTTCCGCGGTCTTCCAGAATTTCATAAATGAGTGTAATGATAGGGGTAGGGAAACGGACAAGTGAGCCCTAATCTACCCGCCACTCTGTCCCTGCCTACTTGCAATGACCCGCCCTAGGCGACGGGGTACAACTGGGCGGCGGTCCCTACGCTCAGTAAGTGCACGAGACAAACATACAAGGGAATATAAAGCAAAGGGAAAGGTGCAGTTGCCCACGGCAACACCGTGAGCAACAGAGTGGTGAACGAGCCAAGTCAAACCAGGAGAGCACGGGGTACCAAACGCAGAGCAGAAGAGTAGTCAGAAAGCCAGGGTCAGTATGGAGCAGGATCAAATAGTTAGGAGCTGTAGCTGGGCCAGGAAACCACACGGAAAGAATCACAAGCAAGGAGGAACAGGAAAGGCAGGTATAAATAGACAGAGGGCGGGAGCTAGCTGAGTCTGGCCAGGCTGCGATAGGCTCTCCCACTCCTAAGCCTGCCAGCCTGAGTGGTGAAAGCTGGAGTCAGTCTCAGAGAGATAGACTCAGGTGAAGACTGATTACCTATGGAAGTTAACCCCGAAGCTGTGCCTGGCAGATCCTTTACAGTACCCCCCCTTTTATGAGGGGCCACCGGACCCTTTCTAAGTGGACCTGGTTTACTGGGGAAACGAAGGTGGAACTTCCTGACCAATACCCCAGCGTGAACATCCCGGGCGGGTACCCAAGTCCTCTCCTCAGGCCCGTATCCTCTCCAATGGACCAGGTACTGGAGGGAGCCTTGGACCATCTTGCTGTCCACAATCTTGGCCACCTCGAATTCCACCCCCTCAGGGATGAGAACGGGAACAGGAGGTTTCCTCGAGGGAGCCAAGGACGGGGAGCAGCGTTTAAGGAGGGAGGCATGAAACACGTCGTGTATACGAAAAGATGGGGGTAACTCCAGCCGGAAGGAAACAGGATTGAGGACTTCAATGACCTTATACGGCCCAATAAACCGGGGAGCAAACTTCTTGGACGGGACCTTAAGACGCAAGTTCCTAGACGATAACCACACCAGATCCCCGACCATAAACAAGGGGTTAGCAGAACGTTTTCTATCTGCCTGAGTTTTTTGTACGCTCTGGGACGCCTCTAGGTTCTTCTGAACCTGGGCCCAGACTGTGCACAGTTCCCGAAGAACGACCTCTACCTCGGGATTGTTGGAACTACCAGGTGAAACGGAGGAGAACCGTGGATTAAACCCAAAATTACAGAAAAAGGGGGAGACCCCTGACGAGTTACTGACCCGGTTATTAAGGGAAAATTCAGAGAGGGGAATGAATGAGACCCAATCATATTGACAGTCAGAGATAAAACACCTTAAATATTGTTCTAGAGATTGATTAGTCCTCTCAGTTTGGCCATTGGTTTCAGGATGGAAAGCAGAGGAGAAGGACAGATCAATCTCCAACTTCTTACAGAAGGCTCTCCAAAACAAAGAAACAAATTGTACCCCTCTGTCCGAAACAATATTGACAGGGACCCCATGGAGACGCAGGATGTGTTTGACAAACAAGGTATCTAACGTCTTGGCGTTGGGTAGTTTCTTGAGGGGCACAAAGTGGCACATCTTACTGAAGCGGTCTACTACCACCCACACCACCGACTTGCCTTGGGATGGAGGCAAATCAGTGATAAAATCCATGGAGATATGTGTCCAAGGTCTCTGGGGAATGGGCAACAAACGTAGTAAGCCCGCTGGTCGGGACCTGGGAGTCTTGGACCTAGCACAAACCTCACAAGCGGCGACGTAGGCCTTAACGTCTTTAGGCAACCCAGGCCACCAATAGATTCTGGCAATGAGGTGTTTGGTACCCAGGATGCCTGGATGACCAGATAGTGCGGAGTCATGATTTTCCCTAAGTACCCTTAGCCGGTATTGCAGGGGAACAAACAGCTTGTTCTCAGGAAGGTTCCCGGGAGCTGAACCTTGATCAGCTGCAATTTCAGAGACTAAATCAGAATCAATAGAAGAAATGATTATACCGGGAGGCAAAATACAAGCAGGATCTTCCTCCGAAGGAGGGCTGGCCATGAAGCTACGCGACAGTGCATCGGCCTTAATATTTTTAGACCCAGCCCTATAGGTAACCAAAAAGTTGAATCTGGTAAAAAATAGCGCCCATCGAGCTTGTCTCGGGTTTAGCCTCCGGGCAGATTCTAGGAAAACCAGATTCTTGTGGTCGGTAAGGACCGTTACCTGGTGCCTAGCCCCCTCCAGGAAGTGGCGCCACTCTTCAAATGCCAATTTAATGGCTAAGAGTTTGCGGTTGCCAATATCATAGTTACTCTCAGTGGGCGAAAACTTCCTGGAGAAGTAGGCACAGGGGCGGAGATGGGTGAGGGACCTGGTACCCTGGGACAAGACAGCCCCCACTCCCACCTCGGATGCGTCAACTTCCACGATAAATGGCTCCATTTGGTTGGGCTGAACCAGCACCGGGGCCGAGATAAAGCACTTCTTAAGGACCTCAAAAGCCTGGACAGACTCTGGAGACCAGTGGAGGAGATCAGCACCTTTGCGAGTGAGGTCCGTAAGAGGCTTAGCGATGACCGAGAAGTTAGCACCGAATCTCCTGTAATAATTAGCGAACCCCAAAAAACACTGTAACGCCTTCAGGGAGGCAGGTTGGACCCATTCCGCCACAGCCTGAACATTGGCGGGGTCCATGCGGAATTCATGAGGAGTGAGGATTTGACCCAAAAATGGTATCTCCTGTACCCCAAACACACATTTTTCGGTTTTTGCAAACAGTTTGTTTTCCCGAAGGACCTGGAGCACCTTCCTGACATGCTCAATGTCGGAGGGCCAGTCCTTGGAAAACACCAGTATGTCATCAAGGTACACTACAAGAAATATCCCCAGGTAATCTCACAAAATCTCATTTATGAAATTCTGGAAGATCGCCGGCGCATTACACAACCCAAAGGGCATGACGAGGTATTCGAAATGACCTTCGGGCGTGTTAAACGCAGTCTTCCACTCATTTCCCTCTTTGATGCGGATAAGGTTATACACCCCTCGTAGATCAAACTTAGAGAACCATTGGTGCCCCCTGAACCTGATTAAAGAGATCAGGAATCAAAGGAAGGGGATACTGGTTCCTTACAGTGACCTTATTCAGGTTACGGTAGTCAATGCATGGCCTAAGACCACCATCCTTCTTCCCTACGAAAAAGAAGCCAGCACCTACCGGAGAAGTAGAGGGGCGAATGTAACCCTTGGCCAGGCATTCCTGGATATACTCTCTCATGGCTTCATGTTCGGGACAAGAGAGATTAAATATCCTACCCTTAGGGAGCTTACCTCCTGGTACCAAATCGATAGCGCAATCGTATTCTCTATGAGGAGGTAACACTTCGGAGGCCTCCTTAGAGAAAACATCAGCGAAGTCCTGAACAAACTCAGGTAGCGTGTTCACCTCCTCAGGGGGAGAAATAGAATTAACAGAAAAACAGGACGTCAAGCATTTATCACCCCATTTGGTAAGATCCCCAGTATTCCAGTCAAACGTGGGATTATGCAACTGCAACCAGGGAAGGCCTAAAACCAAATCGGACGATAATCCCTGCATTAACAGTACATGGAGCAAACAAGGAGTTCAAAAACAGGGGTCCCTGCCTACTTGTAACGACCCGCCCTAGGCCACGGGGTACAACTGGGCGGCGGTCCCTACGCTCAGTAAGTGCACGAGACAAACATACAAGGGAATATAAAGCAAAGGGAAAGAGGCAGTTGCCCACGGCAACACCGTGAGCAACAGAGTGGTGAACGAGCCAAGTCAAACCAGGAGAGCACGGGGTACCAAACACAGAGCAGAAGAGTAGTCAGAAAGCCAGGGTCAGTATGGAGCAGGATCAAATAGTTAGGAGCTGTAGCTGGGCCAGGAAACCACACGGAAAGAATCACAAGCAAGGAGGAACAGGAAAGGCAGGTAAAAATAGACAGAGGGCGGGAGCTAGCTGAGTCTGGCCAGGCTGCGATAGGCTCTCCCACTCCTAAGCCTGCCAGCCTGAGTGGTGGAAGCTGGAGTCAGTCTCAGAGAGATAGACTCAGGTGAAGACTGATTACCTATGGAAGTTAACCCCGAAGCTGTGCCTGGCAGATCCTTTACAATGATATTTTAAGAGACTATCTGGGGGTATTTCTTGTAGTGTGCCTTGATGATATACTTGTGTTTTCCAAGGACTGGTCCTCCCACATTGAGCATATCAGGAAGGTGCTCCAGGCCCTTCGGAAAAACAAACTCTTTGCAAAAACCGAAAAATGTGTGTTTGGGGTGCAGAAGAAACCATTTTTGGGTCAAATCCTCACTCCTAACGAATTCCGCATGGACCCTGCCAAAGTTCAGGCTGTGGCAGAATGGGTCCGCCCTGCCTCCCTGAAGGCCTTACAGTGCTTCCTGGGGTTTGCTAATTATTACAGGAGATTTATTGCTAACTTCTCGGTCATCGCTAAGCCTCTTACGGACCTCACTCGTAAAGGTGCTGATCTCCTCCACTGGCCTCTGGAGACGGTTCAGGCTTTTGAGATCCTTAAGAGGTGCATTGTCTCTGCCCCAGTGCTGATTCAGATTAACCAAATGGAGCCATTCATCGTGGAGGTTGACGCTTCCGAGGTGGGAGTGGGTGCTGTCTTGTCCCAGGGTACTAGGTCTCTCACCCATCTCCGTCCCTGTGCCTACTTCTCCAGGAAATTCTCCTCCACTGAGAGAAACTATGACGTTGGCAACCGCGAACTTAGCCATTAAATGGGCATTTGAAGAGTGGCGCCACTTCCTGGAGGGGGTTAGGCACCAGGTAACGGTTCTTACCGACCACAAGAATCTAGTGTTCCTAGAATCTGCCTGGAGGCTAAACCCGAGACAAGCTCGATGGGCGTTGTTTTTTTACGAGATTCAACTTTGTGGTTACCTATAGGGCTGGGTCAAAAAATATCAAAGCTGATGCTCTGTCGCATAGCTTCATGGCCAGCCCTCCTCCTGAGGAGGATCCCGCTTGTATTTTTCCCCCAGGTATAATCGTATCCTCTGTGGATTCAGCCTTACCCTCCGAAATTGTGGCTGATTAAGGTTCTGCTCCCGAGAACCTTCCTGAGAACAAGCTGTTTGTTCCCCTGCAATTCCGGCTAAGGTTGCTCAGGGAGAATCATGACTCCACACTATCTGGCTATCCAGGCATCCTGGGTACCAAGCACCTCATTTCCAGAACCTATTGGTGGCCTGGGTTGCTTAAAGACGCTAAGGCCTACGTCACCGCTTGTGAAATTTGTGCTAGGTCCAAGACTCCCAGGTCCCGACCTGCGGGCTTACTATGTTCTTTGCCCATTCCCCAGAGACCCTGGACTCATATCTCCATGGATTTTATCACCGATCTGCCTCCATCCCAAGGCAAGTCGGTGGTGTGGGTTGTAGTAGACCACTTCAGTAAGATGTGCCACTTTGCACCCCTCAAGAAACTACCCAATGCCAAGACGTTAGCTACCTTGTTTGTCAAACACATCCTGCATCTCCATGGGGTTCCGGTCAATGTTGTTTCCGACAGAGGGGTACAATTTGTTTCATTGTTTTGGAGAGCTTTCTGTAAGAAACTGGAGATTGATCTGTCCTTTTCCTCGGCCTTCCATCCTGAAACTAATGGACAAACTGAGAGGACTAATAAGTCTCTAGAACAATACTTAAGGTGCTTTATCTCAGACTGTCAAAATGATTGGGTCTCCTTCATTCCCCTCGCTGAATTTTCCCTCTGCAGGAGCGGAGCTGCGGTGGCGGTAGCCGCCATGCCGTGCTGCAACCGCTAGAGTAGGGACCCACTTTAAAGAGGTCACCGTGAAGTGGCAAGTGGGCTTATACAGTTTGATCAAAATGTTTACAAAGAACCTCATGTTCATGTTTCTAAATTATGCCTAGCGGCTCAGATCAACGTATATACTGTGGATTGTGCGGTCCATGTCTAGTTTCTCACAATGCTGATATTGTATAGTCTATCCTCCTCATTTCCTTTGTTTTACTTGGTACCAGCACTCCACGCATTTGAAAAAATACCCAGCTGATTTTAATTCCAGAATGACCTCATAAGTGTTCCTGCTCTTGCTTGTGCTCTCAGTTAGCCACTGGGGGCGCATGGCAAGGTGAGCGCATTCCATCTGTTCACATGTTGTGGTGCTGTATGGTGGTGTCTGTTGCTGTAGTGCTGCACTTGTGGGGGGACGTGGCCCAGAACCAAGGAGGCTTGGCACGGTCTGAAGGCATGGGTGCTTTTGGGCCCCTGGGTTGCTCCCTCTGCAGGAGCGGTGCTGCGGTGGCGGTAGCCGCCATGCGGTGCTGCAACCGCTAGAGTAGGGACCCACTTTAAAGAGGTCGCCGTGAAGTGGCAAGTGGGCTTATACAGTTTGATCAAAATGTTTACAAAGAACCTCATCTTCATGTTTCTAAATTATGCCTAGCGGCTCAGATCAACGTATATACTGTGGATTGTGCGGTCCATGTCTAGTTTCTCACAATGCTGAATTTTCCCTTAATAACCGGGTCAGTAGCTCGTCGGGGGTCTCCCCCTTCTTCTGCAATTTTGGGTTTAATCCACAGTTCTCCTCCGTTACAGCTGGTGGTTCCAACAATCCCGATGTAGATGTCATTCATTGGGAACTGTGCACAGTCTGGGCCCAGGTTCAGAAGAACCTTGAGGCATCCCAGAGCATCCAAAAGACTCAGGCAGATAAAAGATGTTCAACTAACCCGCTATTTGTGGTCGGGGATCTGGTGTGGCTGTCTTCAAAAATTTGCGCCTTAAAGTTCCGTCCAAGAAATTTGCTCCCCGGTATATACGGCCGTACAAAATCATTGAGGTACTCAACCCTGTCTCCTTCTGCCCTGGAGTTACCCCCGTCTTTTCAGATACACAACGTGTTCCATGCCTCCCTCTTGAAAGGCTGCTCCGCTTGCAGGATGGTCCAAGGCTCCCTCCAGTACCTGGTCCATTGGAGAGGATACGGGCCTGAGGAGAGGACTTGGGTACCCGCCTGCGATGTTAACACCGGTATATTGCTCAGGAAGTTCCATCTTCGGTTCCCCAACAAGCCAGGCCCACCTAGGAAGGGTCCAGTGGCCCCTCATAAAAGGGGGGGTACTCTAAAGGGTTTGCTTGAACACATGTACTGTGTTGACGCCCGGGGTCAATCAGACTTCATCAGCTCCAAGGTCTGCTAGAGTGACGCGATCTGTTACCACTCAGGCTTGCATTCTGAGGAGAAGGAGAACCTATCACAGCCTGGCCTGACGGTTCTAGCTCCCGCCCTTGGTCTATTTATACCCTCACTTGCAGCATGTTCCTTGCCTGTGATTCTCTTGTTTCCTGGCTCTGCTATTCCTGCTATTTACTTGATTACACGCTGTAGCTTTTTGACCCTGGCTTGCCTGACTATTCTCCTGCTCTGTTTTGCTACTACGTACTCTCCTGGTTTGATTCGGCTCGTTTACCACTGCCTGTTGCTCACGGTTTTCCATGGGCAACTGCCCTTACTCCCCTTTGCTGCTGTGTGCCCTTGTCTTGTGTTGTCTGTCTTGCATTTACTGAGCATAGGGACCGCCGCCCAGTTGTACCCCGTCGCCTAGGGCGGGTCGTTGCAAGTAGGCAGGGACTGAGTTGCAGGTAGATTAGGGCTCACCTGTTGTCTCCCCTCCCCCAACCATTACACTCATAACTTAAAACACATAAAAAAAACCTTTCCTTTAAAGTGTAATTAAACTTTAAAAAAAAACTTTGACATGTCATATTAAAATATCAGAAGTTTTGATCATTGGGGGTCTGAACACTTAGCACCCTCTGATCGCTAAAACGAAACAGCAGAAGTGCTCGGGTGAATACTGTACCGCTTTGTTTCTTATCGACTTTCTTCTCTGTGTGTGTGTGTGTGTGTGTGTGTGTGTGCATGTATATATAATATACACACACACACACACACACACGAACATTACACACACTATGCCCTCATGCACAGGACCGCACTGGTTAGTTGTGCATTCGTGTATCATTATGATTCACGGATCCACAATTCACCATTATTGGAAAATCCGCAAATCCGGACTGTAAAAATACTTGTTTTGAGTTTTTGCGGTCCGGATTCGAGGCCCACACATGGATCTATGTAAACCACGTTCGTGTGCATAGGCTAATAGAAATGAATGAATTCACAGTTTGTAAAAGGTAGAAAGCACAAGGCACTCACCGTATGTTGCAATAAAAGGATTTATTGAAAATAATCTCGGTCTGTCTGATGTGGAAAAGCCAAAATATGCGGATAAATTATGGACGCGAAAAAACGGTTGTGTGCGTGAGGCCATACTGTACATACATACAGTACACAAATATCCACATACAGTACATACATATATTACATCCTCAAATATATATATATATATATATACACATACATTACACATACAGTACACACTACACATACACATTACACTTACCTTTTGTGCAGGCTGCTGCCTATATGGATCTTCTCTCGCCGTGCAGGGAGACTCTAGAGGAAATCAGTAGAAGAGGTGATGAGTCCATGGCAGGCTTTCCCCTCAGCCTCTTCATGCCGGCAGCAGTGCAATGCAGACACGCTGCGCGCCACCCTCTCCATCCCGACTATGAGCAGGATCATATTACAATAGGGACAGAAGAGTGGAGAGCAGGGGGGAAGTCAGGGGGGTTATTAAGGTGGCACCGGAGAAATGTTCTCTTTAGGAGGCAGCACATCTTGCAGCTGCTGATAAGCGATGGAAACGTCAGCCAGCAGCTCTGGAATGCCGCCCCCTCTGAGACTCTGCAGGGTGCCATCTGAAGCCAGAGGCTCAACTCGCCTCATGGTAGGTGCGGCCCTGTCTGCCGTTATTCCATGGCCGGAGCCAACTTCTTCCAGCATGTACGTCCGGTGCACTGAGGCACCGAACCGGCTGATCTGTGCGGAGTCCGGGTGTCGGACCCCCACAGATCATGTACCGTGACCTATTCGGTGGATAGTTCATCAGTTGTCAGAAGGTGAAAAACCCCTTTAAGTGAAGTTGCACACTGAGCGGATTTTTGGTATGGATATTCCGTCTGAAAATCTGCAGCGTAATACAGTACCAGTAAAGCAGATGGGATTTTAATAAATCTCATCTACATGCTGCGTAAATTTTCCTACACAGGGACTTTAAAATCTGTCAATTTATGTTGCGGATTTTCCCTGAAGATTTCACTACTTTCAATGTGAGGGGTGAAATCCACAACAATTTCCATAGCAAAATCTGCATGTGTAAATATCGGTAGAATTTTCCACCCCATTTGCAGTTAACCTAAAGGTTATAACATTTATGGCATATGTACAGGCTATGCCATAAATGCCTGATAGGTGCAGGTCCCACCACTGCTTTTCTTAGCTCCCATAGACTTGAATATCTATACCAAACTGTATAGAGAGTGCGGCTGGGAATCTGCGAACTGTGGATATGCCAAAAATGCTTAAATTGGGAATACCCCTTTAATTAAATTGTGAAATTCAAGTACATTTAAAAAGATATTGGCTGGGAATCCATTATCACAGCAGTCATAGCTTTGGTAATCTTCTGTAGTGCCAAATGCTGGGTATCACACTGTTTAAGAATCGTTTTTTGTCCATTATTTAACCTTGGGACACGCGGCTTCTCTGTGAAGGACTTTCACCTTCAGTATCACCATCCACCCAAGTCCCAAGGATTAGTGAGAATACATAATATTGTAGTGAGAGTTTTGATAATTGATGATAATGATATTAATAGGAACCAATGTATCCCTTTTTCTACTCTCATATTTCTGGTACAGGACTAGATGTAGCAGATCCCTTTTTCTACTCTCATACTTCTGGTACAGGACTAGATGTTTCAGCTTAGAAAAGATTACGACTTTCTGCCAGAACTGTAACTCTTGCCCATGGGCTATGTCCATTCCAGTTATTGTGGCTGAGCTGCAATGCCAAAAGAGGTTAACATAGGCTCTTCCCTCCACACAGGTGCAGGGTAATTAACTAAGAGAAAAGCACTGCTGGGAGAGTGTGTCAGGGAGGAGAGCAAGAGTGTGAAGACTGGTCTGCTGCTGCCCAGACCTGATATATACAGAGGGGTGAGAGCTAACCCCTGCAAAGGGCTGGACTGTGTGAGTTATACCTGGACTTTAGTTACGTGAAACTTTTCTTTCTGTTCTAACCTTTGTGCATGCTGATGAGACAAGCTACCGTTGTGTTGATTGGATTTCCCTGCTTGAAAGAGAAATAAAGCTTATATATATATATATATATATATATATATATATATATATATATTGTGCATTTGGAAAGTCCTCAGACCCTTTCGCTTTTTACACATTTTGTTACATTGTGGCCTTGTGCTACAATATTTTTACACAAGGCCTCAACATACCGAAATGTGAAAAAATGTAAAGGGCCTAAAGACTTGCATTGTATGTCCATTTAAATCTAGGAAAATGTTATAAGATTTCTGGCCAGAAAATCAGTCAACTCTGTATGATACATAAACTGATTCTGGACTATCAGGATCCCGGGCTGTTGGGGCTCTGGATTAAAGCAGAACCTACTTTACAGTTTATTATATATATATATATATATATATATATATATATATATATATATATATATATATATATTGTACCGTAGAGATCCTGAGCATGCTTTGCATCTCAAAACAAGTTGCATCTCTCTTGTAAAACAAGTCCTGTCATTTTCTGCAGTGGAAAGAAAAAGAAAAAGCGTGAGGTTTTGGCAGACTAAACTACAAACCATAAAGGTCAATGATATGGATATTTGAAATAAAAATCAATTGCATAAAAATGTCAAACACTTCAGAATTCTCAAGGATCAGGCATGAAGTCTCATCACTCAGTTTTACGTTGGTGTGGGGAGAGAAGAAATCAATTAGCAGAAATGGAGAACAGGGTCTCAGTCTGTGAACTTTAAGAAAGCGGAATTAAATCCAGAAACAACCAAAAATGCGTTATTATTCTGTCAAAAACATACAACAATTATTGTCAAGGTCAGTCAAAAGGTCATTTTCTTACCTTATTCTATACATTCTTTTCAGCTGCCAATGCCAACTATGCCGCTGAATGCCATATATTTTTGCATGCAGAACATATCTACGGATATTTAAAGGCTGACTGCTGTGTGAAAATGATACAGACTTATTCCATTCAGGGCTTAATTCTAATCCACCTTGATACAATTAGCATTATACTGAAGCGCCGTATGACACAGTGGACACAGGAGAATTTTTAGCAGCCAACTCTTTCAATGCAATGAATTTCTTTTAGCTTGTATATAATAACAAGGTATAAAACCAGCTTCTCAGAGATCCCATTGTTTAAGCAGGAGCACAAGGCAAGCCACGAAGGCTTTTCTCCTCTCTGCTTAGTTCTGATAAAAAAATCTTTAGACTAAGTGTCTTCATTTTCTAAGATATATGTCTCTAATCCCCATTAGTCCATTTTTCCGTACCTGGAAATGAAGCCATAAACCTGTAGCCTTTGCAAAGAATAAAACCTTTTTTTTTTTTTAAGTTTAATGAAAATCAAAAGAGCTTTCCTAAGTATAAATGAAATATTAGTTTTGAACCCCTTTTATCTCAGCTATAGACTGTTCCGTTTAATATGTTCTGTGAATTTTAGATGATGTGGATAATAAGAGTTTCTTTTACTGGCTGTGAAAGAAGGAAGTTGAAAGGGAAAAACAGAAGACTTTTTGATATGTCTGACATAATCCGGTGCATCATTCTACAAGTGTAATGACTTGATCTAAGAAAGGCAGGTCAGTCTTGTACTTTTTCAGTTATCACTGTAGAAGTTTCTATAAATGTTGTAAGGGTTTGAAAATGTATATAGATATCCAATATCCCCGGGGACAGCTGGGAACATTAACTCTTTATGGATCCAACTGTTACTATTTTGTAGACTATTTTCTAGTCTTTATACTTGTGATTATAACAGTACTAGCTTTTATACCTGGTGTTGCTCGGGAGGTTCACTTACGGTATAGAGTAAAAGCTCACTATTTAAATACCCAATTATGTGTTGTAAGGCCCCATGCAAACGAACGTAGAATTCGTCCGTAATTACGGACCCATTCTCTTCTATTGCCCATGGACACCTTCCTGTATATTTACAGGAAAGTGTCCGTGCCATAGAAAGGCTGCACAAAAGATAGGACATGTCCTATTTTTACGGACTGTGCTCCCATACTTTATATGGGAGCACAACCCGCATAATAGAGAGTATTAAAAGTTAACTTACCTGCTTCTTCCTCCAGTCCGGCCTCCTGGGATGACGTTTCATCCCAAGTGACCGCTGCAGCCAATCACAGGCCAATCACAGGCTGCTGCGGTTACATGGGCTGCCGCGTCATCCGGGGAGGTCGGACTGGATGTCAAGAAGGACGCGTCGCCAAGACAACGGTACGTATGAACTTTTACTTTCAATCGCTGCGTAAACTCTGCCCGAAAGGGCTGCCCTTTCTCTCTTTCCAGCACTGATAGAGAGAAGGGGCTGCCGATTAGTGCAGAGAAAACGAATCTGTAAGTACGGGTGGAATACTGGTGACACCGGACCCAATGTTATTGGAAGCACCATTAAATATCCTTAACACTATGATCACATGATCAAAAAAATGTATTCCCTTTAGGAAATAAATGTCCTAAGCCAGTGCTCCTAGACTAAACTACGAAGTGGTGGATGAGGGGCGGGAACTTCTGATTCATGCCCATTTGGCATCATTTTTCCTCGCTCCTCATCTTTACCGTTAGTTCCTCCATCGCTCATTGCTTCTCCATGCATTTTAGTCCCTCAATCGCTCATTGCTTCTCCATGCATTTTAGTCCCTCAATTATACGAGACAGGACAACTGTCCTGCCTCTGTGTAAACCCGCTGCGGCCAACATCGCAGTGCTGCTGTGTTAGGCAATTCAGCGAGGAATAATGTACGTTGCAGCCAATTATTGGCTGCCACGTCATCAATAGGGGGCGGAGCCTGTCATTGCAATCCGTTACCTGGGAAACGCGTGTCCAATCAAAAATAGCTATTCCCTGATTTTAAACCAATGAAAAATCGGGCTTCAAACAAACTTTCGAAAATATATATAAGATAATAGAATTTAAACATTTATTTTTTTGTTAATTCAATGACATTTTATTTGTCTTAAAGAGGCTCTGTCACCAGATTTTGCAACCCCTATCTGCTATTGCAGCAGATAGGCGCTGCAATGTAGATTACAGTAACGTTTTTATTTTTTAAAAACGAGCATTTTTGGCCAAGTTATGACCATTTTTGTATTTATGCAAATGAGGCTTGCAAAAGTCCAAGTGGGCGTGTATTATGTGCGTACATCGGGGCGTTTTTACTACTTTTACTAGCTGGGCGTTCTGACGAGAAGTATCATCCACTTCTCTTCAGAACGCCCAGCTTCTGGCAGTGCAGATCTGTGACGTCACTCACTTCCTGCCCCAGGTCCTGCATCGTGTCGGCCACATCGGCACCAGAGGCTACAGTTGATTCTGCAGCAGCATCAGCGTTTGCAGGTAAGTAGCTACATCGACTTACCTGCAAACGCTGATGCTGCTGCAGAATCAACTGTAGCCTCTGGTGTCGATGTGTCCTCGCTCGTCCGACACGATGCAGGACCAGTGAGTGACGTCACAGTGTGATCTCTCGAGAACACGCTGTGTGTCTGCACTGCCAGAAGCTGGGCGTTCTGAAGAGAAGTGGATGATACTTCTCGTCAGAACGCCCAGCTAGTAAAAGTAGTAAAAACGCCCCGATGTACGCACATAATACACGCCCACTTGGACTTTTACTTTAAACACGCCCACTTGGACTTTTGCAAGCCTCATTTGCATAAATACAAAAATGGTCATAACTTGGCCAAAAATGCTCGTTTTTTAAAAAAGAAAACGTTACTGTAATCTACATTGCAGCGCCTATCTGCTGCAATAGCAGATAGGGGTTGCAAAATCTGGTGACAGAGCCTCTTTAAGTCCTCAAACACACTGCCTTGTTACATCGCAAGTGCAGCCGTACAGAGCCATAATGTGGCATCCCTAGAAATCTGTAGCGCCCTACTGTACCTCCCAATGCATGTCATATAAAGGCAAATTGTTTTTTTTTTCTGTCAAATTCATAAGGTATCTGACAGAAATTTCCTGCAAAGTGGCATTTCTCCAACTGGAGAACATCTGCATAATATGATTCTGTGCAGAGGTACAATACAGAGCCATAGGTAGTCTATGCACATAGCTGTCATATGCAGGATCCATAGATTTGTACAACTAGGACTCTCCTGGTGAAAAATCCACCAAAGAACAATAAAAGATGTGATAGCAAGTGGCACAACCCCCAGTCAGAATTTTCATTTATTTTTGATGCCTCCTTTTTGTTTAATGGCTCTGTGGACTTGAGCTGACATGGATTTCAAAAGTTTGTGCAAAGCCATATGATTCATGTTACATTGGCATGATTTGAGTGAAAGAGTGTGGGGGAGAATCCCTACTCTTCAAGGGGACTTTAGCACATACAGTATAATATATATATAATGTATATGGCAGAATATGGTTCATTTATTTATGCACTGTGCCTTTAAGTGTTTGTGTTTGTGTTGCTTTTCCTATCCTGGTGGCATTTTCTGAAGGTTATGTCTTGTGATATTTATGTTGTGCTGCAGTATATTGCACTGTAAAGTTACTTTTATTTATAGCTGGTGGGGCAAATAATGGTTGGCTCGTTGTTGTTCTAAATTATTTGGTGCCAGGATAAACCGTCTGGACGCCATCGAGGTTAATGTTCTGCCTCACCATAGCAGCGCCAGGATGACAAAGAGTGGCCATGTCGTATCCTGAACGGTGCTTATTGTATATAAAGGACTGCTGTACCCGCCAACAGGGTTCAGTGCAGTGGCGTAGCTATAGCGGTTGCAGCGATCCTATCACTCCACCAGTGGAGTCTCTAGCACTGGGCATCTCCGGACGAGCTCCATAATGCAGATGCATATGTAATGAATAATGTTTTGTTTTTTTCTGTGTACAATCTAGTAATAGAGCTTTCTTTATTTGTATGCTGCATTATGTCATACATACAGCACATCCCTACACTGGCATCTATGTACTGTATAACCACCTGGAAATCTGCATGTATTATTAATGCTGTGTGTTCCTGACTGCTCCAACCTCTATACTCTACAGTGTCCTTCGTTACCTTTCCTCATGGTTTGAGTTATGCCAAAATGAGTGGCGCGAGTTTACCAGCTATAAAAAAAGGTAAGAAAGGAGTCATCTGCATATACAATATGCATTGCCGGCAAGATGTGCATTGACTATGTATAACCTTCATGTATGAGTTGATATTCTGGGGTTATGGAATTTGCAGGGGAAATAGTAAGAATGGGGTACCATCTCTCAAATGCATGGACAGAATTGTCACTGTAGTGAACTTCCCTCAACAAGATGCAATTTTGAAAATCCACAGGGAAATATAGCAGCAAAGTGGATGAGATTTGAAGAAATCTTCTCCACATGCTGCAGAAATTTTCGTCGCAGAAATTGACCTGCGGTGCAGATTTTAAATATGCAGCATATCAATTTCTGCTGCAGAAAGTGCATAGCTTTGTTGCAGATTTTCCCTATTGCATTCAATGGGGAAGAAATACAAATTCAAATCCTATTGCTGCAGATTTTGCTGCGGATGTCCTGAGGATAGGCCATTAATTTTATTTAATTGAAAACCCCCTTTTAATTAGTTTTGTCATTATGTAATATCTGATTTTGTCTTTACATGTACCCTCTGAATTGTAAAGTGCTGCAGAATATGAGAGAGGGATGGACACAGAAAGATTGGTTCCTGATTGTTTTTATCACAGTAGCATGACTGTTAGGGTATGTTCACACATAGCATAAATACTGCAGATTTTCCGCAACGTATTTCATTGCTGAAAATCCGCAGCAGAATACAGTAGCAGTAAAATGTATGAGATTTGAACAAATCTCATCCACACGCTGCACAAAAATCTTCTGAAACACATTAAAAAATTAACCTGCGGCGTGTTTTCTTTAATACACAAAACGTCGATTTATGCTGTGCAATCGCAGGTTTATTGTTGCGGATTTTCCCTATTGAATTCAATGGGGAGGTAAAACGCGCAACAAATCATAAATGTTGCGATTTTTGAGGCTGAAAATCTGATTGTGCAGCAAAAATCGCAAGTCACAGCCAATCACAGGCTGCAGCAGTCACTTGGAATGAAACGTCATTACAGGAGGCCGGGCTGCAGGACATCAGAGGGATGTGTCGCCATGACTACAGGTAAGTATAAGCTTTTGGTTTTTTTAACCTGCTGTTTTCCACAGAGGACAGTCCACCCAAAAAACTGCACCACAATTTGGTGCATTTTTTTGGGCCAAAATTCCTTGCAGGGATACCCTGTGTACTTTTTCGCATTGTATTCACCCTGTATGAACATGGCCTTATTGTAAGTTGTGTTATTGTAAGTGGATAGTTGATCAAAATGTAAAACATCTGCACAAATAAACCGACGCTAAAATAACAAAATCATAGATGACATTTTTTTTATCGCATGAAAAGCTATCTTTGTCGTTTTTGAATACTTTGTTGTTCGAAATTTAATAGAGTTGATGTAGGGAAATAATTTGATTTTATTATTGTGTCTAACAAATTGTACATTTATACCGCCAATTCAGAATCCAGTTGGCAGTACTATTGGCAAAGGAGGAATTGCTGCTGATTTATGTTAATATTTAGAGTTAGGTCAGGTTCCTCATGTGTGCATGCTTCCAGCACTGAATAATAACTGTGCAGACAGACTTACATTTTAGCACACAGTGAATATTTGATACACTCTCAATTCATGTTCAATAGACCTTATAATTTACATGCTGATTTTGCACTCCAGAAGGTGCATTGCTAGCGGTTTGCGAAGCTGTTTCCACAGCTCATAGCAGAACTTTATAAGAGCATTGTAAATTACAACCATTCACTGTTCATTTCATTAGCAACCTACAAACTATGTGAAAAACGAAACAAGCACATCTGTACTACATGATTTATGGCTAGTATTACCTCTATTGAAGATGAGCTATTCAGATGTAATATCTACCCAAAGGTTTAAGGATACTTTTTCTGAAATGTAATGGTACTCAAATAGATGTGGTGCTTGATCCACTGGAAAAGAAAAGCTTATGGAAGCAAAATCCCCATCACAAATCATATAACACTGTCAGTCTGTTAAACAGCTTATGAGACAAAATGCTTCCGTCTCACATAAAAGGCTATTTGAATATTTTTGGTAAACTGGAATGTTAAAACAATATGAATTAAATAGTTTATTGTGAAAATCAAAAAGATTAAGATTATTTACATGGACTTGGATTTATAGAATCCAAAGATCACTCTTTCAAGTTGTGTCTCATGCGTGAAGTCTGATGTTAAAGGAAACATACAATTTGTTACTTTACTAACAATCTGTATTAAGTATTTATAGATTTTTGTTTTGTTATTATTTTATCATAGCCAGAAGAAAAAACAAGTATAAAGTATGGGTGACAATTTTTGGGTTAGGACACCGTCTGAAAAAAAAAAAGGATAAATGCCATCAGATCTATATATTAGACTGCATAATGTGAAGTCTCCTAGATATTGCAGTCAACAAGAAAGCATTGTGAGTCAGTCTTGCCTCATGAACTTGGTATCACATTTAGCCCTATGTTTTTTTTATTACAGAGCTGCAGGCACTCCATTAGGCGCCAAATTCTCCCCCAGAAGCATTGCCTAAAACCATAGAAAGCCTCCATAATGCAGAATAAGTTTGGACGAATCACAATATTTTTTGCTGAAGCAGTCAATAAAAAAAAAAACCCTGCTATGCCCCCATATCAAATCAGAGTTACACAGAGGTATAACATTGGCCTATAGTAGATTATGTACATGGTATTACAGATCCATACAACACATATCCCTAATAAGACAGCGTTCATGAGCCTAAATAGAAAACAATGTTAATTTTTGTGTCAAGGCCATGCCACATTTACTTTAATTTATATTGGTAGAACATGAACAGCACAGGTCAACCTGTAGTCAGAACCCACCATGAGCCATTCCACTGCCACAACACTGTCAGAACACCCCAACGCGCGTTTCGCACCTGGCTTCGTCAGGGGGTGCTGAAAAAGTGTGACCAGAGGATTTAAATAGGAGGTATACAGCTGAAAGTGTACCTCACTTACTTGTTCATAGGATGTTCAGCTGGCGCTTGCACGAGGAGAGGCGGCACCTCAATCACGCAGTCCACGGCGTCCGGAAGTGAGCAGTGCGCAACTGCACAGAGCTCAAGTCGATGTTGCGCCGTGGACTACGTCATGAACGGCCCCCCGCCCCGCATATGCGCACAACAGCCACGGACCACCGCATCAATCTTGGACAAGGGCAAGGCCGTCGCAGTTGCCCATATCCAATGATAGAGCAACATGGACTTGAGCTCTGTGCAGTTGCGCACTGCTCACTTCCGGATGCCGTGGACTGCGTGATTGAGGTGCCGCCTCTCCTTGTGCAAGCGCCAGCTGAACATCCTATGGACAAGTAAGTGAGGTACACTTTCAGCTGTGTGCCTCCTATTTAAATCCTCTGGTCACACTTTTTCAGCACCCCCTGACGAAGCCAGGTGCGAAACGCGCATTGGGGTGTTCTGACAGTGTTGTGGCAGTGGAATGGCTCATGGTGGGTTCTGGTATGCGTGTCATGAAGTGCTAGTGATTTTCCTATGATTGTTACCATATATTTTTTGTGGTCATACTTCAGGCATTTGCTGTGTTATATTGGTACAAGTATATTTATACCCATGGTACATACTTCATATTGTATGATATAGTATGCATAGTACCACCTTGGTTTGCCCTGTCTTATATTCAACACTGTCTATTTCTCTGTACTGATTGTACATTGTTTTTATGGGTGATTATTTTTAAAGTGTCTTGATCAACTGTGTTGTTTGTCTTCAATAAAGTATTTTTGTATCTTTCTACGATACGTTTGATTTGGTCTTATTGCAGCATGTAGGGATAACTTTTTGGTGTTTCAACCTGTAGTCAAGCCTAAAAGGTTGAAAGAAAGAAAATAAGGTATGGAAAGTCCTATGATTTATGTATAAAGATGACTAGCAAGTGTATCATTCCAGAGCACTTGCAGTTTTGTGTAATTTACATAAAAAAATGTTGTTGAGTGACAGCACAAGCATAGCTACAATTTCATTAAGAGTCAGGTTTAGGACTGGGTCACTGTTTGGTTGAAAGTGGGGCTGTGTGCGAGCCCAGATTAGAACTTTCCCACCGGGGAGCCAGTGGAACATCCAGTGGTCCCTAAGCTTTCAGCGAACTGCCCTTTCCTTATTGCACTCTGCAGGCTCCAGAGGTGCTTAAAGAGGCTCTGTCACCAGATTATCAAATCCCTATCTCCTTTTGCATGTGATCGGCGCTGCAATGTAGATAACAGTAAAGTTGTTGTTTTTTAAAAACGATAATTTTTGGCCATATTATGAGCAGTTTTATATTTATGCAAATGAGCCTTTCTAATGGACAACTGGGTGTGTTTTCTCTTATTTCCAACTGGGCGTGTATTGTGTTTGTAACATCTGGGCGTATTTACTTGTCTTACTAGCTGGGCGTTGTGAATAAAAGTGTTTGTCAGCATTATACACTATTCACAACGCCCAGCTAGTAAAACAAGTAAACACGCCCAGTTGGAAATAAGAGAAAACACGCCCACTTGTCCATTAGAAAGGTGCATTTGAATAAATATAAAATTGCTCATAACTTGGCTAAAAATGATCGTTTTTAAAAAAACAAAAAACTTTACTGTTATCTACAGTGCAGCGCCGATCACTTGCAATAGGAGATAGGGATTTGATAATCTGGTGACAGAGCCTCTTTAAAGAGGCTCTGTTACCACATTACACCACGTTCCAAATTATTATGCAAATGTTATTTTTCGCTGATTTTCCTAAATAGTCTATGCAAATGACAGTAAGTATAATCTTCAAGCCATCAACCGTTGGAGTATAATGCGAATTTTATTGAACAAGTCTCCTAATGATAACTGATTTTGTTTTTTTAGAAGTAAAAAACTCAAAATGCACTGTTTCAAATTAATTATGCACAACAGAGATGAAAACATTTTAAAGGTTGTAAAGAGAACTAAAATGGTAATTTGTTGAATTTGCAGCATCAGGAGGTCATATTTACAGAAATCAAAAGCTCTTTCAATCAAAAAAAACTTAACAGGCCAAGTTACATGTTATCATAGGACGCCTTCTTTGATATCACCTTCACAATTCTTGCATCCATTGAATTTGTGAGTATTTGGACCGTTTCTGCTTGAATATCTTTGCAGGATGTCAGAATAGCCTCCCAGAGCTTTTATTTTGATGTGAACTGCCTCCCACCCTCATAGATATTTTGCTTCAGGATGCTCCAAAGGTTCTCAATAGGGTTGAGGTCAGGGGAACATGGGAACCACACCATGAGTTTCTCTCCTTTTATGCCCATAGCAGCCAATGACACAGAGGTATTCTTTGCAGCATGAGATGGTGCATTGTCATGCATGAAGATAATTTTGCTAGGGAAGGCACGGTTCTTCTTTTTGTACCACGGATGAAAGTGGTCAGTCATAAACTCTACGTACTTTGCAGACGTCATTTTCACACCATCAGAGACCCTAAAGGGGCCTACCAGCTCTCTCCCCATGATTCCAGCCCAAAACATGACTCCGCCACCTCCTTGCTGACGTCGCAGCCTTCTTGGGACATGGTGGCCATTCACCAACCATCCACTACTCCATCCATCTGGACCATACAGGGTTGCACGGCACTCATCAGTAAACAACACGGTTTGAAATTAGTCTTCACGTATTTCTGAGCCCACTGCAACCGTTTCTGCTTGTGAGCATTGTTTAGGGGTGGCCGAATAATAGCTTTATGAACACTTGCAAACCTCTGGAGGATCCTACACCTTGAGGTTCGCGGGATTCCAGAGGCACCAGCGGCTTCAAATACCTGTTTGCTGCTTTGCAATGGCATTTTTGCAACTGCTCTCCTAATCCTATTAATTTGTCTGGCAGAAACCTTCCTCATTATGCCTTTATCTGAACGAACCCGTGTGTGCTCTGAATCAGCCACAAATCTTTTCACAGTACGATGATCACGCTTAAGTTTTCTTGAAATATCCAATGTTTTCATACCTTGTCCAAGGTATTGCACTATTTCACTTTTTTCGGCAGCAGAGAGATACTTTTTCTTTCCCATATTGCTTGAAACCTGTGGCCTGCTTAATAATGTGGAACGTCCTTCTTAAGTAGTTTTCATTTGATTGGGCACACCTGGAAAACTAATTATCACAGGTGTCTGAGATTGATTACAATGACCCAAAGAGCCCTAAGACACAATACCATCCATGAGTTTAATTGAAAACTAATAATTAAATGTTTATGACACTTAAATCCAATGTGCATACTAATTTGGAACACGTTGTATAAGTGTCCTATCTCCTACATAAGGAGATGGTTGATGTAATGTAGGTGACAGCAGTGCTTTTTATTTAGAAAAACAATCTATTTTACCACTTTATGAGCGATTTTTAGCTTTATTCTAATGTGTTTCTTAATGCCCAAGTGGGCGTGTTTTTACTTTAGACTAAGTGGGCGTTGTGCAGAGGAGTGTATGACGCTGACCAATCAGCGTCATGCACTTCTCTCCATTCATTTACACTGCACTAGCGATATAGCTATATCGTTATGTACAGCTACATACACACACTATAAGATTACTACAGTGTCCTGATAATGAATATACATTACCTCCAGCCAGGACATCATGTGTATTCAGAATCCTCACCCGTCTGAATCTTTTCTGTGAGATTTCCATCAAGGCAAACGTAATCTCGTTTACATCGTAATCTCGCGAGATTACGTTTACCTTGCAGGAAATCCCACAGAAAAGATTCAGACGTGTCAGGATTCTGAATACACATGACGTCCTGGCTGGAGGTAATGTATATTCATTATCAGGATACTGTAGTAATCTTATAGTGTGTGTGTAAGCACACATGGCTTAAAAATCTCTTTGATGTACAACATAAGGATGGAACATAGAAAAAACTGAAAAAAGCAGTAAAAACACGCCCACATGGGCATTAAGAAAGTCATTAGCATAAAGCTAAAAATCGCTCATAAAGTGGTAAAAATAGATCATTTTTCTAAATAAAAAGCACTACTTTCACCTACATTACAGCGCTCATCTCCTTATGTAGGAGATAGGCCATTTATAATGTGGTGACAGAGCCTCTTTATGTGCATGTTCACAGGGCTTTTTCCATCAAAACTACAAAAAACGCTTGGAAAGTACAGCTTTTTAGGCTTTGTTCACACAGCTTATTTTCAGGCGTATTTCGGAGTGTAAAACGCTTGTATTACGCTCAAATATGCTTGAAATAGGCCTGCAAACAGTTTCCAATTGATTTGAATGGGAAATACACTGTAGTTCATATAAGCCGTATTTTTATGCTGCTAAATTAAAAAACGCCTCATAAAAATATGCCTCGTAAAAGGAAGTGGCATGCCCTGTCTTGAGCCGTTTTCATAGCTGATTTTCCATTAACACTACAAAAATGCTTTGAAAAATACACCTTTAAAGTACGCTTCAAAATATGCTTGCAAACACCAAAAACGCTTTGAAAATCCGCTCCAAAAATGCCTGGATTTAGAGGCTGTTTTCTCTTGAAATCAGCCTCATATTTTTCAGTCCGAACATAGGCTATGTTCACACGGCATAACAGTTGCCCGCATGAGCAACACTGCTTATCTGCCAGTCCCTCTTGCTGTCTGCTACTCATGGCGGTACTAGTCAGATCAGTGGCAGCATCAGTTCACGAGGGAGAGAACCCGCCCACCAGCCTGGGCCTCTTATGTGGCTGGCTGGCTTTATTATAAATCACTCTCTGCGCCAGTCTGGATTTTCGCTCTCGCCATAATTATAATGCTGTAAAATCGCTGCTCCCCACTCATTAATCCACTGCTTGCGGTCTTCAAATCCTAGTATGAGCATAGAAGGTAAGCGTGATAAATGTCTATTGCATTTACACGTGTGTGTGTGTGTGTGTGTGTGTGTGTATATATATATATATATGTGTGTGTGTATGTTTGGTTTTGTAATTATACTACATCCAATTCATAGTAAAAAATTAAATTAACATATTTAGCTATTTTCAGGTAATTCTATTTCTAGTAATGTTGTTTTTTTAAAATATTTTATTTTGTCTTTATTTGAGACAGTATCGTTGAATTATGGTAAATGACGGCATTTATGTGTACACTATATGGTGGTAATATTTATGTGTATAGTAAATAGCTGCTTTATTTGTGTGCGCAGTATATAGTGACTTCATTTATTTATACTGTATATGGCCGAATTATTTATGTGCGTACAATATTGTGACATAATGTCTGCGCAGTATCTGTGGATATTATTTGTGTATACAGTATATTGTGGAATTATTGGTGTGCAAGATTTAGAAACATTATTAGTTTGTGCAGTGTAATGCTGTATTATTGGTGTGTACAGTGTATATCACCATTATTGGTGTTTACATTGCATGGTAATAATAATTTTCATGTAAATAGTATGTCTGTGTTTACACCATTATAAATTTGTATAATATGGCAGTAATATTTACTTATACCCTGGGGTGACATTATTCACTTTATATGGCCATTGACTTTTATGCCAAAAAAACTGCGCCATGCTTGGTCTGATGCATATATCAGACGAAGTGCTCTCCAAAAAGCACTGTGTTCACCTGGACTGTTTTATTGGCATGTTATAAAATAATTTTTGGGGACAATCCTGTTTCAGTTTTTTTAAATTTACCCATTATCTAATGGGGCTAATGCTTGGATTTGCAGCTGTTTTTTTAAGTAAACTGCTTTTATCAACCTAAGAACAAACCAGAGAAAATGAAATATTTAGTTTACCCCAAAAAATATTTGCACGGAAAAGCTGATGCTTCTAGCAATGTTAGCTAACTATCAATATGCTAATTCAATAGGATAGTGAAAACAATTTACGTATATGTCATGCCAGCAGTGTCTTCCCAAAATATTGTTTTATTTATTTTCCTTATATCTTCTTCAATAAAGTATGTAATAACTGCAAATAAAAGGCATGAGACCGAAGGATTATGTGTTCTGTCCATATGAGATATGGCCTCTGCAGCTTTACAAAGCATAAAGCACAGATTTTAGACAAAATCTCCGGTTTTAATATTTTTAAAATAAATAGTTATCTGCAAGAACAAAGTCCATGATTTTTTCCAGTCTTCATTTCGATATCATAAAATAGTTGTGGACATATAACCTGTGGATCCATTTGTAAATCTCCTGTAAGCAAAGAAGTCACAAGCAATTTTGTACCGACAAGCTCAGCCTAGAAGTTGCAGGGTGAAATTATTTGACATATTCTATTATTTATTTATTTTTTTAAAATTAAAGCCAATTCGCACGAAGACGCAACTGTACGTCCTGGCGAGGAGTTACTTCCCGCACCAGGACGTACAGTTACTGAACCTTTTTCGGTGCACATGGTCAGTGAGTGTGCACCGGGAAATCAGCTGTCCCCGACAGCTGACACTCCCCCGTCACCGGCAATAAACCCATAATAGCGGTCCAATGCCGGTGATCGGTGGATCTGTACAGATCCACCGATCACATTGTATCTCTGTTTAAAACCGTTCTCGGTACTTGTTGTTAAGTCCAGGTACGGTAACAAACATGTCCTGCCCTATGTCCCATGTTAACTGCAATGAACCAATAGCAATGGTCCATTGCCGGCGATTGCTGTGATTGGTGGGTCTCTTTAGACCCACCAATCACAGTGTGTTTTCACTCAGGGCGGGTGAAAAATAACCGTTACAGACTCTTATCTCTTAGTAGGTGAAATAAAGTTAAAGAGATAAGAACCTGTGCCGTTTTTTGTGCCCCTCAGTGAAAAATAAGCACCCTTAACCCCTTCCACGCCTCATCTCCAGCTCCATATTGCCAGTGCCTGAAACCACCACCTCCCAGTGTATAAGGGAGGTTTTATTTATTATATTTTTTTCATCATAATTCACAAAAAAAAAGAAGATTTAGTTCTTCGGTAGTTGCCCAGCTCGTCTACGTCAATTCATTGCATCAGTTGTCAGTTATTCAGCGTCAATCTGTCGCCTCAGTTTGTCAGTGTCAACCCGTTGTGACAGTTGTCTGTGTCAATCCGCAGCATCAGCTGTCAGTGTCAGTCCATCGGATCACTTGTCTGTCAATCAGTGTCAATCAGTCAGTCAATTAGTCGTGTCAATTGTCAGTGAGTCAGCATCAATATGTCGTGTTAATTGTCAGTTCGTCAGTGTCAATCCGTAGAATCAGTTGTCCGTTCGTCAGCATCAATCTGTTGCGTCACTTGTCAATCCGTCACTGTCAATTAGTCGCGTCACTTGTCAGCGTCAGTCCGTGAGCTTGTCAGTCCGTGGCTTGTCAGTCCATGGGCTTGTCAGTCCGTGAGCTTGTCAATTAGTAAGTGTAGTAATTGTTACTGTTATAACAAAAAATAAAACCCCCAAAAACGTAGTGTCAATGTTAGCGTTTTATGTGAAGAAACAAAAAAAATAAAAATAATCTATGTTGTAAAACTGTTTGTTACAGTTCACTGAGCTACGTGTGTATATACACTATATATATATATATATATATATATATATATATATATATATATATATATATATACACACACACACACATTTATAAAAGAGGCATATGTCATGATCGCATCTGATACAGACTCCACGTGCAATGCTGAACCAGAGTTAATTCTCTCGTCCTCTTCCAGTGACAGTGAGGAACCTCTTTGTAGTCACAGGTGGGTTAGTGCCCAGGTTCTGCCTGACCCTGGAACTGACAGCATTGATTGGTCATCCCCAACCAATTACACCCCCCAAATCTCAGAATTTACTGCTGTGGCAGGAATTCACGTGCAGGTGGAAGGGCTGCCTGTAATGGGCTTTTTAAAAAAAATATTTTACAGACAATTTGATCCAAACTATGGTGGACCAAATCAGACTTTATGCACACCAATATATTTTGAAACACCCCAACTACTTTCATGCCCAGCCCAATCGGTGGCAACCAACCAATTGTGTAGAAATGCAGAAATATTGGTGGTTAGTCCTCAACATGGGTCTCACTAAAAAGCTCGAACTGAGATCCTACTGGTCAACAGTAATGTTGTATAACTGTCCTCTGTGCTGCAGTACAATGACCAGACCCCGCTTTGATGCCCTTCATTAATTTCTTCACTTTAGTGACAACTCTCAATGCCCCCCCCCCCCCCAGGATAAATCCTAATTTTGACAGACTTTTTAAAATTAGGACCCTCATTAATATCTTTTCCCAAAATTTTTCAACAATTTACACCCCTCAAAAATAAATCTCCGTCTATGAATCCCTGTGCACTTCAAGGGCAAGCTGAAGTTTCTCCAATATTTGCCCAATAATCACGCCAGATACGGCATTAAGATGTACAACCTGTGTGAATCTGATACCAGATGCACACATGCTTTCCGGGTACAATACAGCCCTCGTACTGTCCACCGTGCAATACGACCAGTGGGAAGATAGTGTGGGACCTTCTAAACCCACTGTTTGATCAGGGGTACAACTTGTACTTGGACAACTGGTACAGAATATACGCCTGTTCAAACAAAAAAACAGTGGCGTGTGGGACGGTGCGAAAAAAATCAGAGGCAGCTTCCCAAGACCCTCATCAGACAATCCCTGCAAATTGGCAAAAGCAAGGCATTGCTGCAGGACAGGATCTAGTGTCTCAAATTTAAAGACAAAAATGTATCCTGTCAAGTATACATGATGCCAGCTATACCCCTGACCCAACACGTGGATTCACATCATCCACGATGAGGCCTGTATGTATACAGGCATATAATAAATTCATGGGGGGGGGGGCTGATCTGAATGATCAGGTATTAAAACTGTATAGTGCCATGAGAAAATGTAACATCTGGTACAAGAAATTGGAAGTGTACCTATATAATACGTTTTTAATTTTCAGAAAAGCTGGCCACGCGAGTACATGCTTGGAGTACCAAGAAAAAAAATGACAAAACTAGGTGGGGGAAACTTCTGCAGCTCCAAGTAATGTTTCCCGTATAGTTCCTGGGTAGCACTTTCCAAGTGAAATGCGCGCCACAGCAAAAAAGGTGCCGTGTCTGCACAAAAAGGGGTATCCGAAAGGAAACCATACATCAGTGCGATACTTTTCCATCCAAACCCGGACTCTGCTTCCGCATCTACCACACCTCCCTGGATTAAAAATGTGCTACTTTTAAAAACCCACCCTCTTCCATTATCAGTCTGGTCTTTTACGCAATTTTTTAAATTGGACACAAAAAAACTCTATAACAAAACTAAAAATTCTCATTATACCCCTAGATAAATACTTCCAGGCACTGCTGTATCCAGACAACATATTTAGTCCACTATGGGGGTATTTCTGAACTCAGAAGAAACAGCCAAATAAATGTTGAGGTGCTTTCTGTCCGTTACATGCTCTGTGTCTGAAAGCTTCCCTATAATTATGCATTTGTGAAAAATTTTAAATTTTCTTTTTCATGCCAGATTTCCACTAAATTCAGCAAAAAAAGATTGGGTCATAAAAATGATCATGCCCCTAGATAAATTCTTTGAGGGGTGCAGTTTCCAAAATGGGGTCACTTCTTGGGAGTTTTGTCCGTGTGCTGTTTGTGTTTTTCATGCACCCAATGACTTCAATGAGCAACATTGTGGTCCACAAAAAATGGACGAAAAATAGGACATGCAGGGAGTTTCACGCAACGGACATATGCTGCGTGAAAAACCATGGACATGTGAATAGCAGCACATGGATGTATAATACACTCATCTGAATAAGGCCTAATTCCAATAAATACAGCAAAAAAAACTTGTGTTGTCATAATGCTAGCTATACACCCAGATAAATTCCTTGAGGAGTGTACATTTTTAAAAAGGGGTCACTTTTGGGGGGTTTCTACTGTTTTGGTCCCTCAAGGGTGTTGCAAATGCGACATGGCACCAAAAAACATTCCAGCAAAGTCTGCGCTCCAAAATCCAAATGGCGCTCCTTCCCTTCTGAGACCTGCCGTGGGTCCAAACAGCAGTTTATTATCACATATGGTGTATTGCTGTAATTCGGAATAATTGCTTTACAAATGTTGGGGTGCTTTTTCTCCTTTAGTCCTTGTAAAAATGAAAAATGTCTACGTTTGCAGCAGCATCAGCGTTTGCAGGTAAGTAGCTACATCGACTTACCTGCTAACGCCGATGCTGCTGCAGAATCAACTGAAGCCTCTGGTGCCGGTGTCCTCGCTCGTCTGACACGATGCAGGACCTGTGAGTGACGTCACAGCGTGATCTCTCGAGAACACGCTGTGTCTGCACTGCCAGAAGCTGGGCGTTTTGAAGAGAAGTGGATGATACTTCTCATCAGAGCGCCCAGCTAGTAAAAGTATTAAAAACGCCCCGATGTACGCACCTAATACACGCCCACTTGGACTTTTACTTTTAAACACACCCACTTGGACTTTTGCAAGCCTCATTTGCATAACTACAAAAATGGTCATAACTTGGCCAAAAATGCTCATTTTTTAAAAATAAAAACGTTACTGTAATCTACATTGCAGCGCCTATCTGCTGCAATAGCAGATAGGGGTTGCAAAATCTGGTGACAGAGCCTCTATAAGTCATGTAAAAAGAGGGATAAACATAGAATCAATGCAAACAAAAAAAAGACAAGTGTTGTCTTACAGCTTGGTTTATATACAAAAAGCATAAAAGTGCTAACATACAGAGGTCCAACAACTAGTGTGGTTTTATTCGCACGTGTTTACCACCTTTAAACGAGCACCGATCGACGATATAGCTACTCAATCGGTGCTCTTTTTGCTCCATTAAAAGGGAGCAATGATTGGTAGTATGGGGACAAACGATTGCTACTACCATTGTTAGTCACCACACATTTGCATCATGTCAGCAGCACGTCTCCCTGTTTACACAGGCAGATGCGCTACCAGCTTGCGATAATTTTTATCGTCGCATAAAAGATTAAATCAGCCAAAGAACAAACGCCTGCTCATTCATTGGCTGATCTTTGCACTGTTTACACATGGCAATGATGGGTTAGGAGCGGTCGTATGATACAGAGATAAGCATTAGAGAGAAAGTAAAACTTCTTTTACACGACCCAATACTGGCTGAGCACCCATCAGTGAAACAGCATTTCGATCGGTGCTTGTTAGTTGCATTAACAAGGAATAATGATCGGTAATGTATGGGGGAAAACAATCTTTAATACGATCTTTCGTCCCCAATGAATTTACATCATGTTAACAGCACATCTCCCCGCTTACAAAGAGATGTGCTGCCAGCCGGGCCGATTCTAGCTTTTTTGCTGCCTGAGGTGAAAATTGAAATGCCCCCCCCCCCCCCAGGCTTTTCTACACCACTAGCGGCCTCACCAAAAAAAATATTATACCACTCACAATGACTACATCACTGATTAGAGGCAGAATAAACTTTTACATTAAGTGACTCCCCATCCGGTCCAGATCTCTATGATGACTGCTCCTGGCCATGGTCCATTTCAGTTTTCCGTTCAGCAGTCCTCATCTTTTCACTTTTCAAACATTTCTGCACCTATAAATGATGATACAATTCTTATGGTGCCACACACTACGCCTCTAAGTATAATAGCGCCATACCCTGCTCCTCTAATTATAATTAAATTTGTGTCCCTGATTATAATAGCACCATAAACTGTGTCCCATACACACACACAGTGCCCCCTGTAGATAGTGCCCCCCATAGAGCCCCCTGTAGATAGTGCCCCACATATAGAACCCTGTAGATAGTGCCCCACATAGAACCCCCTGTAGATACTGTCCCTGTAGATAGCACCCTGTAGATACTGCTCCACATATAGCCCCCAACCTCTGTAGATAGTGCACCACATATAGCCCCCAACCCCTGTAGATAGTGCTCCACACACAGTCCCCACCCCCTGTAGATAGTGCTCCACATATAGCCCCCACCACCTGTAGATAGTGCTCCACATATAGCCCCACCCTCTGTAGATAGTGCTCCACATATAACCCCCACCCCTGTAGCTACTGCTCCACATATAGCCCCCCCTGTGGATAGTGCTCCACATATAGCCCCCACATACAGCCCTATGCCCCAGTAGAAAGTGCTGAACATATAGTCACCCACCTACAGCCCTACCCCCCTGTAGATGTCACTCAAACATGGTAAGGTGGGTTTGGAGGCAGGACTTTGTGACTCTTCCGGATAGCGGCACCAACACATGACCCTCTAAAGAGTAATTAGCATATAGTGTGCACCGTTTTAAAAGTGGATTTTAAGAATTTTGCTGCATCTGAAAAAAACATACAAGGGAATGTTTGGAAATATTGTCAGGCCATGTATTACCGCATGGTGGCGGTTCAAGGGGTTAACCCCTTAAGAACGCAGCCTAGTTTGGGCCTTAAGGCTCAGAGCCCATTTTTTAAATCTGACATATTTCACTTTATGTGGTAATAACGTCGGAATGCTTAAACCTATCCAAGCGATTCTGAGATTGGTTTCTCGTGACACTTTGGGCTTCATGTTCGTGGTAAAATTTGGTCAATATAGTCTGTGTTTATTGGTGAAAAATTGCAAAATTTAGAGAAAATGTGGAAAAAATAGCATTTTTCAAAATTTAAATGCATCTGCTTGTAAAACAGATGGTTATACCACCCAAAATAGTTACTAGTTCACATTTCCCATATGTCTACTTTAGATTGGCATCGTTTTTTGAACATTATTTTATTCTTCTTGGACGTTAGAACATAAACCGCAATTTCTCTTTTTTTTAGGAAAATTTCAAAAGCCTTTTTTTTAAGGTACCTGTTCAGTTCTGAAGTGGCTTTGAGGGGCCTGTGTATTAGAAACCCCGATAAAACACCCAATTTTAAAAACTAGACCCCTCAAAGTATTCAAAACAGCATTTAGAAAGTTTTTTTTTAACCCTTCAGGCATTTCACAGGAATTAAAGCAAAGTGGAGGTGAAACTTGCAAATTTCATTTTTCTTGCTGAATTTCAATTTTATTAAATTTTTTTGTGTAACACAGAAGGTTTTACCAGAGAAACACTACTAAATTTGTATTGTCCAGATTCTGCAGTTTTTAGAAATGTCCCACATGTGGCTCTAGTGCGCTCGTGGACTAAAACACAAGCCCCAGAAGCAAAGTAGCACCTAGTGCATTTTGAGGCCTCTTTTTTATTAGAATATATTTTAGACAGAATGCCAGGTTTGAAGAGGTGTTGAGATGCCAAAACAGTAGGAATACCCCATTTTGGAAACTACACCCCTCAAGGAATTCATTTATGGTTGTTGTTAGCATTTTGACCACACAGTTTTTCCACAGCACCTATTTGAATTGGTCTGTGAAATAAAAAAAATGAAATTTTTTCCAATAAGATGTCATTTTTGATCAAAATGTTTTATTTTCACAGGGAACAAAATACCCCATTTTGTTGCCCAATTTGTCCTTAGTGTGGCAATACCCCATTTGTGGTGATAAACAGCCGTTTGGGCCCATGGGAGGGCTCAGAAGGAAAGGACCACAATTTGGCCTACTGGGGATTTTTTGGTGCGAAGTCATGTATGCAGAAGCCCCTGAGGTACCAGTACAGTTGAAACCCCCAAGAAGTGACCCCGTTTTAAAAACTACACCCTTGAGGCATTCATCTAGAAGTGTAGTGAGCATTTTGACCGGAGACATACACCCCATAAACTGTAATGTGAGTTCTCAGGGGTACGTCAATACCCTCAATGTGGCTGTTATCAGCTGCCTGGGCACCCAGCAGGGCTCAGAAGGGAAAGATGAGGGGGATAAGATGTGCGGAGTGCATCAGGGTAAGTAAAACTGGGGTAGATTAAAAATCAAGGGATCTATGATAAATTTTGAAGCACTCTTTCATACGTAGCCTTAGTTTTTTGGGACACATGTCACATTGATATATTGTGTCCTTCCTTATCCCCCTCTTATAGCAGACTTTGTACCTCTTTTGACCTTTTCCTTTCTTGCCAGTTTGGGGAACTTCTCCTGGAAAGTGTTACCCTGGTACGATGCGTTTGGCCCCGCTTCCAGAAGTACTGGGTGCCCCCGCTTCTTGGTCCCTAAAAATTAGGTTCTTGATAACCACCTCTTGAAATTCCCGGAAAGTTCCCGTCTCGCCTGCACATCGACGTAGCACTTACACATTGTACAATGCCATCTGTATGATGTGCCCGGCCAGCTTCTATTACCACACCGCATGGCACTGTAGGGCTTCAGGACTTGATCTGACAAGTCCACCCCTCCCATGTACCTATTGTAGTCCAGGATGCAGTCTGGTTTGGGGGTCTCTGCACTGGTACCTCGTACAGGTACATGGGTACTGGTGTGACATCTCTCTTGTCTTGTACTTGACACACAATATGTTGCTGCTAGAATGTGCCCTGCTCTCACCCCTTCTGAATGTTTGCCCTGCAGAGTCTTAGGGAGGCCTCTCAGGTGTCTTCTAGCAGTGCCGCATGCCACAGTACTTCTGGAAGCGAGGCAGTTGAAGGGTGGGACGCTGGTATAAAAATTATCCAGGTAGAGGTGGTAACCCTGGTCCAGCAGTGGGTGCACCAAATCCCACACAATTTTTGCATTAACTCCCAGTAAGGGGGGGCATTATGGGGGCTGAATACTGGTGTCCTTCCCTTCATATATCCTAAATTTGTAGGTATAGCCTGATGCACTGTCGCACAGCTTATACATCTTCACGCCATACCTTGCCCTCTTACCCGATAGGTACTGGCGGAATTGAAGCCTCCCTTTAAAATCTACCAAGGACTCATCAATAGAAATACAATCCCAGGGGGTGTATGCTTGGGAAAACCGGGCACTGAAACTGTCTAATAGGGGTCTCCATTTATACAAACCGTCAAAAACTGGTGTCATCTCGGGGTGGGCACTGCTCATTATCAGTATAATGTAAGAAGCGAAGTATTGCCTAATTTATTTATTTTTTTAGGTTTCAGTTCAGTTCTGAAGTTGCTTTGAGGGGCCTATATATTAGAAACCCTATGAAACACCCCATTTTAGAAACTAGACCCCTCAAAGTATTCACAACAGCATTTAGAAAGTTTATGAACCCTTTAGGTGTTTCACGGGAATTTGAGCAAAGTAGAGGTGAAATTTACATTTTTTTTGTCTCAAAATCCTTTTTATACCATACTTTTTTATAACACAAAAGGTTTTACCAGAGAAACGCAACTTAATACTTATTACACAGATTCTGCAGTTTTGAAAAATATCCCACATGTGGCCCTAGTGCGGTAATGGACTGAAGCACCGGCCCCCGAAGCAAAGGAGCACCTAGTGGATTTTGAGCCCTCCTTTTTATTAGGCACCATGTCCGGTTTGGAGAGGTCTTGTGGTGCCAAAACAGTGGAAACCCCCAAAAAGTGACCCCATTTTGGAAACTAGACACCTTGAGGAATTCATTGTAGTTTTCATGGGGTACATGCGACTTTTTGATCAGTTTTTATTCTATTTTTAAGTGGCGCGGTGACTAAAAAACAGCAATTCTACTATTGTTTTTTATTCTATTTTTTTTACAGCATTCACCGTGCGCTATAAATGACATATTCACTTTATTCTGCGGGGCGATATACGATTACAGCGATACCATATGTTTATATTTTTTTTATATCTTATGGCGTTTGCACAATAAAATACGTTTTGTAAAAAATCATTTACTTTTTGTGTTACCTTATTCTAAAGCCATAACTTTTTTATTTTTCCATCAATAAAGCCGTGCGAGGACTTATTTTTTGCGTAACGAACTGTAGTTTCCATTAGTACAATTTTTAGGTACATGCGACTTTTTGATCTCTTTTTATTCCATTTTTTGGGAGGTGAAGTGACCAAACAATTGTGATTCTGGTACGGTTTATTATTATTATTTTTTACGGCGTTCACCGCGCAGGATAAATAACGAAATAATTTTGTAGTTCAGGCCGTTACGGACGCGGCGATACTAATGTATAGTTTATATATATTTTTTATATATTTTTATTATTAATAAATGACTGATAAGGGAAAAGGGGGGATTTTTACTTTTATTACTTTTAAATCTTTTATTTTCTTTTTTTGACACATCTTTGTTTTTACTTTTTTTAACTTTATTACTTTGTCCCATTAGGGGACTTGAGGGCAGGAGGCCCTGATCGCTATTCTAATACACTGCACTACATGCGTAGTGCAGTGTATTAGAGCTGTCAGCTACTCACTGACCGCAAGCATAGTGGGTCCTGACTTTGTCAGGACCCACTAGGCTTCCATCGATGTCATAGCCGGACGCCATTGTTTGGTGTCCGGTTGCCATAGTCACCATCGCCAGCCGCTATCGTATAGCAGGCTGGCGATTGTAGCTTAACCCCTAAAAAGCCGTGATCGCTATTGAACACGGCTTTTCAGGGGTTAATCAGCGGGGACACAGCGATCGGTGCCCGCTGTAGGAGCTGCGGCAGCTGCTGAACGACACAGCAGCTGTCACAGCTCCTGTATGTGTCGGGAGGACGGACGAAATGGCCGTTACTCCCGAGACGTACTATTAGGTCATGGAGCGCGAACGCTATGGTTTCCATGACCTAATAGTACGTCCAGGAGCGGGAAGGGGTTAAAACTACCTGACAGATTCCCATTAAATATACAATGAATTGAGAACAATTCCATCTGCCCTGCAATTTTGTAATTCTAAATATATCCTATATAACTACAGATCCAGAACTCTGACATATATACAGTACCACAATCAAGCTCAGTACATAAATACAGTACCACAACCAAGATCAGTACATAAATACAGCACTAGAACCAAGCTCAGTACATAAATACAGCACTAGAACCAACCTCAGTACATGAATACAGCACCAGAACCAACCTCCGTACATAAATACAGCACCAGAACCAACCTCCGTACATAAATACAGCACAAGAACCAACCTCAGTACATAAATACATCCCCAGAACCAACCTCCGTACCTAAATACATCCCCAGAACCAACCTCCTTACATATATACAGCACCAGAACCAAACTCATTACATATATACACAGCACCAAAACCAATCTCATACGTATATTCAGCACCAGAACCAAGCTCAGTACTTACATACAGCATCAGAACCAAGATCAGTACATATATACAACACCAGAAGGAATACAGCTCAATTTAGTGCAACCCCTGCCGTGTAGGTTTGTACGGCGTAAAACTACAGCTCCCAGCATGGCCCGAACAATGGTGAGATGCTGTTTCACCAAAAAAAATCATATCATAATCATCTCGCTGCAGATAGCACAGTGACTACAGTGCTGATTAGAGGCAGAATAAACATTTACATTAAGTTACTCACCGGTGACGTCTCAGATTCTAGTTCTTTTCTTCTCCCTCCGAACCAGACATCTATGATGGATTTCTACTGGCCATGACCCATTTCTGCAGTTTTCCGCTCAGACGTCTTCAGCTTCTCACTTTTAAAACCTCTCTGCACCTATAAGCAATGTTAAAATTCCCAACACCTCTTGCACCTCTAACTATAATAGCGCCATACACTGTGCCCCTGATTATAATAGTACCATACACTGACACACACACACACACACACACACACACACACACACACACACCATGCCCCCATAGCCACCGTGCTGCCCTACATATAGCTTCCCCTGTATATAGTGTCCCACATATAGCCCACCCCTATAGAAAGTGCCATAAAAAATAGCTCCCCTATAGATAGTGCTCTACATATAGCCCACCCCTGTATAGTGTCTCACATATAGTTCCCCCTGTATATAGTGCCCCACATATAGACCACCCTGTAGATAGTGCCCCACATATAGACCTCCTGTAGATAGTGGCCCACATATAGACCCCCCTGTATATAGTGGCCCACATATAGACGACCCCCATGTAGATAGAGCTCCCACTATAGATAATGCCATTAACAGTTTTGTGAGAAAAAAACCAAAAAACTTTACATACTCACATGATCCCGTTCCTGTTCGCTGGCGATGCAGATCTGCTCTCTTATGAGCGGGTCTGCTGGAGCTGAACGAGTGTCATCCAATAACACTGATTGGCGGGGCAGAATGACGTTATCGTGCCGCTAGCCAATCATCGTCATTTTAAGGGGCTGAATGGTCGGGCACGGAACATGCCCGGCCATTCAGCGCTAATGCATGTATTTGGCTGTCGCTAGCACCGGGGGCCCCCTCGGGTGCTAGCGACGCCTACAGGCATGAGAGGGCCTATGTCGCCCGGCCCATACTTGTTGGAGGCTCGGCGGCGCGGGCCCCATAGTAGCGGCGCTACTGCTGTAGCAGCCATAGCTGCTGCTAGCGATGCCACCGGGCATATGGGGGTGTCGTGTTGGCTTGCAGAACGGGCCCCCTCAAGCCGCGGGCCCCGTAGTAGCTGCTACCGCGGTAGTTACCCCACTGTGTCCCGCCATTCATTGCTTATGCATGTAATTGTATCTGAGCCCTATTCAGGCTATTCAGACATGTGAGTTTTCGCGCAGTGAGCGTCCGTTGCGTGAAACTCACTGCATGTCCTATATTGGTGCGTATTTGCGCACCTAGCCGCCTATTAAAGTCTATGGGTGAATGAAAACCACGGACGGCACACGGATGATATCTGGGTGCTGTTCGTGTTTCACGCATCAGTTACATAGAATAGCAGAGAAATATATATATTTTTTAAATTAAGTACTTGCACGGACATGAGATGTAGGAAAAACGCTGCGTTTTTTACTAGCGCAAATCAAACATTATTAGATTCCATTAATCGAGAGATTATTTAGCTGGCCGCATAAAAGTTCCAATCAGCCAATGAATGAGCAAGTACTTGTTCATCGGCTGATCGGTACCTTGTTTACACAGGGCAAAGAACTGGAACGACCATTCAAACGAACGCCCGTTTTCCCAATCATTGGCTTGTGTAAAAGGGCCTTAAGTACTGTGTAGTAGGTCAATCCCTTGTATCATCATGTAATCGTAGGACTATTTTAAACATATGCCGGTCAAGTTTCTTTTGCATAACGCTTTAAATACCATTGTATGAGTGTTGAATATGCTGAATATTGTTGGTTTGTAATGTGAGAGAGAATACAAGACATAATTTTTTGATTTCTTAGAATTTAGCGATAGATAGATAGATAGATAGATAGATAGATAGATAGATAGATAGATAGATAGATAGATAGATAGATGGATGGATGGATAGAGATAGCGAGGGAGAGATACTGTAAATAAACAGCAAACAAAATTTTTACCTTTTTTGGATGCTGGGTCGGTGTCCAAGGGCTTGCATCCAGATCTCCTTAACACGGTGCTGCTTTCTTGCTGTTGTAGGTAGATAGATAGATAGATAGATAGATAGATAGATAGATAGATAGATAGATAGATATGAGATCTATAGAGATAAATAAAAGAGAGAAAAAGGAGATAAATTTTATTCTAAAACAGTAAAATAGACATGATCTATTTAAAGTTCTAAGAAAAAAAACTTACAGTATGTAATACCAAGAAGCAATTTGTATTGCAAGACTGTAGGGCACATTCTGGAACATAAATATTGGATTCAGGTTATTTCAGAGGTCACCTTTTGTTATGACTTTCTTACATCTGTCCTATATTTCAGTATGAAAACATTAATGCTGTGGTCAGTAGAAATATTTGGTGAGAATTAAAAATAAAAGAACGTAGCTCAGAAACAGCTTTTCTCCTATCTAGATCTATATATACAGTTTATCTATTACACTGGGGATAACTTACATATGCTAAAGGTAAACTAAGAGCGTCAGCGCTGTGGTGAGTAAAAGAACCCAGAGAATGCTGAACCTTCCTGCATTTGTCAGCAGAAAGCATGTTGTGGGGTTAGCCTATCACCTGTGTAACATATTATGCACATGTAACTGCCTGAACAATAGGCACTGGATATTGTCTACTACACCAGTCGTACACACACGCTTGTTCGACCAAAAACTATTTCTCCCATCTACATAAACCCATAAATATGTATGCTCGACTAATTCCAGCGTGCATGTTTATTTCAATAGGAAGAGGGCAATGAGCTGATGCCAGACACCTCCACGGCAACAAAGGCTCGGGAATGTTGAAATTCCACACACCCGATCACTCTTTCCTCCGACATCTACCATCATACACATGAAATTGTAGGCCCATCCTGACGATAATAGCGGGCATGGCCAACTTATAGTATGGACATATTAAGTCCATATACCTCAACTCCAGTGCTCAAGTATCCTCAACATTACATTTTGAATCTAGGCCACCAGTGCCTGTCTTACTGGGAGGCCATTATCTGAATCCTAAAAAGAGATGAGATAAAACCCTCTCAATTGTCATAGATGCTATGTTAAATAAATCCTATTGGGTCCCAAAATAATGGACACTTGTTCTCTGGATCATTAGGTGATGATACTAGGTAGCATTCAGTATTTCAAAGGGACGGTTAATAAGCCTTGGTTTTACATAAAGATGGCTCTTTCCCTGCATATCACATAGCGTAAAGGTTTTTCCCATGTGCAAAAAAAGGACAGAACATACTTAAGTGTAACAAGGGTGAGGAAATATTAAATAATAAAGATCAGTACTGTACTCGTGGAATGGGGACCGTTCATGCATGTTTTGCTATGTACTAGCAAAGACCAGCAAGGTTATTGGCTGTGTAAAAGTGAACGGAATGAGCCTTAGGCCGTTTTCACCTGAAATTCAATATAAGACTTATTTATTTCTAAAGTAGCCTAGAACTGTAAAGACACATTTGTCCATATAAATAACTCCCCTTTGGAGTTTGTTTCAAACAAGAAATCTTGTTATTTACCCTGAAGAGCAGTAGACAGTTAAAAAGTCTTACTAATAATATTGTGTTTTAGTTTACTTTTAGGCTGGGTTCACACGAGCACATTAACGTCCGTAATGGACGGAATGTATTTCGGCCGCAAGTCCCGGACCGAACACACTGCAGGGAGCCGGGCTCCTAGTATCATAGTTATGTACGATGCTAGGAGTCCCTGCCTCTCCGTGGAACTACTGTCCTGTACTGAAAACATGATTACTGTATGGGACAGTTGTCCTGCAGCGAGGCAGGGACTCCTAGCATCGTACATAACTATGATGCTAGGAGCCCGGCTCCCTGCAGTGTTCGGTCCGGGACTTGTGGCCGAAATACGTTCCGTCCATTACAGACGTAACATGCTTGTGTGAACCCAGCCTTAAGGTGGGGAAAAAAAAAAGGGAAAAAAAAACAAACCATGTGACTGTTCTTTTTGATTAGAAAGGTCTAATGAACCAAAACTATGCTTCATTTTTCACTTCTTTTTAGCATTGTTTCAACAACGTTGTTACCAATTGTTATCTTTTATGTCTGTTCTGCCCCATGCCTTGTATCATGTATTATGGGTTTTGTAGTAGCATTGTTTTCTGTAATTGACTCTTATTCGGTGAACACCGCCCTGTGACTGAAGCACAATCAGCAGTTAAATAAAATATCTATTTGTAATTAGCAACTCTTGAAAAGGCTATAAAAAGATTGCGTTGTAGACCTTTGTTTATGAGGATGTTACACTGCAGGCTAAACTGAGTTTCCTCCTTAGTTTATCCGAGTAGAATATACATTTATATTCTGCAGATTCAAACTTATTAAAATGTTTAACCAATTCTGTGCTGCAGGCGATGGAAAGTTGAATAAGTGTAATTATTCAGTGTCCTCTCCCTCAGTGCTTAAGGGAAAGCAATAAAGGATCTCTACAAAGTTTTCCTGCAGTAAATAGTTGTTTCAGTATATGCTGCTTTCTTCAGTGCAGTGTTGTCTGTAACAAAGTCAGTGTAAAGGGAGTTGGTGTGATGGTTTTATGGGACTTACAAAAGTGGAATAACTGCCAAATTCCTGAAATATGCTGACACAAATTTGGCTAGCCTTGTAAATACAATGTAGAGATCGGCAACAGGGAGGTTTAGACAGATTGGGTCTTTAGTTTGAATCAGGGGAACTGAGGAATGACATGGTACTGCAAATCAAAGCAGGAAACAAATCTGTAATTCCATTTTAATAATGTAGCCTTTGATATAGAAAAGTTATTTAAAGTCAAACTTACAGAAAACTTTTTTTCTAGTATTCTTGATGAGGTGCAAACCGACTTACTGTACCTCTTAAGTTCTTACAACAATAGTGATATCTTTAATCCAGGACTCTATGTTATGCCCTGGTTATATGTTTGGTTATTCACCTGATTGTATGTTTGCATTGTTAGCACCCTTCCCTGCCCTCACTTCAGAGGCAATCCTGCTTTAAGCTGAAGACTACAACAGTTTGAGCCAAACTGGCTGTTAGGGACATGCTTCATAACAATCATATTATACCTCTATAGTTGTTAGGTAATGTATTCTTTGCAACTAGTCTGTCAGTCATGGCTCAGCCAATCACCCCATAGCTAGACTTGCACTATGCTAATAGCAGAGATAGGGAAAAGCAACTTGGCAGCATTAATTAATTAATTTACTAATTCTCAAAATACATTTACCGGGAGAAACTCAATCTCTGTGCTACAGTCAGGCCTTGGGACACAACCATGGACCCACTGTATCACTCCTAAATTAGGCAAGAGCTAAACCCGGGGAGGTCTATTGCAGAGTCTAAAAGATTTTGCGATCTTTACCTTTAAAACTCCCGTCACGGGGCATGGACTTTGTGCAGGGAATACCCAGGTCATATCCAAGAAGTAGTCTCCAATGGCAACTGCTGATGGCTTACGGATGGTTTTTCCGAAGGGAAAGTATCGATAAACAGAGTCATGGTCATACAAATCCATGGTCAGGTCTGGCAAAGTTACATGCAGTACAATACCAGGCAGTGATACCGAGGTAGAGTTGGGTTGAATCCAAAATATAAACGACAAACACCATCACAAATGGACAGACTGCAAATGAACTTGTTGTACATTTCTCAGTAAGTTGTAATAATTAGAGGTGGTCAGCCACAGACTGAGCACTAACCAGCTGTCATAGACCTGACCATTTAAGATGTAGCAGAACCTGTGCTCGTCCCACTCATTAGGGGCTGGCGGCAGTAACGGTAGCCAGACAAGCGAGGGATGTCGGTTGCACAGGTATGCGCAGTGGCCGGTGTCACGTTATATTACATCCCCCTTATGCCCGCTTTACTTTGGCTTACTAGGGAAGCACAAATTAAATCTGCCGATTAGTGCAGAAGCATTAATGTTCTATATATTTGTTCTGAAGTTCTTTCTTCTGTGCCAAAGCCTTTCCAATCCATTAAATCTAACAATTTACTTCTGATCCTCTTGGATCAGAGTATTTATTTTACCTCATATACTTGATCTTTGGAGAAGATCACAGGCTTAGACTGCTTTTTTTTTTTTTTTTTTGTGGCAATACCAATTCAGGTTTTAACAGTGAGACCTAGAATGAGTTAAAGATGTGCAGGTAGGCAGGAATCCACAGTCACAGGGTTTATCTGTCGAGGAACAGAAAAGGTATATAGAAAACGAGGAGCAATTTTGTATGAGGGTACCTTCGGACAGATACTGTATTTCTGCATGACAGCCACACTTTGTCTCCTAGTTGGTACTGTGGTAGAGTTCTACATTTCCGATCAACAAACTTCTTCTTGTAGCGAGTGATGGTTTGAATAAGTTGCTGAAATGTCTGTCTACAAATCTGTAAAAACTGGGAATGTGAAGTGTTGGCAGCAGGTACTTCAGGAGCAGGACCAAGGGATAATACATATTGTGCAGAAAGTACAAATGATAAATTGCAGGAGATTTACTCATGTGATCATTGCATGAAAATAAGAACCAGGGTAGCAAATCCGAATTATTGTAATGTTAGGAAGACCTAAAATTCCTTAAACTTTGGTTATTAAATTCAGCCTTGCCAGTCGTTTATGCGAAAGTTATGCAGAGGAGAAATATAACTGGATGTTTGCAAAGAGCATTCCAGGATCAGGAAGATGGCTGTACACCTCTGCCAGACACAATGTGATCAGGAAGTCTGTGTAAATGAAAAATATATTGTACAAAAAGGGAGTTTGACCTTTGAGTGGTAGGAAATGTGACATTTTGGAAAATCTGTCCACCATCCAGATGACAGAACAGTTACAAGATTGAGCAAGTTTGTAATAAAATCCATTGAAATATGGACACAAGGACAGTCAGCACTAAATATGGAAGAAGAAGAACCACAGATCTCTGCACAGACTTTATTTTATGCATAGACCATGCAGGCTTCAGCAAAGTCTTTCACATCTTTAGACAATGTGGGCCACCAGGGCATTGAAGAGATGAATCCCAGAGATTTGCGAATGCCCGAGTGACCAGCCACATTAGAAATACAGTAAGTCACCATGGAAAACATTCTTTCTTTGCTGTTTGGGCACAAAGGTTTTTTTGACTTGAGGTATGTCGTGAAGATGAGTGGCAAAAACTTGAATAATGAAGGAAGGTTTAATGATGTACTGTTCAACATCAGCCTTACTCCGGATAAAAGGATCTTGACAGAGCATCAGATTTTAAGTTTTACTCAGCAGAATGGAACTGGAGATCAAAGTCAAATCAGGGGACAAACAGAGACCATCTCACCTAGCGAGGATTTAGTCTATGAGCAGTTTGCAGGTACAATATGTTCTTGTGATCAGTGTAGATAATTACCGTACTGAAGGAAACTTCCTGTAGATGTCTCCTTTATTTTAAAGCCAAGTTAAATTGCAAACAACTCTCGATCACCAATGGAATAATTTAATTCAATGGGACCAGTGGCGGATCACTATAGGGGCTTTGGGGCAGCCCCCAAAAAATGGGCAACAAGAACAAAGAAAAATGAAAGGGGAGGAAAAACACAAGAGGGAAGGGTGTGAGGGAGCGGTGTTTCCGAGAGAGGGGGTCAGAGGGAGATACACTGAGATAGAGAAAGGAGGTTAAGATCCAGTTTAAATCAATCTGCAGACACAAAATATCCTAGAAATGGTAGCTATAACATCTTGAAGAGGTACTGTTAAGGATCTGCCAGGCACAGCTTCTGTATCCACGCCCATAGGTAATCAGTCTGCACCTGCTTCTATGTCTGTGGGACTGACTCCATCTTCCACCACTCAGGATGGCAGGCTTAGGAGTGGGAGAGCCTATCACAGCCTGGCCAGACGGAGCTAGCTCCCGCCCTCTGTTTATTTATACCTGCCTTTCCTGTTCCTCCTTGCTTGTGATTCTTCTCGTTTTGTTTCCTGGCCCTGCTGCAGCTTCTTGCACCATTTGATCCTGCTTCATATTGACCCTGGCTTACTGACTACTCTCCTGCTCTGCGTTTGGTACCTCATACTCTCCTGGTTTGACTCGACTTGTTCACTACTCTTCTGCTCTGCGTTTGGTACCTCGTACACTCCTGGTTTGACTCGGCTCGTTCACCATTCTTGTTGCTCACGGTGATGCCGTGGGCAACTGGCCCTTTTCCCTTGCTTCTGTGTACCCTTGTCTGTTCGTCTGTCAAGCACTTATTGAGCATAGGGACCGTCGCCCAGTTGTACCCCGTCGCCTAGGGCGGGTCGTTGCAAGTAGGCAGGGACTGAGTGGCGGGTAGATTAGGGCTCACTTGTCTGTTTCCTTACCCCCATCATTACATAATCACAAGCCCATATACCTACTCTACCCTGGTCCCTCACACTACTATGGACCCCCTTGAGACCCTGGTTCAGCAAATGCAGGGTCTCTCCCTACAGGTCCAGGCCCTGGCTCAGAGGGTCAACCAGCCTGATGCTACCATGGTAGTGCCCCTCACCTCACTTCTTGAACCCCACCTCAAGTTGCCTGACCGGTTCTCAGGGGACCGGAAGACTTTTCTCTCCTTTCGGGAGAGTTGTAGGCTCTATTAAAGCCCCACTCCTCAGGTTCTGAGAGGCAGCGGGTGGGTATAATCATGTCCCAGCTCCAGGAAGGGCCCCAAGAATGGGCCTTCTCCTTGGCTCCTGACGCCCCTGAACTTTCCTCCGTTGATCTTTTCTTTTCTGCTCTCGGACTCATTTCTGACGAGACTGACAGGACTGCCTTTGCCGAGAGTCAGCTGGTGACCTTACGTCAGGGTAAGAGACCTGTTGAGGAGTATTGCTCTGACTTTAGGAAGTGGTGAGTAGCTTCTCGGTGGAATGACCCTGTCTTAAGGTGCCAGTTTAGTTTGGGTCTGTCGAACGCCCTGAAAGACCTGCTAGTTTGCTATCCCTCTTCTGACTCCCTAGACCAGGTTATGGCTTTAGCGGTACGACTTGACCGACATCTCAGGGAACGACAACGTGAACATTTTTGTGTCTTCTCCTCTGACTCCCCCATGATGCCTCCCGAGGTTCCGTTGCTTCGTTCTTCCACGGAAGACTCGGAGGTACCTATGCAACTCGGGGCCTCTGTGTCCCCCCAACAACGTAGAGAGTTCCGCAGGAAGAATGGTCTCTGCTTCTATTGTGGTGATGACAAGCATCAAGCGAACACCTGTTCTAGGCGTAAGAATAAGCAGCCGGAAAACTTCCGCGCCTAAGTGATCATCGGGGAGGTCACTTGGGCGCACAGGTATTTCCCGTAAATATGAAACGTAATAAAATCTTGCTTCCCTTTCAGGTCTCTTTTGGTGGTAGGTCTGCTACCGGCAGTGCCTTCGTGGATTCAGGGTCGTCTGCTAATATCATATCTGTGGAATTTGCTATGTCTCTAGCTATGCCTTTGATTGATTTGCCTAAACCTGTCCCGGTAGTGGGTATTGGCTCCAATCCTCTTGCTAATGGTTATTTTACACAGCATACCCCTGTTTTTGAACTCCTTGTTTGCTCCATGCATTTGGAGCAGTGCTCTGTACTGTTGATGCAGGGATTATCGTTCGATTTGGTTTTAGGCCTTCCCTGGTTGCAGTTGCATAATCCCACGTTTGACTGGAATACTGGGGATCTTACCAAATTGGGTAATGAATGCTTGACGTCCTGTTTTTCTGTTAATTCTATTTCTCCCCCTGAGGAGGTGAACACGCTACCTGAGTTTGTTCAGGACTTCGCTGATGTTTTCTCTAAGGAGGCCTCCGAAGTGTTACCTCCTCATAGAGAATACGATTGCGCTATCGATTTGGTACCAGGAGGTAAGCTCCCTAAGGGTAGGATATTTAATCTCTCTTGTCCCGAACGTGAAGCCATGAGAGAGTATATCCAGGAATGCCTGGCCAAGGGTTACATTCGCCCCTCTACTTCTCCGGTAGGTGCTGGCTTCTTCTTCGTAGGGAAGAAGGATGGTGGTCTTAGGCCATGCATTGACTACCGTAAATTGAATAAGGTCACTGTAAGGAACCAGTATCCCCTTCCTTTGATTCCTGATCTCTTTAATCAGGTTCAGGGGGCCCAATGGTTCTCTAAGTTTGATCTACGGGGGGCGTATAACATTATCCGCATCAAAGAGGGGGATGAGTGGAAGACTGCGTTTAACACGCCCGAAGGTCATTTCGAATACCTCGTAATTACACCTGTTGTGTAATGCTCCCGCGGTCTTCCAGAATTTCATATATGAGATTTTAAGAGATTACCTGGGGGTATTTCTTGTAGTGTACCTTGATGACATACTTGTGTTTTCCAAGGACTGGTCCTCCCACATTGAGCATGTCAGGAAGGTGCTCCAGGTCCTTCGGGAAAACAAACTTGCGAAGACCGAAACATGTGTGTTTGGGGTGCAGGAGATACCATTTTTGGGTCAAATCCTCACTCCTCATGAATTCCGCATGGACCCCGCCAAGATCTAGGCTGTGGCGGAATGGGTACAACCTGCCTCCCTGAAGGCGTTACAGTGCTTCTTGGGGTTCGCTAATTATTACAGGAGATTTATTGCTAACTTCTCTGTCATCGCTAAGCCTCTTACGGACCTCACTCGCAAGGGTGCTGATCTCCTCCGCTGGCCTCCTGAGGCTGTCCAGGCTTTTGAGGTCCTTAAGAAGTGCTTTATCTCGGCCCCGGTGTTGGTTCAGCCCAACCAAATGGAGTCATTTATCGTGGAGGTTGACGCGTCCGAGGTGGGAGTGGGGGCTGTCTTGTCCCAGGGTACCAGGTCCCTCACCCATCTCCGTCCCTGTGCCTACTTCTCCAGGAAGTTTTCGCCCACTGAGAGTAACTATGATATTGGCAACCGCAAACTCTTAGCCATTAAATGGGCATTTGAAGAGTGGCGCCACTTCCTGGAGGGGGCTAGGCACCAGGTAACGGTCCTTACCGACCACAAGAATCTGCTTTTCCTAGAATCTGCCCGGAGGCTAAACCCGAGACAAGCTCGATGGGCGTTATTTTTTACCAGATTCAACTTTTTGGTTACCTATAGGGCTGGGTCTAAAAATATTAAGGCTGATGCACTGTCGCGTAGCTTAATGGCCAGCCCTCCTTCGGAGGAAGATCCTGCTTGTATTTTGCCTCCAGGTATAATCATTTCCTCTATTGATTCTGATTTAGTCTCTGAAATTGCTGCTGATCAAGGATCAGCTCCCGGGAACCTTCCTGAGAACAAGCTGTTTGTTCCCCTGCAATTCCGGCTAAGGGTACTTAGGGAAAATCATGACTCCGCACTATCTGGTCATCCAGGCATCCTGGGTACCAAGCACCTCATTGCCAGAAACTATTGGTGGCCTGGGTTGCCTAAAGACGTTAAGGCCTACGTCGCCGCTTGTGAGGTTTGTGCTAGGTCCAAGACTCCCAGGTCCCGACCAGCGGGCTTACTACGTTCTTTGTCCATTCCCCAGAGACCTTGGACCCATATCTCCATGGATTTTATCACCGATTTGCCTCCATCTCAAGGCAAGTCGGTGGTGTGGGTTGTAGTAGACCGCTTCAGTAAGATGTGCCACTTTGTGCCCCTCAAAAAACGACCCAATGCTAAGACGTTAGCTACCTTGTTTGTCAAACACATCCTGCGTCTCCATGGGGTCCCTGTCAATATTGTTTCTGACAGAGGGGTACAATTTGTTTCTTTGTTTTGGAGAGCCTTCTGTAAAAGGTTGGAGATTGATCAGTCCTTCTCCTCTGCCTTCCATCCTGAAACTAATGGCCAAACTGAGAGGACTAATCAGTCTCTAGAACGGTATTTAATGTGTTTTATCTCTGACTGTCAATATGATTGGGTCTCATTAATTCCCCTCGCCGAATTTTCCCTTAATAACCGGGTCAGTAACTCGTCAGGGGTCTCCCCCTTTTTCTGTAATTTTGGCTTTAATCCACGGTTCTCCTCTGTTTCACCTGGTAGTTCCAACAATCCTGAGGTAGAGGTCGTTCATCGGGAACTGTGCACAGTCCGGGCTCAGGTTCAGAAGAACCTAGAGGCATCCCAGAGGATACAAAAAACTCAGGCAGATAGAAGACGTTCTGCTAACCCCTTGTTTATGGTCGGGGATCTGGTGTGGCTATCGTCAAAGAACTTGCGCCTTAAAGTTCCGTCCAAGAAGTTTGCTCCCCGGTTTATAGGGTTGTACAAGGTCATTGAAGTCCTCAATCCTGTCTCCTTCCGACTGGAGTTGCCCCCATCTTTTCGAGTGCACGACGTGTTTAATGCCTCCCTCCTTAAACCCTGCTCCCCGTCCTTGGCTCCCTCGAGGAAACCTCCTGTCCATGTTCTCACCCCTGAGGGGGTAGAATTTGAGGTGGCCAAGATTGTGGACAGCAAGATGGTCCAAGGCTCCCTCCAGTACCTTGTCCATTGGAGAGGATACGGGCCTGAGGAGAGGACTTGGGTACTCGCCCGGGATGTTCACGCTGGGGTATTGGTCAGGAGGTTCCACCTTCGTTTCCCCAATAAACCAGTTCCATCTAGAAAGGGTCCGGTGGCCCCTCATAAAAGGGTGGGTACTGTTAAGGATCTGCCAGCCAGGCACAGCTTCTGTATCCACGCCCATAGGTAATCAGTCTGCACCTGCTTCTATGTCTGTGAGACTGACTCCATCTTCCACCACTCAGGATGGCAGGCTTAGGAGTGGGAGAACCTATCACAGCCTGGCCAGACGGAGCTAGCTCCCGCCCTCTGTCTATTTATACCTGCCTTTCCTGTTCCTCCTTGCTTGTGATTCTTCTCGTTTTGTTTCCTGGCCCTGCTGCAGCTTCTTGCACCATTTAATCCTGCTTCATATTGACCCTGGCTTACTGACTACTCTCCTGCTCTGCGTTTGGTACCTCGTACTCTCCTGGTTTGACTCGGCTTGTTCACTACTCTCCTGCTCTGCGTTTGGTACCTCGTACACTCCTGGTTTGACTCGGCTCGTTCACCAATCTTGTTGCTCACGGTGTTGCCGTGGGCAACTGCCCCTTTTCCCTTGCTTCTGTGTACCCTTGTCTGTTTGTCTGTCGTGCACTTATTGAGCGTAGGGACCGTCGCCCAGTTGTACCCCGTCGCCTAGGGCGGGTCGTTGCAAGTAGGCAGGGACTGAGTGGCGGGTAGATTAGGGCTCACTTGTCTGTTGCCTTACCCCCATCATTACAGGTACTTTTTAGGTTTAGCGTAAAGCTTATTGTTTTTCAAATGCTGAAGCACAGTCTTTACATGAGTGCGATGTGACTGGAAGAGAATTAGAATGTCATCTAGGTATACGATCATACAGGTGTTTGATACATATCAGCCCAGGATATTGTCGCTCTCTCCCTCCTGCAGGAATATACCCTGTTGCTGAAGCAAAACGGTTATTTTTCTTTCTATTGCTGTGCTCTGATGCTATGCAAAAGGTTTCCTCCTAGACTGCTTCTGATAATGTCATCAGGGACTACTATTTAAACCCAGCCAGGTGTTTCACTCATTGTATAGAAACTGATACTGAGGCAGACACTGCCTCTAGTCAGGGGTGTAACTAGGAAAGACTGGGCCCCATAGCAAACGTTTGACTGGGGCCCCGCCTCCCCTGGGTATCACACAACCCCCCTTGTAGATAGTGCCTCCCTATAGATTACGCCCCACACCGAAAGTCAACCGAAGTTCTCCATGACAAACCTCGGACTTTCGGGGTCTGCACAGTTCAATAAAAATGAAAGGAGCGCTGTTCACGCATGCGCACAAGCGGGACCGGTGCACTATTCATTTCTATGGAGCTGCCGACAGACCCCGGAAGTCCGAGGTTTGTCATGGAGAACTTCGAGGGGACTTTCGGTTCCCCGTTATCCGTATCCCTGGCCGTCCCAGTGATCCCACATGTATCCCCTATCCTGTGGATAGGGGATGCATATCTTTTGTAGGAACAATCCCTTCAGTGGCGTCGCGCTGTAGCTATGGCTATGGGGATGAGGGGGGCGTGCCAGCGGGCGGCACGGGCCCCCTCATGCTGCGGGCCCGTAGCAGCTGCTATCGCTGCTACCGCGGTAGTTACGCCACTGCCTCTAGTCTCTTAAATACCAATATTAACTACGTATGTTTAACCCTGCTCTTTCTTGGATTTTGCCTGTTGCTCTTCCGTTTATTTCCTGGTTTTCACTCCTGGCCTGAACTCTGACTCTGCCTTTGTTTGCTCCTTCTGGATTGACACACCTGGATTGATCTTCTGGTTCTAACCCACAACCCCATCTGTCTAGTCTCCAGTTCCATAATCGCTTCATTGGCTATTTGGGTAGTGGTTGTTTTTTAAAGGTAGCACATTTTGTACCTCTGCAGGGTATACCATCTGCTCCTCAGTTGGCCTAAATATTATTGAGAGAAATCTTTTGTATTCATGGCCTTCATCGTGAGGATGAGTTCAGTTCTTTCCAGGTTCTGGAGGTCCCTTTACAAGGTTCTGGTCATCTTGCTGGATTCTCTTTCAAGCTGCAGACTAACAGGCAGACAGCGTGAACCAATCAATCTCGGAGAGCGTTTTGGCACTCATACATCATGTGTACTAGAATAACTGGCCAGACCTACTGACACGCGGAGAATTTTCCCATAACATCCTTGTCTCCTCGGTTTCAGGCAAATCACCGTTCCAGGTGGTTTTTGAAATACAACCTGGCTTTCCCCTACCTCGGACTTGTCAGTCTGTGGTACCAACCGTCAAGACCCTCTTCAAAGATCTGAGTTCCATTTGAAACGAGGTTCACCAGAGACTGCTGTACGCTGCTGCAAGAGATCAGCTGATAAACAGTAATGTATTGACTGTTCTGTCTGCCCAGTGTCACTAGATGGCAATGTAACTGGGAGGCTTTTTTTTTATAAAAAAAATTAATGTCAGTTATATGTATGTTCGTTCTCATATATGTAGACTTGTTGGTATATATTCTCATTCTCCATTTTGTTGATCCGTAAAAAGAAAATGTATCGTTTTTGTCGCATCGTTGTCATTTTCAATCATAATTTATTACTAAACATAACAATTGGCGACGAGGATAGGATTACTATGAGTAGTAGGATTATACAGAGTTCATTTGATTAAGAAAATATTGAATTCCAGTTACTATACTGCTCAGCTGATACAGTACTACAACTGTAAAATGGCTACCATTGGTCAAAGGGAGGAATTTGATGTCTCAAATCCATATTATTGGAATTCATATGCTGAAAAATTCATGTTATACCTAGAAGCAAATAAGGTATCTGGTGTCACCTGCTAAACCCAGTGCCTTTTCTTTTGAGGAGATCATTACAGTGTTAAATAATAATTTTGCTCCTACCCAGGGGCGTAACTAGGAAAGACTGGGCCCCATAGCAAACTTTTGACTGGGCCCCCCCCTCCCCTGGGTGTCACACAACCCCCCCTTGTAGATAGTGCCTTTTTTACAGCCCCCCCTGTAGATAACGCCATACAGCCCCCTCTGTAGATAGCGCCATACAGCCCCCTGTAGATAGCGCCATACAGCCCCCACTGTAGATAGCGCAATACAGCCCCCCTGTAGATAACGACATAGAGCCCCCTCTGTAGATAGCGCTATACAGCCCCCTCCGTAGATAGTGCCATACAACCCCCTCTGTAGATAACGACATACAGCCCCCTCTGTAGATAACGACATACAGCCCCCTCTGTAGATAACGCCATACAGCCCCCACTGTAGATAACGCCATACAGCCCCCTCTGTAGATAACGACATACAGCCCCCTCTGTAGATAGCGCCATACAGCCCTCCTGTAGATAACGCCATACAGCCCCCTCTGTAGGTAACGCTATACAGCCCCCCCTGTAGGTAACGCCATACAGCCCCCCTGTAGGTAGCGCCATACAGCCCCCCTGTAGGTAACGCTATACAGCCCCCCTGTAGGTAACGCCATACAGCCCCCCCTGTAGGTAGCGCCATACAGCCCCCCCTGTAGGTAACGCTATACAGCCCCCTGTAGGTAACGCTATACAGCCTCACCTGTAGGTAACTCAATACAGCCCCCCCTGTATGTAACACTATACAGCCCCCCCTGTAGGTAACGCCATACAGCCCCCTCTGTAGATAGCGCCATACAGCCCACCCTGTAGATAACGCCATACAGCCCCCCCTGTAGATAACGCCATACAGCCCCCTCTGCATACTTTAAGCTTCCCAGTGACATCCATGGAAAAGGGCATTGTAGTGCATACAACGCATTTGTTTTTACGCGCGCGTGTTTAAAAAACGCGTTGTTTAAAAAAAAAAGAAGCGTCAGGTCAATTTTTGGCGCGTAAAATGTGCCGAAAAACACGCCTAATTCCCATAGTCAATGTGAGTCCTAATTTATGCGTTTTTGTCATTTCTACACGTTTTTTGAGCGCCGTGTGAAAAAGGCCTCAATAGACAGACTTGTTTGTGGTGTCAGAGATGAGGCGCTTCAGAGGAAATTACTAGCTAAGCCAAACTTAACCTTCACTTTAGCTCAAGAGGAGGCACTGGCTTATTAGGCGGCATTTTTTTTATTCAAGAGAAATACAGACCTCTTCTGGTAATGTACATAATCCAAATGTAAATATGCTGCATAATAGAGAGCGCAATGCTACATTACAGTCTGGACAAGGCAACACATCGAGCCAAGAAAAGGATTATTGCTACAGCTGTGGTGGAAATCACAGACTAGATCAATGCCATGTTAAAAATGCTGTCTGCCACCAATGTTAACGGCACATACAGAGTGTGTCGCCAGGGACAAAATATACCAAGACACAAACAAGTAAAAGAGAACTCCTCACACATTAGTCCATAAGGTTAATATATCAAGTGATGTTCCTGAATTAGATGTCAGTGAATATGCTTTAGAATTTGTAAACATAGTAGATACCCACAAAAAGGGACATAAGCAGCATACTGAATGGAGTAAAATGCAAAATGGAGGTGGATTCTGGATGGCAATATTCCTTGATCTCTGAGGAAACTTTTCATATATTATATATTATTATTGTCCTCCTATAGTCCCATGTGAAGTTAGACTCACAGATTATAATAAACAGGAAGTGGAAATAATGGGTTCGTGTTTTGTCATTGTGTACTATGGAAAAGACCGAGGCAATCTGCGAATTATCATCAATAAAGGCCATCGTGCAAGTTTACTAGATTGGTTTGAACCTCTAGGTATTCAGTTAACCGAAATACACCATGTGAAAATGGACTATCTGCAGGATGTCATTAGAGACTTTTCTGTTGTGTTTGAAGAAGGTCTTGGAAAATTCACAGGACCACCAATATCTTTTAAATTAGATCCAAATGTAGCGCCAATACGCATGAAATCACGAACTGTTCCATTTGATATCCATGCAAAATTAGACACATAAGTTGATAAGGAAGCTTAAGGGATTGTGGCAGGAGTAAAGAAATTTCATGAGTACTTATATGGAAGAAGTTTCACTATTATAACAGACCATAAGCCTCTTTTGGGTCAGTTCAAAAATAATGGGCCTACCCCTCAAATGATATCACCACATATGCTCCGTTGGTCTTTAATGCTAAATGAATATGATGCTGAGCTAGAAAACGGCCAGGAAAAGTAATCAACAATGCTGATACCATTATCCGTTAACCAATACAGACTGCGGACTTTGCAGTACCTGCCATGTCTGAAATTCTTATGCTGGAGTCACTATACAATCCTCCATTGCAATCTACTGACATTGCTCGCATGACTGCCATGGATCCAATTTTGGCAAGAGTATTAAACTGGGTTTGGAAAGGATGGCCACAGTCAAAATTAACAAGGGATTTTAAACCTTTTAAATGAAAGCAGCATGAACTCTCTGCCTACAAAGGTTGTCTAATCTGGGGTAACAGAGCGGTAATTCCCACAGCAAGTCAAACTCAAGTGCTTAAATCTCTGCAGAAAGGACATCCTGGAATTGGTAACATGAAGGCTCTTGCTAGAAGTTATGTATGGTGGCCTAAAATTGATGAACATACAGAGAAATGGGTAAAGAAGTGCACTCCTTATCAAACCACGCGTCATTCTCCAACAAAAGCTGTGTCACGTTCTTGGGAAGTAACCAGAAACTTGTGGTCTAGACTGCATATAGTCTTTGCAGGTCCAGTTCAAGGACAGACATTTTTCCTTGTTGTGGACTCCTTTTCCAAGTGGTTAGAAGCTGTACCAGTATCCTCTGCCACAACAAGTACTGTCATACAAGTTTTAAGGAGGCTGTTTGCAACACATGGATTACCTGATACAATTGTGTCAGACAATGGGCTACAATTAACATGCACAGAGTTAAAATGGTTTATGGAAAATAATCCTATACACCATGTTACAACAGCTCCATTTCATCCATCTGTGAATGAACAAGCAGAGCACATGGTTCAGACTACTAAAGATGCTTTAAAGCGGCTGCGTCAGTAGTTTTAGTAAAGCCCCATCTCCTAGCTAATCTGATAGGCGCTGTAACACTGATAATGCTAGTGAAAATTGTGTCCCAAAACATTTATTATATTAAAAGCTATGAGCATTTTTCTAAATATGCAAATGAGCCGTTATTAGACAAATGGGAGGTAACAGCAGCGAATCTCCTGAGGAGGAGCTACCTCACAGCCTCTGATGCTGTCCAATCAGCATGAAACTTCTTCACATTGTATGAGAGACAGTCTAGAGGGAAGGGGGATCACTTCATACAGCCATATTTTGGGCTGTGGACCACCTAAAACAGCGGTTCTGGTGGCATACGAAAGAGGAAATATTTCATATGACACCATATGGCAGTTCTAGCTGTGAGACAACAGGAGATATCGCCAGTTGAATACACAGTCGGGAATGGAAGCTGTATAGACCCCGCACCTCACTTTATGAAGTGTCAGACTGGTTGTAGCCTCGAGGTTCCACTTTCTAGTGATGTTCACATAACAGTATTGAGGAGGAACAGGAGCAGTGCACAGTCTGAATGGCATGACCAAACACTCATAGTGTCCATCCCTTTTATTAAATGCTTTATTCCAGTCATTGACCTTGAGAATGCAAATCAAGTTGTAGGCTCCCCTTAGATCCAGTTTCATTAAGATCCTGGAGACAATGAAATTGTTCTGAAATAAGGGTCAATTGATATTTATTCTTGATGGTAAATTTGTAGGCGAAACGCGCGTCGAGGCGTTCCTGTGCCACTTCGCCACATCCCCTGCTTCCATCATGTCTACAGGTATCTGAACTATTTACTTTTTCCATTTGGCATTCATTATATATGCCTGTCTGTATGCACGCCATTTATTCCTTGTAGATTTATGATATGCACTTTTTCTATGTAGGTATTATATCTACATAGTTATATAGTTGCTTCTTCTCTGATATCTCATTTTACCTGTACCCTTGGTATGTTAGCATTGGGATGTGTTTTTGAGGTTGGTTTTTTTCTTGTGTTCCTTATGGTATGTTGTCATCTTTACCATACTGCTACTCCTTTTGATATATGATCCGCCATATATATTTTTTTAATATATCTGATATTGTTATACCATGTATTGTTATACATTAATAAAGTTATATATTTTCTTACTATCCATGGTATTTATTTTCATACTCTATTGTGATGTTATATCCCCTGCGCTTGTGCGCTTATAGGTTTTTTCCTAGTTTGCTTGGGGTTTTTCCCCTGTTCCGTTGTACCTTGCTTTGAGGTTTGTTGTAGGTTTACTAGTCCATAGTAGTCAATATAAGGACGGAGGGACCCATCCTTCTTTTTGACAAAGAAAAATCATGCACCTGCAGAAGAGGATGACCTCCGGTTTTCCTTGATTTGCTGGGTCATGGCCTTTATCTCAGGCAAAGATAAGGGATACATCCCATTAAAAGGAGGAAAATCCCCAGGCAGAAGGTCAATGGCGCAATTGTATGGACGATGTGGTGGAAGTTCCTCCGCCTGCTGGTTCCCGAAAACATCAGCATAGTCTTTATAGTTTTCTGTAAAAGACCGTCAGAGGCTCAAAACAGAAGGTCGAGGTCACTGAACAAGAGATTTGACAAAGCATAGACCTTTCTAGAACCATGCAGGACCCCAGTGTAGGATATCTGCATACAACCAGTAAATGGTATGTGAATGTAGACCTAATCATGACCGGTCCATTCAATGTCCTGCCAGAAGGGAGGAGCATGTGAGGGGATACAAGACAACGGGCCACTAAAGCCTTCCCACTCCTGCCCTGTGAAAATCAGCCACCGCTATGGTGAATGGGCCAAGGCATGAATTTACAGCTGTCAGAGACGCTGGGCTGCCCATCTAGTTAGACAGCTGCTAGGTCTGCTCATCCTTCTTAGTCTGAAACCTTCTTTTTACTAGGGTACTTGCTGCTTATTGCTGATATTCTCTGTTGTTGCAGAGATACTTGGAAACCGGCTACTGTTGCCTTGTTGTGACTTACTAGCTCCTGCACTATGTTCCCCAGACCCTGCGCTGAAGCTGTGGAAAGCTGAGGGTAGTGAGATTTTTTTATTGTATGAAATGCTGGCTACGGTGAATTGTTGTAATCTTGTGCAAGAGACTTGTCACCACCACCTTAGTGCATATATGTGATCCTGCTTTGGTCGTTTGGACCTGCTATCGGGGTTGGTTATTTGCTGGAGGACAAACTATTTAGTTTTACATACAGAATACTTTGACCTCTGATATTGGGGATTGGCTGCCACTGTTTGTCCCCTTTATTTACTTTATTAACTGCCAGCAATGCATTTTGTTGAATAGGGAGGAGCTGTGTTCCTTAAAGGGGAATCACCCTGCCTAGATGAACTTTGACTTCAGGAATATGGCTGTTTCTATATGTGGACTTACCCTTCTTAGATGAACTTTGGCTGTCTTATTATATGGGGTATACAGATTAGCTGACCAGTTGTCACTGTGCTTTCCCTTTTATCTATTCAGTTAGCGCTCTATTTAGAGCATGTGCAGCACCAAATTTTCATTGAGCATTTATGCATTTGCTTCCTTTGACAACACTGTGTTAAGTATATTGTTCACATAACTTGGAACATTGGAGAGCAATAAGCTAGTATGAAACCGTATCTTACGGGAGTACGCTTTGATGTACTGTATGCTGCACTGTTGAGTGTATACAGCACTCTTCCAGTAGGGAGTTCATACAGATTCTGCAGACTGTTCATATTTTTGTTGAGCTCTTGCTGTGTTTCTAGCTAACTTTTGAACCCCTGATCTTCAGCTAGGATTTAAACGGTGTATCCTGGTGGAGTAATCTCTATTTAAGCGTTGAGAATTTGAAACTTGAATGATGGCCCCTATAAAGAAACCCAATAAAGATAATTTAAAATGACCTTCAAGTAGTACTCCTAAGGCCAATGCTTTCAGAGCAAAGTTCCAAATTCAAATATAGAGAAATATCTAGGACACCACAGACCTGATAGCAATTATATTCAAACAAATAAATGTCTCTATTGACAGTGGCACTAATGGCACTGATAATGTATCATCTGATATTTCTGACCTATGAATGGGGTCAGTAACTGGAAAAGTCTCAAAAAAAGGAGACAGACCTTTAAACACTAGTGAACCAGACCCACAAGTAAGTGCTCACCCACCAACATTACATGATGTCTTATTTCCTGTAAATAAATATAACATCATACTTGTCTCTTCAGATGATTGGGGTAAAAACGGAATTGTCATTCATACATGCGGATATGAACAAGCTCAGAGAATGGGTGGGGGAAGCAGAGTGTAAAATTACCAAAATGGAAATGAAAATTCAAGCCACTAGGGGGATGATTGTGTATCTTTCATCCACTCCTGGATTATTGAAAGTATTTGTAAGGACATTAACTCTAAGTGGTACGGCCACACGGAGCGACCCTGACACAGTCGCAACACGGCCAACAACCGCGCCGGCACCAACTAGGAGCGGCTGACAAATACCTTGTTAAGAGGTATTCCGGTGACATGCGCATGCCCACTGCCGCTCCATTCATTTTCTATCGGAGCGCTGGAGATAGCCGAGTGCAGTATTTGGCTTTTTCCGGCGCTGCCATAGAGAATGAATAGGAGGTAAGTTGTAATTTGAAGCCATAAAGGGTGTATTAATTCATGGCCGCACGATTTTGCAGATAAAGGGGCGGTTTACCCGCGTTAACGTTCGGCTACTAATGGGCTGTTTGACAGCCGCACCCAACATGGTGGCGGCGCGGTTGTTAGCCACGTTGCGACCGTGTCAGGGCCACTCCGTGTGGTCGTACCCTAAAGTATTTGTCATAGAAAGGGCTCATCCAGTATCTGCATGCATAATTCTGGTGGGCGGTAAGCCCTGCCATATCTTGGTAAATACTTTCTTTCAGAGACCAATATGCATTTTTAAAGAAGGCAACAGTAATGTATTTGCTGCTACATAATGGAAACAAAATCATAGTATACTGTATGCTGACCTCATCCTAGACTCAAAAAAGCTGACTGAAAATCTGGAACATAAAAAACAGTTTGGGGCAGGCTGGAATTAAATATACCTTACTTTAACCTGCCAAGCTATGCATTATTTATGAGGAAAATAAAATATTTTTCCAAACCGCACAAGATGTCGGTGGTTGGATGGATAAGCAGGGGATAAAGTAATTGACTGACACACAGCTTAAACACTAGGAAATATATTCCTTAAAGGGAACCTGTCATCCACATTATACTGCCCTCGGTGAGGGCAGCGTAATGTAGTTTTGGACCCGCTGATTACAGTGGTTTTTCCCTTATTTGCTAAAGTGAAGATGTTTTGGAGAACTTACATGCAGAGCACAGCCAGGACGGGCATAGAAAAGTCCGGAGTATTCATGAGCTGCCGCTGCCACTGCCCACTCGCCGCTTATTGACAGATTTCTACCTTAGTGTAGTAATAGGTAGAATTCTCTCAAGTGAAGAATGGGCGGAGGGAGTGGCAGCCCAGAAACACGCCAAGACCATCTGGAAGCGGATGCCACATTCTGCATGTAACGAAAGAGAAAGTTAACCATGACAGACCCATGATTGTTAAAAGACACCCACTTGCAGAGTCAAAGGAGTAGCGACAAATAGAATGGCATCTGCTAACACAGCTGAGTCGGAAAGCAGTAAAGTGTGACCACAGCCTGGTCAATGAGATTTCCAGCACATCTGGAATCCTGAAAGGCGTATATCATGACATGAAGTTGGTCCTATTGGTAGAAAACTGAACATTAAAAATAATTCTTGGCTTTGGGAAGGAAGAATTCTGGCCTAGGGAAGCCTCTCGTACTAGGTGGAAATGTTTCCCGGTTTATTGGGAAAATTTCTGACAAAATGCTCTTTCACCAGCATAGTATAAACAGAGATTACCGTATTTTTCTGACTATAAGACGCAGTTTTTAGCAAGAATAAATCTTGCTAAAAAGTCCCTGCGTCTTATAGTCGGCAGTCAAGGGACCCAGCAGCACCAGACCACCTGACCGCTCCTTACTTAACCCCTTCCCGACCCATGATGTGTCGGCACATCATGGAGCGGGGAGGAGATGATGTATGGAGTGGGCTCACGCGCTGAGTTTGCTCCATGCACTGCAGATGTCAGCTGTGTTTTACAACTGACATGCTGCTCTAACGGCCAGGAACAGACAGGAACTGTTCCTGGTCCTTTAACTAGTTAAGTGCCACGGTCAATAGCGACCGCAGCATGTATAGTGGTTTTCCCATGAAGGACATTTAAGACATATCCACAGGATGGCATGTGTCTCTAACCACTTTCTGACAATTTCAGGCTCAGTAGGGACAAACCCTATTAACTAGTGGAAAACATCCAAAATATTCTTCCATTTACAGGAGATCTAACAAAAAACAAAAATGGCACAGTACAATACAGAGTTCTAAGAAAAGTGATGCAGAATTGTTATTTAATGGGGTATTCAAATATTTACTAAAAACAGGAGAGCTGACATGTCCACTTTAAGTGTAACTTTTTTAACCCTACTGTATGTCTTTCTTCCTGTCGTGCCACTCACAGGAAAGTTACGTATGCCCCACATTGGACTGCCCCTTGCTGAATGACAGTTATTATCACAGCTGTCACAGGGGGTAGCAGTAAAAACATGATCTGTGGGGTTCTACATATTTCCTTATAGAGATCACAGGTAATGATTTAATAGGCACTGACAGGGAGCTTTATCAATCATTTTTAACAGTATCTGTAACAATGGTTGTGAGATTTTAAAAAAGGCACATGGGAACTTCGGTAATAAGACTGTATTTTTATCTTATGTTATTTGTCACATAAGATGTTTTTTAAACTTTCTGTATCGGAACTTGTTTACAGATGAAGCATTTGTTTCTCTCAGCACTAAGCATATTGTCTTCATCCTTTTATGTGCTGTTCTTTACTAAAGATTTATTCCTGTCAGCTCAGACTAGCTAGACTTCTAGATATTTATGTCAGCTTAGATGATAGACACATAGGTTATATGTAGGTACAATGGAAAGTACAAGCATTATTACATTTGGTTTTTGCTTTATTAAATGTATTACAATATACACAAGGATCCCTATTGGGAAATCAAAAAGTTCTAAAGCAAGATTATACTCAACTGTATGCAAAAACATATGCAACTGTGAAGCATAAAGCTGCCATTAACATGAATTCCATAGTCTATATATTTAAGCTCCAGTATTGAAGAAAGTATCTGTATGTTATTATACTGTATATATCAAGAAGAGAGTGAAATTTTGCCTGAAGGTCGTCTCCATAATGCTTTGTTCACAGGACTGGCTAAAAAGCATGTAAATGAATCAGCCATCACAGAACTGAGCTCTACACATTGTAAATATTGTCTCTAATATAAATTGTATAAAAGTTTGATTTGTGAACTACATGAATATTACATGAGTATCACATCACTGACTTGTGTTGATGAACAACTGTCTTCATATTTTTTCTTTTTTGTCACATCATTCCTTTTGCCCTTGTCAGGTGTAGCTATGTCTTCCCTACAATAATCACAATTGTTGACATGATATGTCACTATTCGAATATTTTCAAGTGATCCCTTTGGTTATGGGTCATTCTGCCTCTGCTAATTTCAAACCTGGAAATCTAACAAATGATCAAAAGATAATTTAATAGAATATTTGTTACAGCTTGCATCAATTTGCAATAGCCTATCACTGCTACATTCAGATGTTGGGGAATATTCTGTAAAATTACCTCTATTTCCTTCCTCATATCCTGAGAGAGCCCTTGTTATCAGTATACCTCAATAAATGCTCAGTTCTCATAGCAACCTCATAGCAGCTTAACTCTAGAAAAGCCCTCTACTGCTATGAGCATTCTAATGAACTGATTAAATTCTGCATTTTCTCTAAATTTCAGGACATCTTATGAGAGGGAGATCTAAAGAGGAATAAAGTGTTAACACCATATACAGTGCATTCGGAAAGTCTTCAGACCCTTTCACTTTTTTCACATTTTCTTATGTTGAGGACTTATGCTAAAATAAAAAAAATCTAATTTTACCCATTATTCTACACTTAATACCCCATAATAACAAAGTAAAAACAGAATTTCAGACATTTTTGCAAATTTATTAAAATTGAAAAACTAAAATTTCTCAAGTACAGAAGTATTCAGACCCTTTGCTATGACACTTGAAATTTAGCTCTGGGGGCCTCCCATTTATCTAGATCATCTTTGAAATGTTTCTACACCTTGATCGGAGTCCACCCATGGAAAATTCATTTGATAGGACATGATTTGTAAAGACACACCCTGTCTATATAAGGTCTCACAACTGACAATGCATATCAGAGCAAAAACTAAGCCATGAGGATGAAAGAACTGCCTGTAGAGCTCAGAGACAGGATTGTGTTGAGGCACAGATCTGGATAAGGGTACAAAAAATATACTGGCTTCACCACCAAACGAAGTAATCGGGGGAGAAGGGCCTAGGTAAGAGAGGTGACCAAAATCCCAATGGTCACTCTGGCTGAGCTTCAAAGTAAAAGGTTAGAGGTCCAGCACACGATATGATGTGAAAAATTACAAAACTGTTTAAGTCAAAATTAAAACCAGAAATTAAAAAATCCGGCGCAAGAGCGCCTACGCGTTTCGAACTTTTCAGTTCTTAATCATAGCTATGATTAAGAACTGAAAAGTTTGAAACGCTTAGGCGTTCTCTCCCGGGATTTTTTGAATTTCTTTTAATTCAGACTTAAATAAGCAGTTTTGTATTTTTTTCACATCATATCATGTGGTGGACCTCTAACTTTTTTCCTTGGATTTCCACCTACTTCCGACGTAGTTCTCTTGCCCGTGCACCGAATAATCATGGAATGTGGTGTCTTTACTTCGAATGAGTGGTGAGCGGACCAATTTTTCTTGTATATTTTTTACTGAGCTCCAAAGATCTTGTCTGCATTGGGAGAAACTTCCAGAAGGTCAACTATCACTGCAGCACTCCACCAATCTGGGCTTTATGGCAGAGTGGCCAGAATGAATCCTCTCCTCAGAAAAATACACATGAAAGCTGAACTGGAGTTTGCAAAAAAGCAACTAAATGACTCTCAAATTGTGAGAAACAAGATTATGTGGTTTGATGAAACCAAGATTGAACTTTTTAGCCTCAATTCTAAGCGTCATGTCTGAAGGAAACCAGGCACTGCTCATCAACTGTCCAAAACCATCCTTACAGTGAAGCATAGTGGTGGCAACATCATGCTGTGGGGGTGTTTTTCAGAGCCCGGAACAGGGAGACTGCTACATTCATCTTTCCTTCAATCCTGACCAAAGTACAGAACTATTATTAATGAAAACCTGATCCAGAGTGCTCTAAACCTCAGAATTGGCTGAAGGTTCATCCTCCAACAAGACAATGACGCCAAGCACACAGCCAAGACAACTCTGTGAATGTCCTTGATTGGCCCAGCCAGAGCCTTGACTTGAACTCAATCGAACATCTCTGGAGAGACCTGAAAATGGCTGTCCACTGACAGTCCCCATCCAACCTGACAGAGCTTGAGAGGATCTGCAGAGAGAAGAATGGCAGAAAATCCCAAAATATAGGTATGCAAACCTAGTGGCATCATACCCAAGAAGACTGGAGGCTCTTGTCGCTTCCAAAGCTGCTTCCTTTTCCTTTTTAAATAAATTAACAAAGATTACTAAAATTCTGTTTTCACTTTGTCATTATGGGGTATTGAGCGCAGAATGATTGGGAAAACTTGATTTTTTTTTTTTTTCGTTTTAGCCCAAGGTCTCAACATAACAAAATGTGAAAAAAGTAAAAGGGTCTGAAGACTTTCTGAATGCAATGTATATAGTCACAATATTCGTTCTGAGGTAAAAACAGCCACCAGCTGCTACTAGCTCTATTGGGACTGAACTGTAACCATGAATAAGTGGAAAACAAAGCTTTCACAATGTGCAGATAAATATTCTAGATGTTTTGACCCTATGTTTCACTGTTCGGTCACATCAGCTTTTTTCCCCTCCAATGAACTTTTGGTTTCTAATTTATATTAATTGAATTGGTCAGTATATGAGGTCTTCTGACAATACTAGCTGACTGCAAGGAAATTCAAGAGGTGAGATGCTCCCCAAAAAGGCCAGATTTCTTACTACTCTATCTTTTTCCGGTCTTGAAATACCCGTCTGTGATACTTTTCTCAAAAGTATTTGTTCTCTGTGGAAAATCATAGGTGTAAACAAATAGAAAAAAATGTTCTTTAACCACTTAATGACCAGCCTATTTTAAACATTAATGAACAAGGTATTTTTTACGTTTTTCCATTATCGCATTCTAAGAGCTATAACTTTTTTATTTTTGCATCGACATAGCTGTATAAGGTCTCATTTTGTTGCGGGACAAGTTGTATTTTTTAATAGCACCATTTTGAGGTACATATTATTTATTGATTAACTTTTATTAACTTTTTTGGGGGGGGAATAGAAAAAAACCAGATATTTTGCCACTCTTTTTCGCGTCCTAAACCTACGCCGTTTACCGTGTGGTATAAATGACACTAACTTTATTCAGCAGGTTGTTATGATTGCAACGATACCAAATTTGTATAGTTTTTGTATGTTTTACTACTTTTACACAGTAAAAATGCTTCTTTTTCAAAATTATTTGTTTTTGTGTCTCCATATTTGAAGAGCCATAACTTTTTTTATTGTTTCGCCGATGCAGTTGTATGAGGGCTTTGTTTTTGCAGGAAGACTTGTAGTTTTTATTGGTACCATTTTGGAGTAGATGCGACTTTTTGATCACTTTTTATCACATTTTGTTTGTCAGGATTCACAGAAAAGAGCAATTTTTCCATAGTTTTTATTTATTTTTTTATGGCGTTCACCGTGCGGGTTAAATAATATAATAGCTTTATAGTCAGGGTTGTTACGGATGCGGCAATACCAAATATGCGTAACTTTTTTTACTTTATTTTGGTTTTTTAATAGTAAGGGTATGTGCACACGAGGGCGTCCGTTACGGCTGAAATTACGAGCATGTTTCAGCCTGAAAACATCCCCGTAATTTCAGCCGTACCGGCATGTGCAGGCGCTTGAACGCCGCGTTCATTACGGCCGTAATTAGCGCTGCTATTCATTGGAGTCAATGAATAACGGCTCCAATTAAGGCCAAAGAAGTGACAGGTCACTTCTTTGACGCGGGTGTCTATTTACGCGCCGTCATCTGACAGCGGCGCGTAAATATACGCCTCGTGTGAACAGACAAACGTCTGCCCATTGGTTTCAATGGGCAGATGTTTGTCAGCGCTATTGAGGCGCTATTTTCAGACGTAATTCGGGGCAAAAACGCCCGAATTACGTCCGTAAATAGGCCGTGTGAACATACCCTAAAGCTGTTTGTAAGGGGAAAAAGTGGGTTTTTGATATTTCTTTTTTTCACTTTTATTCTTTTTTTTTTTTTAATTGAACTTTTTTTTAAACTTTTTTACTAGTCCCACTAGGGGACTTTAATATGCGATCATCCGATCGCTATTATAAATACACTGCCATACTTTTTGTATTGCAGTGTATTACTGCCTGTCTGTCTAAAACAGAGCGGCATCTGCTAGGACATGCCTCTGGCATGACCTAGCAGGCATTCACTACAGGCAGACATGAGGGCCTTTATTAGGCCTCCGGCTGCCATCGGAGACACAGACACTCAGTGATCTTATCACCGGGTGTCAGTGGGAGAGAGAGGGAGCTCCCTCCTTCTCTCCAAAACAACTCAGATGCGGCGCACGCTATTGAGCGCCGCATCTGAGGGGTTAAATGGGTGAGATCGATACTTATATCGATCTCACACATTCGAGCAGGGACGCCCCCAGCTCTCAGCTACATCTGGCAGCTGAGAACAGGGAGATTTGACAGCTCCCTGCTCTGTTTATTTATCCTGATGCAGTGCTGTAAAAAGGCTTATGCATCAGAATAAAGCCCATTATTGACCGCCGTGAAAAGGCGTATTGGCGGTCACTAATGGGTTAGACACATTCAATAGCTGTATCAAGGGAGCTTTTTTTCTCATGTTATGGCTCGGATGACACACGACTACTTTATTTTAAATAGAGCATGTTGTAAAAATATAATTTTGGACTGGCCCACTAAAGTGCCAGATACCCATGTTCTGAAAGGTCCAGCCCAAAGGTCCAACAAATGACCACCCCAATTGAAAATAATTTGGAGCTATTCACTTAGGGAAAATTATTATGGAGTTGACAAATAACCTGTTAAAATTAACTAATAATGACCTGTGTGCAACTAAAAATATCCTGTGGCCTTAGGATAGGCTATCAATGTTTAGGGACTGGAAAACCCTTTTAAAGAAATGCTAAGCACCACTATGTAATATCAACCACATAGTGCAGGGGCGGACATACCATTGCTGCAACCTGTGCAGCTGCACAGGGGCCAAGTAGATAAGTGGGCCCATTGTCACCGTAAATAAGCCTTCGTCTATCTATTAGATTGCATGTAAATGCCGGAGCTAATGAATTTTATAGCTAACAATTACTCATAGATTTTAAGAGAGTGATTTATGATGAGATTTTTAAGAGCAAGGGGCCCATATACTGTACTGTTCTTGCACAGGGGCCCTCAGCTGTCTGCAGGGCCGCCATCAGGGGGGTATTAGGGGTAGTAGTGTAGGGGGCCCGGCCAAACTTAATTGAAAGGGGGGCCCGGCAACTGCCGCGACTTGCCTTTGGTAGAAAAAAACAGGCCCCTGCAATGGGGCCTGTTTTTTTCACCAAAACAATGTCGTGAGCTGCGGGCCCCCCTCTCGTGAAACACCGCCGTGAGCTGCGGGCCCCCCTCTTATCACCGCCGCGAAACACCGCCCGCTTGCACGCGTATGAGCGAGCGCGCGAACGACCGCAAGCGCGCGCGACCAGGCGCGCCGCCGAGAGGGAGGCGGTGCGCCCGCAACACAAGATCTAGGGGGAAGGACAGCACAGCCACACTGGACAGCGGCGCAGTCTACTTACCTGCTGGCCCGCCTCCGACTCGTCCTCCTCGTCCTAGTCCGACTCCGCCTCCTCGTCCGGCTCCGCTTCCTCGTCCGACTCCGCCTCCTCCTTCTTCTCCAGAGCGTGGCTGCGTAAGGAGAGGGGAGGAGTCTAGTTGTTGCGCGGCGGCAGTTCTACGATCCCCGCCATTTTCTGGAGCCTGGAGCCTGGAGGTGAAGGAGAAGGACGACATCTGGACCGAAGACATCGCCTGAAGAGTACTGGAGTTGGAGCAGCTCTTCTGACACGGTGAGTAAAGTGTCTCAAAGTGCTGTTTATGTATGGCCCTGTTCACACAGAGTATTTTGCAGGCCGAAAAAATCTGCCTCAAAATTCCTTAAAGAATTTTGAGGCAGATTTTGACCTGCCCACACTATCTTACCGCGTTTTTTGCTGCGTTTTTTGCCCGCTGCGATTGAGGACAGCAGACAAAAAACGCAGCGAAAAATGCATTTTCTGCCCCCCATTGATTTCGATGGGATGTCAGAGGTGGAACCGCGGCAAGAAAGGACGTGCTGCTTTTTCTTTTTTCCGCGACTGGCTCCCATTGATTTCAGATTAAATCAATGGGAGGCGGTTTTGGAAGTTGTTTGGTGCTGATTCTGACGCAGTGTCCGAGTCAATATCAAGGCCCAAAAACTCTGTGAACTGGGCCTTATTGTTAGGGCTTATTCAGACGAACGTGTAATACATCCGTGCAACGCGCGTGATTTTCACGCGCCTCGCACGGACCTATGTTACTCTATGGGGCCGTTCAGACTGTCAGTGATTTTCACGCAGCGTGTGTCTGTGTGTCCGCTGCGTAAAACTCACGACATGTCCGATATTTGTGCATTGTTCGCGCATCACGCACCCATTGAAGTCAATGGGTGCGTGAAAATCACGCCCAGCGCTTCCGCAGCAGTATAAACTATGAATGAAAACAGAAAAGCACCACGTGCTACAAACATACAAACAGAGTGTCATAATGATGGCGGCTGCGCGAAAATCACGCAGCCGCGCATCATACGCTGCTGACACACGGAGCTCTTATGGACCTTTTGCATGTGCAAAACGCCACGTTTTTGCGCACACAAAAAGCACACGCTTGTGTGAATCCGACCTTAGGGTAGGAACACACTAGGCATGAACACTGCAGATTTTATGCAACACATTTTATTGTGGAAAATCCGCAGCGTATTACAGTCGCAGCAGAGTGGATGAGGTTTGAACAAATCTCATTCACACGCTGCAAAAAAAATGGACCTGCAGTGTGGCTTTTTAAGCCGCAGCATGTCAATTTATTCTGTGGAATCGCTGCTCCTCTGTTGCGGAAATGCTGCGGTTCTGCCGCAAAAATCACAAATGAGGAAAAAAAAAGTTACTTTTTTACATTTATAAAAAAGTCTAGACTTGCCCCGGCCGTAGTCCTGGTGACGCGATCCTCTATTCTTAGCGCAGCCCGGCCTCCTGTCATGACGTTTCATCCCATGTGACTGCTGCAGCGGTCACATGGTCTACAGCGTCATCCCAGGAAGCGGGGCTACGTTCAAAAGAGAGAGATGCGTCACTTAAACTACGGCCGGGGCAAGTCTAAACTTTTTTTCCCCTACAGGATTCCCGCAGCGGACATGCCTCCCGAAACCTGCGCCACTATTTGGTGCGGTTTTGCTTGCAGAATTCCCTGCGGCTACCGGGGCGGATAAGCTGTGTAGTTTTACTCAGCATATCCGCCTAGTGTGTCCCTTATGATGTCGCTCCTGGAGCTGCTGCCGCTCTCTAAATAGGCAGTTGGTCCAGTAGAATTTGGAATTATTTTTTTTTGTGAACCATCTTAAAAAAATACAAAACTTTTGTGTTAGGGCCTGTTCACATCACCGTTCGCTTCCGTTCCGGGGTTCCGTCTGAGGTTTCTGTCGGGTGAACCCCGCAACGGAAAGTGAAAGTGACAGCACAGCTTCCGTTTCAGTCACCATTGATCTCAATGGTGACGGAAACATCGCTAATGGTTTCCGTTCGTCACCGTTCCGGCAGGTTTTCGGACGGAATCAATAGCGTAGTCGACTGCGCTAATGGTGACGGAAACGGAAGCTGTCACTTTCACTTTCCGTTGCGGGGTTCACCCGACGGAAACCTCAGACGGAACGGAAGCGAACGGTGATGTGAACAGGCCCTAACACAAAAGTTTTGTATTTTTTTAAGCTGGTTCACAAAAAAAAATTATTCCAAATTCTACTGGACCAACTGCCTATTTAGAGACCGGCAGCAGCTCCAGGAGCGACATCATAAGGGACACACTAGGCGGATATGCTGAGTAAAACTACACAGCTTATCCGCCCCTGGTAGCCGCAGGGAATTCCGCAAGCAAAACCGCACCAAATAGTGGCGCAGGTTTCGTGAGGCGTGTCCGCTGCGGGAATCCTGCAGGGAAAAAAAAGTTTCGACTTGCCCCGGACGTAGTTTAGGTGACGCATCTCTCTCTCTTCTGAACGTAGCCCCGCCTCCTGGGATGACGCTGTAGACCATGTGACCTGCAGCAGTCACATGGGATGAAACGTCATGACAGGAGGCGGGGCTGCGCTAAGAATAGAGGATCGCGTCACCAGGACTACGGCCGGGGCAAGTCTAAAATTTTAATAAATTTAAAAAAGTGCCTTTTTTATTTTTTCTCATTTGTGATTTTTGCGGCAGAACCGCAGCATTTCCGCAACAGAGGAGCAGCGATTCCACAGAATAAATTGACATGCTGCGGCTTAAAAAGCCAAAAAGCCACACTGCAGGTCCATTATTTTTGCAGCGTGTGGATGAGATTTGTTCATATCTCATCCACTCTGCTGCGACTGTAATACGCTGCGGATTTTCCACAATAAAATGTGTTGCATAAAATCCGCAGTGTTCATGCCTAGTGTATTCCTACCCTAAGGTCGGATTCACACAAGCGTGTGCTTTTTGTGTGCGCAAAAACGTGGCGTTTTGCACATGCAAAAGGTCCATAACAGCTCCGTGTGTCAGCAGCGTATGATGCGCGGCTGCGTGATTTTCGCGCAGCCGCCATCATTATGACACTCTGTTTGTATGTTTGTAGCACGTGGTGCTTTTCTGTTTTCATTCATAGTTTATACTGCTGCGGAAGCGCTGGGCGTGATTTTCACGCACCCATTGACTTCAATGGGTGCGTGATGCGCGAACAATGCACAAATATCGGACATGTCGTGAGTTTTACGCAGCGGACACACGGACACACGCTGCATGAAAATCACTGACAGTCTGAACGGCCCCATAGAGTAACATAGGTCCGTGCGAGGCGCGTGAAAATCACGCGCGTTGCACGGATGTATTACACGTTCGTCTGAATAAGCCCTAACAATAAGGCCCAGTTCACAGAGTTTTTGGGCCTTGATATTGACTCGGACACTGCGTCAGAATCAGCACCAAACAACTTCCAAAACCGCCTCCCATTGATTTAATCTGAAATCAATGGGAGCCAGTCGCAGAAAAAAGAAAAAGCAGCACGTCCTTTCTTGCCGCGGTTCTGCCTCTGACCTGCCATCGAAATCAATGGGAGGCAGAAAATGCATTTTTCCCTGCGTTTTTTGTCTGCTGTCCTCAATCGCCGCGGGCAAAAAACGCGGCAAGATAGTGTGGGCAGGTCAAAATCTGCCTCAAAATTCGGTGCGCGGTTGCAGGCGGTCGCGGGTGCGCATGCGCGGGAGTTTGCGCGTGCGCGCGATCGGTCGCACGGGCGGCAGTGTTTGACGGCCCCCATGACGACCCCCATGCTACCCAGGGCCGCCATCAGGGGGGGTATTATGGGTACTGATGTGAGAGGCCCGGCCAAACCTAATTGAAAGGGGGGCCCGCAGCTCACGACATTCTTTTGGTGAAAAAAACGGGCCCCATTGCAGGGGCCTGTTTTTTTTCTACCAAAGGCAAGTCGCGGCAGTTGCCGGGACCCCCTTTCAATTAGGTTTGGCCGGGCCTCTCACATCAGTACCCATAATACCCCCCCTGATGGCGGCCCTGGGTACCATGATATAGTGCTGGACGGAGTACCGTTAACAGGCGGTGCCACGGTAGGGGGGCCCAGAAAATTTAGCTGTAGGGGGCCCTGAAATTCCTGATGGCGGCCCTGGCTGTCTGTATCCGCCACTGACCGTGTAAATATAGCTTATATAAATGCTAATCACCGCTATGTAGTATCAACCACATAGTGTAAATACAATTTTTAGAAATGCTAATCACCTCTGGAATATCAACCACATAGCGGTGATTAGCATATCTATACGTTGTATTTACACTATGTGGCTGATATTACATAGCAGTGATTAGCATTTCTACAAGTTGTATTTACACTATGTAGTTGATACTACATAGCGGTGATTAGCATATCTATACATTGTATTTACCCTATGTAGTTACAACCACATAGTGTAAATACAACTCGTAGAAATGCTAATCACTGCTATGTAATATCAGCCACATAGTGTAAATGCAATTTATAGAAATGCTAATCACCGCTGGAATATCAGCCACATAGTCTAAATACAACGTATAGATATGCTAATCACCGCTATGTAGTATCAACCACATAGTATAAATACAATTTATAGAAATGCTAATCACCGCTGTAATATCAGCCACATAGTGTAATTACAATTTATAGAAATGCTAATCACCAGTGGCGGATTATCATATGGGCGATTCGGGCGGCCGCCCGGGGCCCGAGGCTCCCAGGGGGCCCATGGCAGCCCGAACCGCACATCGTCCTGTAAACCTATTCAGCGCGCTAGCGCTGCTAACTGCCGAAGATGGGGAGGAGAAGGGAATTGGCCGGGATCCAGGGGTAGGACACGCCTCCCTGACAGTGCGGGCGCCGCCATTGAGTAACAGAACAGCGACGGACGGCTGTTCTGTTACTCCAAAGCTGCAAGAGAAGAGCCGGGCGGTCGGTCACCGGCGCTTAGGTTAGTTGACTTATCCTGCCTAACTGGTTCCCGACCGCTGGCTGTATTTTTACGGCCAGCGGTCAGGGACGGGTCCTTAAAACCCGAGCCATAGACTTTCTACGGCTCGGGTTTTTACTTGCTGCCCGCGCGATCGGGCAGCTTAATGTCGGGTCTCCGGCTGTCAGTGACTGCCGGGGACCCTGAGGAGAAGATAGAAGCAGCTTTCGCTGCTTCTGTCTTCTCTGATGTCTTTTTACACAGCGCTCAATGAATGCTGTGTAAAGGAATAGAGACAGCAGCAGCGGCGCTGTCTCTATTCCTCCCGGTGATCATGTGACTGGTCACATGATCGCCGGGTGCCGTTACTGACAGACTGTTGCGGGGTCTTGCTAGACCCAGCACAGCCCTATTAGTGACAATCGTCACTATGAGAGGGCTGATTTCCCCTGTAACTGGGGCTGCTGTGCAGCTCCAGTTACAGTGGAAAAACATGGTGTAAAAGAAAGAAAAAATATATATAAAGTTCCCCAAAGCTCTTTTTTGACCTTTGAGGAACAGACCATAGTAATAAAAAAATAATAAAGTAAAGTGCAAAAAAAAATTAAATAATAAATACACATAAAATACCCACCCCAAAAAAAAACGTTCCCCCCGCCAATCATTGTTGTAACGCTAACGCTGACCCAATTACCCTAATATAGACATGTAATATATTAAAATTTACGGTAGACAGTGACGATCACAAATAAAAGGTTATTTTAGGGTAAAACTATGTTATTACCCAAAAAAATAGCTGAAACGTAAAAAAGCTTATTTTTTTACTATTATTTTCAAACTTTATGAATAAAAATTCTAAAATAGCAAAAAAGGTGTGTATGAAAACGAAACCTGCATTGTCTATGGAAAAAACGTCGCAAAAATCACGTCGGTTTTATTTTTTTTTTATAAAAATGTGTGTTTGGTGCAACTTTGTAATTACGTTTTATTAAAAAATATTTTCGCTTTTTGAGATACAGCTGCTTTGTATCCTGTATCCGTCAGGTCAGCAGGACTGACGGGATCAGTGAAACGGGCCCTGCGCTAAATTATAATCTTAGATGTGATAGCTTTGAGGTGGATCCTGCGTGTCACTGATCCTGTCAGTCCTGCTGACCTGACGGATACAGGATACAAAGCAGCCGTATCTCAAAAAGTAAAAATATTTTTTAATAAAATCAATCAATCACACTGATACACACACATACATTATATATATATATATAAGCAGAGGATTGGAGCAGCACTGTGAACAAATGCCTGACTAGGCTGGTGCAAAGCTTCAAAAAATAAAGGAGTGACCTCTCCTTATGTGTTAGATATCCAAAAAAGAGAACGTGAAGCAGCGCTCAGATAAAGTGAATTTATTCATCCAACATGGAACCACAACGTTTCACCTCCTCTATGAAGGAAAATGCCTTCATAGAGGAGGTGAAACGTTGTGGTTCCATGTTGGATGAATAAATTCACTTTATCTGAGTGCTGCTTCACGTTCTCTTTTTTAGATATATATATATAATTATAATATAAAGTTTTTAAATGTGTACATAACCTTGTGGCACTATATACAAGGGGGAGCGCTGTGAGGCACTATATACAAGGGGGAGCGCTGTGTGGCACTATATACAAGAGTGAGCGCTGTGAGGTACTATATACAAGGGGGAGCGCTGTGAGGCACTATATACAAGGGGGAGCGCTGTGTGGCACTATATACAAGGGGGGGGCTGTGTAGTGCTATCCACAGTGGTATGTGTGTGGCGCTCTTTATAGGGGGGGGCTTTTTGGTGCTATTTAGAAGAGGGGGAGGGCTGTGTGGCGCTCTCTACCGGGGGGCTGTATGGCACTATCTATAGGGGGCTGTGTGTAACGCTCTCTACGAGGGGGATGTGTGATATATAGAGGGGCTGTGTATGGCGATATCTATGGGGGTGTGTAATATCTACAGGGGCTGTGTGTGGCACTATGTACAGGGGGCTGTGTGTATGTGGCGTTTTACAGTGTGTGGTATTATATTCAGGCGCGCAGTGTTTGATGCTATTATATTTAGGGGTACAGTATGTGGCACCATAATAACTTTATTTTCGTTTATAGGTGTGGAAATGTTGGAAAAGTGAGGAGACGTCTGAGTGGCAAATTCTGCAGAAATGAGTCATGGCCGGGAGAAGTCGTCATGAGCGCTGGACCGGATGGAGAAGAAAAGAGGAAAAAAACTACTAGAATCTGAGACGTCGTCACCTGTGAGTCACTAGATTTATAGAGAATCTGTCACCTCTCCTGACATGTTTATTATAGGAAATCCTTGTATTTCACAGAAAGTCTTTCTGCAGTCCAGGACTGATAGACAATTCCCCTTGTCAGGAGGTTGTGTCCCTGCACAGTGTGATACTCTCAGTATGTAGGGACACCACGCTGTCACAAGGGAAATCGTAACACTGTTAATGCTTGCCCAAAAAGGTAGTGTTAAAAATAGTTACGGCGCGGCAGGGCGGCGGTGAGGAAGAGGGGCCCAAGTTTGGATAACAGCCCAGGGCCCATGGTCTACTTAATCCGCCACTGCTAATCACCGCTATGTAATATCAAACATAGTGTAATTACAACTTATAGAAATGCTAATCACGGCTATGTAGCATCAACCACATATTATAAATACAACTTATAGAAAAGCTAATCATGGCTATGTAGTATCAACCACATAGTATAAATACAACTTATAGAAAAGCTAATCACGGCTATGTAGTATCAACCACATAGTATAAATACAACTTATAGAAAAGCTAATCACGGCTATGTAATATCAGCCATATAGTGTAATTACAATTTATAGAAATGCTAATCACCGCTATGTAATATCAAACATAGTGTAATTAGAACTTATAGAAATGCTAATCACCGCTATGTAATATCAAACATAGTGTAATTACAACTTATAGAAATGCTAATCACGGCTATGTAGTATCAACCACATAGTATAAATACAACTTATAGAAAAGCTAATCACGGCTATGTAGTATCAACCACATAGTATAAATACAACTTATAGAAAAGCTAATCACGGCTATGTAGTATCAACCACATAGTATAAATACAACTTATAGAAAAGCTAATCACGGCTATGTAATATCAGCCACATAGTGTAAATACAATTTATAGAAAAGCTAATCACGGCTATGTAGTATCAACCACATAGTATAAATACAACTTATAGAAAAGCTAATCACGGCTATGTAGTATCAACCACATAGTATAAATACAACTTATAGAAATGCTAATCACGGCTATGTAGTATCAACCACATAGTATAAATACAACTTATAGAAAAGCTAATCACGGCTATGTAGTATCAACCACATAGTATAAATACAACTTATAGAAAAGCTAATCACGGCTATGTAATATCAGCCACATAGTGTAAATACAATTTATGGATATGCTAATCACTTCTATGTAATATCAGCCACATAGCGGAAATACAATTTATAGAAATGCTAATCACTGCTGTGTAATATCAGCCACATAGTCGAAATACAACTTATATATATGCTAATCACTACTATTTTAATATCAACTATATAGTTTAAACACCACTTATAGAAATACTAATCATCACTATCTAAAATCCTTCTGTTTTTAAGTTTTGACAATGAAGATAACAATTGACGACATAAAAAAATATTATACCATGTGAGAATACCCTATTGATTCTGATGACTTAGCAAACAGTCTTGTCATGTCATTTGCTTTCTGGGAGGAGACTCTCATACGCCTGTCTTAAACTGAACTGTGCTGGAGTAAAATGTGGCAAATTTATTAAGAAATGCATGCCTCCTAATAAATTTAGCACATGTTTGCCTGTCCATTCACCAGAAAATCTGGCATAAACCAACACCAATCTCTGGCACAAATTATAGTAAATCTGTCAACCACGCCCCTCCCACTGACACGCCCACTTTTATCTTATATTATTATTAATAAATATATATATATATATATATATATATATATATATATATATATATATATATATATATATATATATATATATATATGTTTTGACAGGTAAAACCAGTCTGTACATGTCTGAAATGAATGGGTCTTTACAGTTCACACATTGACGTATACTGTCATATGTAAAATATCCCCATACAGAATTAACAATAAGTTTAGATTAGTTACATTTTCCTAGGAACTGGTCCCGCCCAAAAGTGTCCGTTGTATAAGAACCAATCACACTGAAAACTCATCAAGTTTCCTTTAATCAATGAAATTATGCCAGCTGGGTCCCAATTTGCAATTCTAAACAAAACAAAATAGAAACAGAGAATCAAATGTGCCAAATTACAGTTAAGCTTATAAGCTTTTGTCTGACTGGGTTGTAAATTTGTTAAAAAGCCAAAGCTACAGATGTATTTAGTCAATTTCAATTTGAAAATCGTGCGCATAGGATTTCAACATCAATGTACAGTTTTTATAGAAGTGTAAACTAAAATTATTTACTAACATGCGGAAGTACCTGACAAAATGAGGTGCTTATCACCAGCAGGCATACATCCTATCTGTGCCTGTAAAGGGTGGTGAAGGGAATTTGGAATGGAAAACCGATACACTGTATCTGTAACATCTGAAATAAATCAGACTTAGGGCTCATGCACAGCTGTAATATGGCACAAACAAAATTTTTGTTACCTATGCAGGGCTGGACATGGTGTTTTTCTTTCATGGTTTCCATGAGAATCCACAAGAGATAAAGGTCCCATGTGCCATAGCATGCCATATTACAGATGTAACTTGCAGCTGCAAATGGAGTGCCGACAGGTCTGTAATACAGGCCCATAAGGACATTGTCTTGGTCCTCAAGTGGTTGATATGAAGTCATTACTATGCTACCATGTGATGTATGCTGCCCTATGAAATGATTTAGTTATGGGAAGTTTAGCCCTATACTAAACCTTTACCCTACGAGTCCAATCTTTGATGCTTGTAACCTCAATATCAGAATACTTATTAGGACAACTAATCAGATCTATGGGAAATAACAGAGCTCTTGACCAGCAGCATTTATCCGGATTACACAAATACAAGACAAAAACAATCAGTGTCCACGCTCAAAGCCACTTCTACTTAGAGAATTTCTGCATTAAGCTACTTACTCAAATCATGCCTCACCATTTAAAGGAGCCAACAATTGTTTTCTCTTTTTCCTTTTGTCTTTCCTTATTTATTTATTTTTAAAACAAAACACAACCAGTTTTAGCAAAAGGTTATTTTTATAGAATTTTTTTTTGTGCAAGAGCAGGTGAGCTGAGCAGTGCTTGTCTGACATAGGGCGCCAACTTACAAGTTGAAAAGTTGATGTGCTCAAGAATGGATCTGCTCCAGCAGCTTTATGAGAATTAGGGTATGTGCACACGACCTCTTTTCAGACGTAATGGAGGCGTTTTACGCCTCGAATTACGCCTGAAAAGACGGCTCCTATACATCGGCAAACATCTGCCCATTGCTTGCAATGGGTCTTACGATGTTCTGTGCAGACGAGCTGTCATTTTACGCGTCGCTGTCAAAAGACGGCGCGCAAAATTACACCCGCGTCAAAGAAGTGCAGGACATTTCTTGGGACGTAATTGGAGCTGTTTTTCATTGACTCCAATGAAAACCATCTCCAATTACGTCTGTAAAAGACGCCACGAAAAACGCGTGTACTTGTAAAAACTTCTGAAATTCAGGAGCTGTTTTCTCCTGAAAACAGCTCCGTAATTTCAGACGTTTTTGGCGTTGTTGTGTGCACATACCCTTACAGTGATTTGGTGTCTGCTGTGTCTCATTTCTAAGAAATGCAATATATGTGGCATATGACAGCATTTTCATAAAATAAAAAAAAATCCTCTATACCAATATACTGTACTTTTTTTTCTTCTTTTTTTTTTAAGTAGACACCGAGCATATAGTGAAAATGCCTCCCAGCACTATATACGGCAAAGGTGCAATAAGAAAAATCCCTACTCCTTCATAACACTCATTGTTCAGAAAATGTGTACATTCCAACAAAATGTATTAATACTAAATGTGTTTACTTTGATGAATTCACAAAACAATGCATGTACAATGCTTTAAGGGGTATTCCCAGAATCAAACATTTTCACCTACTTACAGGATAAGATGATAATTGTCAGATCACTGGTGTTACTACCTCTGGGACCGCCACTGATCGCGTAATTGGGCTCCCCAATCCCCTGTTCCTCCTCACTGCTCAACCGTAGTGAGGAGGACTTTGAATAGAGCAGCGGTTGAGCATGTGCGCTGCCGCTCCATTTGAAGTCTTTGGGAATGATGCAAACAGCCTAGTACAACTCTCGGCAGTTTCCATCATTCTCATAGACCATGAATGGAGCGACGGACGCATGCTTGACTGCTGTTCCATTCTTGACCCGCATATTCACGATGGGTTGGGGTCTCAGCGATGGGGCCCCCAGCGAACAGACAAAATGTTAAATCTGGGAATAATAATATTCAGGTCAGCTCCCTTCCAGTGTTCTGTCACAAGCCTTCTTCTCATGATGAATGTAATCTCTATTCCTAGATCTGTCCTGTGTCTTGAGATATATTTAGCTTAAAGTAAGAAATCCGGAAGGTTGAGAATTCATTAGCCATCTCCTGAAAAAAACAAAGGCTTAAAATCCACCAATCCTACCCTGGGTAGATGGGGTGAAGAGGCTATTAGTCTGGCTTACATTGTTAGCACTCTGATCCACCTCCTATTTCTAGAGCCCACTCTACTAGAGCAGTGTCCACTGCTTGGGCTAAATAAAGTCTGATCCAGCTAGATCAGATTTGCTTTGCAGCTTGGAGTTCACACTTAAGCATTATAGGCTACATTTTTGGTTCTCAGAGAAGATGGCTCTTGAGCGGTCAATTTTGAGTTCAACCACACAAGAGGGCCCTCCCTATGAGTTACTTCTGGCTAAATCCCCATTATTGTGCTGCTGTAGGACATAAAAGAAGTGTCGATTTCTAACGTTAATCTGTTTTTCCTTAGACCTAATAGCAGCACCAGCTTCCCGCCATGAGTAATGCGACTACTTTATAATAAACACAAGGTGGGAGGGGCTAGATGTCCTTTTATAGGGTCAGAGGGCTCTAGTTAATTAGTGTTGAATTTAATGAATACAAATTTCCATCTGTCCAATTAGTACACAGGGGCAGAAATAACCATTATTATTGTGCTGCTGTTAGGACTAACGGAAAACGTAATAACGTTAGAAATCTACACTTATGAGAAATACATTTTGAAACGTTGGACTGGTGTGTCAAGATGCTTGTTCCTCTCCTCGTGGAGTCCCTGCATTGATTTGCTTTTCTCTTGGTTAATAAAATGTTGATATCCTATGGATTATGAACTCTGGCACTACGGGTGAATATTATTCATTCCACTTAAGCATTGCAAATGCTATGTTTTGTGAATTTATCAAAGTAAAGACATTTTGCATCAAGAAGTTTTGTTTGGATGTGCACATTTTGAGAATGATTAACATGTACAAAATCATTAAAATTATAGAGACCAAAAATCTCCACGATCCAGATTCCCCTAATTGGTACTAAAGGAGGGTATGATAATATAAATCATATATAGTGCCCCTGAAGTCACTGGAAGGCTGTCCAGGTGGAGAGAAGACAGTTATAGGCCATGATTTTTCTTCCTGCTTTTACTTGCATCCCCCCGCCCTACACCCCCTTTCCCTACACAGACACAGAACCAGAAGTTAACCGTTTCATTCTGCTCCCTGATTTTAAATGGGTGCTATTGCTAAGATTGTGGGCTTTAATATATGATACCAAGATCTACTCTCTAGCCCTTATATTGTAGTAGCGGCTAGAGTTTAAATTCAAGTTATATTACATATCTCATTGCAGTAAAAGGGTTAATTCATATGGAATGTCAGTATAAAATCACACTATTTATGAAAGGTAGCCCCTACAAGTAACATTAAAGTTTAAAAAAAAATAATCTCCACTATAGCAAGAAGAATAGTAAAAGCTAATATAGGGGCAATAAACATGTAATGTTTAATAACATTAATTTAAAGCATACCTCCACATTCAGTGAAAAGTGATTGTATTGCAGGCATGTGAACTATAATCAATTTTCTAAATCACTTGTATTACTGATTTGGCTTATAGCAGCAGCACAGATTGTATAAAGTCTGTGATGCCGGCTGCCCATAACTCTTCAGTAGGAGTTTCCTGTTCGTGTCCATGGCTCTTTTTCTAAGCCAAAAAACTGGCAAAGAACAAGTAATTTATTCCCCACCTTGGTGTCCAGTATGAATACATGGAGTGATTTGTAATATATATTTACTTGTTGCTGCTGACTGCTAAGATGTGCCGTAGAGCAATGCATATGGAGAGGCAGCGCGCAGAAAGCTTACTGGTGCATTCATGTGAACTGCTGTACGGACCAATCATCTTATATAGATTTTACATGGATGCGACTGTAGAGTTTCTGCATGCTGCCTCTTCACACCTGTTGTAGTATAGCCTCTCTCAAGCAGTCTCATTGTAATGTAGGAAAAAAATTAAAAAGTCGTCAAACTTTGTAAGGCCGAGGCTGCCATCAGGGTGGCACAGATCAGGTGCTCATCTTAAAAGGTGTCCCATGGACCAACCACTTCAAGTGTCACTGTCTCATTGCCAGACTATCAGGCCCATTGCAGTTTTACATTATGTAAAGTAAATGAGAGAGAGATAAACTATTTGAAACATGGGCATTTCGCTTTCAAATAATGTAAAACTATTTGGCACAACATCTACTTACTGGTAGGTCTATTTCCCATGGGCCCTGCATATGAGGCCGCCTACTCTTTGCAACTTAGTCAGTGCTTATCAGCCATGCTGACGGCAGCTCCCCTTTTACAGTGGGAGAGTGAAGTGCCCTGTGCATTCGCACAGGTCGCACACCCCAAGGCCGGCCCTACACACAGGATCCCATGGTGTTTGAGGGTAGGGGGATATTATCAATTTTAAAAATCCATCGCTCCATTCATGGTCTATGAGAATGATGGAAACTGCCGAGAGTTGTACTAGGCTGTTTGCATCATTCCCAAAGACTTCAAATGGAGCGGCAGCGCACATTCTCAACCGCTGCTCTATTCAATTTTAAAAATCCTTTCAGAGTGATTATTGAGAACATATCTTATTATCCCCCTCCTTATCCCATATATATATATATATATATATATATATATATATATATATATATATATATATATATATATATAAAGATATAAAAGGGTAGGTAAGTTGCACTTTAACTCACAAAGACATACTGATTTTGCAGGGAGTGAGGTGGAGTATAATATCAACCTTTTCAGACTTAGTCCAGTCAGTCACTCAATGTCTAAATGAATCCTGATATTATGCAATACCATTGTTGTGTATCATGACGTTATGATATTTCTGTAATTTGTATTCTATATGTATTTATTTCTATTTTTCCATTTTATTATTTACAAAAAGAGAATTAAAAAACAATCAGAAATATAATCAGAAATAAAGTACTCGAACCCTCGCTATACCATAAACATAAGGGTCCTCATTGATCGGCGCTCGTTTGTTCCTTTCACAAAGAGCAATGCATGGGGATGAGCGATCGTTACTACGATCGATTGTCCCCATACATTTCTATCATGTCGGCAGCACGACTCCCTATTTAGACAGGGAGATGTGCTGCCGGCAACAATATTATTTCATGCTGCATAACCGATATGATCAGTCGATGAATGAGTGTTTGCTAGTTAATTGGCTGATCATTGCCCTGTTTACACATGGCAATGATCGTGAACGAGCGTTCATATGAATGCTCGTTTGCCCGATAATTGTGCCGTGTAAAAGTGCCTTTATGAATGAAAATGTTCATTAACATACAGTACTGCTTGATAGAGCTTACAATAGGAGGAAGTAGACATAAAATGCTTGTACTCCTGAGTCAACTGAAATGTAAATAAAGGGTTAATATAGAAAAACTAGATAAATACAGCTAAGCTACTAATTTATTTATTTTTAACACAAAAAAAGCATTTCCTTAGATTTTTATCTATCATTGTTAAAGCTGGCTTTAATGTTTTCAACTGCACGGGAAACTATGATATATGGTCACAGCGTTTAATTTTTGTTGGATGCTCTGGAAATGATGAAACAAATTGTATATGACACAAGGTTCACACAGGGCATTTGTGGTTATTCATCAAAGTCATCGGTACCATTGGTTCATTACTGACTTTCATAGAAATAGCACTGGGGTTGGTTGAAGAAAGCAAAATCCTAATTCCCATTTCTCTCTCAAAAATATTTAGTTTTTTTTCTGTAATTTTAAAAGAAAAATGATGAATGATCCCTTATAAATGGATTAAAAAAAGGACATGGTCATATGTTTTCATATTCTACACAAACCTATTTAACAATTTTTTTTCAATACAGTTTAGACTGTGGGATCCCAACATATACTGGATAAAGCTTTGTCAAAAGGACACCTCTCAGGCATATGTTCAGGAATTAAAGTCTATAGGCATATTGGCATATACGTTAGGTGATTTTTCCAGCATATATGTTGAATACACAAAACAGCTATAGTGTGGCTTTAGCTCCTTACAGGGAGAAAGTTGCATGTCTATCATTGCTATGAAATATCTCTGTTTATTTGAGTCTTGAAGGATAACATGCTTTGCTCATCCTTTGTGTGTTTCATTATTATCTAGTTATCATGTAGCAGTGTGATTGTTGAATTTTTTTTTTTGCTATCCCCCTTATCTGTGATCTATAATAGTAGAGTTAAGGTGGTCTTACACGGCCCGAGCTAGACTATGTAAACGAGCGCCTATCAATGAGGCAGCTCGTTTCACAAGGAGCTCGTATGGGGAAGAGCTCTTGTTACTATGATCGCTTGTCCCGATACATTTCTATCTTGTCAGCAGCAGGTCAGGGAGATGTATGATAATATTTTGAACATTTAAAACGATATAATCAGCCGATAAACGAGCGTTTGCTTGTTCATAGGCTGATTGATGCCCTGTTTACACAAGGCAATGATCGGGTACGAGCGTTCTGTGAATGCTCGTTTTCCCGATAATTGGCCGAGGTAAAAGGACCCTTAGAGATAGCTAGGGTTAGATTTTCTGATCGGGGTCGCTCTTAAAGGGAATGTGTCATATATATGAAGTTTTAGGCTTAAAAAGTTGCACATTTTAGCGCAAATATAGCGTGCAACATAATTAGCCACTGTTGTATGCCATAAAAGTGCCATTAAGCCTTTTAAAAAATCCACCCTTTATTTATAAATAAATAATTGGCTTAATTAGATACAAGAATAAGTTAATGTAGTGTGTTATGGCCGCCATCGGACCGCCAGCATTATTCACCTGCCGACAGCCGTGACTACAGACCCACAAGCTCATGCTGGCATCTACCTCCTCTCAGATGCCGGCACACTGTACAGTCCTCCACTGCTACTAGGGTGCCTTAAAGGGCCAATGCGCACCTACAAAAAGCTCCCTAAGCAATCCCTACTCCCCCTGCTGTATAAAAAGGACTCTGCCCCCTTTCTCCTTGCCTGAGCGTTGTTGTGTTTGCCCATGTGTATCTGTTCGTTAATGGTCCCTTAGTTGTTTCCTGTATCCCGTGTTCCTATGTCATGTACACAGTCTCTCGTATCCAATAATTGTGTTTATTCCAGTGCGAAATCTAGTGTCGGAGTCGAGAGTGTCATATTTGCAAAGTATTATATTTGCCAAGTGTCATATTTGCCAAGTGTCATCTGTGCCAAGTGTCATCTGTGCCAAGTGTCATCTGTGCCAAGTGTCATCTACACCACGTGTTTGCTACGCCACGTGTCTGCTACGACAAGTGTCTGCCAAATCTTCTACCCAGGTACTCCTAAAGACTATCATTGTTTGGCCAGCTGCCACTCCTCTAAGGTGGAGCGGCCTAGTAAATCCACATACACCATGACCGTGACAGGCCATGGATCCCGCTGGTTAACCCAGTTGATGCATGACCACCGGGCATGCTGGGATCAGCTCCTACAGTCTGTAAACTCCGTAATTTACTGTTTCGATTGTCCTTCTGCTCCTCCTCTGGCTGCTGCCACTGCTTCACCACCTGCTATCCCTCCTGCCTGTCCTGGGTCTGCAATCTTGTTGCCTCCACCTCCTTGCTACGATGGGGATCCTAAGAACTGTAGAGGTTTCATTAACCAGTGTATGATCCACTTCAAGCTGCGTGCCCATCTCTTCTCCTCTGATGAGGCCAAGGTCGTTTTTATTATTTCTCTCCTCTCTGGCAAAGCCCTGGCATTGGCGGACCCCTTCTTGGAACGAGAGGGTCCAGAATTCTCTGAATTGTCATTGTTTTAAGAGACTTTGCGTACAGTGTTTGAGGAATCGAGTCGAACATCCTCTGCAGCTGCTTCACTGCTGACTCTTAATCAAAGAGATTCAACTGTGGGGGAGTACGCCATCTCCTTCCGTACACTGGCAGTGGAGCTAGCTTGGAATAACTAGGCTCTAGTGGCAACTTTCTGGCAGGGACTCTCCCCACGTATAAAAGATGAACTGGCAGCTCATGAGCTTCCCTCTACTTTGTATGCCTTGATACTGCTAGTAACCTGGATTGATATAAGGATCCAAGAGCGCACTTGTGAAGTTCGCTGGGAGAAGAGATCTTTCCAATTGGCACCTAAGTTTCAAAGACCTCTTCTGCCTTCTCCTGTTGCACCCCTGGAGGAGCCAATGAAGTTAGACCGACTCAGACTGTCTGACCAAGAGCGGCAATGCAGACGTTCTTCTGGATTGTGTATATACTATGGTCACAAGGTACATTTTGTGCGCCCATGCCCTCACAAACCCAGGAATTCTCCAGCACCTAGGCTTGATTGGAGAGACCACTCTAGGTGAAACTACCCCTGCTACTAAATTCTCCCACAGTCTGTCTATTCCTGTGTCAATTGTCACCAGTGAAGGATCGCACGGTATGCCTGCTTACTTGGATTCCGGAGCGGCTGCAAATTTTATCCAGCAGGACCTGGTAGACCGTATCCACTTGGCCACTGTCCCTCTGGAGAAACCTCTGGCGGTCGCGTCAGTTGATGGACAGTCCCTGCCGGACTCTATTCGGTCTATCACTAAGCCGCTGAGACTACAAATTCGAATCCTCCATTCCGAAATAAGCCTTCTACATCTTAACCAAAGCTATTAACCCCCTCCTGCTGGGATTGCCATGGCTTCGCCTGCATGCTCCAATCCTTGATTAGAATTCTGGAAATGTCCTCCAGTGGGGACTCCGATGCCTTCATTGCTGTCTGCCTCAGGTTCGACCTGTCGGCTCTCCTCTCCCTTAATCTCTCACTGGACTACCTCCACAATATGCTGGTTATGCAGATGTTTTTTTTAGCAAAAAAGAGACCTAAATCCTTCCTCCTCATTGTCATTATGACTGTCTTATCGAGCTGCTTCCTGAAGCCTCTTTCCCTCGCAGACGGGTTTATCCTTGCCAGAAACCCAGGCCATGTTGGAGAATGTCAGGGAGAACCTGGAGAGGGGGTCCATCAGGAAGTCTACTTCGCCAGCTGGAGCTGGATTCTTCTTTGAAGAAAAAGGATGAATCACTTCGACCATGCATTGACTACCGTGGGTTAAACCAAATCACGATCAACAACAAGTACCCCGCTTATCTCAAAGCTCTTTGACCGAATTTGTGGAGCCAAGGTATTTACTAAGCTGGATCTATGCGGGGCCTATAACCAAATCCGTATCTGCAAGGGTGACGAATGGAAAACCGCATTTAACACCCGAGACGGTCACTACGAGTATCTCGTAATGCCCTTTGGACTGTGTAACGCTCCAGCTGTGTTCCAAGAATTTGTAAATATCTTCCGTGATCTTCTGTATGTCTGTGTGGTGGTGTATCTTGACGACATCTTGATCTACTCACCTGATCTGATGATGTATCGGAACACATACGCCAAGTCTTGTTGCGGTTAAGGGGGAATAACCTATACACGAAACTCGAAGTGCTTATTTGAAAAAAATCCTTGCCCTTCTTGGGTATATTGTTTCTGATTGTGGCCTTCAAATGGATCCAGAAAAGGTGAAGTCCGTCTTGGAGTGGCCACGTCCTTAACGTCTCCGAGCTATCCAAAGATTTCTCGGATTTGCTCCTTTCGAACATCAGTTCACCCCAAATTTCTCGTCTCTTACTGCCCCCATCGCTGCCTTTACCAAGAAGGGAGTAAACGCCAAGGACTGGACCTCTGAGGCAGAGTCGTCATTCTTCAACCTCAAGAGTGTCTTCAATTCTGCCTCTGTTCTTCATCATCCTGATGTGACAAGACAGTTTTCCTTGGAGGTTGATGCCTCATCCATTGGTGCTGGAGCACTCCTGTTTCAGAAGAATACCAAGGATAAGGCGGTATCATGCAGATTTTTCTCCAAACTCTTCTCTCCTGCTGAGCACAACTACTCCAATGGGGACAGAGAATTGCTTGCTGTCAAGTTGCCCTTGGATGAGTGGAGACACCTGCTGGAGGGGGCTAATCGTCCCATTATCATCTACACAGATCACAAGAATCTTACATATTTGCAGTCCTAACAGCGACTAAATGCTCTTCAAGCCAGATGGTCGATGTTCTTTGCTAGATTTAGATTCCTTTTTCACTTCCGCTCTGCGAACAAAAACATTAAGGCCAATGCCCTGTCCCGGTCTTAATGTTTGACATCATAGATCCCTCTAGGATTATTGCCGTCAACCCTCTACAAATCAAGGACATTCCTCCTGGAAATTTTTTTGTCCTTTCTGCTTACAGGAAAATAATTCTCCACTGAGGGCATAATTCCAAAAAGGGATGTGCACTCTGGTGTCCTTAAGACTCGGGACTTTATTGCTTGTCACTACTGGTGGCCCACGATACCCAAAGATGTCGTGAACTATGTTTCTTCCTGTACGAACTGTGCCCAAAACAAGGCTACACATTCTTTTTTTTTTTATTCTTTTATTTTCCGTTTTCAACACACAAAATATAATGGTGCAGATAATATGCATGCATAATAACCCGTAAGAGAACAGGAAAGCAGTATAGAGAAACTAAAGAGAAGAAGGTACAGAAAGGAGAGAGGAAGGGAAAAAACTGACCTGATACACTGGGCCTAGTGAGTAAGCTCAAGAGGCCATGCTGGTCCTGTATTCCACAGAGGATTGAAATCTAATCCATTCATGCCATGTTTTGAGGAAGGTGGCGTGGGATCCTCTCATTGATGCCGTGAGGTCCTTCATTCTCATGATCTCCTGGATCTTACCGAACCACATACCCACCGACTGAGGACAAGATTGTCTCGACAGTGCGGGGACACACGCTCTAGCTGCATTCACCAGATGGTGAACAACCGTCTATACATAGATAGAGGCACATCACACAGATGGAGCAGGAAGAGGCCCGGAGATCGCGGGAGGGGGAAATCCATAAATTTGGAGGCAATGCGCCACACTTCAGACCAGAAATCAGTCAACAAAGGGCAGTCCCAAAAAATGTGCAAGATTGGTCACCACATCTCCAACACAACGGCGAGACCGCCGGTAACATCGCATGCAATCTGGAAGGCACCCTATACCATTGTGACAGAATCTTAAAAAGGCTATCCATTCTAAACCTACAGGCCTGCTCCTACCTCTGCCAGTTCCTGATACCCCCTGGCAACATATCGCTATGGACTTTGTTGACCTTCCTGCTGGACGTACTACTGTCTGGTCATAGTGGACCGCTTCTCCAAGATGGCACATTTCGTCCCTTTAACTGGTCTTCCCTCTGCTCCTCGTTTGTGTATCGAACACCTCTTTTGTCTGCATGGCCTCCCCCACCATATCGTCTCAGATCGGGGTGTACAATTCACATCTATGTTCTGAAGAGCCATGTCTGGACTTTTGAATGTGAAATTCGACTTTTGTTTCGATTATCACCTGCAGCCTAACGGCCAAGTTGAAAGGATGCACCAGTTACTTGAAAATTACCTTCATCATTTTGTCTCAGGTCAACAAGACAATTGGGTACAGCTTCTGCCATGGGCTGAATTCTCTTACAACAATCATACTAGTGAGTCTACTGCTTCTTCTCTGTTCTTCATGGTGTACAGTCAACATCCACGTGCTCCTCTTCCTTTGCCACATACGTCTCAAGTGCCTACAGCCAATTCTTCCTTCTGAGGTTTCCTTCACATCTGGCAGCAAACTAAGTCCGCGATCCTTCAGACAGTTTATCGCATGAAGAGATATGCAGATAGGAATAGGAAAATTCCTCCACAGTATTCTCCCAGTCAAGGTCTGTTGTCTTCCAAAGACATACATCTGAAGAACCCGTACCTATAAATGTGTTCCCAGATTCCTCAGTCCCTTCGAAATATTGCAACAAATAAACCCTGTGTCCTCTAAGCTTCGGCTACCTCCTACCCCCAAAATTCCCAACTCGTTCCATGTATCTCTCCTAAAGCCTGTGGTCCTTGTAATGTCCATGGCTGCGGGCCGTCAGCTCCAATCCCTCCCTGACAGCTGCAGCCAAGAGTCGGCAAGTGCTGGCCCCAGCCTCCTCCTCAGGAGACCCCAGCGCTCGCTTCCACTCCCCTCAGCTGGATCCCGTAGGGTGCGTGCACATGCTCATGCCCGCTCTTAAAGTGGCAGCGCGCGCACCAGACTTTTAATGAACTTTGAACCTGTGAGTACCCTGGACTATAAGAGGGGTCCAGCCCCCTGCTATTGCTGGGCGTTGATGATGTTTCCTAAGTTTGTCTATGTGACGGCCTCCTAGTGTGTTCCTGTTCCTTGCATTCCATACTATACTGGTCGAGCACTGTGCTGTGCCAAAGTCGTGTCGTGCTGTATCCCACGTCTGAACTGCTTCTCCTCGCCTGACGTCCACCTGCTGCCTAGTCCCAGCCGAGACTGTCTTGCAGCTGTCCGAGCTGCCACAGGTACCTATACGAGCTATAGATATTGACCTGCACCCTGTTGGCCAGCTGCCTTACCGCAAAGGTGGTACGGTCCAGTGGGTCCACAGACCATTCATGACAGTCCTGAACCGATTTAGAAAATCTCCTGGTTCTACTGTTGCTCCCTGCAGTACTTTGGATATCTTTGAAGTAAGAGAGATCCTGGATTTCAAGAAGGTAGGAGGGAGGACCTTCTACCTCGTGTAATAGTAAAATTGGAAAAAATGTATGGATACATTTTTTCCAATTTTACTATTACATTGCGGTACCACGCTTCCAAGATACCGGCATCTGGATTGGGGAGCAGCAGCTATTTGTTTCAATTCTTACATGCTCACATCAGTGTTGTACCTGAATTGTACAACCTGCTAAGGTGAGCGCGATCACCTACTTTTACATTTTTCAACCTTTTCCATCAGGTTTATCTTGCACCATGTGGCGCTGTGTACTCCTTTTTTTCCTTTAGGTTCTTCTACCTCGTGGACTGGAAAGGGTTTGGTCCTGAGGAGAGGTCATGGGAGCCTGAAGAAATTGTGGATGCTCCGGCACTCATAAGGAAATTTCTCTCACGGCTGAGATGCCGGCACACTGTACTGTCCTATGCTGTGCTCCCAGATTTAAAGGGCCATATGAACATATATGAACAAATGAGATCCATTGAATAAAATAGATCTGGTACTATGTACGCAAAAGAGTCCTAGTGAGAAATATATTGTCAAATCCTCTGGCAGCGGCTTATCTCCTTGCAAACAAAAGGATTGGGATGTTGGAATCCAATACATCGACCCTTCTCTCCCCCGAAATCTGCCATCAGGGGAGAGTCTTCACACCGCCATACACATTAGATGGTCAGTCAGTCCCGCTGAAACCGGGTTCGGTCAACATGTAGTATATCTAATGTGATTGGCTACTTTAAGTCAGAATAAGTTCAATAACCTTTGTAGTTGAGCTTTCCTAGATCACAGATAGGCAACCTTGATGAGGCAGAAATCTACAGTATTGTAATACAGAAGGTTCTTATAATCTACTGTGATATAAATGTATTTTTTTCATACAGAAAAGAAGCGATCCTGTTTAGGTCATATATTGTACTTATACAGGGTGTTAGTTTTACATTTGATTATTTGATTTTTCACAAAAATATATGTTCCAATCACATTGTAAGCTTTCAAATATTTTCTCAAAAAAACGTAGCAGAAACACAGCATATTTTTAAAGAAAACGAAGACTCTATTCACAGTGTACATCGGAGCTATACATCAGGAGGATTTTCTGATGTATTTCTCTGATGTAATCCTCCGTCATATGCCACTGTATGGCATGGGCTTTACCTGTAAGTAAGAAAAAAATATTTACCACAAAGTTTTATTTCTAGTAGATATAGCTGCCATATCTGCCTATTGCCAAACAACTTAGTCTGATTCAGACCCATTCGATTTACTGTTGCAACGGTATGTAATGTGACTTTGGATGAATAGACAGAATACCTTTTATACAATTTCCTAATAAATTAGTGTCGTTTCACCAAAAGTGATAGCTTTATAGAGAGGATAGCAATATGGACAGCCTCTAATACAGAACTATTATAGAAAAGCATTGTCATAAAATAACTTCTTACACGTGTCTGGCTGCAATACCATGTGGTCCTGTATGTATGAATTTACCATGGAACAGGTATCACAGTTGGAAAACGTATTTATTTGAACTATTGTATGGCTTTGACAGATGCAATTGTAACATGGAGTTCTTGAGTGGTCAAACACAATCGCAGACCAGGAAAACTTTGAACAAGACTTTTACTGATACACAACGGATTGTACAGTGGTACAAATGTATATAGTTACTTTCTCCTTAGGAGTTACAGCACGGTTATTGGTTACAACACTTAATTGGAACAGTGACTTAAACTTTACTAAACCGTTAAATTACTAACTTTTTTAAACTAGTCTCTGTCTATCTGAGACTACACCCCAGCTGTGTTACTTCACACAGCTCTCCATCTTAGTTCCGGACGGGCTTGGGTCACCCTATAGCATCCTCCTCACTGTCTACAGCCTCCAGCCTTCTACTGCCCTCCTGTTGCAAGACAAGACACTTAATTCACCGGATTGTCTAACACAGCTCTCCCGCTATCTATGCTTCTCACTGTTCTCTAGCTCTTCCTCTATGTTTGTTCATCAAATAACCTCCTTATATGTGCTCCCTCTAGTCTCCCCTCCTACGAACATCGTGACAACATATTGGTGTCAACATGCTCCTCCTTGCGAGAATAAGGCTATGTTCACATACTTAACGAAAACCGGCTGAGAATATGGAGCTGTTTTCAAGGGAAAACAGCCTTTGATTTTTAGCCGTTTTTTAAGCAACTAGCATTTTTTGCGTTTTTTTTTACGGCCGTTTTTGGAGCTGTTTTTCTATTGTCAATGAAAAACTGCTCCAAAAACGGCTCATGAAGTGACATGCACTTCTTTTTACGAGGTGTTTTTTTACACGGCCTTCTTAAAAAAAATGCCCTGTGGGATCCGAATGCCGTTTTTCCCATTGAAATCAATGGGCAGATGTTTATAGGCATTCAGACCCTGCATTTTTAGCCGTTTTCGGGGCGTTTACAGCCCGAAAAACGGCTGAAAATAGTTTGCGTGAACATACCCTCAGGCTCTTCCAGGGCTTGTTAGCTGCTCTTTTCTCCTGTCACCATTCCATTCATCTTCCTTCTAATGACAGCACAGCCATTTGCAGCTCTGCAGAGTATTGTGGCCATTGTCTCCAGGGACCTGCAAACAAGAACAACCTATACACATTCCACCTAGCATACAGTCTTTTAAAGGGCCAGATAAACTATTTACAAGAAGCATACGTTCTGCACAGTCCATAGGCTGTAATAGAGGGAAGGGTGCACTTCGTTCACGATCCTTACACAATTATATATCAGGGTAGTAATGTCAGGAAGGTCATTGTAAAATATAGCAACTACCTAGAAAGTTTAGTAACATAACAACTTGACAAAAATCAGAAAGGCCCTTCATAGATCAACAATGTATAATCTGGAAGTCTGATAAACATATGTTGTGTTAAGATGTGCCACTGCTCTTATCCTTCTGGCAGCCACTTTAAGGGGTCAAGTGTAGAAATGAACAAAGTCTCAACTTAAAGGCTATGGAAACATTCAAAAGCGATTTTTTTTATTTTATTTATTTATTGATTTTTTTACTCTTAGAGATACAGCTGTTCTGTATTCTGTATACAGAGTAGCCATATCGTGCGCTAAGACCTGGATTTGTCAGGTCCGCGGGACTGACGAGTTCAGGGTCAGCGGGTCCTCAGTGTCTTCGAAACGCAGGATCCACCTGTAATCTATCACATCTAAGTTATGAACATTGATGTGATTGGTAACAGCTCGTTCCTGCGTGTCAGACACTGAACCGGTCAGTCCTGCGGATTTGAGCGGTACAAGATTCAGCTGTTTTGCATACAGAATACAGAACAGCTGTATCTCAAATATTTTTTTAATAATAACTAATTATAAAGTTGCACAAAACAAACTGACATATATATATATATATATATATATATACACACACACACACACACACACACACACACACACACACACACACACACACACACACTGTATATTTGCTTTCAGAGGTTTACATAGCCTTTAAGAGTCAAAATTCAGATCTTTGGTAAGAACTACTACTTCAAAAGTGTACATTTTTAATGTAGTGGTGCTTTCCTAAGATTTGACTAAATCTGATATGCCTTGATTGTCTTAAGAGGAAAGAATAAAGTTAACATGTTGTTAATCAATCTCTTGGCCACTTTAGGTAAGAGCAAGCCTGATGATGAAGACAATTCTGAAGATGATGATGATGATAATAATAGAACGTGACCACTTATCTAGACATCCATGATCTTCAACAACAAAGGGAAAAAAGAAACAAAATGACATAAAAATAACTATTCCTAATAGATAATGTGATTAGGTAAACAATAAGCCTGCCTATACCATTAAAAATTATCTGGTATACAGTATTTTATTGTGAATGACCTCTTATCTCACATAGCGTTTGTGTAGGTAAAATCCTAATAGGGCACCAACCCCAGTGGCCTAACTACGCTGTAGCAGCCGAAGCGGCTGCTACGGGACCCGCAGCATGAGGGGGCCCGTGCCGACCGCCAGTACGGCCCCCCCATGGCCGGAGGCTGGCTAGCAGCCGCTATGGCTGCTACAGCACGACGCCACTGAAGGGGTTGTTCCTACAAAAGACATGCATCCCCTATCCACAGGATAGGGGATACATGTGGGATCACTGGGACGCCCAGTGATAAGGAGAACGGGGGACCGAAAGTCCCCCGAAGTTCTTCATGACAAACCTCGGACTTCCGGGGTCTGTCTGCAGCTCCATAGAAATGAATTGTGCACCGTTCGCACTTGTGCACATGCGTGACCAGCGCTCCTTTCATTTTCATTGAACTGCGCAGACCCTGGAAGTCCTAGGTTTCTCATGGAGAACTTCGGGGGACTTTCGGTCCCCCGTTCTCCTTATTGCTGCAATTGATCACACATGTATCATGTGGATAAGGGATACATCTCTTTTGTTGGACAAACTATAGGCCGTTTTTTTTTTTGGGGGGGGGGGGTTAGGCGCTGTATGGCGTTATCTACAGGTGGGCTGTATGGCATTATCTACAGGGGGGCTGTATGGCGCGATCTACAGGGGAGCTGTATAGCACGATCTACAGGGGGGCGCTGTATGGCACGATCTACCGGGGGGGCTGTATGGTGTTATCTGCAGGGTGCTCTAAGGCGTTATCTACAGGGGGCTGTGTATGGTGTGATCTATAGGGAGGCACTATCTACAAGGGGGGGGGGGTTGTGATACCCAGGGGAGGGAGGGCCCCAGTCAAATGTTTGCTATGGGGCCCTGTCTTTCCTAGTTACGCCCCTGACTAACCCCTTAATGACCAGGCCTTTCTTGGCCTTAATGACCAAGGATTATTTTTTGTTTTTTCACTGTGACATTCAAAGAGTCAAAATCCTGTCGAAATAGCCATATAAGGGCTTGTTTTTTGCGAAACGAGTTGTGATTTTCAAATGTACTGTTTTTGGATGCATATAATATATTGAATAACTTGTATTAACCTTATTTTCAATTCTCTCCTAAAATAAACAGCTATTCCAACATAGTTTTTCGTGTTCTAAATTTACACCGTTCACTGTGCGGCGTAAATGACATGTTACCTTTGTTCTATGGGTTGGCACGATTACGGGGATACCAAATATGTTAGGCCCTGTTCACACGGAGTTTTTCGACACGTTTTTTTGACGCGGAAAACGCGTCGGAAAACGCGCCAAAAACGACCCAAAATGACTCCCATTGATTTCAATGGGAGACGGAGGCGTTTTTTTACCGCGAGTAAAAAAAACGCCTCGCGGCAAAAAGAAGGGACATGACCCTTCTTGATGCGGTTTCCGCGTCCAAAACCGCATTGAAAGCAATGGGGACACGTCAAAAAACACCTCGAACTAGTGAGGTGTTTTCTGACGAGTATATTGCCGAGAGTTTTGGAGGAGTTTCTTGCAGTCTCCTGCTGCTAGTCCAGCCCAGAAAGGGGCTGTCATTTCCTGTCTGCTCGTGGAGGCTGAAAAACATCGTGGACAGAACTCAGGGATACAGAAAACCGAAGTCCTGCATCCAAATACAAGTAAGTGCACTTGCTCCTATGTTCCATACATGCTATACATGTATGGAGCTGTGCATTTTTTTTTTTAGAATTTTTTTTTAAATTTTTTTTTCTGATTTTTTTTTTAGATTTTTTTTTTCGATTTTTTTTTTCAATTTTTTTATTTTTAATTTTTTAATTTTGTTATGCAGTTGTTCATGGATGTCATCTCTTTTTTATTTTTTTTTAACATTTCAGGAACAGAAATGACGACAGCAGAGGTGTACCACCGAATGGACATTGATGTTGGGAAATTGATTCAAGAAGTAAGTATACTTTTTTTTTTTAATGTGGGCCTGTTCACATCAGCGTGGTTTCCGCTGAGGGGTTCCGTCGGTGCTTTCAGTCAGGGGAACCCCTCAACGGAAAGGCAAGTGTGAAGTGGTGACAGATCCGTTGCTAATGGTTTCTGTTTGTCCCCGTTGTGCAAAGGGTTCTGTCGTTTCGACTGAACCAATACCACAGTGTAGGGAATCCCATTAGCAACGGATCCATCAGCATTGAAGTCAATGATGATGCAAACAGAAAACAATGTTTTTTTTAATGTGGGCCTGTTCACATCAGCGTGGTTTCTGCTCAGGGGTTCCGTCGGTGCTTTCAGTCAGGGGAACCCCTCAACGGAAAGGCAAGTGTGAAGTAAGTTCCGTTTGCATCACCATTCATTTCAATGGTGACAGATCCGTTGACAGAAGGCTGTCAGGCTGGGTTCACACGACCATGTTACGTCTGTAATGTACGGAACGTATTTCAGCCGGAAGACCCGGACCGAAGACAGTGCAGGGAGCCGGGCTCCTAGCATCATAGTTATGTACGACGCTAGGAGTCCCTGCCTCGCTGCAGGACAACTGTCCCGTACTGTAATCATGATTACAGTACGGGACAGTAGTTCCACGCAGAGGCAGGGACTCCTAGTGTCGTACATCACTATGATGCTAGGAGCCCGGCTCCCTGCACTGTCTTCGGTCCGGGTCTTCCGGCCGAAATACGTTCCGTACATTATGGACGTAACATGGTTGTGTGAACCCAGCCTCATGCGTGTGAAAACCTCGGCAAAAACAGCCTGAAAAACTGTCTCAAAAACCACGTCAAAAACCACGTCAAAAACCACGTCAAAAACCACATCAAACATGAAAACCTCCAGGGTCAGTTTTTACAGGAGGAATTTTCCTCCTGCAAAAAACTCCGTGTGAACAGGGCCTTAAGGTTTAATATTTTCTGCTATGTTTACACAATAAGGGTATGTGCACACACACTAATTACGTCCGTAATTGACGGACGTATTTCGGCCGCAAGTCCCGGACCGAACACAGTGCAAGGAGCCGGGCTCCTAGCATCATACTTATGTACGACGCTAGGAGTCCCTGCCTTGCTGCAGGACAACTGTATAATCATGTTTACAGTACGGGACAGTTGTCCTGCAGCGAGGCAGGGACTCCTAGCGTCGTACATAAGTATGATGCTAGGAGCCCGGCTCCTTGCACTGTGTTCGGTCCGGGACTTGCGGCCGAAATACGTCCGTCAATTACGGACGTAATTAGTGTGTGTGCACATACCCGAAAAGCCCCTTTTAAAAAAAAATACTTGTTTCTGCATCGCCGCATTCCAAGAGCCGTAACTTTTTATTTTTCCATTAATGTAGCCATATGTGGGCTTGTTTTTTGCAGGACAAGGTGCAGTTTTCATTGGTACTATTTTGGGTACATGGGACTTATTGATTAATTTTTTATTTTATGTGGGGGGAATGGGAAAAAAAAGGAATTTTGTCGTATCTTGCGTTTTTTTATTTGGACGACTTCACCCGGCAGTTTAATTAATGTGTTCAAGTCATTATAATTGTGGCGATACCATATTTGTTTGGGGTTTTTTTACACTTTTTTCACTAAATAAAATCAGTTCTGGAAAAAAGTTTTTTTATTCTTTATTTTTACTGCAATAGTTTTTTTTGTTTTTTTTTCATAAACTTGGTTTAACTGTTTTACTTTTTTTTTTCTCCCACTAGGGGAATTTACTTTGCGTTCTTTTGATCGCAGGTATAATACTTTTGGTATACTTAGTATACCAAAGCATTATTGCCTGTCAGTGTAAAACTGGCAGGCAATCTATTAGGCTCTTGCTGCCATCTTGTCACATGGCATCTGTTCACCAAACCAAACAGTTCCTTTTTCTGCCAGTTACTCTTCATCCTGTATTGGAGAACAGCTAAGAGTAGATTTCTAACGTTAATCTGTTTTCCTTTAGTCCTAGAAGCAGCACAATAATGGGGTTATCTCTGCCCCTGTGAACTAGTAGGACAGATGGAATTTTTAATTTAATCAAACTAATCAACTACAGTCTCCTCCCTACATAAAGATGTCTATCCCCTCCTACCATGTGTTTATTATAAAGTAGTAGGCTTAATTAGGGCGGGAAGCGTCTGCTGCTGCTAGGACTACGGGAAAACAGATTAACATTAGAAATCTACTCTTCCCTTACATCCTGCACAATAATGGGGAAATAGCAAGAAGAAACCCCATAGGGAGGGCCCTCTTGACTGGTGGAACCCAAGATTGACCGCTCAAGAGCTGTCCCTTCAGAGAACCAAAATTTAGCCCATAATGGTTGATAAATATTAAGTGCGAGCTCCAAGCTGCACAGTAAATTTGATCTAGCGGGATCAGACTTTATTCAGTCCATGACGTGGCCACTGCGCTAGTCGAGTAGTTTTAGACTAAATGAGGTGAATCGGAGATCAGACACTGTAAGCCTACACTTCATCTACCCAGGGTAGGTTTAGTGGATTTTAAGTCTTTGTTTCTTTACAGAAACAATAAATTCTCAACCTTCCTAATCTCTTACTCCAAGCAACTAGATCTCATGAAAACATCAAGGAATAGAGCAGATTATGTTCCTCATGAGAGGAAGACACATACCAGAACACTGGAACGGAGTTGACCTAATTTCAGGTTACAATCTAGGAACTTTGGAGTGAAGTTTGGTAGCAGCTTCAGCAAGACCCTGTCCTGGAGGAATCTGATGTATGGATCCACTGATGACAATGTTTGAAGTTCCCCTGTTCTGACAGATGTTATGGTTAGGGGTGGTCACCCCTCATGTGCAAACCGTACCGATGCACAGGACCCCAGTATAATATAATTGAGGGACCGAAACCGTGCTCACAGTTACTGGTGCACTGCTGGAATGACACAACTTAGTGTGCCATGGTAAACTATTGGAGAGTATGGGGTCCCTGACACCCCACCCCCTACACGGGGATCTCCACTGCCTTTGTCCACCCTTGATTATGACTAGAAGGAAATAACCTCTTAGGATAGGTAATTATGTAGGACCTCTTCCCGAGGTTTAGAGGTAGTTGATCATAAACGTCTTAGGACTAATGCAAAGTCTCCTTTTGCAATAGGTCTGAGGATAACAGGTATCATTTAGCAGCCCATTTCAGGAACTTTTTCACTAAGGGCTCTTGAGACAATTATCTTACCCAAAATGTGGCCTGGACTAAATTTTGGACCTTCCAGGTCGATAGACTCAGTCTTTCCCGAATCCTTCCTGCTGGAAGTGTAGGATGTTGTTAAGCCGTGGGTTGCAACCATCCACTCCTTAAATGGAATATAAACCTGAAACAATCAATTCACCCCTTGTGTAAGTCTTCTTCGTAGTTCCAGACCTGGACTGTGGGCAGGTCTTCATGAATTGATTGGAGAGCGCTTTAGCTTCTAAAGGGGCTGGTCAACCTTCAGGCTGTCAAGTTGAATGTCTTCATGTCCTGGCAGAGTTGAGTGCCCTGATACACCAAGTTCTGCACTGGGGAAGTCTCCAGTAACACCCTCGACTCCTAAGTATGAGGTGGGAATACCTTGACCTCTGTGGCCAGAACGGTATGATGGCTTTTACCGTGGCCTGGTCTTGCCTGATTTTCATCAATACCCTGGGTATCAAGGAAACCGGATGGAAAACGTAGGCAGGCCAGAACCTCCTAGGGATGGACAGGGCGCCCACTTCCAAGGGATGATCACCCTGGCAAAGAGAAAGAATGTTTCCACCTTGGCGCTGAACCTGTTGGCCATGAGATTGATCTCTGGCTCTGCCTGAAAATCTGTAGACTTTGCTCCCGGACTGTTAGCCTTTGACTCAGTCAGAACCTTGCATATATACAGCAGAGGATGGGTAGATTCATCTCTGTCCATATCCTGCTCTTTCCCACCATCCTGTGAAGGGTTTCTGATCGGGTACCATCCTGCCTCTTGGAATTCCTTTAGGATCAAGGACATAGACTGGGCCTCAAAGAGCCCCCTCTAGAGCTCTGTCTACCACTCTAGGAATATTCCCAACCTAGTTGAGATGCATCTGTAACCAACAAGTTCCAATTTTCTGGACCAGGAACTCACATACCTAAGATGTTTCCACATCTGAAGGATTCATGAGTTTGGAATGACAGGGTGCACCTATTGTTTAACCACTCCGGGTTGTATTACCTTTTGGTTTTGGATCTCTCTCTGGAGGGGTCGCCAGTGTCCTAAGGCCCAAAGAGCAGCTGCTGATATGAACATAAGCCCCTCTGCTGCCAATATTCTTTCCTGCCAAGCAGGTGGAAGGGAGAATATATCCTGGGAATTTATGACCAAGCCTAAGAACGTCCTTGTTTCCAATTTATTAACCAACAGCGTTGGAAAACTGGACAGTAGTTTGAAGGTGAAGCATCAAATGAATTGTCCAAGTATGGAACCACAGGTATCCCCTGGGTTCCTACAGGCAGCTATTTCAGTCAACACCTTAGAAAAGTGTGGGGAACCGAAGAGATCCTGATGAATACAGCTGTGAATTGCAGGGAGCTTGACACTGCCTCATATATACAGAGCTGTACTTTGCCATTTTTTCTGCCTCTCAGAACATCTCTATATGAAGGCATGCATCCTTCAAAACTAGGGAGGCCATGACATCTCATTTCCATGGATGTAATTGTCTCCTATTTGACTTTACTTCTTTCTGAAGAACAGGTGTTTGATACCTTTCCTTCTCGGAATTGTAGAAAGGAGACTTCCAGGATGACCTGATGTAAGGGAGCAGTACGGGAAATGCTTCCAAAGGAAGTGTATTGAATAACCAGACTGCCTGATCTTCAACCGTAGGAAGGGTTAAACCTTTCGAGCTTCAAAAGAGAGTTGGAAGCACCCCCAACAGGAAGGGATCCGGTGTCGGAGTTTAGTCTTTCTGGTGTCAGAAGTGGAATCGGAATCACCGCCTCCAGGGGAATATGCGAATTAACACAGAGCCATACAAAAGTAAATAGTTATTATTAGTGGAAAAAATTTAATAAATATTTAAAGTCCAAAAATAAACTCTTTTCACATTTTTTCTCTAAAATAATGTAAAAAAAATACACAAAATTGGTATCGCTGCATCCGTAAAAGTCCAAGCTATTACAATATACCATTATTTAAATCACACGGTGAACGCCATGAAAAATAAAGAATTTTAAACTGCAAAATCTCAGTTTTTTGGTCACCTTGGCTCTACCAAAAAAATTTAATAAAAAGTGCTCAAAAAGTCTTATGTACCAAAAAATTGTACCAATAAAAACTACAGCTCGTTCCGCAAAAAATAAGCCCTCACACCACTCTATTGACGGAAAAATAAAAAAGTTGTGGCTCTCGGAAAGCGGGGAGGAAAAACGAAAAAGAAAAAAGCAAAACATGGATCAGTTCGGAAAGGGTTAATTACTTTCTAATGAAAAAACATTTATGACCACATGTGGGGTATTGCCGTACTCGGGAGAAATTGCTTTACAAATGTTGGGCGGCATTTTCTCCTTTATCCTTTGTGAAATTGAAAAAATTCAACATTTTAGTGGAAATAATGTTGATATTAATTTTCACAGCCTAATTCTAATAAATTCTGCAAAAGACGTGTGGGGCCTAAATGCTCACTATACCCCTAGATAGATTCCTTAAGTGGTGTAGTTTCCCAAATGGGGTTACTTTTTGGGGGCTTCCACAATTTCGGTCCCTCTGGGGCTTTGCAAATTCGACATGACACCCAAAAACTATTCCAGCTAAATTTGAGCTCCAAGAGCCAAATAGCGCTCCTTCCCTTCTAAGCCCCGGTGTGGGTCCAAACAGCAGTTTATTACCACATGTGGGGTATTTACGTAATCAGGAGAACTTGTTTTACAAATGTTTGGGGTGCTTTTTCTCCTTTATTGCTTGTAAAAATGAAAAATGTCTAAGTTCTTACAGAAAAAAAGTAGATTTTTACCTTTACAGACTAATTCCAATGAATTCAGCAAAACAACTGTGAGGTCAAAATGCTAACTTTACATCTAGAAAAATTCCTTGAGGGTTGTAGTTTCCAAAATGGGGTCACTATTGGGGGGTTTACACGGTTTTCATCCCTCCAGTGCATTGCAAATGCGACACGGCACTGAAAACTATTCCAGCAAAATCAGAAATCCAAAATCCAAATGGTGCTCCTTCTCTTCTGAGGCCTGCTGTGGGTCCAAACAGCAGTTTATTACCACATATGGGGTATTGCTATAATCGGAAGAAATTGCTTTACATATGGGGACACTTTTGGGGGGTCTTTACTGTTTTGGTACCACAAGACCTATTCAAACCTGACATGGTGCCTAAAATATATTCTAAAAAAAGGAGGCCCTAAAATCCACTAGGTGCTTCTTTGCTTCTGAGGCCTGTGTTTCAGTCCATTACCGCACTAGGGCCACATGTGGGATATTTCTAAAAACTGCAGAATCTGGGCAATAAATATTGAGTTGCATTTCTTGGGTAAAACCTTCAGTGGTACAGAAAAAATGTATTACAAATGAATTTTCGAAGAAAAAAAATTAAATTTGTACATTTCACCTCTACTTTGCTTTAATTCCTGTGAAACGCCTAAAGGGTTGAAACACTTTCTGAATGCTGTTTTTAATACTTTGATGGGTGCAGTTTTCAAAATGAGGTGACTTCTGGGGACTTTCTAAAATATAGGGCCCTCAAAGCCACCTCAGAACTGAACTGGTTCCTGAAAAAATGCGAGAAATTGCAGCTAAAGTTCTAAGCCTTGTAACGTCCTAGAAAAATAAAAGCACGTTCAAAAAATGATGCAAACATAAAGTAGACATATAGGAAATGTTAAATAGTAAATATTTTGTGTGGTATTACTATCTGTTTTACAAGCAGATACATTACAATTTAGAAAAATGCAGATTTTTTGCAAATTTTCTCTAAATTTTGGTGTTTTTGACAAATAAATATTGAATTTAACGACAACATTTTTTCAGTATCATAAAGTACAACATGTCACGAGACAACAATCTCAGAATCGCTTGGATAGGCAAAAGCATTCTGGAGTTATTACCACATAAAGTGACACATGTCAGATTTGCAAAAATCGGCTGTGTCCACAAGGCCAAAACAGGCTTAGACACTAAGGGGTTAAAGTTCCCATCTGGTGATAAGTTTCCAGCCTTACAAAATAACTAAGAGAGAAGACAATATAATTTGCTTTTTCACAGCAGCAATCCAGAGCGTACACCATGTATTAATGTGGTAGCCTATTCCCAGCTCTGCGTGTTCACAATGAACAGGAAAATAACTGTCTCATCATGTAGAGGAATTGCAGACTTATAATGTTAAGGTAAATATTGGTAATGTGACTACATTTTCCAAAGTGAGATATTTATGTCTTTCATTACATTGGTAATTTTCAGTATAATCTCCTAAACAAGATCAAGTAGAATCACAGAATGTAATCTCTCCAAGAAGAATTATTTACAGATTTAAAGGGTTATAACAGAATCCACATCTGAGACACCACTGTATTAGCTGTTATTTATAAATTGCTAATTTCAGACACAGCAGTATGCTAACCTACTTGATATTGAACAACCATCTTAAGTAATTTACCAGCCACAGATATCGGTCTCTTCTCCCATAGCAAAAGCTTCAGTCTGCTCTTGTAAACAAAGGCGCTGATTATTTAACAGACCTATTATCTACATTAAAAATCATATTATTCTTTTCGTACCGTGAATTCTAAATTAAAGCAACGTTTGATTTTAATCATGTCTATTTCCTTGCTGCAAGAGAAGAAAAAAGTGGAGTACGTGCATATTAGAATCAATGTCAGAGTGAAAATATGGATTTATATTCTGTAGCCAGACTTTTTACTTTAATTATGGGGGGACAAAAAAGATCTAGTCACACGAAGAAGACAGAATAAAGGACGTTCAGAGCTTTTATGGCCATGTAAAGGATAAAGCTGCGACACGGAGTCTTTGAGAATTACACTCGGGTTCTTGTTCACTGAGGGACAGAAGCCATTAGTTATCAATAACTGCTGGAACACAAGACCAGTCTGTCCTTTCTTCTTTAGATTCTGTCACTTTGGGGAAAAAGAGACTTGGCAAATATTTTAATGTCTGGATGGCACATCACAATAAGGCATTAAAGCCTTAAGGCACTTTACAATCCACTTAACCGAATGAGCTGTAAAATATCTGTGTTAGGTCCCTAATGATGCCATTCACAACTGGTAGATTGAAAAATGGGTGCTGTGAGGGAGACATTACTAATTGGCAGACAATTTTGCAAAAGAGTTAAATGATTTTAGCCTTCCATCCAGCAGTGCTAAGTGTGCAAACAGTTTCAATATTTTTGGACAATTTTATGCACACAGTATGCCAGCGCCTTGTCACAGATCAGACACTGCTAACACTTTGGGAGTTTGTCTTTTATCCTAGAACATTTTAGCGGTGAATAAATGTAGTATGTATTTTTATTTCTGTGCCGAAATGAGTCTCTGGATGTCAGGCAATGATTTTTTTTATCCCCTGTTAAAGGTGAATTACCCCTTTATTGCTTTCTTCTCAAGCACTAAACAATTCTGCAGCATATTGACATTGTGTAACTCCTTTAACATAATACAATTTACAGTTTTCATTTTAGGTTACTTGCTGTTATGGATATCAGCCACCTCCATAAGATATTTTTCAATGGCAGAAGCTAAGATTATTGTGCCCCTGGGACTAACTAAGAGGATGTGTTTGTGTCAAGGACTCTGTTATCTATGCAGGCCAAGATAATAAAATGTCTACTACCAATAAGACCTGTTATTGATACTGTTCCCTTCTCTGTCTGACTGCATTACATTGAGTTGTCTCAACAAGACAAAGGGACAAAGTTTAGTTGTTTATTTTTTACTTTATTTCTATTTCGCTCTTAAGCAATGATAAATTAAAACACAACATCCATAAAGCTACTAAAACAAGTGTATAAACAATCCTAGACCAATATATCTTTTTCACATTTTTCATCATGTTTTAAACAATTTCTTTTGTGTGGTGTTTACTTACTCGTTTTTTTTTTTGTTTTTTTTTTTTAGTGCACAGCACTCGACTGTTTAGTTTGGCCCTTTAGACATTTAATGGAGCGGCAGGGCGTAGGTGTTACCACCGCTCCATTCAAACTTTCCTCACTGCAATTAGTGATAATCTGGCATGTTCAATATTGGCTTCACCAAACATGTCAGACTATGATGTTTGTCTCATGTAAAAAGTAGTCTTTATGGCATACTAAGGTTTCTGAACAGGGCTATATCAAGGTCATTGGAGGCCACTAGGCACAAAATTTTAGACTGGACATAAACATTAGATAATTGTCTGTAGACCCTGCTAACATCAACAGGATCTCACAGCAATCTAGTGCGTAAGAGGGCAGCTCTTCTGTCCCCCTGTGCCTACTGTTGGGGAAAACGAGGATCAGCATGATAGTTTTTAACATTCCCATTTCTTGGTTCAACTGGGAGATAAGTGGAGCTATCTACAAGTGGGCCGTGTGGCACTACTTACAAGGGTGTGTGTGGCACTACTTACAAGGGGACTGTGTGGCACTACCTACAAGGGGACTGTGTGGCACTACCTACAAGGGGGCTGTGTGGCACTACCTACAAGGGGGCTGTGTGGCACTACCTACAAGGGAACATGTAAATGGAAGAAAACAAATGAAGAGGAGGACAACACGGCACTCCTCTAAGGTGATACTGTTTGGTGGAGAAAAATATGATAGAAGCAATGCACAGTGAGCTGTTGGACTTACATGGTTTGGTTGTGCAAGTGTAGGCATAGCACCACTGCTATGCATCAAAAGAACGGTCTTTCAGATGGACGCTGGCTGCCACCCACTACTATCCCACGGGTGAATTCACAATGCCCGGGGAGAAGGACTCGAATGAAAAGTAGAAAAAGGTGTAGCTTTGGGACACTGCACCAGGCAGGTAATTTGTCGGCATGAAGACTACGGGTGTCATTCAGTAATTTTCTTTATTTAACACACTTTATTTAACAGACTTGTTTAAATAAAGAAAATTACTGAAGAACACTCGTAGTCTTCACTCTAACAAATTACCTGCCTGGCCCCGTGTCCCAAAGCTACACTTTTTTCTTCCTTTTATTCGACTACCTATAAGGGGGCTGTGTGGCACTACCTACAGGGGTCTGTGTGGCACTACCGACAAGGGGGCTGTGTGGCACAACCTACAGGGGGCTGTGTGGCACTATCTACAAGGGGGCTGTGTGGCACTACCTATAAGGGGCTGCGTAGCACTATCTACAGGGGGCATCTGTGAGTGGAAATGGACCATAGGAACCTGTGAACAGGAGATGTTCATTTACTTCTCTATGAGAGTCTTCTTGGCATGCTCTGAGACTTGTATAGAGATCATTGTGCAGGAAGCGATAGGAGGGAAGCTGTGTCCATCACCTATTGCCAGTGGTGGATCCTGTGTTATCTATATACAGGTGTTACATTTTATTGTAATGCTGCCTGTGATGGTAATGAGATGACTGCTGAGAAGTGATCTCTACTGAACAGGAATTGCCAGTATATTATTAATGGTGGATCCCGTGTTATCTATATAGAGGTGTTATATTTTATTGTAATCCTGCCTGTGATGATAATGAGATGACTGCTGAGAAGTGATCTCTACAGAACAAGAAGCGTTAATCTACTGTGAGGTTCAGTGGCCAGAGTGAAAACTGCATGTTTTTAGGATTATTTTTTTAACAGAAAATTAAAAAATAAATAAAAAATAAATAAAAAATATGCTTAACATAAAAATTACATTTAAACAATAGGAAATTTTCTGATGGCTCATTCCCTTTAAAGAGACTCTATCACCACATTATAAGTGCCCTATCTTCTACATAAGGAGATGGGCGCTATAATGTAGGTGACAGCAGTGCTTTTTATTTAGAAAAACTATCTATTTTTACCACTTTAGGAGCGATTTTAGCTTATTCTAATTAGTTTCTTAATGCCCAAGTGGGCGTGTTTTTACTTTAGACCAAGTGGGCGTTGCACAGAGGAGTGTATGACGCTGACCAATCAGTGTCATGGACTTCTCTCCATTCATTTAGTCAGCGCATAGGGATTCTGCTAGATCGCTATGTGCTGCCTTATACTGACATATTAACGTTACTGAAGTGTTTAGACAGTGAATAGACATTCCTTCCAGCCAGGACGGGATGTCTATTCACAATCCCGACACTTCGGTAACCTTTCTGTGGTACTTACAGCAGAGCAAAGTGTAATCTCGCTGTAACTTGTCATTTACAGCGTGATCTCGCGAGATTACGCTTGCTCTGCTGTAAGTACCACAGAAACGTTAACGAAGTGCCGGGATTGTGAATAGACATCCCATACTGGCTGGAAGGAATGTCTATTCACTGTCTAAACACTTCAGTAACGTTAATATGTCAGTATAAGACAGCACAAAGTGAACAACGCAGTGTCCCTATGTGCTGACTAAATGAATGGAGAGAAGGGCATGTCGCTGATTGGTCAGCATCATACATTCCTCTGTACAACGCCCACTTGGTCTAAAGTAAAAACACGCCCACTTGGACATTAAGCAACTCATTAGCATCAATCTAAAATTGCTAATAATGTGGTAAACATTGATAGTTTTTCGAAATAAAAAGCACTGCTGTCACCTACATTATAGCGCCGATCTCATTATGTAGGAGTTAGGGCACTTATAATGTGGTGACAGAGTCTCTTTAAGGAGAAAGTGTTTTCCAATGGATGAATGAGAGACAAATACAGTAAGCACTGAGGGAAGGAATCACAGGGTGAGTTCATAACAATGAGCTTTCAGTGTAACCATGAAACGAAAAATGTAGCAATATATGACAAATTGATTAATTAAGAGTATAAAAGAAACTAGACATTGGAAATGAGGGAGAATAGAATGGTTTTCTGCTAATCAGAATAAAATCTAGGTGAGTGCTAGATATATGTATTGTACTCAAATAATGCCTCAAGCCATATTCATCAATTTAACATTGGCTTGAATTTCCAAAATAATTCTGTTTTACAGAATTCTAATACATCCACCTGAACAGAATACTCTTTGATATGTTTAGAAATTTGGCCATATTCATGGAGGGAATTAAGGCTAAAATACTATAATATATGCTAGACCTGCATGGGAGAGCCTTGCTGAGGACTATTTGTACCCATAATAGCTTTCACAGTATTTCTATGGCATATATATATATATATATATATATATATATATATATATATATATATATATATACATACATACACACACTGATGTAGCAGAGCAGAGTGTATCGATGTAGCTGACTTGTGCTTGTTATTTGCATTCAGTTGGTAATAATGCCATAGATTTGTCAGCTGGTACTTACTATATCTGTATGTCAAGTAATTGATCAGTGAAAGAATTCTTGGGAATCACAAATAAGGACATTTAAATTAACTGGATCACTGTTGGTAATGCCAGCCTGGGTCATTCTCACATGTTTTACAGTAAGTAATTATTGGAAACATGGCTGTTACTATCACCATACAGTCCAGAGGTAAAAAAAGAAATGGTAATGTTTATAAAATTTGCAAAAAAAAAACTTGTGTGCATCTTACAGCAGGCGTGCAACAGTAAGGCTGGGTTCACACTACCTATTTTCAGGCATAAACTAGGCGTATAATGCCTCGATTTACGCCTGAAAATATGGCTACAATACGTCGGCAAACATCTGCCCATTCATTTGAATGGGTTTGCCGACGTACTGTGCAGACGACCTGTAATTTACGCATCGTCGTTTGACAGCTGTCAAACGACGACGCGTAAATTGACTGCCTCGGCAAAGAAGTGCAGGGCAATTCTTTGCAACGTAATTTGAGCCGTTCTTCATTGAAGTCAATGAAGAGCAGCTCAAGATTTACGAGCGTCACAGACGCCTCGCATAATGCTAGGAGGAGCTTTTACGTCTGAAACGACGCAGCTGTTTTCTCCTGAAAACAGTCTGTCTTTTCAGACGTAAAAGACAGTTCACGTGTGCACATACCCTTAGGGTATGTGCACACGATGAGAGGCTTTTACGTCTGAAAAGACAGACTGTTTTCAGGAGAAAACAGCTGCGTCGTTTCAGACTTAAATGCTGCTCCTCGTATTATGCGAGGCGTCTTTGACGCCTGTAATCTTGAGCTGCTCTTCATTGACTTCAATGAAGAACGGCTCAAATTACGTTGCAAAGAAGTGTCCTGCACTTCTTTGCCGAGGCAGTCAATTTACGCGTCGTAGTTTGACAGCTGTCAAACGACGACGCGTAAATTACAGGTCGTCTGCACAGTACGTCGGCAAACCCATTCAAATGAATGGGCAGATGTTTGCCGACGTATTGTAGCCCTATTTTCAGACGTAAAACGAGGCATAATACGCCTCGTTTACGTCTGAAAATAGGTAGTGTGAACCCAGCCTAAGGGTATGTGCACACGCTAGCTACCTTTTACGTCTGAAAAGACAGACTGTTTTCAGGAGAAAACAGCTGCCTCGTTTCAGACGTATAAGCTCCTCCTCGCATTATGCGAGGCATCTTTGACGCCCGTAATCTTGAGCTGCTCTTCATTGACTTCAATGAAGAACGGCTCAAATTACGTTGCAAAGAAGTGTCCTGCACTTATTTGCTGAGGCAGTCATTTTACGCGTCGTCGTTTGACAGCTGTCAAACGATGACGCGTAAATGACAGGTTGTCTGCACAGTACGTTGGCAAACCCATTCAAATGAATCAGCAGATGTTTGCCGACATATTGTAGCCCTATTTTCAGACGTAAAACGAGGCATAATACTCCTCGTTTACGTCTGAAAATAGGTCGTGTGAACCCAGCCTTAGGGTAGGTTCACACGGCCTATTTTCAGACTTAATTCAGGCGTTTCATGCCTCGAGTTACGCCTGAAAAAACGGCTCTAATACGCCTACAAACATCTGCCCATTGCTTTCAATGGGTTTTACGATGTTCTGTTCCCACGAGGTGTAATTTTACACATCGCTGTCAAAAGATGGCGCGTAAAAAGATGCCCGCGTCAAAGAAGTGCATGTCACTTCTTGGGACGTTTTAACGTAATAACGTCCGTAAAAAACGCAGCAAAAAACGCGAGTAGTTAGAAAAATGTCTGAAAATACGGAGCTGTTTTCAGAGAAAACAGCCTCTGATTTTCAGGCGTTTTTGAAGCTGAAAATGAAGCTTCTTTTAATTTGGAGCTTCTTTTGAGGAGTTTTTTGAGGCATTTTTCATAGCGTTCAGGGTATGTTCACACGGCCTATTTACGGACGTAATTCGGGAGTTTTTGCCCCGAATTACGTCCGAAAATAGCGCCTCAATAGCGCTGACAAACATCTGCCCATTGAAAGCCATGGGCAGACGTTTGTCTGTTCACACGAGGCGTAATTTACGCGCCGCTGTCAAATGACGGCGTGTAAGTTTGACACCCGTGTCAAAGAAGTGACCTGTCACTTCTTTGGCCATAATTGGAGCCGTTATTCATTGACTCCAATGAATAGCAGCGCCAATTACGTCCGTAATTGACGCGGCGTTCAAGCGCCTGCACATGCCGCTACGGCTGAAATTACGGGGATGTTTTCAGACTGAAACATCCCCGTAATTTCAGCCGTTACGGACGCCCTCGTGTGAACATACCCTCAATGGAAAATCAGCTCCAAAAAAACGCCCCAAGAAGTGACATGCTACTTTTTACGGAGCGTCTTTTTACGCTGCGTTTTTTAAAACAGAGGCGTAAAAAGACGCCCTGTATGAACTAAATGCTGTTTTTCCCATTGATTTCAATGGGCAGATGTTTGTAGGCATTCAGCTTCCGTTTTTTCAGGCGTTTTTCGTGGCATAAACGCCTCAAAATACGCCTGACAGCACTGCATGTGAACATACTCTTAGGGTATGTTCACACGCAATGAGCAAAAATGTCTGAAAATACGGAGCTGTTTTCGCCTGAAAACAGCTCCTGATTTTCAGACGTTTTTGCTCACTGCATGTGAACATACCCTAAGGATATGTTCACACACAGTGCTTTCAGGCGTATTCTGAAAACAGCTCCGTATTTTCATACGTTTTTTGTTAAGCGTGTGAACATACCCTTAAAGATTGAGGGTATGTTTACACGGCTTAGCAAAATACGTCTAAAGATACGGAGAAGTTTTCAGGCAAAAACAGCTCCTGATTTTCAGATGTTTTTGTAGCAACTCCCGTTTTTCGCGGCATATATTAGGAACGTTATTGGAGCTGTTTTTCAATGAAAAACGGCTCCAAAAACGTCCCAAGAAGTAACATGCACTTATTTTTCGCGGGCGTCTTTTTACGCACCGTATTTTGACAGTGACGCGTAAAATAACACCTCGTGGGAACAGAGCACCGTAAAACCCATTGAAAGCAATGGGCAGATGTTTGTAGGCGTAATCGAGCCATTTTTTCAGGCGTAATTCGAGGTGTAAAACGTCCGAATTACGTCTGAAAACAGTGCGTGTGAACATACCCTGATACAAATGAACAGGAGAAAGTGATGTAACATTATTTGTGCATCTCCAGCCCTTTGCATCAATTCAGATGACAACTCTGTATCTACGCAAGACCAAATAGATCCATGATTGTCACCTGGCAGCCACATCGCTCACTAAGAAGCACAAGGCTAAAGATGTACTGAAAGTTCCTTAATGAATAATTAAAATTAAAACTTTGTATGGGAGTTTCTCTTTAAGTGTTTCTCAGCTATTATTACTGTCCTTCATATCATATTTTGGGTTTTGAAACGAATAAGTGACAGGTTAGCTGTGATGCCCAATAATTTGATGTTATTTCCTGACATTCACATTAATAGTATGGTAAACAGGGTTTGCTTATGATCAAAGCTTATTAGCATAATATTAGCATGTAATTTTCGTTAACAACTATTAACTTTAAAGCCATGCTTTTAGCATTTCATTAACCTGTTAACACTATGTTATTCTCTTATTTGAATATGGCTTTATAATTAATATAAGGTTAATGTTGCATTATTAATCTAACAGGGTCTTATAAATCTGGTTTTATGTTGCAAATGTTCATTAGAAAATTATTTTGAGTGACCTAACAGTACAAATACTGAGGAAAAAATATAACTATACAAATAAATGAATCATCCATAAATCTTAAAATAGGAGAAAGTAAGAGGACCTGTCGCCTGGCTTTCTGGTGTACAGAAACCGCATTGTGTGGAGATAATTGTACATGGAAAAGTAGTTCATGACAAACACTATATGGACAAAAGTATTGGGATACACCTACTGAATTATTCATTGAATTCAGGTGTTTCATTCAGTCCCATTGTCACAGGTGTATAAAGTCTGCCTTTACTAACATCTGCGAAAGAATGGATCATTCTAAAGAGCTCACTGAATTCCAGCGTGGTATTGTAATAGGAAGTCAATTCATGAAATTTCTTCCCTCCTAGATATTCCACGATCAATTGTGAGTGATATAATTGCAAAGTGAAAGCGCTTAGGAACCACTCTAACTCACCCACGATGTGGCAAACTATGAAAAGTTACAGAGCAGTGTCACCGAGTGCTGAAGCACATAGTGCATAAAAGTCACCAACGCTCTGATGAATCAATAACTGCAGAGCTCCAAACCTCCTCTGCCATTAATATCCGCACAAAAACTGTAAGTCGGGAGCTTCATGGCATGGGTTTCCATGGTCGAGCAGCTGCATGCAAGCCGAACATCCCCAGCACAATGCCAAGCGTCGGATGGAGTGATGTAAAGCACGCTGCCACTGAACTCTTCAAACTAGAAACGTGTTCTGTGGAGTGACAATTCATGCTTTTCTATCTGTCAGTTTGATGGATGAGTCTGGGTTTGGCAAGTGGCATTAGAACGTTACCTACCGGACTGCATTGTGCCAACTGATAAGTTTGGTGGAGGAGGGAAAATGTTATGGGGGTTGTTTTTCAGGGGTTATCCTTACTTCCAGTGAAGGGAAATCTTAATGCTTCAGCATACCATGACATTTTGGACAATTGTCTGCTTCCAACTTTATGGGAACAGTTTGGGGAAGGTCCTTTTCTTTTCCAGCATGACTTTGCCCCAGTGCACATAGCAAGGTCCATAAAGTCATGGTTGGGCTGAGTTTGGTGTGGAAGAGCTTTACAGGCTCGTACAGAGCCCTTACCTCAACTCCATCGAATACCTTTTGGGATGAACTAGAATGGAGCTTGCGAGCCGGGCTCTTTCGTCCAACAAATGCTCTTCTGCATGAATGGGCAAAAATTCCCACAGACACACTACAAAATCTTATAGAAAGCCTTCCCAGAAGAGTGGAACCTGTTTTACCTGCAAAGGGGGGGGGGGGGGGGGGACCAACTCCAGATGAATGCCTATGGATTTAGAATGGGATTTCATAAATGCTCATGTAGGTGTAATGTGTAGGTGTCCCAAGACTTTTGCCCATATAATGTATGTTTATGATAGCGAAGAGATCTGTTTAAAAATTTAGAATAGTTTGAAATCAGTGGGTGAGCCTCCTGTCTACCTCACCATTAGTGTTACAAGTATAGAACATGTCCCAGATCCCCATAGGCCCTTCAAACCTAGTGTAGTCTGTGGCCTTGGATTTTGATATACACCTAATAATGAAAAATAGAAATATATACTTACATGCCATTATACTGCACAGAAACACTACTACAACTAAGCATGGGTGGGGTTATCAAAGTCTGTAGGTGGAGCATTAGTGGGGACTGGTGATATACAGTATATCATCATTCTATCGGTAAGATCTCCATCTTTATGTTTGGACCTATGGAGAAATTAACCCCTTCCCATCGCAGCCGTTTTTTATATATTAATTTTAATTTTTTCCTCCCCACAATCCAAAAGCCATAACTTTAATATTTTCCCATTGATATATCCCTATGGTGGCTTGATTTATGCAGGATGAGTTGTAGTTTTTCATGGCACAATTTATTGTACCATATAATATACTAAGAAATTGGAAACCATTTCCTTTTGGGTTGAAAACGAAAAAAACTGCGATTCCTCCATTGTTTTTTGCACTACGTTTTTACGGCGTTCACCATGCAATTTAAATGACAAGTTAACTTTATTCTGCGGGTCAATACGATTATGGCAATACCAAATTTATATATGTTTTTTAAATATTTTACTACTTTTACAAGGAAAAAATTAACTGTAAAAAATTTAATTTATGTTGTGGCCAAATTCTGAGAGTCATCACTTTTACATTTTTTCATCAATTGAGCGGTATGTAATTTTTAATGGTACCATTTTGGGGTATATGTACGTTTTTGATCACTTTTTATAAAAAAAAATTCTGGGAGATGAGGTGACCAAAAAACAGAGATTCTGGCGTTTCACTTTTTTTTTTTTCAGCGTTCACTGTGCATGCTAAATAATGTTATATTGCAATAGTTCAGCCTTTTTATTTTTACGGATGCGGCGATACCAATTATGTTTATTTTTTTATTTTTACAATGCTTTATGGGGAAAATGGAAAAAGTTGTTTTTTTTAACTTTTAATAATTTTATTGTACAATATTTTTTTTGTACAAAGTCTAGGAAAATTAAACCAGCGATCATTGGATCACTAGCACTATATACTGCAATACTAATTCCTGACAGGCTTCTAGCAAGCCCTGCCGGAGGCAGAGCTTAATAGGAGTACAAAGATGGCAGACCAGGGGGGCCTTCATTAGGCTATCACCAAGCTACCATGCCATCCATTGGCTCCCCACCAGCACATCTTTCTAACACTTCAGATGCCGCGGCCATGGCATCTAAGGGGTTAAATCAGTGCAGTGCAGTGTCGGTTGTAATATACAGCCGACACCAGCGTTGTATGGAGCGGGCTCAGCCCGTGAGCCCGATCCATACTTTCCCTACCCGTCTATGACGTGAGTACACGTCATATGTCGGGAAGGGGTTAATGGTATGACTAAACAAATCAAAATCCCTAAATAGTAGCAAAACTTTACATAACCTGGTTGTACACCAAACCTGAAAAGAATAGTTAAGATTTAAAGGCTATGGAGCAATAAACCCCTCCCGGACCAATAAACCCTTCCCAGAGTAATAAACCCTTCCAGTTACAGCCAGTGGCCATTTTTTTAATTTTCTTTTCTTCCTCCCTGCCTTCCAAATGTTTCATAGCGAGGAGAAGAGAATAGATAGTGAGGCTGGATTCACACGAGCATGTTCGGTCCGTAAAGGACGGAACGTATTTCGGCCGCAAGTCCCGGACCGAACACACTGCAGGGAGCCGGGCTCCTAGCATCATAGTTATGTACGATGCTAGGAGTCCCTGCCTCTCCGTGGAACTACTGTCCTGTACTGAAAACATGATTACTGTATGGGACAGTTGTCTCGCAGCGAGGCAGGGACTCCTAACGTCGTACATAACTATGATGCTAGGAGCCCGGCTCCCTGTAGTGTGTTCGGTCCGGGACTTGCGGCCGAAATACGTTCCGTCCTTTACGCACCGAACATGCTCGTGTGAATCCAGCCTTAGATTTACAATAATTTCTTAGAGAGAGATATTATAGAGAGATAGAAATCAGTTAGTGTCAGTGTGTTAGTTGCAGGCACCGGACAGCCATTGCTGTGAGTTAAGGGGGTTTTACACTGGACGATTATCGGGCAGATAATCAGTTCATAGTACGCTCGTTGCCGATAATTGCCCAGTGTAAACAGGGGAATGATCAGCAGATGAACGAACAAACGCTCAATCATCTGCTGGTCATATAGTTTTAAAAAAGTTAAATATTATCCTTGTTGGCAGCACAACAGGGAGACGTGCTGCCGACATTATAATAACGCATGGGGACGAGCGATTGGAGTAACGACCGCTCATCCCCATCCATAGCTCCGTGTGACAGGAGCAAACAAGCGCCAATCAACGATGTCTTGTTGATCGGCACTCGCTGCACGTGCCGCTTATTGGCCGATGTAAAAGGGCCTTTAGTGCTGCTGCAGCAATTCTGACATTAATTTGTTAAACACCAATCTTAATCTCATCATTCAAAAATCTTCAATAATATTTATACGGTCCTGATAGCGTGCCACTGATTAAATAGATGTCACGGACGTGACATCACTTATTGTTTCGCATATATCTAGTAGTGCCTCCAAAAATTGGTGTATTGGTCTGCGTCAAGTATTTAGACTTTGCCATTATACTTCAGTCTGTGTCCATTTTTTTTCTCCAAATAAATAGATTTTAAACTTTAGTGCAACATTGTTTCACTCACCACTATATCTAAGGGCAGTCATCAGGATTCCCTTGCTGAGACCTCTTTAAAGATCCTACACTGTACTTACCTTGTCCTATCGCGGACTTACCATATCTACCCATCCTCATCACCACTCTGCTTCCATATGCAGGGGAACAGGTTTATCCATATTTGTTGGTCATTCCAGATCATGCAAGATTTTAGTTTAAAATATGTAACCTAATTAGCATTTTCATGGGAAAACATTTGCCAAAATCTTCTTCAGTCTTACTCCTGGGGGATTAAACCCCTGGCCTGTGTAACTAGCAGCACAAACTCTCCCCGTTTATTTGCATGTCAGCTAGGATGCAAATTGCAGCCAGTTGGAAACCCCAACATTTACCCTTTCAGTTAGGAAAGGAGATAACTAATAGAATGATAGTTTATGAAAAATATCTGTCCTCCAATTAGATTGGACCAGTTCCTGATCCCCTGGCAACCCTAGATAGAACAGAATAACTCCCCAGGCCTGATGCATCTGGTCCGGACATAATATGTGTCTTTTACTTTTATGTGTTCTTTATCATTTTTATACATTTAAATTTTGTAATGGTCTATATATGACTGTTTATATATGTCCACCCATTGACCCTGTTTATTTTGTTGGATTTTGCTTTACTACTCTGGTCCTCAATATTCGAGGGCATACTGAATCTCACTTGTTAATAACAATATTGCACTCTCCCTGTGTAGGGTTTTTGGTGCAGCAAATTTGTGCTTCTTCTTGTTCTGAAAAAACACAATAAAGTTATTTTAAAACTAAAATATTGAACATAACCATGTGGTTGGGATAAAAGTTCCCATGTTACCAGGGCAGCGGTCATCCAACACATCAGCAAAAGCCTGTTTGTTGGCTGTTTGCATCTTTTATGCAGGATAAAAAAATAATCGTTGTAGACAGGGGATATGCGCGTGTAAACGGGATATTCTGCCGCCAATATTAAAATTATCATATTAACGATCGTTTGCCCCCTATATAGTTTTCTTGGCCCGTGTAAAAGGGAGTTTAAACAAGAGCCATTCGACTTCTTTTATTGTCGATCAGCGCTCGTTATGGGCAAAAATATAGGGACCAGTGTAAAGGGTTTCACTACCTGAAATCTTAGATGGTTTTTAATGAAACCGCATGCTTAGTATAATAAAGAATCATTAAATGCATGACCTGTGTTAGCACCCTAGGTATAATTTGCTAAATCAGCAATAGTAATTTCTAGTGAATTTACATATAAAACTTTTGAATCCCCTTTTGCAACAAGCTTATTGAGATAAATGCATTACATGTAGTGGAGTTGTATTAGTATATATAATTATCTTATATCAGTTAGAAGGGCTAGGAACAATTATAAAGTAATAATGCTTGAATTCGGTAAAATTAGAATTCCTACGGACAATTTTATATGGAAAAGACCAAGGGAAAATGAAATATTTCAATTTATAATTAAAATAATAATAAAAAAAGATATCTAAAATTAAAAACAGATCTGTCAATCATTCACATTGGATAGCTGAGACAGAAGCATAGCTCTCTAGCTCTCTCATATGGTGGAGAAGTGAACTTCGCTCTATATAGATGTACAGTATCTCTAAGCTACATTTATTGCAGGTAGATGTAAGACAGCATGAATACAGCAATTTATTCTCAAACATATGCTTCAATTGTACAAGATGTCAGTGATTTAAAAGGAGTTTTTTTCTGGAACATCTCAGTATGAGAAGATGTAACTGCTTCAAACCTTTATATAACACTTTCACTGACTGTATATGCCATATGCACTTTAGATCATTCATAAATACTTACCTTTTGAACTTAGTGAGAACTTCTTTAAGTGGTATTGCAATGGACATTAATCTAAATTTATGATGCTTAGCACACTTTCCCTGGGGATTTTAGCAGTCCCCCCCCCCCCCACAGTATGGCAGATCCTATATTGGTTCACAGGAGCCTAGCCTGTGAAAGATAGTGCCCTGCTTCAGGTTTCCTTACTAGCATGAGTGGAAAGAGAATCTAATGATTGTGGTGTAACTGATCTCTCGACCTCTTGCCGCGATCTGTGCCCCCCCTTCAGAAGGACGCTGGTTTTATCAGTAATTCCAGTGGGAGCAGGCGAGGAATTTGTAAAAAAAATATATATTTTTGCTCTGTGTCAGCTGGCGCTGCCCCCCTTGCAAGCCGCTGCCCTAGGCACTGGACCTCCAGTGCCTAGTGGTAAATACAGCCCTGGGAGTAAGTAAGTGTGTTATACTTTATTATGAGCACTGACCGTGGCTAGTGTTCCCCTTTTAAAAAGATGGTGCAATTTTCTGTTCACCGGACTAGAATTCCCCCTGGTTATTATCTTATACAAGGAGCCTCTTGCAAACTGGTCAGAGAAAGTTTTCTGTTCCAATTTCTTGCACAGAAAAGAATACATCCGTCTATTGCACAAATAAAAGCCACATGCATGGCTTAAATTATACTGCCAACAAAATAATAGATATACTGTAGATATATCAGTGCCAATACAATGGAGCAATCCATAGTGTCCAAATAAATGTGCCAGTGTAAAGGATTTGCCTGACACAGCTTCTGTGTCGACGCCTTTGGTTAATCAGCCTGTATCTGTGCCTAGGTCTGTTAGAGTGACTCGATCTGCTACCACTCAGGCTGGTAGGCTAAGGAGTGGGAGAACCTATCACAGCCTGGCCAGACGGTTCTAGTTCCCGCCGTTGGTCTACTTATACCTTCATTTGCTGCTTGCCCTTTGCCTGTGATTCTTTCTTGTTTCCTGGCTCTGCTGTTCCTGCTATTACCATTTACCTCTGCTTCATATTGACCCTGGCTTGTCTTACTATTCTCCTGCTCTGCATTTGCTACCGCGTACACTCCTGGTTTGACTCGGCTCGTCCACTACTCTGTTGCTCACGGTGTTGCCGTGGGCAACTGCCCCACTTCCCTTGCTTCTGTGTACCCTTGTCTTGTTTTGTCTGTCGTGCACATATTGAGCGTAGGGACCGTCACCCAGTTGTACGCCGTCGCCTAGGACGGGCTGTGCAAGTAGGAAGGGACTGAGTGGCGGGTAGATTAGGGCTCACCTGTCTGTCTCCCTACCCCGACATTACAGCCAGCCACAGTATCTCTATAATAGTGCCAGATACAGTGCCCATTTAGGAGGGGTAGCCACTGTGCCAATCACTCTGCCTGCACAGCTGCCTATAGGTACCAGCCACCTGTGTCTATAGGGTAATGCAGCACCGCATTAAAAAATATGAGCCTTAGTACTGCTTTCGTCAGGGTTATGGTGGGAATGTAATCAACGTTTCTTCTGTAGGTGATTCCATTCAACAAAAACTCGTAGTAAATGCCATTTAGGGTATGTTCACACGGCCAAATTTCAGACGTATACGAGGCGTATTTTGCCTCGTTTTACGTCTGGAAATACGTCTCAAATACGTCGGCAAACATCTGCCCATTCATTTGAATGGGTTTGCCGACGTACTGTGCAGACGACCTGTTATTTACGCGTCGTCGTTTGCCTTCTGTCAAACGACGATGCGTAAAAATACAGCCTCGTCAAAAGAAGTGCAGGACACTTCTTTGGACGTTTTTGGAGCTGTTTTCTCATAGACTCCAATGAAAACAGCTCCAAAAACGGACGTAAAAAACGCCGCGAAAACGGCGTGAAAACTCCACGAAAAATGCGAGTTTGTAAAAAAACGACTGAAAAGCAGGGTCTGTTTTCCCTTGAAAACAGCTCTGGATTTTCAGACGTTTTTGTTGACTACGTGTGAACATACCCTAAGACTCTTAGATGAGCTTCTGACAGGATCAATAAACTAAATTTTTTTGGCTTAAAAATATATGGCATTGAAAAGCACCTCTGTGGCTCCATCGTTACCTTCATCACTATAAGAATCCCATTTTGGCACTTTCAATAAAAAAGTTATTTAAGAATTTCCCAGTAAATGGGAATATAAGTGAATGAAATAATGTGCAGATAAAAATACATTAATATGATTATCGCATTGTATAAAATATGAACGTTGTCTAAGTAAAGTGCAATTTTCTCGACTGGGCTTCAATTCTTAGAATGTTTGTTACATTATACCAAGCAGCTGTAGACATTTGCCTTGTAGATTAGAGAGATTTTATAGCGTTATTGATCATTTTATTAGCATTTGACATGTTTTAACGAAAATGCTCACACTGGGGTTTGAGTTGTCACCTGATTTATTTTGTTGAATCAGCAGTGAATTAATTCTTGGATTTATGCTGTATTGCATATTGACTAATGCTGTGAACATGCTTAAATCTCGGAAATGCTGAATGTCTCTAATTGTACAGGAACCTACCTCCGCATTTATAATAAAGCAGCCATTTAACATGCACAGCATTCTACATACTGGCATATCTAAAGCCCTGTGCGTTTTACTGAACCTAGAACTTACATTTTCCAGAGCATGATGGAGAGAAGTCATTGCAAACATATTATAGTCTATGTGCCAAAATCTTATGTGATTGTGTGAGTGTCATCAAAACAATTGTTGTTGTATGCCAGTACCTATAATACATTCACTCACACCACTGTTCACATTGGGGCTTACCATGTAACAGACACACAATCACTAGGATGAATGTCATGGCCCTGTTGATCTTCCATCTGTCTCGTTTCAATAGGGGAGAGCTTTGACATAGTATGGTGAGCCGGTGTGGTTGCACAAAGATGAGCAGAACATTGTGTACTGTGGAATTTATTCCCATTCCTTTTGGCGACATGTACAACATATGGTTTAGCAAGCATAAGTGGATTCGTTTATTTGATACTGATCTGAGACAAGCAAGTGGACCCAATCAAATCCAGACCATTAAGATATCTAGATTTATGTCCATTGGCCTGTCGATGTCCCTCCGCCTTGAATTGCTTTGTAATTTAGTCAACATGGTGCTGTCTACAAATCTGCACATTTTTGCAAGAATTACTCCAACAATACACATTAAAAAAGAACTGGAACTCATTTTCAGAATTGTTCCATATATTTCCCTGTTAATAGGTATGAAAACTCTGATTCAGGACAATAACATTTTCATTGAATGTATGAATCATGGAATAAGCTGCTCAACTTTTCACATCAAAATTAAAAGGTTTCACACACTTTTGCCAATAAGATACATTAAAGAGGATGTGTCGTCTCTCCTGACATGTCTGTTTTAGTAAATACTGTAATTGTATTCCCCATGAAATAACAATTCTGGAGAATCTTTTCTTTGAACTCTGCGCTGTGCCGTTCTACTGTAATTCCTTCTAGAAATGTATGAATAAATAGACAACTGGGTGTTACCAGTTGGGGGCGTGTCTCTACACAGACTGACCATGTCCAATCAGTGCTGACAAAGTGAGAATGTGTAGGGACACACCCCTTTGAAATGGGGAATGGTAACACCCAGCTGTCAATTTATTCATGCATTCTAGGAGGAATAACAGAGAAACGGCACAACACAGAGTTCTAAGATAACATGTTCTAGAATTATTACTTCATGGAGAATACAAGTATTTACTAAAACAGACATTTGAGGAAAGGTGAACGATCCTCTTTAAAGAGGCTCTGTCACCAGATTATAAGTGCCCTATCTCCTACATAATCTGATAGGCGCTGTAATGTAGATAACAAGTGTTTTTTTTTATTTTGAAAAACGATCATATTTGACCAAGTTATAAACAATTTTAGATTTATGCTAATTCGTTTCTTAATAGGCAACTGGGCGTGTTTTTACTTTTTACCAACTGGGCGTTGTAAAGAGAAGTGTATGACACTGACCAATCCGCGTCATACACTTCTCATTGTTACAGCCCAGCTTCTTTCACTGCACAGCGTGATTGTGCACAGTGTGATTGTGCAGTGAAACAAGCTGGGCTAGAACGATGAGAAGTGTATGACGCTGATTGGTCACTGATTGGTCAGCGTCATACACTTCTCTTTGCAACGCCCAGTTGGTAAAACGTAAAAACACGCCCAGTTGCCTATTAAGAAACTAATTAGCATAAATGTAAAATTGTTTATAACTTGGTAAAAAATGATCATTTTTCAAAATAAAAACCACTGTTGTTATCTACATTACAGCGCCGATCAGATTATGTAGGACATAGGGCATTTAAAGAGGCTCCGTCACCAGATTATAAGTAATTGATATTTCATTACCTATACATGTTATTATGTAAGTAGACCTGTTATTACGTGGAATGTAGTACCAATTCATTTGTCCCTTTAACCATTTACTAGTTTCTTATTTCACAACCTCATTGTCTCCTTTATAATGCCTCAAGTTAAATGCCTCAGTTTAATTTAATTAAACATACATATAGTTACTTTCCCCAAGATGTGTTTAGTCTAGTCCCATTAATGTTTATATATTGAGCTTGAGACCTGGGCTAAATCAGGCTTCTAATTAATTAGTGAACCTTGCTGTGACTGGTTAGTTCCTGTACTCTGCTAGAATTAGGCTAATTTATCAAAGGGAAATGATAAATTTTGGGAAGCCTGAATGCTATCCCACAGACATTCATTACAGTTGTTTCCGTCTGGCAAACTCAAATTTAAACAAACTGTGCACACCCTTTATTAGACCGGTTCATGAGCCAATTACCAGGCAGTCACTGATCTCTATCCACATTGAAGCAGCCATAACCTGCGTTTCAGTGATGAGTCACAAAAGGATCAAATAGGCTTTCAGGGGTGAATTATCAAGCACTATGCTCTCACCAAGGCTGTGCTTCAAAAGCTGTTATAAAAGAGTGCCATGTTAATTAGATAGATGCAAAAAGGCAATACTAATTTATATATCACTACCCAGAATTCTGAGCTGCGGAAGAAAAATTACCTGGGGAATTTAGCAATAGTTAAGATGTGTTTAAGAAAATGTGCCTTTTTTAATTGAAGCTATTCATTAAATCAGCTTAATAATCAGCGTGTATGTGTGAGATACCGACATGGCAGTGAAAAGACGTTCTCCTTCTGAAGAATAGAAAAAGAGCATAATCCATGTTTTCCACAAAGTCATTGGCAGGGCAGATCTGATTTCAGTCATTTATTCCAATCCTTTTCTTTAGAGCAGTCAATCAAACAAATGAGATTAAGTGTGGAAACTGCTCATTTTTGACAGAAAGTTCATTCTCAAGTCAAGCACAAATGCATAATATACCGAAACTGGTGGTCCCCTCAAATGAGCATAAAGCTATAAAGGCATAGATGAATCCACTGGCAAATAATTTTTATACATGGCACATGTACACCCATGCAGTATGGGTTTACAGTATGTACAACAGAGCAGATCTGAATTTACCTGTAGGCACAGTAGATCTGTGCCTTTGGGCATCCCTGGGGAAGGGCACCAGCTGAAGGGAAAAATGTTCATATAACGCTAAGGCCTTATGCACACTTCCATCACCGTTTTCATGGGCGTTTTTCACGGATCCGTGTGTCCGTGATTGGATCAGTGTGGTTCCCGTGTATACTCCGTGTACACTTCCGTGTTTCCGTTTCTGAGTGCCGCGCATGGTAATCACTGTCTAGCGGTAGTCACTGTCCAGGGTGCTGAAAAAGTTAAGTGCTGGATAGAGAGAAGGGGCTGCACTGATCGGCAGTAACTCTTTCAGCACCCTGGACAGTGACTACCGCTGGACAGTGAGTACCATGCGCGGCGCTCACAATATAGAGTTATAAAGTTTCCTACAAAAAGCCCTACTCAAAAAAAAATACGTTCATACTTACCCAGAACTCCCTGCTTATTCCTCCTGTCCGGCCTCCTGGTATGATGTTTCATCCCATGTGACCGCTGCAGCCAATCACAGGCTGCAGCAATCCCATGGACTGCCGCGTCATCCAGGGAAGAGGGCCGCGTCACCAAGACAACGGCTGGGGTACGTATGAACTGCTTTTTCTTTTTATCGCTGCGGATGCTCTGCCCGAAAGGGCTGCCCCTTCTCTCTATCCAGCACTGATAGAGAGAAGGGGCTGCCGATTAGTGCAGTGCAATATCTCTTCTGTACTTCTGCCCGCCCGGTCGTTGCTAGGCAACGGCTCCATCACACACGGACGGCACACGGATGCCTTTTTTTGACGGACCCATTGACTTGTATGGGCCCCACGGTCACAGAATCTCGGACCAAAGTAGGACATTCTCTTCTTTTGTCGGAACAGAACAACGGGACCGTCAAAAAAACTGAAGTGTGCATGGCCCCATTTAAATGAATGGGTCAGGCTGCTAGACGTTAAAAAGCGGCTAGCACCCTGAAGGAAAAAACGGAAGTGGGCATGGGGCCTTACACTGAACAGTTGGTATTAATATGTAAATTACGTTCTTTATATGTTAATTAGACACAGTAGTATGAGGGAAAACATACAGTGAGGGACAAGGGGAAAGCTGCAGAAGGTTCTAGATATTGTGATAAGCTTACCACAGTATTCTGCTGTATTTTCTAAGAGCTGAAAACATTTTAAAGCCATATATGACTTTTGGTGCAGAGTACTTGAAGGGTGGAGTCAATTTGTTTCTACAGGCTCCTGAGATGTAAATATAGTAATGTGATACTGGCAGCATTTGTGCATCATATGAAGCCTGTGACGATGGGGCCAAGCTAAAGTTGCCCCCTTCCGGATGGGAATCATCCCTTTTTTTTCTTGGATGATGTGAGCTCGTGTAGGATGCTGACACTGTGCATTCTATGGGGCCTGTGAAGATGGGACATTTGGTCAAGCGTCAATTAGGAAAGGCAAGGGAGAATATTAAAAGGCAAAATATGAGTAAGCACCAAAAGGGATCCTCTTTTCTTCAGAGACAAGGATATGTTGTTCTGTCAGTCAGGGGCGTAGCTAGGGGGGCAGGCGGGGCATGTGCCACGGGCGCAACTCAGAGGGGGGCGCCAGCGCCACCTCCTCCTGCACTATAAGGCTGGGTTCACACGACCATGTTACGTCCGTAATGAATGGACGTATTTCGGCCGCAAGTCCCGGACCGAACACACTGCAGTTAGCCGGGCTCCTAGCATCATACTTATGTACGATGCTAGGAGTCCCTGCCTCTCCGTGGAACTACTGTCCCGTACTGAAAACATGATTACAGTATGGGACAGTTGTCCGGCAGCGAGGCAGGAACTCCTAGCATCGTACATAAGTATGATGCTAGGAGCCCGGCTCCCTGCAATGTGTTCGGTCCGGGACTTACGGCCGAAATACGTCCGTCCATTACGGACGTAATGTGCTCGTGTGAATCCAGCCTTATTGTACCTGTGTCTATAGGACACAGGTACAACTAGAAGCAATGAATGGCCGGGTATGTTCCGTGCCCGTCCATTCAGCTCTTTTGTACGAGTTGCGCATCCGTCGCTGAAAGGTGCTGAATGACAGGCAAAGTCATTTTGCCCAGCCAATCAGCGCCTTTCATAGACGCTTCGTTCAACCCCCAGGAGACCTGCGCAGAAGAGAGCAGGTCTCCATTGCTGCCGGCAGGCGTGGCATTCGGATTAAGGTGAGTTTGAATAGTTTTGTTTTTTTATTGTAATAAAAAAGTGTGTGGCTGTTTGTACAGGGGGGGGGCTTTATCTACAGGGGGGGCTTTATCTACAAGTGGGACTTTATCTACGGGGGGATGGGACTTTATCTATGGGGGGCTTTATCTACATGGGGGGCTTTATCTACGGGGGGTGTCTATCTACATGGGGGCTATATACTGGGGTGGGTTATCTATAGAGCACTATATACAGGGGTGGGCTATATCTACATGGGGGCTATATACAGGGGTGGGCGATCTATGGAGCACTATATACAGGGGTGGGCTATATCTACAGGGGGGCTATATACAGGTGTGGGCTATCTATGGAGCACTATATACAGGGTGGACTATATGTGGAGCACTATATACAGGGATGGGCTATATCTACAGGGGGGCTATATACAGGGGTGGGCTATCTGTGGAGCGCTATATACAGGGGTGGGCTATATCTACAGGGGGCTATATACAGGGTTGGGCTATACGTGGAGCACTATATACAGGACTGGGATATATCTACAGGGGGCTATATACAGGGGTGGGCTATCTGTAGAGCACTATAGGGGGAGCTATTTGTGGGACACTATATAAAGAGGTGGGCTATATGGGGGCACTATCTACAGGGGGCTCCATGGGGGGCACTATCTACAGGGGGCTCTATGGCAGGAACTATCTATAGGGGGCACAGTGTGTGTGTGTGGGACATGATGTATGGTGCTATTATAATTAGAGGTGCAGTGTATGGCGCTATTATATTTAGGGGCGTAGTGTGTGGTATAATGAGAACTTTATATTTATTTATAGGTGTAGAAATGTTGGAAAAGTGAGAAGCTGAAGACATCTGAGTGGCAAACTGCAGAAATGGGCTGTGACCGGGAGAAGTCATCATAGAGGTCTGGACCAGATGGAGAAAAAGAACTAGAATCTGAGATGTCACTGGTAAGTCACTTAATGTAAATGTTTATTCTGCCTCAAATCAGCACTGTAGTCACTGTATGATCTGCAGCGAGATGATGGGTGGTATGATTATGATATGATTTATTTTTTGTGAAACAGCAACTCCCAGCATATCCTTATCATTCTTCGGGCCATGCTGGGAGCTGTAGTTTTACGCCGTACATACCTAGACAGCAGGGGTTGCACTAAATTGAGCTGTATTTATGCTGGTGCTGTATATATGTATTGAGCTTGGTTCTGGGGCTGTATTTATGTACTGAGCACTTTTCTGGTGTTGTGTATAGAACTATATTGCTTGTAAAATGTACAAATGTTTTTATGCTCGAGTTACATAAAAAGAAATGTGGAAAAGAAATGACACGTCATTGATTGGTAGAGAAAACAAACACGGCGAAGGGGAAGGAGATGTCGGGAAAGAGGTTGGGGGGGAGCGCCAAACTGAATCTTTGCCCCAGGTGCTGGAGAACCTAGCTATGCGTCTGCTGTCAGTCATACAATTTTTGTTATCTAAACCACAGTGGCTGAGCTTAAGCTTTTAGGTTTTTGCGCCTCAATGAGATATAATATAAACGTGCTTCCTAATTGGAAAAAGCTTTCTTTCTACCTCTAACTCTATACTACATCCTTAATGTAGAAAAAAAAAGTTCTACTGTGATTTTCTCTTTTATCATCAGATTCATACACTTTAAAAAAAAAACACCTTGCCGATTCACCCTTATGGTGTTGCAGAGATATATCCCTGTATGGGAGTCAAATTTTGTACCTTTTTATACATTTTTGCATTGGACTTTAAAAAATATTTCCAAGTTTGCATAAATAGCAATTCACTTTGTATTATTAATAATGATTCCCAGTTGCAGCGGAAACATCACAAAAATGAGGCAGGACAGTCACAAGGCTCGTGAAGCCCTTCAATAGACTACAGGTTTTCTTACAGTATATTGTAAATGGCTGTATCATGTGATGGAATCTTATGGCAACCATGGGTGATTGCCATTTCCCTAGCAGCCCTGGTCTATTTGGGGCTTGTAGTAATAGTAATAGAATAATAGAGATCTGCTTTTCATGCAATTCCTTAGTATTCTATAAAGTACTTATTCTTTAAAGTTACTGATATAGATAAACCCCAAAATAATCCTGGGTCCTTTTTTGTCAACATAGCATCATTAAGTAATCATTAAATGTATATTTTAATTTGATGCCATATATTATGGTTCTCTATTCTCAGCGTGCACTGCTCCTGAAGACCTTCATTTTTCTTTAAGTAATGCCTATTATATGCATGTTTATCTCTTTCAACTATCAGAATGCTTCTTCTGACAGTTTTAGAGAACACGGCTTTGATTTTAATGACAACTCATGTTTAACCTTTATGGATTCATGTAACCCTCCTGTCATCAAGCCCAGAGGCCTTTTGAACTATGCAGAGCGGGTCCATCACATTTCAGTATACTTTACATTGCAGAGGTTCTTGCTTGATTCTTTATATCGAGATGTTCATGTATTTTTCAGATTTTGTCTCCCTTTTCCTGATCGCTATACATTATAAAAATATTTCTACAGATTAACTGCAAAATATGCTTATTTATTTGTGCAATTATTACTTCTCATCCACTAAATGAGCCTCAAGGTGTGAATCTGCCTTACTTTACAGTTTATGGAAATTAACTGAACAATGTCCATAACCGCAACGTGAAAAACATCACAAATTACATCCATGCTCAGAAAATATTTTCACTAGATGTTTTAAATGTGGTTATATCTTTTGTTACAATAAGGGAACATTAAGGCAAATTAGTGATTTATAGTAATATAGGACAGGCTGCACCTTTCAGTAAAGTCATACCAATACGTCATTGCAGTTTGGGCGCTATGCCTCTCGATATCCTATAGGGAGGCACCAGTGTATTTTTCTTTTTTGTTTTACATTTTACAGTAACTGTACAAGTACTAAATTACTCAGCAGTAAATCCCCAAGTCTACATATCCTGACCATAAAAACATGGTGTACTGAATATACCAGTGCTGCCCAACCGTAGCCCTCATGTGATGCCCAACAGTAGCCCTCATGTGATGCCAAACAGTGGCCCTCATATACCTCATGTGCAGTCCCTCGGGGAAGGCAAATACATATGTCGTGTTTGCCTGTAAAAATAAGCTGTTTGCACTCAATACTCAGGAGGGTGGTAGGAAGGGGGTCATGGGATGGTGGGGGCTCATGAGTACATTGGACCAATAAACCAGCTGTGCTTATGAATACTGCTTTTTAGTGTTCTTTTTAAAGTGACAGATCCGCTTTAAAAGGGCTTTTTGACTTTTATGGCATATAAGTCAAACTTTCAAAATAGTAGATATTCAGCAGCACTACCAGCATAAAGAAATCCCCACCATACGGTGGTGCACGCAGCTAAATAGTTCCAGGTCCAAGGAAACTTGCATGTCCATAAAAAAAAGGGAACGACTGCAGCACTCCAATTGAAAAAGTGTTCCTATTTATTCACCAAGCATGACGTTGCAACATTACAACTCTAACAGGTGTTAGGGTTTAAACTTTGCAAGGTCATGCTTGGTGAATAAATAGGAACACTTTTTCAATTGGAGTGCTGCAGTTCTCTTATATATAAGTCAAACATGTCATACTGGTTATATCAGTAAGGTACAGCAGCTGGGTCCGCCATCAATATGTAGATTGTGTTATTCAGTCACCAGTGTCAGAGGTGGCTGTACACGTCCAGTCTGTCTTAACTGAAATCAATGGTAGTTACAGATATGTACCAAAGCAATTGTAGTTCCCTCAACAACAATTTTGTTACATATAGGTAAGGGTCTGAGGCCTCATGCACACGACCGTAAAAACTCCCGTTATTACGGGTCGTAACTCTTTCAGCACCCTGGACAGTGACTACCGATCAGAATAAACCTGTAAAAAAATAAAATAAAAGACGTTCATACTTACCGAGAACTTCCTGCTTCCTCCAGTTCGGTCTCCCGCCCGTTGCCTTGGTGACGCGTCCCTCTCGACATCCGGCCCGACGTCCTGGATGACGGTTTCAGGCCATGTGACCGCTGCAGCCAATCACAGGTCAATCACAGGCTGCAGCGGTCACATGGACTGCCGTGTCATCCAGGGATGTCGGGCTGGATGTGAAGAGAGGGACGCGTCACCAAGACAACGGCCGGGTAAGTATGAATTTCTTTAACTTTTATTACAGAAAGGGCTGTCCCTTCTCTCTATCCTGCACTGATAGAGAGAAGGGGCTGCCGATTAGTGCAGTGCTATTTTGCCGCCAAAAACGTGCCCGTAAATACGGGTGGAATACGGGTGACACCGGACCCATATTTACGGGCACGGGTTCGTAAATACTGGTGCAAAACGGGTCGAATACGTGTGACACCGGACCCGTATTTACGGCAGTATTTACGGGTGGGAAAAAATACGGTCGTGTGCATGAGGCCTGATGCTGCATTTCCCCGATTGATTGCTACTTATGTGGTGACAAGACTAAGATGTCATAAAGGTCCATGGTTGCAGGGGCCGCGATGCAAAAGTTCTTATTGGGCCCCCCCTGCAAACTTCTCATGGCCGACAGCCCGCAGCTTTCAGTTGCATCGCTGGGTCTCCTAAGTGACCCAACAATGCAGCACTAGCAGCCAGGGGCGTCACGAAGGACTTAAAACGTCAGGGGAAATAGCCCCAATACATAATTGTCCCCCTAAAAAAATGTGTGTGTGTATATGTATATGTGTGTGTGTATGGGAGACAGCAAATCTATAGCCCTACGACCCTATAAACTATGGATAGGATTAGATACAGGGGCTCAGCAGACAGTATCACACATGATAGGATTAGATACATTGGCTCAGCAGACAGTATCACACATGATAGGATTAGATACAGTGCCTCAGCAGACAGTATCACACACGATAGGATTAGATATAGGGCCCAGCTCGCTGACATTGCGGCTCCAGCGCTGGACCAGGAAAGGTAAGTATAATAATTGTTTTGCTTTTTTATGCAATATTAATTATTTTCTTGTGTTTTTTACAGGTTCGGTTGCTGGACTACGTCGAGTTCGAGGACTACTTCAATGATAGCGTTTTATTATTCTCAATAAAATGGTTAATGAGGGTTGTGTGTTTTTTTAAGATTACTGTCTGCTGGGCCGTGCATCTAAGCCTACCGTGTGGTAGGCTTAGATACAGGGCCCAGCAGACAGCATCACACATGGGCCATATATCTAAGCCTACCATGTGATTGGCTTAGATACAGGGGCCAGTAGACCGCATCACACAATCTGTGATCCTATCTAATGGGCCCTCTAATCCTGCTACATCGTAGGCTTAAAGGGGTTGTCTAGTCCCTAAACATTCATGGCCTATCCTCAGGATAGGCCATCAATAGCTGATAGGTCGGGGTAGGACTCCCGGGACCCCGCCAATCAGCTGTTTTGAAGGGGCCACAGTGCTCGTACGAGAGCTACTTCCCCTTCATTTCTCTTACTCGCTGTCACGGTGTGGGGTGTGGACCCACTGGGCCGTACCGCGTAGCAGAGTAGCAGCTGGCCAACAAGGTACAAAACAATGTCTATAGTTCAGAACGGGTACCTGAGGCAATGTAGACAGTTTCGGGAACACGACTTGACTTTCACAGCAGGTGACGCTGCGGATGCAGCGGGAAGGCACAACTTGACTTTCCCAGCAGGGGACGCCGCGGATGCAGCGGGAAGGCACAACTTGATTTTCACTTGTAGATACGATAGCACAGGATACAGGGTACAGGCACCAGGAACGGGTAACACTGGGAACTGGAAACCACTGGGAGACCTTTTGCAAGACAAACTAGGGTATACAACAATGCTCAGGCAAGGAACCAGTGGGCAGGGCCCCTTATTATAGTCCAGCAGCCATTTGGGCTGATAATTGATGTTAGACAGCTGGACGCGTACTGGCCCTTTAAGGTCGTGCACGCGCGGGCACGCGCGCCCTGCGGAAAACAGTCCGAGGACCCGGAAGAGAGTGCCGGCGTCTCCCTGGAAGGAGTGGACGCCGAGAAGAGTGACGTCCATGGCCGGGATCGTCAAGGGGTAAGTCTGAACGACGACCCCCGGCCATAGATGTAACACTCGCTCACACTGTGAATCGACGACACGGATTCACAGTGTGAGCAAGTGACCGGAATGAAGGGGAAGCAGCTCTCAAAACACACCATTGTATTAAGAGATTAACATATGTAGCACCGACATATTCCACAGTGCCATATAGAGATTACAATCACTCACATCCGTCCCTGTCCCCAAAAAGGCTCACAATTTACTTTCCCTATCTCAATCACACAAATATACACTAGGGCCAGTTTCATAAGAAGCCACTCAGGCCTCATGTACGTGACCACATTGGTTTTGCAGCCTGCAAAACCAGGGGTCTATTGCGGTCCATCGGACCGCAATAAACCTTTGTTGTGCATCCGTGTGCCATCAGGACTCACGGATCCACAACTATTAACCAGTATTAGTGATCCCGCAAATCCGGACCGTAAAATTACTTGTCCTGAGTTATGCGGTCCCAGCCCGGAACCGTGAAAATTACAGTCGTGTGCATGGGGCCATAGAAATAAATGGGTCCGGATAATTTATTTGCACAAAATGTGGATAAATTGCGGCCGCAATAGCACGGTCGTGTGCATGAGGCCTTAAAGGGGTTATGTGGGGAGCAAAAATTGTTAGCAGTGTACTCACTGCAGTATGCAAGTGCACTCGCTAATATACATTCCCGTCCCCCATCACGCTGCTTCTGAGATTTTCATCATTTTATAGCGCTGCCAGGGTAACGAAAGTCTAGTTGCACAGCCTTCTTTGATGACAATACGACTCTTCGTCACGTGACCGACTTATGTGCTCACTGTACTACTGCTCCTGCTTGTACATGGAATACAGCGGGGTCAGTCACATGCCGAAGAGTCGTAGCTTCATCAAAGAAGGCTGTGCAACTAGACTTACAGTCCTCAGTAAAAATCTATTAAAATCTCAGACTCAGTGCGACGGGGACCGGAATGTATGTTAGTGAGTGTACTTACATACTGTGGTGAGTACAATGCTAATCATTTTTGGTCCCTACATAACCCCTTTAACTGGTTGCCGACACAGGACGAGTATGCTCGTCCTGAGCGGCGAGCACTTCGCGCATTAGGACGAGCATACTCGTCCTGTGTGACAGCCGTCTCTGCCGTCTCTGTGTATGCGATCGAGAGCGGGGCAACGGCTGTAATACACAGCCACGGCCCCGCTCTGACAGCGGAGAGGAGAGAAACATCTTCTCTCCGCTGTTAACCCTTTGAACGCCGCAATGAAAGCTGATCGCAGTGTTCAAAGAGGGGGGACTGCACATTGATCGCGTCACAGAAGATAACTGTGACGCGATCAAAGCCCACAACTCATATGGCCAGACAGCCCAGGGTCCAGTGAAGGACCCCAGGGCTGTCTGAACATATTTCCTGTTGTTAGGGCATACTGAGGTATGCCCTAACAACTGCCTGTGTACAATCAGTACACAGGCTAATGTACTGACATATAGATATATGCCAGTACATTGCAGTTACAAAATCAAAATCAAAATGATAAATCCCTTTATGGGATTAAAAAAAAAAGTAAAATGAATGTAAAAAAAAAATAATGGTAAAGAAATAAATAAAAAGTAAATAAAATACACAGAAACACACATTTTTTATAATAAATAAACTTTTTAAAATATAAGTCCCAAAACATGAAATAATAAAACATATTTGGTATCGCCATGACCGTAACAACCTGTACAACAAATGTATAACATTATTTATGATGATCGGTGTATGGTGTAAAAAATAAAATATTAAAACTGCTGCGCAACTGCTTTTTTTCTGCATTTTAATCTAATTAAAAATGTATAGAAATTAAACGATAATGTTTTTGTACCAAAAAATGGTACGTACATAAAGTACAACTCGTCCCGCAAAAAAACAAAGTCTCATACAACTACGTCGTACAAAAAATAAAAGAGTTATGAGCGTCGGGATGCAAAGAGGGAAATGTAAAAAAAATGGCTCTGTCCTCAAGGCCAAAATTGGCCGTGTCCTTAAGGGGTTAATCTATCAATATTTAGTATTTTGTTAAACTTTGACGGGGAACCAGCAGGAAACCCAAACAGACACGAGGAGAACATACAAACTCCATGCAGATGCTGCCCTTGGTCAGATTCAAACTCCGGATCCCAGCGCTTCAAGGTATCAGTGCTTAAGACTAAGTCCATAATCTCAAGTACATATTCTTATATGTAAAATACTTATGCATTCTAATTACTGCTAATTATTTTCTATTAATTATGTGAATAATTTTTTAGCAGTTTTTTAGTATACATAAATATATATTACATTTGCATAAAACTTCTAGTGCAATTCAAATAACGGGCTAGATAATGCTATAAACAAAGCATTCTCCCTTAATTAAAGTGGAGGCCACTCCTAAATATGTTTTTAAACGAAAAAGAAAAGACGGAGCATAGAAGCCATATATGTATAAAAAATATAACACTTTTTATTAATCACATAAATTGAACAGACATAATTTAAAAAGGTACAAAAATGGACAAGAAGACTCTATAGTGTTCCAGTTAAAACATGAGAGGCAGACTCCATATATCTTTATAACAATATATACTGAATCCTAAAAATAGGAATATAAAAGATCGGTAGTAGGCGACTCTGTGATCACTGGATCCTCATACAATATTGATTAAGTATAGACATAATAGTCAAGTGATTTTCAAAGGGTTATATAAGAAAGACAGTTAGTCACAGGGGAGTTATCCAAAAACCTTACCCATATTAGTGCTAATGGAAGTCTGGATACCATGCAAAAGACCCGTGGGTGCCGGTGGTCCCCTCCATCGGGTCTCATACCTTCCCCGTCGGTGGCCTTACCTGTTCTCCGCCCTGGTGTCTACTTTCTTACCCTGCTCATGGTCGTATGTCTCCTAGTGCGTGCGCTCCGGTCACCTTTTCAAATTGAAAAACTCATCTAACAATCCCTGTTTGTTCCTGGACTATTTAAGGCACCTCCACAAACCACCTGGTGCCAGAGCAACATTGGTGCAACCTAGATGTGTTCTGAAAAGGTTCCTTTTTGCATCTAATTTGAGTCCGCTTTTGCTATCTGTTATCAGCCTGTAACCAGCTATTCCTTACAAGCCTGTATCCAGCTTTCTGTTACCAGCCTGTGTCCAGCTATCTGTAGCTATCTGCTATTATCTTGTATCCAGCTATCCTCTACCAGCCTGTATCAAGCTATCCGGTATCAGCCTGTATACAGCTATCCACCATAAGCCTGTGTCCAGCTATCCGCTGTCAGCCTGCATCCAGTTGCCCGCTGCCAGTCTGCCTCCTGCTGCCTACTACCAGTTCATATACTGTTATCTACCTTCAATCTGCTTCCCGCTGTCTACTGCCAGTCTGCACCCAACTATCTGTGACGAGTCTGAAGCTTCCTGTCTTTTACAAACTGTGTCATCTGATTTGCATCCATCTGCCCACGGTAACATCTGCCAGTGCCTGTACCCTTGGTGTGCTACACTCTAGTGACCGCTAGGCCAGCCCCTACTCTCACCGGGACCACCTCAAGAGGTAGGGACCCGGTAACCTCCCCTCAGCGAAGTCCTGAAGCCTGTACGGGAGCTAAAGTGTGAAGACCAGGGAGGCTACTTAGATAACACCCTTAGAGGTGGCCCTAAGCCAAACCGATCGGAGTAGTCCAGTGGGTCCACAACCCGCCGGTCGCGGCAATCTTGCTCCTTATGGAATTAAAGAAACCACTAAATTCTTATGATGAGGGTACCCAAGGCAATACTTACCCTGCTCACTCCCAGGTTCTCTTCAGCTCCTTTGGTCACCATTGCACTAGCTTCTGACTCTTTGCAGTGTCAGCACGTAGTGTGAGGCAGTTCACACAGCGTCATTATGCTGTCGGCGATAGGACCCCTTAAACGGTGTCCGCAAAGCTAAGAAGGATCCGGGAGGGGTCTGGGATCAGAATTTACTTAATGGTCTCGTTTAGGTTCTGTTGTGGGGCTTGATGACCCCTCTGCCCTATTCCTTTATTCTCTACCTGCGACTGAGTGTCTAACAATGTGTAGAGTGCTATTGTTTAGGAATCTTTAACTCCCAGCATGCTCTGTTAATTTCTCAGGTTATGGTGGGAGTTGTGCTTTCTCAGAAATTGTGTTTTACTAGAACTCGGCTGGCAAGTGTGCCTTTAACATAACTTTCACATGGAGCTTGTAAATGTTCTGGGGGATGTGGGGCATTCAAAAGTTTGCTATGGGATTCAGCATTTTCAATTAACACCCTTCCTTCAAACTGTACATGTGTCCTCAGGCACTATTATTTTAGCAGTATAGTATTTGAAGGCATTGTCATCAATGCTTATTAATAGAAAACCCCTTTAATATAACTAAAGACATTATGTTAGATCTTATGTGCCATTTTCCAAATGTAATATTTTGTCTCTCTGGATCAATCACTAATGAACGATCTACCAAGATCTAGTCAAGAAATAAATCATACTGGCACATAGTAAAGCATGGATTAAAGAATTGGAAAAGATCTTTTGTAATTTAATTATGTAAAAATCAAAAGTATTTTCTTCACAGATGTCAAATAAAACACAAAAAAATACACAAAATACACACAAAAAAACGAGTAGTCCCTTTACCAAATCAATTGCTGTCACTTGAAGCACAAATGTCATTTATATTGGACATATTTTGAGAAGAGAAAAACAATTCAATAAATAAATAGTTTGCACTCACAACATTCAACAATGAGAGGAATAGAAGTAGGCAGCTGAGAAAACAGAAAATTTCAACATGTCAAAAACAACATTGGGCTAGGAGGATGACCATGATTTCTGTGTTATTATCCATCCATTTTTTTTCTGAACATGTCTTTGAGGAACCCAAAGGGCTTTACCAGTGGCGTAGCTATAGGGGTCGCAATTGCGACCGGGCCCCAAAGCCAGGGGGCCGACGGCCCCCCCGCACCACATCAATAAAAAGTTACTATAGTAACTCGGGCCGCGGGCCCCTGTTACTATAGTAACTGACAGTACTTACCTTCCTAGTTCCGGAGCGCAGCGGAGGTCCTGACGTCATAGCGCTGTGCGTAGCACATGACGTCACAAAGCTATTCGCCGCGCACAACATCGTGATCCTGGATAGAGTCAGGACAGAACTTCCGCCGCAGTTGAAGAGGAGGGTAAGATTAATATCCCTGTCTGCTGAAGCTGATTGGCGGGGTCCGACTCCCGGGAGCCGGCCAATCAGCTGTTTTGAAGGGGCCGCAGCACTCGTATGACAGCTGCTTACCCTTCGTTCCGGTCACTTCATTCCAGTCACTTCATTCCGGTCACTTGCTCACACTGTGAATCCGTGTCGGCGATTCACAGTGTGAGCGAGTAAGGGAAATGAAGGGGAAGCAGCTCTCGTACGAGTGCTGCGGCCCCTTCAAAACAGCTGATTGGCTCGGCTCCCGGGAGTCGCACCCCGACCCATCAGCTATTGATGGCCTATCCTGAGGATAGGTGTAACGACGGGGGTAGGGAAACGAACAAGTGAGCCCTAATCTACCCGCCACTCTGTCCCTGCCTACTTGCAACGACCCGCCCTAGGCGACGGGGTACAACTGGGCGGCGGTCCCTACGCTCAGTAAGTGCACGAGACAAACATACAAGGGAATACAAAGCAAAGGGAAAGGGGCAGTTGCCCACGGAAATACAGTGAGCAACCAGAGTGGTGAACGAGCCAAGTCAAACCAGGAGAGCACGAGGTACCAAACGCAGAGAAGGAGGGTAGTCAGTAAGCCAGGGTCAGTATGGAGCAGGATCAAATAGTTAGGAGCTGTAGCTGGGCCAGGAAACCACACGAAAAGAATCACAAGCAAAGGAGGAACAGGAAAGGCAGGTATAAATAGACAGAGGGCGGGAGCTAGCTCCGTCTGGCCAGGCTGCGATAGGCTCTCCCACTCCTAAGCCTGCCATCCTGAGTGGTGGAAGATGGAGTCAGTCTCAGAGACGTAGATTCAGGTGCAGACTGATTACCTATGGGAGTTAACCCCGAAGCTGTGCCTGGCAGATCCTTTACAGTACCCCCCCTTTTATGAGGGGCCACCGGACCCTTTCTAGGTGGACCTGGTTTACTGGGGAAACGAAGGTGGAACTTCCTGACCAATACCCCAGCGTGAACATCCCGGGCGGGTACCCAAGTCCTCTCCTCAGGCCCGTATCCTCTCCAATGGACCAGGTACTGGAGGGAGCCTTGGACCATCTTGCTGTCCACAATCTTGGCCAACTCGAATTCCACCCCCTCAGGGGTGAGAACGGGAACAGGAGGTTTCCTCGAGGGAGCCAAGGACGGGGAGCAGCATTTAAGGAGGGAGGCATGAAACACGTCGTGTATACGAAAAGATGGAGGTAACTCCAGCCGGAAGGAGACAGGATTGAGGACTTCAATGACCTTATACGGCCCAATAAACCGGGGAGCAAACTTCTTGGACGGGACCTTAAGACGCAAGTTCCTAGACGATAACCACACCAGATCCCCGTCCATAAAGAAGGGGTTAGCAGAACGTTTTCTATCAGCCTTTTTTGTACGCTCTGGGACGCCTCTAGGTTCTTCTGAACCTGGGTCCAGACTGTGCACAGTTCCTGATGAACGACCTCTACCTCGGGATTGTTAGAACTACCAGGTGAAACGGAGGAGAACCGTGGATTAAACCCAAAATTACAGAAAAAGGGGGAGACCCCTGACGAGTTACTGACCCGGTTATTAAGGGAAAATTTGGCGAGGGGAATGAATGAGACCCAATCATATTGACAGTCAGAGATAAAACACCTTAAATATTGTTCTAGAGATTGATTAGTCCTCTCAGTTTGGCCATTGGTTTCAGGATGGAAGGAAGAGGAGAAGGACAGATCAATCTCCAACTTTTTACAGAAAGCTCTCCAAAACAAAGAACCAAATTGTACCCCTCTGTCCGAAACAATATTGACAGGGACCCCATGGAGACGCAGGATGTGTTTGACAAACAAGGTAGCTAACGTCTTGGCGTTGGGTAGTTTCTTGAGGGGCACAAAGTGGCACATCTTACTGAAGTGGTCTACTACCACCCACACCACCGACTTGCCTTGGGATGGAGGCAAATCGGTGATAAAATCCATGGAGATATGTGTCCAAGGTCTCTGGGGAATTGGCAACGAACGTAGTAAGCCCGCTGGTCGGGACCTGGGAGTCTTGGACCAAGCACAAACCTCACAAGCGGCGACGTAGGCCTTAACGTCTTTAGGCAACCCAGGCCACCAATAGTTTCTGGCAATGAGGTGTTTGGTACCCAGGATGCCTGGATGACCAGATAGTGCGGAGTCATGATTTTCCCTAAGTACCCTTAGCCGGTATTGCAGGGGAACAAACAGCTTGTCCTCAGGAAGGTTCCCGGGAGCTGAACCTTGATCAGCCGCAATTTCAGAGACTAAATCAGAATCAATAGAAGAAATGATTATACCGGGAGGCAAAATACAAGCAGGATCTTCCTCCGAAGGAGAGCTGGCCATGAAGCTATGCGACAGTGCATCGGCCTTAATATTTTTAGACCCAGCCCTATAGGTAACCAAAAAGTTGAATCTGGTAAAAAATAGCGCCCATCGAGCTTGTCTCGGGTTTAGCCTCCGGGCAGATTCTAGGAAAAGCAGATTCTTGTGGTCGGTAAGGACCGTTACCTGGTGCCTAGCCCCCTCCAGGAAGTGGCGCCACTCTTCAAATGCCCATTTAATGGCAAAGAGTTTGCGGTTGCCAATATCATAGTTACTCTCAGTGGGCGAAAACTTCCTGGAGAAGTAGGCACAGGGGCGGAGATGGGTGAGGGACCTGGTACCCTGGGACAAGACAGCCCCCACTCCCACCTCGGATGCGTCAACTTCCACGATAAATGGCTCCATTTGGTTGGGCTGAACCAGCACCGGGGCCGAGATAAAGCACTTCTTAAGGACCTCAAAAGCCTGGACAGCCTCAGGAGGCCAGTGGAGGAGATCAGCACCTTTGCGAGTGAGGTCCGTAAGAGGCTTAGCGATGACCGAGAAGTTAGCAATAAATCTCCTGTAATAATTAGCGAACCCCAAAAAACACTGTAACGGCTTCAGGGCGGCAGGTTGGACCTATTCCGCCACAGCCTGAACATTGGCGGGGTCCATGCGGAATTCATGAGGAGTGAGGATTTGACCCAAAAATGGTATCTCCTGTACCCGAAACACACATTTTTCAGTTTTTGCAAACAGTTTGTTTTCCCGAAGGACCTGGAGCACCTTCCTGACATGCTCAATGTGGGAGGACCAGTCCTTGTAAAACACCAGTATGTCATCAAGGTAGACTACAAGAAATATCCCCAGGTAATCTCTCAAAATCTCATTTATGAAATTCTGGAAGACCGCCGGAGAATTACACAACCCAAAGGGCATGACGAGGTATTCGAAATGACCTTCGGGCGTGTTAAACGCAGTCTTCCACTCATCCCCCTCTTTGATGCGGATAAGGTTATACGCCCCCCGTAGATCAAACTTAGAGTACCATTGGGCCCCCTGAACCTGATTAAAGAGATCAGGAATCAAAGGAAGGGGATACTGGTTCCTTACAGTGACCTTATTCAGGTTACGGTAGTCAATGCATGGCCTAAGACCACCATCCTTCTTCCCTACGAAGAAGAAGCCAGCACCTACCGGAGAAGTAGAGGGGCGAATGTAACCCTTGGCCAGGCATTCCTGGATATACTCTCTCATGGCTTCACGTTCGGGACAAGAAAGATTAAATATCCTACCCTTAGGAAGCTTAGCTCCTGGTAACAATTCGATAGCGCAATCGTATTCTCTATGAGGAGGTAACACTTCGGAGGCCTCCTTAGAGAAGACATCAGCGAAGTTCTGAACAAACTCAGGTAGCGTGTTCACCTCCTCAGGGGGAGAAATAGAATTAACAGAAAAACATGACGTCAAACATTCATTACCCCATTTAGTCAGCTCCCCAGTATTCCAGTCAAACGTGGGATTATGCAACTGCAGCCAGGGAAGGCCTAAAACCAAATCGGACGATAATCCCTGCATCAACAGTACAGAGCACTGCTCCAAATTCATGGAGCCAACAAGGAGTTCAAAAACAGGGGTATGCTGTGTAAAATAACCATTAGCAAGAGGAGTGGAGTCGATACCCACTACCGGGACAGATTTAGGCAAATCAATCAAAGGCATAGCAAGAGACATAGCAAATTCCACAGACATGATATTAGCAGAGGACCCTGAATCCACGAAGGCACTGCCGGTAGCAGACCTACCACCAAAAGGGACCTGAAAGGGAAGCAAGATCTTATTACGTTTCATATTTACGGGAAATACCTGTGCGCCCAAGTGACCTCCCCGATGATCACTTAGGCGCGGAAGTTCTCCGGCTGCATTCTTATGCTTAGGACAGTTGTTCACTTGATGCTTGTCATCCCCACAGTAGAAGCAGAGACCATTCTTCCTGCGGAAATCTCTACGTTGTTGGGGGGACACGGAGGCCCCGAGTTGCATAGGTACCTCTGAGTCTTCCGGGGAGGAACGAAGCAACGGAACCTCGGGAGGCATCATGGGGGAGTCGGAGGAGAAAACACATAAACGTTCACGTTGTCGTTCCCTGAGACATCGGTCAAGTCGTACCGCTAAAGCCATAACCTGGTCTAGGGAGTCAGAAGAGGGATAGCTAACTAGCAGGTCTTTCAGGGCATTCGACAGACCCAACCTAAACTGGCACCTTAAGGCAGGGTCATTCCACCGAGAAGCTACGCACCACTTCCTAAAGTCAGAACAATACTCCTCAACAGGTCTCTTACCCTGACGTAAGGTCACCAGCTGACTCTCGGCAAAGGCAGTCCTGTCAGTCTCGTCATAAATGAGTCCGAGAGCAGAAAAGAAACGATCAACAGAGGAAAGTTCAGGGGCGTCAGGAGCCAAGGAGAAGGCCCACTCTTGGGGCCCTTCCTGGAGCCGGGACATAATTATACCCACCCGCTGGTTCTCAGAACCTGAGGAATGAGGCTTTAAGCGAAAGTAAAGCCTACAACTCTCCCGAAAGGAGAGAAAAGCCCTCCGGTCCCCTGAGAACCAGTCGGGCAACTTGAGGTGGGGTTCAGGAGGTGAGGTGAGGGGAACTACCAAGGTAGCATCAGGCTGGTTGACCCTCTGAGCCAGGGCCTGGACCTGTAGGGGAGAGACCCTGCATTTGCTGAGCCAGGGTCTCAAGGGGGTCCATAGTGGTGTCAGGGACCAGGGTAGACTAGGTATGGGCTTGTGATTATGTAACGACGGGGGTAGGGAAACGAACAAGTGAGCCCTAATCTACCCGCCACTCTGTCCCTGCCTACTTGCAACGACCCACCCTAGGCGACGGGGTACAACTGTGCGGCGGTTCCTATGCTCAGTAAGTGCACGAGACAAACATACAAGGGAATACAAAGCAAAGGGAAAGGGGCAGTTGCCCACGGAAATACAGTGAGCAACCAGAGTGGTGAACGAGCCAAGTCAAACCAGGAGAGCACGAGGTACCAAACGCAGAGAAGGAGAGTAGTCAGTAAGCCAGGGTCAGTATGGAGCAGGATCAAATAGTTAGGAGCTGTAGCTGGGCCAGGAAACCACATGAAAAGAATCACAAGCAAAGGAGGAACAGGAAAGGCAGGTATAAATAGACAGAGGGCGGGAGCTAGCTCCGTCTGGACAGGCTGCGATAGGCTCTCCCACTCCTAAGCCTGCCATCCTGAGTGGTGGAAGATGGAGTCAGTCTCAGAGACGTAAATTCAGGTGCAGAATGATTACCTATGGGAGTTAACCCCGAAGCTGTGCCTGGCAGATCCTTTACAATAGGCCATTAATATTTTTTACGGACTGGACAACCCCTACGATGTAGCAGGCTTAGAGGGCCCATGAGATAGGATCACAGATTGTGTGATGCTGTCTGCTGGGCCCTGTATCTAAGCCAATCACATGGTAGGCTTAGATACATGGCCCATGTATGATCTGTCTGATAGGCCCTGTATATAAGCCTACCACACGGTAGGTTTAGATACAGGGCCCCAGAACACAGTAATCTTATACTGTATAAGATTACTGTCTTGTGGTAGGCTTAGATACAGGGTCCCACAGACAGTATCACACATGGGCCCTTTATCTAAGCCTAACACATGTGTTACTAGTCGTTTTTGTGTGTTTTCTTACAGTTTCGGTCGTTGGACTACGTCGGATTCCAGGACTACATCGATAACAGCTTTTTTTATTATCAAGAAAATAGATAACGAGGGTTGTGTGTATTTTTTATTATTTCAATTAAAAAAACTTTCTATGTCTTTGTGTTTTATTTTTAAACTATATTACTACCGACTTAGTAATGGCCGTCAGCTGATTGACAGCGTCCATTGCTAAGGCGAGGCTTAGTGTTAGCTGGTGCAGAGGCGAACACTAACCCCCTTTAGTACCCACCGCCACCAGGGGTTCTGGGAAGAGCCGGTTACGATACAGTACCTGACCATCTGTAGTGATGGACGGGCAATGGGGCGGCCGCAGGCTGGTATTATCAGGCTGGGAAAGGCCAGAAACAGCGGCCCTTCCCATCCTGGTAATGCTAGCTGTTGCTGCTTTATTCTATCAGGCTGTTATGAACCATGGGGGGGACCCCACGTTATTTAAAAAAAAAAAATACAAAATAATTGGAAAGAACGATGTGGAGTCCCCACCCCAATTTTCATAACTAGCCAGATACAACACAGCAGCAGCAGGCAGCATTACTAGGGTGGGAAGGGCCACTGTTTTTAACCTTCCCCAGCCTAATACTACCAGCCTGCGGCCGCCCCGGTGCCTTACCGTCACTACAGGTGATCGGGTACTGGTTCGTACCCGGCTCTTTCCAGTACCCCTGGTGGCGGTGGGTACCGGGGTAATAATGGGGGATAGAGTTAGCCTCTGCACCTGCTAACATTAAGCCCCGCCTTAGTAATGGAGGTTGTCAATCAGCCAGCGGCCATTACTAAGGCGGTAATAATAAAGTTTAAAAAAAATACAAGCACATAGAAAAAATATTTTATTGAAATAAAAAAACACAACCCCCATTAACCATTTTATTGAGAATAAAAAAACGCTGTCATTGAAGTAGTCCTAGAATACGACGTAGTCCAACAACCGAACTTGTAGAAAAACACAAACACACAAAAATAATTAGTAACACATAAAGAAGCAAAACAATTATTATTCTTACCTTTCCTGGGCCCAGCGCTGGAGCCGCAATGTCAGCGAGCTGGGTCCTAGATCTAAACCCATTATGTGTGATACTGACTGCTGAACCACTGTATCTAATCCTATAATGTGTGATACGGTCTGCTGAGCTGTGTATCTAATCCCATCATGTGTGAAACTGTCTGCTGGGCTTTATATCAAATCCTATCATGTGTGATACGGTCTGCTGAGCCACTGTATCTAATCCTATCATGTGTGATTCTGACTGCTGGGTCAATCTATCTAATCCTAGTTAGGAGTCCAGGATGCCTGTGTTCAAGACTGGCAATCTAAAACAAAGTCATGGAAAAGTTCTGCGTATCTGACTAGTTTATTTTGATTACAATTCACATAATTGTTACACCACTGGCAAGAAACACTCATTAGGCTGTGTTCACATCACCGTCGCTTTCTGCTGAGGGGTTCCGTCTGAGGTTTCCGTTGGGTTAACCACTCAGCGGAAAGGCAAACGGAAACCTCAGCTTCCGTTTCCCTCACCATTGTACCATTTAGGGAAAGTCATTCTGCCCTGCCAATCAGTGCCCTTCAATGATGCAAGCGTCGTTCAGCCCCAGCAGACCTGATGAGAAGAGAGCAGGCCTGCATTGACACAGGACGGTGCAGGGACGGGGTCAAGGTGAGTATGTAAAGATTGCTTTTTTAACTTAAAAGTGTGAGTGGCATTGTCTACGGGGGGAGCTAAATGTGGGGCACAATCTACAGGGGAGGCTATATGTGGGGCACTGTATACAGGGTGTGCTATATATGGGGCACTATCTACGGTGGGAGCTATATGTAGAGCTCTATCTACAGGGGGGCTATATGTTGAGCACTATCTAGATGAGGGCTATATGTAGAGCAGGGGGCTATATCTGGGGCACTCTCTACAGGGGAGCTATATCTGGGGCACTATCTACAGGGGGCTGTATGTGGGTACTATCTACAGGGGGCTCTATGGAGGGTTCTATCTACAGGGAGCAATGAGTGTGTGGGACACAGTGTATGATGCTATTATAATCAGGGACACAGTGTATGGGGCTATTATAATCAGGGACACAGTGAGTTTTCCTATTATAATCAGGGTCACAGTGTATGGCACAGTGTATGGCACTATTATCTTTAGGTTCGTAGTGTGTGGCACCATGAGAATTTTATCTTCGTTTATAGGTGCAGAAATGTTTGAAAAGTAAGAAGTTGAAGACATCTGAGTGGCAAACTCCAGAAATGGGATGTGGCCGGGAGAAGTCATCATAGAGGTCTGGACCGGATGGAGAAGAAAAGAGAAACAGAACAACTAGAATCTGAAAAGATGCCACCGGTGAGTCACTTAATGTAAATGTTTATTCTGCCTCTAGTCAGTACTGTAGTCACTGTCTGCAGCGAGATGATGGGTTGTATGATTTTTGTGAAGCCCCAACTCCCAGCATATTCTTACCATTGTTCGGGTCATGTTGGGAGCAGTAGTTTTACGTTGTACAAACCTATATGGCAGGGGTATCCTGGCTGGTATATACAGGTATTATGGGGTTTATATAAAGAAATGTTGGTTCTTATATACAGGGATTATGGTTGTTATATACAGGAATGATGGTTGTTATATACAGGGATGATGAGTAGTCCAACCATAATCCTTGCATTAACTTACATCATCTCTGTGTATACCATCCATCATCCCCTTATATAACCCCCATCATCTCTGTATATACCAGCCATCATCCCTGTTTATAACCCCATCCTACCTGTATATACTAGCCAGGCTGGTATATACACAGATGATAGGGGTTATATACAGAGATAATGTGGGTTATATACAGGGATGATGACTGGTATATTCAGGGATGATGGGGGTCATATACAGAGATGATGGATTTATATACAGAGACGATGGCTGGTATATACTTAGAATGTGCCTCAGTTGTAAACATGCATTAGGGGGGCCCACTTGGCCGAGATATGTTTTGCTTCCCCCTGTGCTAAACCCCTAGCACCGCCTCTGCGCTGTTAAAAACTGAAACTGTGATGCTAGTGTACACAGCCTAAAAGATATAAGGGACCAAGTGAAGATCATAATAATTTCTAATTTATTTACAGATGCTTATATAGCGCCAATATATTCCACAGCACTGTACAGAAATTCTCATGACTCACATCAGTCCTTGTACCCAATGGGGCTCACAATATAATTTCATCTCATAATAGGGCCAATTTTATAGGAACCTATAATTTTGTTTTTAGAATGTGGGAAGAAACCAGAGTAAATCCACCCAAGCGCAGGGAGAACATACAAACTAAATGCAGATGTCCTTGGTTAGATTCTGTAATCCTACCGTTCATCTGCAGTCAACTTGGCGCTGGCTAGACTGGGGTGCAGAGTCCAAAGGATCCCTGTTTTTCATCCTTTAACCTCTGTACAAAGATGTAGATTTTTCTGCATAGAATCCCCAAGTCGAAACTCCCTGAATAGTCACGAACTAGCAGTTAACGGGCAGGATCAACCAAGGCGTAAATGGAAGGCAAAGAATAGTCATTACCAGGTATAAGTCCAAAAGGTGACAAAACCAAATGATAATGCAGATACAGGGACAGGGACGGGCCGAGGGTCAAATACCAGGTGGAGAACCACAAGTATAAAAACTGGAGCGCAGGAGAATAGTCAGAGAGTTCGGGGTTCTGTAAACAATAGCAAGGTAGCAAAACGAGACTCCAAGAAGCATAGTCAAACAATCAACACTATATTTGTGTTGTCAGATAGAAGAATAAATATTGCTCCCAGTCTAATTTTTACCTTATAATGTACTGGAACCATCGGGATTAAGACATTTTTGTTACCTGATGCAGTTAACGAAACACATTACAAACAACACTTTTAATAAATGGCAATGCATGTGTTACACAAATTCTGAATTAGTTTGGCTTTGGATGTGAAGACATTTCCACATAAGTCCTATATTAAAATGAAAGCTGAACTGGCACTAAGAAAGGTCAAAGAAATGAATACAAATCAGCTATGGAAATATATCATACTGAAGTTTAAACACATTGCATATTATTCATAATAACTACTTATCAAAGGCAGCGAAGCATGCAATCCGTAATCATTTACTTCTCCAGATATGAGAATGGAAGCTGCATATAGTACTGTAGCCGGCTGTCTCCTCTGACATAGACTGTGAAAAGATGGCTGAGCAATCTGAATTTAACTCAGATTAATGTCATTTTATTTTAGATTCAACCTTCAGTTTCTTACACTAGAACACCACCACCTTAGAGAAGCACGGCTTGGCTTGCTGCACAGGAACCATTACTTCTCTAATTTCCCTAATTAAATTCACAACTGAGCATTAGTACATACGATTAGCTAAAATAACATGAGCCCTACTGAAGCAATGTAAACATCTGGGACTTAATGGCAAATATATCATTCAGCACTAAATTATTTAAAATGTAAATTGTGAATGTTTCTGAAACTTTGAAGTGATTTTTCCTGTTTTTGAACATTTTAAGCTGCAACTACACAAGGCTCACCAAAACAGCTTGAAATTGATTACATAAATTTTTCTCATTTTTGTGGAAAAAAAAACAATTAATCAGTTTTATATTTAATTTACCTATAATAAACCTAATCAAAGGAAAATAGTGAAGGAGTGTGGGAGTAGGGGCAGATTTACCAAGAAGGCAGTGACAATGGCCCACATTTACTAAGACTGACATTTTTTACACTAGTCTTAGTAAAGCAGATAGTTGTCATGATTTGCACCAAATTTATCAAAAGTCGCAAGCCTCTTGATAAGTTTGTTGCATTTTGCACTGTGAGAGGTAGAAAAACAGATCTATGCGCAGATCTATCAATTAGCAGATTTAGATTTGTGACAAAATATGCACCATTTTTGGGCTTTTTACTTAATAAATTTAACTAAAACTATGTCTCCCACGCCCACTTTTCAACAACAAAAAGTCCCAAAATTTACGGCAAATTCTTTGCCCATTGCGATTTGCTACTTTTTTTTACAGTTTACGGCAACAACTTTCTTAGGGCACGTTCAGACGTGGCAGAATTTTTCTGCTGCAAATGTTGGTGCAGATTTGGGGCAGTTACGCAACGAATCTGCCCCAACATTTGCATATTTGACAGGTAATTCAGACGTTGCAGAAAACACAGCGGACTTGCCACAGATTTCAGTTTTTGCATTGCAAAGGCTGAAATACGCAGTGAAATTCCGCTTCTTCTCCGCAACAGACAGTGCATGCTGCGGACTGAAAATTCTGCACTGCAGCCTATGGTCTGCAGCGGAGTTTTCCGCAACTTCTGCACGAAGATGACTGAAATTGTGTGAAAACCAATGGACAAACTGTCTGCAAAGGATTTCCACTGCGGACTGTCCACAGCGGAATTCCACAACAATTCCGCCACTTCTGAATGTGCTCGTAAAGTGCGTGATAAATGTGGGCCAATAAGGAAACGAATAACAACTAGTCCAGAGGCAGAGGTCCTATGGAGAGTTCAAATGACAGGGGAAAGCTGAGCAACAGGGTTCAAGGAAGATGAACATCTACTCCTCCACATTAAGGGCTCATTAAGACGAGCGTAATACTTGTCAGTGTGCAGTCCATTGAAATTACTCATATCACACTGCCCCATTCATTTCAATGGGGCTATTCAGACATGCGTGAGTTTCTACGCAGCGAGTGTCTGCTGCGTGAAACTCACTGCATGTCCTATATTGATGTGTTTTTGCGAAGCTAGTCGCCCATTGAAGACAATGCGTGCGTGCAAACCACAAACAGCACACGAACGACATCCGTGTGCTGTCCGTGTTTCACGCATCAGTTAAAGAAATGCAGAGAATTTTTTAAAAAACACAAGTGCTTGCACAGACGTAAAATACACATGCCACACGCAATGCCAATATGCAACGCACATGGACACAAAATGTAGAAAAAATGTGAAATTTTTTACGCGCGCAAATCGAACACGCTCGTCTAAATGTAGCCTAAGATGAGTGGAAGGCTTGCAAATTGATATGCAAGGTTGTGGTGAGTCACACTAAGACAAATGACAGAAAAGCAATCTTTTTTAACATCCTGTATAAAATTTTGATGGTTGTATTGTCACAGGAAAAGTGGTCTGGTTGACTGCAATATGTCTTTAGTAGTTCTAAACCTATGAAGGGCAGTTGTCTAAGGGTATGTTCATACGCTAAACTAAAAACGACTGTAAAATACGGAGCTGTTTTCTAGGGTAAACAGTCTCTGATTTTCAGCCATTTTTTTAAGCAACAGGCGTTTATTGATGCGTTTTTTTACGGCCGTTTTTGGAGCTGTTTTTCTGTTGACCCAATTAAAAATGGCTCCAAAAACAGCTCAAGAAGTGACATGCACATCTTTTTTACGGGCGTTTTTTTACACGTCGTTTTTAAAAACGGCCGCATAAAAAACGCCCCGTGGGAACGAAACGCTGTTTTTCCCATTGAAAACAATGGGCAGATGTTTGGAGGCGTTCAGCCTCTGCATTTTTAGGCATTTTTCGGGGTGTTTACGGCCCAAAAACCGGCTGAAAAGAAGCCGTGTGAACAAACCCTTAGAGTTAAAATGTAATTACAAAAATCCTGGCATTTTAGCAATTACAATAATAGACCCAAATATATATATATATATATTTTTTATATTGCCTGTTGTCTCTTTGGAGTAATTTAATATGACCCCACAACAGTGAGCACACAAAAATCCCAGATAATTTCTGTGTGATGCCTCACTTAGCACTGTTGATAATGGATTAGCATGGAAAATTAAATTTGTTAAATTTATACTACCACAACGAATGTAAAATTTATCATTAGAAAAAAAACATACACATATTTACCAAGATGTCAGTGAATATGTTATGCAACTGTCAAAGACGAGAATAATATTTGGATTTTGTTTATTTCCAACTTCTAGTAAATTTGAAAAGGTGTATCATATCTCTTGTAATTGTCATCTAGTATCAGCTAGCATCCTCTCTAACCCTGACTGATAGACAGATAGACATGTGCAATTAACTGACAGGCACATTTACAAATTCTTGTCTCTTCTTATAACCTCACCATCTTAACATATAGACATTATATATGCGGAATATGTTTATATAGTATGTACACTAAGAAGATAAACTGTTTAGTAAATACAGATCCAGCTACAAATAAAATATATGAATTGTCATACAATTACCAAAAATATACGTAATTTGGCAAATATGTCAAGTTTGACATCCATTGTCATCTGAGCCAATAAGAGGCTAAGTGACCGCCAATTTAAGATATCTATAACTTGCTACTAATCTATTACTGTAGGTAATTGCAGTTCAAATGATTTACATAAGAAAAATAATTTATATAACAAATAACAAGCCAAGGTCAGGTAACACTTCTACCATTCTTACTCTAGAATTATCTATAAGGTCTCATGTACACTTCCGTCCCCGTTTTCACGGCCGATATTCACGGATCCGTGTGTCCGTGATTGTGTCAGTGTGGTTCCCGTGTGTACTTCGTGTACACTTCCGTCCCATTCACACTATGCACTCAATATTGTGAGTGCCGCACATGGTACTCACTGTCCAGCAGTAGTCACTGTCCAGGGTGCTGAAAGAGTTACTGCCGATCAGTGCAGCCCCTTCTCTCTATCCAGCACTGATCGTAACTCTTTCAGCACCCTGGACAGTGACTACCGCTGGACAGTGAGTATCATGTGCGGCGCTCACAATATAGATTTCTAATGTTTCCTTCAAAAACCCGCAACAAAAAAAAGTTTATAATTACCCAGTACTCCCTGCTTCTTCCTCCAGTCCGGCCTCCTGGGATAACGTTTCATCCCATGTGACTGCTGCAGCCAATCACAGGCTGCAGCGGACACATGGACTGCCGTGTCATCCAGGGAGGTCGGACTGGATGTCAAGTATGAACTTCTTTTGCTTTCTATAGCTGTTTCTGCTGCGGAAACTCTGCCCGAAAGGGCTGCCCCTTCTCTCTATCCAGCACTGATAGAGAGAAGAGGCTGCCGATCAGAGCTGGATAGAGAGAAGAGGCTGGCGATCAGTGCTGGATATAGAGAAGGGGGTGCCGATTAGTGCAGAGCAATATCTCTCTCTACGTGTACTTCTGCCCGCCCGGCCGTTGCTAGGCAGCGGCTCCGTCACACACAGACGGCACACGGATGCCTTCCGTGTGCCTTCAGTTTTTTTGGACGGACCCGTTGACTTGTATTGGTCACAGAATCTCGGACCAATGTAGGACATGCTCTACTTTTGATGGAACGGAACAACGGGACCATCAAAAAAACTGAAGTGTGCATGGCCCCATTGAAATGAATGGGTCAGGGTTCTAGCCGTAAAAAAAACGGCTAGCACCCTGACGGAAAGAACGGAAGTGGGAATGAGGCCTTAGACAATGAATGAAAATAAGAATTCCACTCCCCCCCCCCTGAAAAAGGGGACCTGGACTACGTTACTATGGGGCTTGAGAGATAAGGTCAATCTGCAGATCTACTACCTAGTGCTGGGTATCCTACATACCCCCTCAAATTGCATATTTACGATGGCATGTCTAAAAAAAATGGCACACTGATATTATAAGATATTCCCATGTAAATCCTCAATATTCAAGGTACAATGAGGATCATGGGGGTCCTGGCAGTTCTACCCCCAAACATCAGAAAATGCTAGTATATCGTTGCGTAATGCGACCACATTCTATGTTGGTAAAATTCCTTTCACTGATGGTCTGATTAGTTTTCAGTTAACCATATGACAGCATATGCCATGAAAAAATATATAATAGAGATAGAAGACGTACAGAGGAACAACTCTTCTGGGGAGCTTCTGAAAATGAATAATGAAATAAGTAACAAACACCGACAACATTATAATAAAAAAGTTTTATCTTCAGAATTTTTAAAAGCTGATATGAGGTCAAGTGTGAACTCTCCATATATACACTCCTCACCATTTTAAATTACAACACCGAGAAGGGCAAGCTGTAAGGTTATGCAAATCCGGGAAGAAGCACGTGTCGCTAAGATCTGCAAATGATCACATTTTCAAGCACCTAGCTCCAATCTGTGGCACATAGGACAGACATAAAAGCCAGATTGAAAGCAAAGTTTCTTAACGACATAAAACCTAAAAAATCTGATCAAGTGGTGTGGAATGATTGTGCGATGCCTCCTGTTTGTCGACATGCCAGTTATTGCCACTTGTCACTAACTGAGAGGGACAGAATCCTTGAACTAAGAGACCTTAGTTTATCACTCCGAAAGATCGCTATATACTGAGCTGAGATGTCAGCACTGTTCAACGCTGTGTGTACCGGAGGTTGGAAGAACAACAACGAACGGGAATGTGAGCAAGAGGTGCGCGTAGGCGAACCTCTGCATGGACAGATCGTCTGATTGGCAGAATGGTGCCTAGTGATCCATTCTGTATTGCACGTGAAATTGGAAGTCGCATACCAAGTCTAGGGCGGCAACCAGTGTTCACAGAAACCATCAGAAGGCATTTGCATGGCCTTGGGCTATGAGCCGGATGTCCAGCTACAGGTGTTCCATTGCACACACGCCACTGCTCTCAACGGCTATCATAGTGTACAGCAAGATGGCAATGGAGGCTGGAATGGAGGTTTATTCTCTTCAGCGATGAGTCCCGCTTTTGTCTTGGATGCAGTGATAGCCGGAGAATGGTCTGGAGACCACATGGGAAATGGCATGAAAAGGCCTTCACAAGGGAATGTCACACTAGTCATACTCCCGGGATTATGGTATGGGGTGGCATAATGTATGGTAGCCGTTTCAGGTACCTGTTAGTACAGGTGTAACAATGATTTGGTCATGAAACCAATGGTACAGCCATTTCTCCAAAGTGTCCCAGAAGCCGTATTTCAACAGGATTGCACCGGGTTGCATGTTTCTCATACTGCTGTGGGCAGCCTGCATGGCTTAAACGTGCCACCATGGCCTGCAATGTCCTCGAACTTGTCTGCCATCGAGCACATCTGGAAGGTCATTGGTCAGCAGTTGTAAAGGGAGCTGCCAGCAGTAAATCTTGAGGATTTGCATGCCTAAGTGCATTCAGCGTGGCATAACATTCCTCAGACAACCATTAATAACCTCATTGATAGCATGCCAAGGCATGTAAGTGCGTGTATTTCAACGCATGGCGCTCATACTCGATACTGAATAAATCAAGTGATTTTCATAATTGCAAAACTTTTCCTTGTTGGTGTGGCAATTTCAATGTTGAGGAGTGTATGTATATCTCTATATAAATATATATATATATATATATATATATATATATATATATATATATATATATATATATATATATATATATATATATATATATATATAGCAACAAAAGAAAACAGCAGCACTCACTAGAGAAGATGCACAGGTGCCAAGCAAGCCATCTAGATCCAAGGACTAGGTAATATATAAAAGTAGAGATCTTGCAGCACTCAAAGTGGTGAAAATAAAGTGGTTTATTCAGCCAACAAACAGCGACGTTTCTGTCCAACAATAGGACCTTTATCAAGCATGGTAACATACTGAGTGAGCATGATATATAAAGAGTGAAAGAGCATTTGCATAATTAATCTCAATAGCATACATGTTACGTGCAAAGTGCAAGAAAAAAACCAAACACAATGTGTTTAAATAGTATCAAGACTGATCAAAGCATTGACACATAAGAAGCACAAGTGTGAATACATACATAGAATACAAATATCGCATGCAAAAACATATAAATATAAAATTACAGCATAAACATATATGCAACAGTTGTGTTGAACCAGATCACGTTGCTTTTCCTCACCAATCAGAGCTTCAGGACCTTCATAATGCAAACACATACAGGTTATCTAAATAGCAATAATAAATGCACCAAATGTGGTCTTGCAACATGTGTGAATGTGTGTGTATATATATTGCCAACTTCCGGTTGATAAAACCGGAAGTATTACCGTGGCCTAGCAACAGGACGCTGTAGGAACATAGTGGCAGATACGTAATCTCGCCGAAGGCATCCCTCTCGCAGCGCGTTCATCGTTTACATGTAACATCCAATCACACGACTCCATGTGATTGGAAAGGTAAATATAGTGACGCAATCACCATTGTTGTCAAGTGTAGTCCATATAGAAAAAGGATCAAAACTTGATCACAAATATGCTCGTAGGTGTAGTCAGTAATGATGCAGCAGTATTTCTAATAGTACTTATATATCGAAAGGACAAGATACACCACAAAGTCCACACGCGGGTATACCCGATCCCTGGCCACACTTCCGTGGTCAGGAGGGAACGGTTCCCCAGAAACTCCAGAATCACTCCAACCACAACTTAATGTATATGGGGGATCCAAAGAGATCGTGAACGTGTAACGGACCTATATTGTCGATGTAATATCAAGTCCGCAGAAACAATGTCTGTAATAAGAGAATATGAATCTGGGTAATCAGCCCAGTATTGTTTACTGACAATCCACATACGAGACAAGAAAAAAATATAGTAAAAGCTATCTTTATATGGAATAGATTGGGACTAAACAAGACAGCAAGAGTACATTATTTTGGCAAGTGCATACAATACAATAGGACTGAACACGGAAGAAGATGGTCCCGAAGTTCTGTTGGGATCTAGAGTGATACAAAACAGAGTATATTAGTAACAGAAAAAACATATAAAACATATCCATATAGTATAATATTTTAAAATCATGTCACCATAATACTTCCGGCCACGGTAATACTTCCGGTTTTATCAACCGGAAGTTGGCAATATATATACACACACATTCACACATGTTGCAAGACCACATTTGGTGCATTTATTATTGCTATTTAGATAACCTGTATGTGTTTGCATTATGAAGGTCCTGAAGCTCTGATTGGTGAGGAAAAGCAACGTGATCTGGTTCAACACAACTGTTGCATATATGTTTATGCCGTAATTTTATATTTATATGTTTTTGCATGCGATATTTGTATTCTATGTATGTATTCACACTTGTGCTTCTTATGTGTCAATGCTTTGATCAGTCTTGATACTATTTAAACACATTGTGTTTGGTTTTTTTCTTGCACTTTGCACGTCACATGTATGCTATTGAGATTAATTATGCAAATGCTCTTTCACTCTTTATATATCATGCTCACTCAGTATGTTACCATGCTTGATAAAGGTCCTATTGTTGGACAGAAACGTCGCTGTTTGTTGGCTACTTTTATATATATATATATATATATATATATATTATGACATCCCGGGGACCACTTAGCTCACGGGATCGCCATCTCCCAGGTGAGATGGTTGGCACACATAGAAAGTTCACTCCAACTCCTTGAGTAAAAGGTTTTAAACCAGCCGCAGCTAGCTTTATTGTCTTCACAACAGCAATCAGTGGTACAACAATAAACATACAAAATAAACCCTAGGCCGTCCAGCCTCTAACTAACACATTCAGTGTCCCTCACTATGTGACACTGAGCCTTGTGCCCAGCACCTCAAAACCTTCACAGCTTTACTTCACACAGTGGTGACTCTCACAGGCTAGCATACCTGCCTTCCCCAGACTGAGAGCCCTGTATGAACTGCACACACCTGAATTAAAGAGCCACCTCAGGTGAAGCCTAACTAAGCTCATCAGACAGCCCAAGACATGGACTGTCTGTATGAAGTGGAAGCCCAAGACACAGACTGTCTGTATGGAGTGGAAGCCGCCCTTCTCCTTCACACTCCAGCAAACCAGGCCCTATTCCAGGCTTTACACCCAAGCAACAGCAGAGAAAACCCTTTCTGCTGTACATGCTCCCTGGTTGCTTAAAACCTGAGTTTCTGCACCGTCCAGTAGCTGCACTGCTACAATATATATAAAATAATAGAGTCTAGAAGCAGCACTCAGCAAAGAAATGTGAATTTATTCACCCAACACAGCAACGTTTCACTTCCTCCATGGAAGCATTTTCAAGCTTCCATGGAGGAAGTGATACGTTGCTGTGTTGGGTGAATAAATTCACATTTCTTTGCTGAGTGCTGCTTCTAGACTCTATTCTTTGATACATGCATGAGGAGCACGTCACTCCTTGATTTTTGAAGCTAGCACCAACCGTTCCTTGGTTTTTTACACAGTGCTGCTCCTATTACTTGTTCTGTTGTATATATATATATATATATATATATATATATATATACACTACCGTTCAAATGTTTAGGGTCACTTAGAAATGTCCTTATTTTTGAAAGAGAAGCACAGTTTTTTTCAATGATGATAACATTAAGTTAATCAGAAATACACTATACATTGTTAATGTGGTAAATGACTATTCTAGCTGCAAATGTCTGGTTTTTAATGCAATATCTACATAGGTGTATAGAGGTCCATTTCCAGCAACCATCACTCCAGTGTTCTAATGGTACATTGTGTTTGCTAACTATGTTAGAAGGCTAATGGATATTAGAAAACCCTTGTGCAATTATATTAGCACCGCTGTAAACAGTTTTGCTGTTTAGAGGAGCTATAAAACTGACCTTCCTTTGAGCTAGTTGAGAATCTGGAGCATTACATTTGTGGGTTCGATTAAACTCTCCAAATGGCTAGAAAAATAGAGCTTTCATGTGAAACTCGACAGTCTATTCTTGTTCTTAGAAATGAAGGCTATTCCATGCGAGAAATTGCCAAGAAACTGAAGATTTCCTACAACGGTGTGTACTACTCCCTTCAGAGGACAGCACAAACAGGCTCTAACCAGAGTAGAAAGAGAAGTGGGAGGCCCCGCTGCACAACTGAGCAACAAGACAAGTACATTAGAGTCTCTAGTTTGAGAAATAGACGCCTCACAGGTCCTCAACTGGAAGCTTCATTAAATAGTACCCGCAAAACGCCAGTGTCAACGTCTACAGTGAAGAGGCGACTCTGGGATGCTGGCCTTCAGGGCAGAGTGGCAAATAAAAAGCCATATCTGAGACTGGCTAATAAAAGGAAAAGATTAATATGGGAAAAAGCACACAGACATTGGACAGAGGAAGATTGGAAAAAAGTGTTATGGACAAACGAATCGAAGTTTGAGGTGTTTGGATCACACAGAAGAACATTTGTGAGACGCAGAACAACTGAAAAGATGCTGGAAGAGTACCTGACACCATCTGTCAAGCATGGTGGAGGTAATGTGATGGTCTGGGGTTGTTTTGGTGCTGGTAAAGTGGGAGATTTGTACAAGGTAAAAGGGATTTTGAATAAGGAAGGCTATCACTCCATTTTGCAATGCCATGCCATACCCTGTGGACAGCGCTTGATTGGAGCCAATTTCATCCTACAACAGTACAACGACCCAAAGCACGCCTCCAAATTATGCAAGAACTATTTAGGGAAGAAGCAGGCAGCTGGTATTCTATCTGTAATGGAGTGGCCAGCGCAGTTACCAGATCTCAACCCCATAGAGCTGTTGTGGGAGCAGCTTGACCGTATGGTACGCAAGAAGTGCCCTCAAGCCAATCCAACTTGTGGGAGGGGCTTCTGGAAGCGTGGGGTGAAATTTCTCCCGATTACCTCAACAAATTAACAGCTAGAATGCCAAAGGTTTGCAATGCTGTAATTGCTGCAAATGGAGCATTCTTTGACGAAAGCAAAGTTTGAAGGAGAAAATTATTATTTCAAATAAAAATCATTATTTCTAACCTTGTCAATGTCTTGACTATATTTTCTAGTCATTTTGCAACTCATTTGATAAATATAAGTGTGAGTTTTCATGGAAAACACAAAATTGTCTGGGTGACACCAAACTTTTGAACGGTAGTGTATATATATACATACATACACTACACACCCACACATATGCATAGTGTGTTTTATATATATATATATATATATATATATATATATATATGTGTGTGTGTGTCAGTCTGTATGTTTGTGTGTTCATTGGATTTGTTCCAAGGGTGCCGAGGAGGCTAATCCATGCCCTCGTATTTTCTTGGTTTACGGGAAAATCGCTAGTAGCCCTATATACCCCAGCAGTTACACACTGTTTATTTAAATTTTAACTTATGAAATACCTAAAAGCTAAACTGGTAGGAAATTGTGCTACATTTGGGGTCAAATAGTTCAGGTGTTTGGATGCCTAGAGAGGACGACAAACAGACATTCGCTATAATGGCTGATAACAGAGAACGACAAGGTTGGGAAATTTACAAAAGCCTTCCCGAACACCCAATGTAGCTATGTGCCAAATTTGGGGTCAAATGGTTCAGGTGTTTGGATGCCTATAGAGGACAGACAGACATTGACTTTTTAATATAGAATAGCAGAGTTACTCGACTTCACACCGGTCCATTTGTTTGTTGTTTGTGTGTGTGGTTAAAAACTTAATTTCCTACTGATATGAAGCCAACATATCCAATAAAGTCCAAGTGCAGGGTTCCTTTTTGTAGGCATTACTGGTCTGAAAGGGGTTAAATTTATGAGAATGCTGAAATCCACGGGCTTGGTTCTGTTGAGAGATTTCAGCAGCTCGGGCAGCAACCATGCGCTATGCCACAGGAGTCTTTCGTCTAAGTGCAGGGTTCCTTTTTGGAGGCATGACTGGTATGAAAGGGTTTCAATTTATGAGAATGCTCAAATCCAGTATAGGTACAGCTCATTTACGGCGAGTGACACGTTGAGTAAAAAAAATTGATTGGTTGTTATGGAAACTTGGTCTAAAACTGTGTGTATGTGAGTGAGGCTAAGAATGAAGGACCTGCAAGCCTCTATTGGCTAATAAAGGTCATGTGATATAGAGGAAGGTCCTTGATGTGGAAGCCAGTTGTGTCATATTTGCTTTTGTGAATATGTCGAGAACGGTAGGTCATAGAGAGCTGGAACCCGTTCTAAAACCTTCGGAAGCGCATGATTTACTTATGTGCCAAATTTGGTCCAGATTGGTCCAGTCGTTTGGCCGTGCATAAAGAACAGGTAAGAGACAACAGAAATTCATTTATGTATATATATATAATTTGTTTGTGTGTGTATTTGTGTTTATCCACAATATGGATAAAAGTATTGGAACATACCTCTTAATCATTGAATTCAGGTGTTTAATTCTGTCCCATTGCTAAAGATGTATAAAATCAGGTCCCTAGCCATGCAGTCTGTCTTTACAAACATTTGTGAAATAATGGGTCACCTTTGCAACAAGTAAGTTTGTGAAATTTCTATTTCATCACCAACTGTGAGTGGTGTTATTGCAAATTGAAAGCATTCAGGAACCACAATAACTCAGGCACAAAGTGGCAGACCATGTAACGTTATAGAGCAGGGTCGCCAAATGCTGAGGCACCTAGTGCATAAAAGTTGCCAACGCTCTGCTGACTCAATAACTACAGAGTTTGGGCAGATCTTAATGCCAGAGGAGGTTCTGCCCAAAAATTTTGCATGGGGAGCTTCATGGCATGGGTTTCCATGGCCGAGCAGCTGCATTCACGCCTTACATTACCAAGCACAATGCCAAGCGTCGGATGGAGTGGTGTAAAGCATGACGCCACTGGACTCCGGAACAGTGGAAACGTGCTCTGTAGAGTGACAAATCATGCCTCTCTATCTGGCAGTCTTGGTTTGGCAAATCCCAGGAGAACGCTATCTGCTTGACTGCATTTTGCCAACTGTAAAGTTTGGTGGAGGAGGGATAATGCCATGGGGTTGTTTTTCAAGGATTGGCCTAGGCCCCTTAGTTCCAGTGAAGGGAAATCTTAATAATTCACCATACCAAGACATTTTGGACAATTGCATGCTTCAAACTTTGTGGGAACAGTATGGGGAAGGTCATCTTCTGTTCCAGCATGACTGTGCCCGAGTGCATAAAGCAAGGTCCATAAAGGCATAGGTGGGTGAGTTTGGTGTGGAAGAACTTAACTGGCTGCATAGAGCCCTGACCTCAACCCTATCCAGCACCTTTGGGATGAACTAGAACAGAAATTGCGAGCCAGGCCACCTCGCCCTCAGTGTCTGACCTCACAAATGCTCCTCTGGACAAATTAGTGAAAATTCCCACAGACACACTGCAGAATCTTGTAGAAAGCCTTCCCACAAAAGTGGAAGCTGTTTTAGCTGCAAAGGGGGGGACCAACCCTAAAACAAGGCCTATGGATTTAAAATAAGATGTCATAAGAGCTCCTGTAAGTATAATGTGTACTGTAGGTGTCCCAATACTTTTGTCCATGAAATGTGTATATATTTGTAAATACTTGAGTGTATACTTTTCTACAGGATTTATACATCTAAAATGTTGTACTATAAAGTTCGTATAAATACTGGATTTCATGAACTCTTCATCAGATACCCATCGATATAGCCATGAGCAACTAAGAACAAGCATAAATAATGATTGAGGCATCCTCCCAGACCACATCTTTGTGCGTTCATGTTTTTATAGTATTACACCTTAAATATCTGCTGAGAATTTTTTTTAATGCCTTTGTATTCAGAAATAAATTGTCAAACAATGCCCACTGAGTGTTCTATTGTTCCAGGTCCTCGTAAAAGAGCATGTTGGGAGTTGTAGGCCAACAAGAGCTATACAGTCATAAATCCCCTGAGCTTGCTGAACGGATTACCATTGCCTGCTTTCCAAGGGCCAGTCTTATGGTTTATTTCTAAGTGACTTGCAATGTATTTCTTTTCTGGTAGATGGTTGTCATGAATCTCTTTACTTATGTACTGTTTATCTACAGAATAGCCTTTTCACTTGCATCGCTTCAAATAGGGAACCAGCACATTCAACATTTTGTCATTCATTCTTTCCTGTTTGCTGTGTTGAACTCTAGATTTGTTACTTTTCTCCTTTGCGGTGCTGCCCTGAGCCTTTCTTCATGTTCTTTTCCACTGATGCATGTAAATAACTGACACCAATAAATGACGGGCTTGCAGCCAGAAGCTTGACACAGGAATATGGCTTAATAACCAATGACAGAAAAGACAGAAAATTGGTAAAGCTCTGTCAGTTTGAAGGCTCCCTCAGGCAGTGTTTTGCAAAGTGCACTGGTTGGTTCTCCACTATTCTTGCATGCAGGAGAAAATACCAAACAGCATTAACCTATTAAATCATAGCACAATGTAAAAGACGGGGGGAAAATCTACCTCTACAAATCCTTATAGTTGTATATATCTTTCACTGCTTTGCACAAATTGATTGAAAGTATTCTCATAAGACAACCATTGTGCAATTCTTCAGAAATGACATGTTCTTCATCCCAAATCTCAGAAACTGGAAATCATTATAATACCTGTATCTAGAGCTCCTGTTCAATAAAACCTATCATTATTCTCTAGAATGGAAGCTGTCACTAGCTCGAATATTATGATCTTCAATTTAACTGCTATTCCTTCTGAACATTGCTAAAGAAAACATTGATACCTTATAAATAAGTGCTACAAAAGGCAACTTAAAGAGCTCCTTGGAAGATATATTTCTTCTGAACGCAGAAGACCCTTGTTTGCAATCTAATAACGTATGCGCAGCTCTAGGGCCTTTTTTTTTTATCTCGCACTAATTGTTAATGTCTAATACATTTCTAATGAAACAGTTTAAAGGCCATTGATCAATATTATTGCATGTATTATTGCTTGTAAGCTAGCTAATGAAAAAAATAAAATAAGTTAGACTAAACCCCCACTGTCTCCCCAGCTTGCACGTCTAACAGCCTACAGCAGTCAAGTGTATTCCTTCCAATCAGCGGAAATACACCGGATTAATAAAGGATCTAAATGAGACTTCAAGACTTTTTGATATAAATAATCTATATAGATTAAAACCTTAGTTGTGAAGGACACATTATGCACATCAGCTTTAAAAAATGTGCATGTGTCTGTTAGACCACTTTCACACTCCCGAAATACGGATGCATTTTATCGTATTCTGTTAGGCTGGGTTCACACGACCTATTTTCAGACGTAAACGAGGCGTATTATGCCTCGTTTTACGTCTGAAAATAGGGCTACAATACGTCGGCAAACATCTGCCCATTCATTTGAATGGGTTTGCCGAAGTACTGTGCAGACGACCTGTAATTTACACGTCGTCGTTTGACAGCTGTCAAACGACGACGCGTAAATTGACTGCCTCGGCAAAGAAGTGCAGGGCACTTCTTTGCAACGTAATTTGAGCCGTTCTTCATTGAACTCAATGAAGAGCAGCTCAAGATTTACGAGCGTCTCAGACGCCTCGCATAATACGAGGAGGAGCTTTTACGGCTGAAACAACGCAGCTGTTTTCTCCTGAAAACAGTCTATCTTTTCAGACGTAAAAGCCTCTCATCGTGTGCACATACCCTAACTTGATAATTTGTTAAGAAGGATTTTTACCTAAAATTTAAAATTGTCAATATTTCAGTAAATCAGTAGTTAGAGTAGCAGTCAAGGTCTAGTATATATGTTTCATTTATTTACAGAGATTTTGGTATTTATCGAATCAGTTGCGGCGGTCAATTTTAGCAAAAGTGAAATTGGGAAATACCATTTGGTTGTCACTTCAGAGTTACATTTTTGGAAACTGATGGTGAAACTGTCGTTTTGTTATTGATTAAACTTTTCTGACAAAAGGACAGCAGTCGTCCAGCAGTTTCTGAGAAGCTAATTTCAAAAGTGACAACCAATATGACAACATTTGCAAAGATATCCGCTGTGACAATATAAAAAAAAGGCAGCCTTTGTAAGTAAAACATTACCAAACTTTAGCTACTGCTCTAACTTCTGTTTTACTATTATATGTTAGGTTCTGTTCTCAACTCGTTTTTCAGGCACGTCGAAAGTATACGCCAGGATTATACTGCACAGTATACATTTTTTTTTACAATGGGAATCAATTGCCAATGTATGCCCCTATATGTCATACAGTGGAATACATCAAAGGCATACATCAGGGAATACTTCTAGCGTATACCACTGATGTGTCTGAAAAATTAAATGTGAACAGAGCCTTAACTTTGACGTTTTTAGGGGACATCCTATTTAAATATTAGATCATGCAGGTTAAGTATACTTGTGGCAAGCATACTCATCCTGCTGATTGCATAGGCAAAGCAATGTGCAGTTGTGATCAGGAGCAGGACAACAGCTGTAATACACAGCCGCAGCCTAGCTCTAACGGCAGAGATCAAAGGCTCTGATCTCCATCGATTATCCTTTTAAATGCTGTGATCAATGCTGAGAATTCAAAGGTAGAGTGGAAGTGGGGACCCCCTTTTGAAGTATGGGCAGACATCCCAGGGCCCCAGACATTGAAGGACCCCAGGGCTATCTGTCCATATTTCCTGTTATTAGGGCATACTTAGGTATGCCTTAACAACTGTCTATCAACTATAAGTACAATGGCTAATGTACTAGCATACTTATATATGCCAGTAAATGATAGTTATAAAATCTAAAAAAAAAAAGTCAAATGAATAAAAAAAATGTAATAATAAAAAAATTTGTAAAAAAACACAACACCACACTAAAACACAAAAATGATAATTTTTTACAATAAATAAACTTTATTAAATATGATTCCCAAAACATTAAATATACACATTTTTGGTATCGTGACTGTAAAAACCTGTGCAATAAATTTATAGCATCATTTATAATGACCAGTGTATGCCCTAAAAAAATAAAAAAAATAAAATCTGTCAAACATTTCATATCAATTAAACCCTCAAGTATATGTAGCAAAAAAATTACACCTACATAAAGTACAACTATTCCCGCTAAAAAAGACTAAGCCTCATACAACTAAAATAAAAAAGATTGGACCACCAAAATGCAAACAGAAATTTTTTTAAAAAATTGTCCTTGTCCCTAAAGCCAAAACTGGCCTGGTCCTGAAGGGGTTAACCAATTTGACGCAGCCAGGTTGATCTTTTTCACAACAAATAAAAAGTATAATTAGGACCCCAGAAGGAGGTAAAACCTAAGTCTAGTGATTATGAATACAATTGAGATGTGTTTTTGCCTCTACTATTCCTTGTAAGAATAATAAATATTGTTTTCGTGTTGGCATCAGTGTCGTTTTTTATGATTGTACTTTACTGTATTGAGTTCATCCTGATTGAGCTGAATGGTCTGTGTTGAAAATATTTGTTGGAGCGATCCATCACACTCAAGGATATTAGAAGAATAAAATATATTAATAGACTCTGTTTCTTCAATCTACATGAATAATGGTTTGTATTTTTATGTGTTTACCCTGAGTGTTGAGTCCGTGATGAATATGGCATAAATAGACTTTTGAATCTTGTTTGATCAAAGTCAGATATATACTGAAGCTGTTCTTTCTGTCCACCTCTGCTCTTTGTCAATCATTACACTTGTCTCTGTTTTCTAATGGAATACTTTTTTGTGTTGTTTCACATATTGTCTAGTGATTGGTTCATGCAGCTAAAGTGTACAAGTGGATCCGGTATATAAAATCAGTGCTATGTAACTATACACACACTGTGAAAACCAGAGGATGTCCCATAAACAGCGCCAATAAGAGTGTCCTCATAAACCGTTCCAGCCAGTGACTGCCAACATATATTGTGCCAGATAGTTTCCCATAAACAGTGCCTACCATTGATTGCCCCCATATGAAGTGCATGCCACAAAGGGTCCCATTTATAGTGCTTGACAGAAGTTGCTACCACATACAGGCCTGCTAAATAGGGCTAACATACACAATATTTGTCACATACGCATAGCCAGACAGAGTGTTCTGTATGTAAATAATTTGTTTAAAAACATGGTGTAGTTGAAGTATTAGCCGAAACAGAACAAGAAAAATATTGTGCCGTTGGCTAATAGCAGCTAACAAACAACACAGCTTTAGTAATATATATAACAATATAGTTATAATCTTGAGTGCAATATATTATTTTTAGCTGCTACTAGCCGAATGGCATAATATTCTAATTAACCCCTTGGAGACGCAACATGTGTTACTTTACGTGGTAATAACTTTGGAATGCTTTTACCTATCCAAGCGATTCTGAGATTGTCTTCTCATTACATATTAGAATATTATATGTTAGTGTGAAAAATTTGGTCGACAAATTTAATGTTTAGTTGTGGAAAAACACCAACATTTAGAGAAAATTTGCAAAAAATAGATTTTTTTTTAAAATTTGAATGTATCTGCTTTTAAACAGATAGTAAAACCACACAAAATAGTTACTAGTAACATTTACCATATGTCTACTTTATGTTTGCATCGTATTTTGGACGTCCTTTTATTTTTCTAGGACGTTACAAGGCTTAGAACTTTAGCAGCAATTTCTCAAATTTTCAAGAAAATGTCAAAAGGCTATTTTTTTAGGGACCAGTTCAGTTATGAAGTGGCTTTATGGGAGTTATATATTAGAAAGTCCCCATAAATCACCACATTTTAAAAACTGCACCCCTCAAAGTATTCAAAACAGCATTCAGAAAGTCTTTTAACCCTTTAGGCGTTTCACAGAAATTAAAGCAATGTAGAGGTGAAATTTACCAATTTCATTCTTTTTGCCAAAATTCATTTGTAATACATATTTTTCTGTAACACAGAACATTTTACCAGAGAAACGCAACTCAATATTTATTGCCCAGATTCTGCAGTGTTAATAAATATCCCAAATTTGGCCCTAGTGTGCTAATGGATTGAAATACAGGCCTCAGAAACAAATGAGCACCTAGTGGATTTTGGGGCCTCCTTTTATTAGAATATATTTTAGGAACCATGTCAGGTTTGAAGAGGTCTTGTAGTGCCAAAACAGTGACCCCAAAAAAGTGACCCCATTTTGGAAACTACACCCCTCAAGGAATTTATCTAGGGTATAGTTAGCATTTTGACCCCTTAGGTTTTTTGATAAATTATTTTGAATTAGTTTGTAAAGCAATTAATCCCGATTCCGGCAATACCCCATATGTGGTAATTAACTGCTGTTTGGACTCACGGCAGGGCTCCGAAGGGAATGAGTCCTATTTGGGTTTTGGAGCACAGGTTAATGCTTGAATGGTTTTCGGTGCCATGTTGCATTTGCAATGCTCTGGAAACCCCCAAAAGTGACCCCATTTAAAAAAAACGACACCTTAAAGGAATTTTTCTAGTGGTATAGTTAGCATTTTGACCCCACAGGTTTTTTGCAGAATTTAGTCGAATTAGTCTGTGAAGATAAAAATAGAATTTTTTTTCTGAAAAAACAAAAACATTTTTTAATTTTTACATGGAATAAATGAGAAAAAAAAGCACAAAATTTGTAAAGCAATTTCTCCCGATTACAGCAATACCATATATGTGGTAATAAACTGCTAATTAGACCCACGGCAGGGCTCAGAAGGGAAGGAGCACCATTTGGAATTTGGGGCGCAGATTTTGCTGGAATGATTTTCGGTGCCATGTCGCATTTGCAGAGCTAATGAGGTACCAGTACAGTGGAAACCCCCAAGAAGTGACCCTATTTTGGAAACAATACATGGATAGGACCCCTGGTAGTTGGCGGGCACAATAAACAATTACAAAGAAGGAGGTTGCCTGCAAGCAGCCGAGCCCAATTTCCTTCCCTAGCCAGTTAAATTGTTAGATTAACTAGTATATAAACAGTAGGTCCGGTCAGCGGTAGGTGTTTAAAATCTTAACAGCCCCCCCGACATGTTTCGCTACTAAGTAGCGTCCTCACGGGGCTAATGGCGGCGCGGCAGGAAAGAGATCCTGATATGGATATGTCAGATGACGTATTTGGGGGTGTGTCAGGACAAACAGCCAATGGCAGTGAGAAAGACACGACGGCATCTTAGCTGTAGCCAACCGGCGAATGGACATTAAGATAAGATGCACCAATAAAGAACAGGAAGCGGCGCATGCGTATAACGGTAAAAAGGGGACTTAGTGCAATTAGCATCTCCCCTGCCGTGACTATCCAAGTAAGGTTTCCGGCGCATGCGCCAATGAGCAATTTTCAACTCAGTACCAGCAACTTCACTCTATCAACCCAGGACTCAACCAGTGAGTTAAAAGTACGAGACTTATCATCACCGGTCTGACAGATACCGGCATGTGTACATTATTGAGGTGTGTGGGCTTAGAGGAAAGCAAGAATAGACAGGTCGCTGGCTATATAAAGTGCAATAAGTGTTTGGGGTAATAAGACTAGCACCAGTGAGAAATGGAATACGGCAATTACGTTTAATAGTAAGAAAAGACCTTATGTACTTTTTATCACCCAAACCATAGGTACATAAATGAAATTACCAGCACTTGCGTTGATGAATAAATTACAACATGACTATATCAGACCGAGGTCTGCACATTGGTAAGTTGATTAACGCAACTTGATGTTAAGAGCATCGCTGAGGAGAGGCGCATGCGCATTACTGAAATGAACGAACTTAGAATTAAAAAAGAGCCGCTTCCTATATTTGGATATGGTGAGTATTTAGATAGCAAAATTGATCATATATATAAGGGAACTAGTCCAGAGCCCTGACACTACTCAAGGAATCCCCAGATGAGAATATACAGTACATCTGACAAATATCTAGGACCCGGAGACAGATATATCATGTCAGTGACAACAGGCCGCTACCACTATGTGGTCAAAATCATAGTTTAATTATAAACAAGTATCTGGACCATGACATTACGATGTATATGGTCATTATTTTATTTGAGAAAATCTTAACGTATATATAAATCATTCGGTATGTAACAGGTATACAGTTGTATGATAGTTTTTTATACATATATATATCTCCAAACAATTATTCATAAAGATGGAGATAGAGCAAAAAGTGAAATGTCAATTTATTACTGTAAGGTCAAAGAAACACACTGAAGGTAAAGCCCTCGTTCAGACCTGAGGGGGACATGGTGTTGAGGCGGTGAATCCACCGCGCCTCTTCTTGCAAGAGTCTACGGTCTAGATTACCCGCTCTGGGACCCATTTTGATCTGGGTAATACCCCAAAATTTGAGCAGCTTAGGGTTACCCCCATGAAATTCTATGATATGTCTTGAGAGAGTCGTGTCTTCATTACAGTTAATGATGCTTAGATGTTTCGATACACGTCTTATCAACTCCTGGATAGTTTTACCCACATACAGCTTAGGGCAGGGACATTTGGCAATGTAAAAAACCCCACTACTCTGGCAATTCAGAAATTGTTCGATTTGATATAATTTGCCATCGGTAGGATTAGTAAAGTTCTTAACAGTCGGCATGAAGGGACAGAAGGAACATCTGCCGCACGGATGGAATCCCTTTACTGGTGATCTAAGCCAAGTGGATGGAGTATTAGATTGTCTAGAATAATGACTATGTACTAAGAAATCCCGTAAATTCCTTCCCCTACGGTAGGTGATACTAGGATTAGCCATGACGGCATCCTTTAAATCAGGGTCAGCGATGAGAATAGTCCAATGTTTTTGTAAAATTTGGACAACCTGGGGAGAACAGGCATCAAAAGTGCCTATACACCGAATGGCACTGGATGATCCTGTTTTAATGGATTTACTTCCCTTATTTGACAATAAGTCGCTTCTCTCAGAGGCCCTTACCCTGGCATAGGCCCGATGTACCCACTTTTTTGGGTAGCCACGTGCTCTAAACTTATTAAAGAGTCTATCACATTCGACTTGAAAGGATAATTCGTTAGAGCAGTTGCGTTTGGCTCTCAAATACTGGCCTATGGGTATGCCTTTCTTAAGGGCAGGGGGATGATGGCTTTCCCAATGTAAAAGGCTGTTGGTAGCAGTTGCCTTACGAAAAATGTCCGTTTGGACACCGCCACCAGGATCCAGAGAGATCTTGAGATCAAGAAAATTGATGGTGTGGTCATGAATTCCGTACGTAAATTTCATGCCAATGGAGTTGGCATTGAGCATAGACATGAAGTCATTGAAAGTGTTGACATCCCCATCCCAGAGGATGAGAATGTCATCAATGTATCTTCCCCAGAAAGAAATATGTGAGGTGAAACAGAGAAAATTCTCAGAAAAAACAATGGTGTCTTCCCACCACCCCAAAAAAAGATTTGCGTAAGTGGGTGCACAAACTGTGCCCATGGCCGTGCCTTTAATTTGGTGATAATATTTATTATCAAAAATGAAATAATTGTAAGTAAGTAAAAAACGTAGGAGTGACAGAACAAAATCGTTGTGTCGTTGGAATTGAGTGCCTTTAGTGCTTAAAAAATATTTAACAGCAGTGAGTCCTAAATCGTGCTGAATATTGGTATATAGTAACTCCACGTCTATGCTCGCTATCATAGTAGTAGAAGTAACATTGATCTCGTGGTTCCTGGTGACGGTGTCCTTGGTGTCTTTAAGATAAGAGGATAGAGAGGAGACAAAGGGTGTCAGTATCTCATTGACATAGAGACTAATACCCTGTGTCAGGCTGTCATTACCTGACACAATGGGTCTTCCAGGAAGAGGGGAGGTTGCTTTATGAACCTTTGGCAGCGCATAAAAGGTTGCCAAAGTAGGAGTAGAATTATAAAGACATTTGAATTCATCAGTGGTAATGAGGTTCTCATTTTTGGCAGCATTTAGGAGAGTATATAGTTCAGACAGGTAATTCACCGTGGGATTACCTCCCAGAGTAACATAGGTGGTATTGTCATCAAGTAACCTATGAACTATGCTGACATAGTCAGCCTGGTCCATGACCACTACATTACCTCCCTTGTCAGAGGGTTTGAGGACCAAACTGTCGTTCCTACATAGATCATCCAGTGCCAGTCTTTCATCGTTACTAAGATTGTCAAAGGTACTGGGCCTATTGGTTTTTAATTTCTTGAGGTCATTACACACCATCCTGACAAAAGTGTCGATGTGACTATATTGTGAGAATGGAGGTGTGAGCTTGGACTTAGGACGTAAGGACGAAAGTGGTCCAACAGCATCTGTGACACCAAATTCGCTCTCATAGAGTAAACTCTCCAAGTTTCTCAGGGTATTAGATTTTACACGGTCTTGGGATGTTCTCTCAGATATATTACCCTTAAAGTACTTGTGTAAGGCCAATTTTCGTGCAAAAAGATTGATGTCCTTTACCCATACAAATTCATCATAGGATGGAGTTGGAGTGTATGACAGACCCTTCTTTAGCAAAGTTAATTGATGAGAATTAAGTTGACAGGAGGATAAATTTATTATCTGCATCTCATCATCCCATATTGCCTGTATGTTAGATGTTAGGATTTTATCCCCCAGTTCAGACTGGGTTGGCCTAAAAAAGGAAATGTAGCGAGGGGACCTGTAGGGTAGTTGGTCATATTGTCCCCTCCATTTAGGCTTGGATTGGCACGAAAGGGTTGAGAACTGGTCGGTGTGTTCGTAGGGTTTGGCATGGATGCAGAGACAGGCATAGATGAGGAATTTGGTGTGATAGAGGGACATGTTGTAATGCGGTTATGAAAGTTAGTAGTTGTTTGTTTCGATATAGTCGGAGTTCTTTTTGAGAAACTCGGTCTATTGTTCCTGATCTTTCGTTTAGTACTGAGTCTCAAACTGTCGGTATTATTTCTAGATTCCTCCGTGCCTGAAGTATCCGACTCAGAGAAATCAGTAAACACTGTGGTTCGTTTAGGATTAGAGTATGAATTAGTTTTGTACGTGTAGATCTGTCCTAGATCAAAGTCTCTCCGATCACGAATATATTTGCGGTGTTTGCGTTCCTTAATCTCTCCCTGTAGTTTTTCTATATTCCTCTGTAGTTTTGTTTCAGAAGTGCCAAACTCAGGACACGAGCTGAAAACTTCTATGTCTACAATCTCCTTTTCTAGTTGAGCACTGATCCTACTGTAATTCTGTTTCTCGAATTCCAGCAGATATTGAAGCATACGCATGGAGCTATCAGTAAGGAGTTCCTCCCAACCTTTAATGAAGGCAGTATTGTCTCTGTAAGAATTTGGTGTAATATTAATCCTCAAACCTCTGTATATTATTTTTAGTTGCTGGCTACAGCTAAGATGCCGTCGTGTCTTTCTCACTGCCATTGGCTGTTTGTCCTGACACACCCCCAGATACGTCATCTGACATATCCATATCAGGATCTCTTTCCTGCCGCGCCGCCATTAGCCCCGTGTACCCCTGAGGACGCTACTTAGTAGCGAAACATGTCGGGGGGGCTGTTAAGATTTTAAACACCTACCGCTGACCGGACCTACTGTTTATATACTAGTTAATCTAACAATTTAACTGGCTAGGGAAGGAAATAGTGCTCCTATGTCAATTACTATACATGCCTGTAATTATACAGGTAACTTATGTCTATGTCCGGCCACTAGGTAGTGATAATTTTAACCCAAATCTATGTGGTCTGTCTCGCTATACGTAGCGTAATAAAGGTTATTTATTTTTCTATTATTGGAAGTTGGGAAATTGGGCTCGGCTGCTTGCAGGCAACCTCCTTCTTTGTAACTATTTTGGAAACGGCACCTCTCAAAGAATTAATCCAGGGGTATAGCTAGCATTTTTTGAAAAATTTGGTGGAATTAGTCTGTTAAGATGAAAATCTACTTTTGTTCTGAAAAAATATAGAATTTTTTTAATATTTACAAGGAATAAAGGAGAAAAAGCACCCCAACATTTGTAAACCAATTTCTCCTGATTATGGTAATACCCCATATGTGGTAATAAACTACTGTTTGGACCCACCGCAGGGCTCAGCAGGGAAGGAGCGTAATTTGCTGCACAGATTTTGCTGGAATGGTTTTCGTGTGCCATGTCGCGTTTGCAGAGCTCCTGAGGTACCAGTACAGTGGAAACCCCCAAGAAGTTACCCTATTTTAGAAACTGCACTCCTCAAAGAATTTATTTAGGGGTGTGATCACTTTTTTGACCCCATAGGTTTTTTTTGCTGAATTTAGTGAAAATCTGGCATGAAAAATAAAATGTTAATTTTTCGCCAATAAGTCATTCATAGGACAGATTTTTCAGAGGCAGAGCATGTGAGTGACGGAAAGCACCTCAACATTTATTGGTCTATTTCTTCTGAGTTCAGAAATACCCCCAAAGTGGTCTAGATATGTTGTCTGGACACATTAGTGCCTGGAAGTGAAGGAGCACCACAAGGATTTTGAGGCCTTATTTTTACTTGGATGATTTTTGGCCACAAGCATAGGCCTAAAAAAAATTGTTCAGATCATACATTTATCATTGTATTAGGTATGCTTCTAGGGATATAATGAGAATTTGTAGTTTTATTATAAGTTTTTTTGGAGTATCCGATTTTAAAAATAGGTAAAAGACCAGAATGATAAAGGGAAGGGTGAGGGTTTTACAAGTGAAACATTTTTAATCCAGGGAGGTGTGGAAGATGCGGAAGCAGTACTTCATGCAGAGTCCAGGTTTCGATGGACAAGTATCGCACTGATATATGGTATCCCTACAGATGCCCCCTATGGCGCAGACAGGGCACTTTTTTTTTGCCCTGCGTTTTATTGGTTTGGCGGTCACTTCACTTGGAAAGGGCTGCCCAGGAACGATACAGCAAGCACTACTTGAAGCATCAGAAGTTTCCCCCACCTCGTCTCCAAGAAGAAATGTTATAACTTTTTTTGGTACTCCAAGTAGGTACCCGGGTGGCCAGCTTTTAAATTAAAAAATAATTGTATAGTGCCATCTGTACAAGGTACACTGCCAATTTCTTGTACCATATTTTACTTTTATGCATGGCAGTATACGGTTTTAACACTTGATAATTCAGTTCAACCCTGCCCCCCTGAATTTATTATATCCCTGAACGGGGGCGTAGCAAAAGGCTCATGGGCCCAAGTGCAAAATTTCAGCTTGGGCCCCCCCCTGCGTGCAACTTCTCTTTATACAGCCGACCATAGCACATACGTAACTTTCAGCTGCATCGCTGGGTATCTTAAGTGACCCAGCGATGCAGCACTAGCATCAAGGGGCGTTGCTAGCGTCTTAAAAGGTTTTGCCCCCCACAAAATAAAATATACACATCGGAGCTAGCATATATAGATGACATACTTTAATAACACGGTAGGTTTAGTTACAGCGGCTCAGCTCTATGTATGAATGTATACATAAATAATGTAGTCACTAAATAACAGATACCAGTTCTACATAGAGTAAAGAGATTGGTTACATCCAGTGACTCACAGGTGACATGTAGCTGTTTACTTGCCCTTTACGTCTCTGGGCCAGACCGCCAAGATGTATTTTTCCAGCCCCGACTCGTCTGCACACAAACTTTTCATCCTGCTGCTACTTCCAATGCCCCTCTTTGTGCCCCCCCATACTTGTTCCCCTTTTGTGTCCCACGGTAATAGTGCCCTCCATTCTGCCCCCACACAGTAATAATACCCTCTTTGTGCCACCACAAACGGATAGATGCCATCTATGTGCGCCTGCACAGTACAAATTCCCCCTGGGTAGTTGATTATTTTATTAATTGCAAGCTATTCAATTAAATGCATCGGATACTAAATAATGTTTAATAAACCTGTAGGGCAGCCTGTTTTATTTCTAGCTTGACATGGATATGTCCTCCAGCAGTGCTTCATATACACTGACTCCTGGGACGTCCTGGTCCTCTGCAGTTTCCCTCCACCCTGCTGAGCAGAGCTGGGTCACATACTGTAGTCAGTGCTGGTCAGAAGTCGTCCTGTAATGACCCTCAGTAACCTCTAGCCCCTTATCAGTATGCTGTCCCTACCTTGTCTAGAGCTATAAATGATGACACCTCTGTTATCACAGAGTCCGATCTGCACCGCTGTCACAGCTAAATTCTCTCCTTCTGTAAGTAAACTTACAGAACCAGGAGATGATTGATGGCAGCTACTGCCTTACTTTGGATACGTGGGGGAGAAGCTCTGCCCGGCAGTCACATGGGAGCAGGTTGTAAGACTTCCTCCCACCCCAGAAATAGAGAGACAGCAAGCTGTAAACACAGGCTAGATAAGGGAGGAAAAAAAAACCCAGTATTAAACTGTGTAAAACAGGCTCGTCCTGCACTTACACCAAGGGGAAAATAAGCTGTGATGTGCTCGAGCTCTTACCTTACACAGTGCGATGTGCAGCAGCGTGTGTATCTAGCATCCGCCTCTCCTGCCTCCTCCAATCAAGTGCCTCAGAGCACAAAAGGGGAGGAGACAGGGGAGAATAGTAGATACACACGCTGCAGCACATCGCGCTGTTTAAAGAAGGAGTTCATTAAAGAATTAATTGTATGGCCAGTCTTAGAGTGGTGACGGGGGCTTGTGGGCCCCCCTGGCTTAGGGGCCCGGTCGCAATTGCGACCGCTGCGACCCCTATAGCTACGCCACTGTCCCTGAATGCACAAAGGCTTCATCATGAACGATGTGAATTTGCAGGGATTGGCTGATGAGAGCCTTGGGAAGGTGCCTGTTTTATTCGGACCGTCCCATGCCCCACAGTTTTTTTAGACATTTGAACAGGGGTACTCTTGTGTACCAGTTGTCCAAGTACAAGTTGTACCCTTGATCAAGCAGTGGGAGCAGGAGGTCCCACACTATCTTCCCGCTGGTTGTTATGCAGGGTGGACAGTCTGGGGACTTTATTGTACTGTCCTTCCCCTCATAGATCCGGAAAGTGTGTGTGCGCATCCGGTCTCAGACTCACATAGCTTGTAGACCTTGATCCTATACCTGGCGCGCTTATGGGGCAAATATTGGCGAAACTTCAGCCTGCCCTTGAAGTGCACCAGGGATTCATCACTTGAAATTTCTTAGTCTGGGGTGCAGATGTCTGAAAAATTTTAGGAGAAAATATTGACAAGGGCCTAATCTTAAAAAGTCTGTCGGAATTGAGGGTCATCCTGGGGGGGTATTGGGAGTTGCCAAAAAAAGTGCAAAAATTTATGGAGGCCCTCTAAAGCAGGGTCTGGTCATAATATTGTGGTACAGCGGACAATGATATAAAATGTCTGTGGACCAGTAGGATCTCAGTTTGGGCTTTTTAGTGAGACCCATGTTGAGTACTAACTAATATTTTTGCATTTTGGCACAATTTGATGGTTACCAATGATTGGACTCGGCATAAAAGGAGTTGGGGTATTCGGAAATTAATTGCTCGGCATAAATGTTGGTTTGATCCACCATGAGCTGTATAAAATTGTTGGTAAAAAAACAATTTGAAAAAGACGATTACAGCCACCCCTTTACAGCAGTAAATTCTTGGATTTGGGGGTGTAATTGGTTGGGGGTGACCAATCACTGCCGGCAGCACCAGGGTCAGGCAGAACGGCAGTTTCAGGGTCAGGCAGAACCTGGGAACTAACCCTCCTGCGACTACGAGGAGGTTCTCCACTGTCACTGGAGGAGGAGGACAAGAGAATGAACTCTGGTTCCTCACCGCTCGCTGAGTCCATATTAGACACGATCAAGGCATATGCCTCTTCAGCGGTGTAACGCTGCCATTTTATGTGCGTGTGTGTTTATTTATTTATATATATATATATATATATATATATATATATATATATATGTACTGTATATACACATGCAGCTCAGTCAACTGTAACAAAAAGTTGTATAACAAATATTTTTTTAGTTTTTTTCACATAAATCACTGAAAACAATAACGCTTGCTAACAATGACACACTAAGATTTATTTTTTTCACGTAAAGCACTAACACTAACCCAATTATTATTTTTTTGTAACACTTACTACACTTACTAACTGACACTTACTGACGCTGACTAGCTGACAAATGACGCGACTGACAGTAACGGATTGACGCTGACTAACTGACAAGTGATGCAACTGATCGTAACGGATTGACACTGACAAGTAACGCGACCGACAGTGACTGATTGTCACTGACTAACTGACATGTCACACAACCGACAGTGACGGATTGACACTAAATGACAAGTGACACGACAGACAGTTATGGATTGACTCTGACTAACTGACAAGTGACGTGATGGACGCTACGGATTGACACTGACAACGGGTTGACGCTGATGAATTGATGCTAATTAACTGACAACTGATGCAACGAATTGACGTAGACAAGCTAGACCGCTACTTAACAACTAAATTTAATTCATATTTAGTGAATTATGACAGAAAAAAAAAAATGAAAAAAAAAATCTCCCTTATACACTGGGAGGTGTTGGGGTCACACTCTGGGAACAGGGGAGCTGGAAATAAGGGGTTATCTTTTTTTTTTTTTTAACAATGGGAGGCAGACAACATGGCACAGGCTCTGATCTCTCCAAACTTCTCTTCATCATCTAAGAGATCAGAGCCTCTGTCCGGTATTTTTCCCCAGCCCTGGAAGAAAACGCACTGTGATTGGTAGGTCTGAACAGACCCTCTAATCACAGAAATTGTCGGCAATGAACCGCTGCTCTTGGTCCATTGCCAGTCACATGGGACATAGTAACTTAACTACAAGTCCCGGGAAAGTTTTTTTAAACTTTTACGGTAAAAACAATGTGATCGGTGAATCTGTACAGATCCACCAATCACTGGCATTGGACCGCTTTTATGGGTCCACTGACAGGGGAGTGTTAGCTGTCAGGGAAAGCTGCTTTCCCGGTTCCAGATGTACAGTGTCACTCACACTAACCGGGAACGTCTCAGTAACTATACATCCTGGTGCACGAAGTAACTTCCCACCCCACCAGGACATACAGTTGCATCCTGGTGCGCCTAGGGGTTAAACAGAACAACTTGATATGATAACATATTCGCTTTAATATATATTTTCTAATATATAATTTTCTAATATGCTTTTATTACTGTAACAACAAGATACTATCTTTAGCCAGAGCATGAAAGCCACAGCAAAATTTAGTCCCTGCATCCTGTCAAATGTCTACGGACTGTTTTGGAGAAACTGCAGCCTATTGTGCATAGATAATTTAATTAATGAAAGCAAATGACGGAAGTACATTTTATATTGATAATAAATATAAATATATATATATATATATATATATATATATACACATGATTATTTTTTTTTGCCTTCTGTAAGTTCTCCCTGGCATGGAATTAATGAAAATTGCAATAAACGTAATGTACTAAAAGATATATCTGACTAGAGAGGACAAGGTCATTATTCTCTGTGGGAAAAGGCATTTTGCATGGTTACATTGGGCAGTGGATGCTAAATGCAGCTACACACTATTGATTGTCTATGAGTCTGCTTTTAACTTATATATTACCGAGATTTATACTGTATCTGTCAGTAAACATTAAAGATTTTCCAAACTTACTATTTGCTAGTGTAAATAAGTTGGGGGCGAAGGGGGTCAATACAATTTCTAAAATCAGGAATGCAGAACAAAACATTTGTCCGTATTTTCTGTTTGTCAACCATGACCACTATGGCAGCACAGCATAACTGTGAATTATTCTGTGTAGAGCAGTGAACTGAGGAAGCATATAACAAATCACACTCTGAAATGAAATATGACCATGGTCTGCTTACAGAATAATAATTGTGATCCACCTCATGAAGTACTTGTGGTTTTTCTATTTTGGCATCATGTATTAGTCAGTAAAGTAGATGCAGGTCGAATACAGTATACACTTATCCTCCTATGTTGAACCTCAGTGAAACTCAATGCTAGTGGTAAGTATTTGTTTTCTTTTATTTTCGTTTGTTTAATACAGATTTGAAGAATGTAAAATTCATATTATTGTCTAGATACCCATTTAAAATCACTTGGATTTGTTGTTATTCAGTGGGTAAGCAGAATCAGAAATTGAATAAAGTGGCACAATATAACAAAACAACTTCATTCAGAGGATGCACAAAGATTGCATGGGAATTTTAGCAGCGGTTCAATACAAAGTTATGCCATAAGCAAGTGAAGCTTAAGGATAAAGCTACAGGGTGACATTTTAGTATTTTGGTTGTAAGATAAATTTGCCATTACCATCATATCATTGATATGGCATTAACGGGGTATTCCAGACGATAATATTTATCACCTATTCACCAGATAGATGATAAATGTTAGATCAGTGGGGCTCCAACCGCTGGGACCCTAACAATTGCTAGACCGGTGGAACCTAGTCCCCTGCATAACCCGCCCAGTACGAACATGATAAGGAGTTCGTATGTGGGAGAGGGAGCAACAGCCAAGCACTGGCAGTAATGATATTAGGGGATTAAGGTAGTCTATTCCAGCAATTAGTGTGTCCGAATGTTCTGACCCCCCACTCCATCCCATCAACCCCAACTGGAGTCATTCACTTTCCCTATTCTTCTCCATCCAGCCCAGACTCCCATAAAGACTTCTCCAGCCTCGACTTCCTTCTGCCGAATTTGCCGCACAGTCATCTTTGGCTCCTTGCTTTTTCCGCACACTCCCACCTTTTCCCCACCTCTACAAAAAAAACTCTCATCCATAGTTCACTAGACCAGCGGTCAGCAAAATTTTTTGCACCAAGGACCAGTTTCATGAAAGATTTTTCCACTGACCGGCAGGGAGCGGGGAGGGGGGGGGGGGGATCATGCGCATTACAAAACACCCTGCAGACCTCAATTAAAAGGAAATAAAATAAAATGAAAACGTTTTTAGGGTAATTTCACGTGTTGCGTAAATACTGTGGATTTCCCGCAACAGAATTTGTTGCTGAAAATCGGCAGAATAATACAGTAGCAGCAAAGTGGATGAGATAGATCAAATGTCATCCAAATGCTGCGTAAATAGTGAGCGGAAAAAACGCTCAGAAATTGACATGCGGTGCAGAGTTTTATTCCGCAGCATGTCAATTTTATTTGTGAGAATGCTAATTATTTGTTGCGGGTTTTCCCCATTGAATTCAATGGGAGGTAAAACCTGCAACAAATAGCAGTTGTTGCGTTTATTGCGGCCAAATCGCAGCTATTCCGCCGCAAAAAACTCAACCCCAAAAAATAAATATCTTATACTTACCCAGAAGTCTGTGTTTCTTCCTACAGGGCAGCCTCCTGGGATGACATTTCATCCCATGTGACCGCTGCAGCCAATCATAGACTGTAGCGGCGGTCACATGGGATGAAACATCATCCCAGGAGGCCGGCCAGTATGATGTCAGAAGGCTGGCCTCCTGGGATGACGTTTCATCCCATGTGGCCGGGATGAATCTTAATCCCAGTAGGCCAGCATGCTAGCAGGCTTGCTAAATGCTGCCGTTTTCCACAGCGGACATTCTGGGCGAAAAACTGCACCACAGTTTGGTGCAGCTTTTCACCCAGAATTCCCTGCAGCCACCGAGGCAAATGCACAGTGTAATTTTACGCAGTGTATCCGCCCACTGCCCAGTACCAAGTGATCGGTATTGGTCCATGGCCCATTGATTGGGGACCACTGCCCAAGTTAGTAAAAATAGTGCTCCTCTTAGTGTCTCACACAATAATAGTGCCTCCACCCAGCAATAGTGCCCCCTTTGTGCCCCCACATAGTAATAAAGTCCCCCTTTGTGCTTCCCAAGCAGTAATACCCCAATTTGTGCCCCCACACTGTTGTAATGGCTCAATACAGTAGTAATGTTTCCCTTTGTGTCACCATACAGTATTAATGTTCCCCTTTGAGACTCTATATAATAACAATGTTTCCCCTTTGTGCCCCCACATAGTATTAGTCCACTTTTGTGCTCTTACACAGCAGTAATGTCCCCTTTTGTGACTCAATACAGTAGGAATATCTCCCCTTAATGGCCCCATACAGTAGCAGTTCATCTTTGTGCCCCCACACAGTAGTCATCCTTTGTGCTCCTATATAGTAGTTTTATCCTTTATACAATCTCCCACTAATATTGCCACTTTGCGTCAATGAAAATAAAACAAAAACCTGAAACTCATCTAACCCGAATTCTGTTGTAAGTGGCGCTCGCCCGGAGATCTGGGGCAACGGGCGAATGCCACCGGCATGCATAGACTGAATTTTCAAGTCCCCAAGGTGCCCACTGCTGTCACTGGACCATCTGACATTTGCCAAAATTGCCAGATGGACAGTGTGACTCTGCCCCCACTAATCTGCCTGGTCGATCTAACATTTATCAACTATCCAGTGAATAGGTCATACATGAACCCAGAATATTATTGAAATTGTTGTGTTCTGAAATTTCATACCTTCCTCTGTTTACATTATATGACAGGGATATCACAGTAATTGTGTTTTAGATTGTTGCTTGAATGATTACAAAAAGGATCAGTTACAGCACATACTAAAGTTTGGATATTAAAAAATATAAGAGAAATCTAATTTTTCATTCCTTAAAGCAACTATTATAAATATGTCTTTAAAAGCTTTTCTCTGCAACTGTAAATGAAACAGCGTGCATGGTAACCATGCTGGTATTCAGCACAAATGAAAAAAAAAAGATATGAACAGGATTAAATGTTTTGGTGGCTGATGAATAGGCAGCACGTACTTTCCTGAAAAACAACTATCCATAAAGTAAGAAAAAAATGAATAGGAAGCTCCAGTTCTCTGTGCAATTCAAAATATATTGTTAATGGAAAGAGAAACATCAATTATCCGTTTCTAATATTTCTTCTGTGTAAAACATTTTAGTAAAGTACTAGGACTAAATTGTAATATTAAAATCTCTGGTTCTCTAGAGCAAGTCCAAAGTAAAGTTAAGAGTTTACTTTCTGCTGAAATTAAATTGGAATGACTTTCACACTTAAAGCAATTTTAATTTCTTCCATGTTAGATTTTCCTACAACCCTCTGCTGGATCAAGGTATGTTATCACAATTTAGATGTTCTGATATTTAGTCATGAATATATTAGAATCAGGTTAATTAAATGGTGAATTGAAATGATACAGTCTGTGAAGAAATGTAGCCAGAAGTATAACGCAAAGCATCTGGTAACAGGGCCCCCAAACTACTATGTGCTATTTATAATACTGGTGTCTGCTTTTGTTGCAGAGTGGCCCAGGTGCGATTGCTACTTCTGCCCTCCAAATAGCTACACCCCTGCAGGTAGCAGAATACAGGGATGCATCAACACCCATGTGGCTCAACCGCTGTATTTTACCAGGTGGGCATAGAGGTCGTTGTATATTCAGCACTGAATTGGAGAGGTGTAAACACAAATAGAAATTAAAAAAAGTAAAAATGGTAAACCTTTAAACCCTAGGCGCACCACGAGGCAACTGTACGTCCTGGCGGCCAGTGTCTTAGCGCACGAGCACGTACAGTTACTGCGCGGTTCCCAGTGCACACTGTCAGCATCAGTGTGCGCTGGGAACCGGGAGGCCAGCTGTCCCCGACAGCTGACACTCCACTGTTGCCGATCAGCAGCTCATTTCCGCTGATTTTGGCAATTAACCCATTAAATGCGGTGATCCATTGTCATCGCCGCATTTTAGGGGTTTCTAGCACATCGGCAGACCTCACCATGAAATGGGGAGGTTTGCAGATGGCTAGCATGGCGACCGGAGGCCAAGTAATGGCCTCCGTGTCTGTCATGTACGGAAGCCTATCAGGACCAGCCTCCTGATAGACTTCCTGTCAAAGTGACAGGAAGTCACTGTGTCGTTCCCGATGCACACTGTCGGTGACAGTGTGCATCGGGAAACGGGAGGTCAGCTGTCCCCGACAGCTGACACTCCACTGTTGCCAATCAGCGGCTCATCGCCACTTATTTCAGCAATTAACCCTTTAAATGCAGCGCTCAATTGCAATCGCCGCATTTAGGGGGTTTGTAGCACATCAGCAGCCCCCATGCAATTGTGGGGGTTGCTGATGCTTGTGATGGCATCTGGAGGCCAGATAACGGCCTCCGTGTCTGTCATGTATGGAAGCCTATGAGGACCAGACTCTAGCTGGTCCTCGTAGACTTACTGTCAGAGTGACTGTGACGTCACACTGACAGTTCTAATGCATTACACTACATAGGTAGTGTAATGTATTCTAGCAGCGATCAGGCTGCAGGTAAAAAAAGAAAGTGTAAAAAGTAAAAAAAAAAAAAAAAGTTACTAAAAATGTTTTACAAAAGTGTAAAAATACGTTTTTTTTCCTATAATAAGTCTCTTATAGGAAATAAATGAAAACGTTAAAAAATAATACACATATTTGGTATCACCGCATTCGTAACGACCCAAACTATAAAACTATTATGTTACTTTTTCCCGCACGGTGAACACCGCCAAAAAATAAACTAAAAACAATGCCAGAATCATTTTTTCTGGTCACCACCCCTCCCAAAATATAGAATAAAGAGTGATTAAAAAGTCGCACGTACCCCAAAATAGTACCAATAAAAACTACAACCTGTCCCGCAAAAAACAAGCCCTTACACCGCTTTTGTGACTGAAAAATAAAAAAGTTATGGCTTTTAGAATACGGTGAAACAGAAAATTGAAATTTTCCTGAAAATGTGAGAAATTGCTGCTAAAGTTCTAAGCCTTGCAACATCCTAGAAAGATAAAAGGACGTTCAAAAAACGATGCAAACATAAAGTAGACATATGGGAAATGTTAACTAGTAAATATTTTGTGTGGTATTACGATCTGTTTTACAAGCAGATACATTTAAATTTAGAGAAATTCTAATTTTTGCAAATTTTCCCTAAAGTTTTTCACTAATAAATATTTAATTTATCGACCACATTTTTTCCACTATCATAAAGTACAATATGTCATGAGAAAACAATCTCAGAATTGCTTGGATAGGTAAAAGCATTCCCAAGTTATTACCACATAAATTGACACATGTCAGATTTGGAAAAAATCGGCTGTGACACAAGGCCAAAACAGGCTGCGTCCTAAAGTGGTTAAAGGTTTTGTTTTTTTTTTTAAACTGCGCATAATGTGATTGTAAACAACTTTTAAATAGGTTTTTATAAAAAAAGAAACATTTTCGTTTTTGAGATACAGCTACAATGTATCCTGGACACATAGAAGCTGTGTCTTGCCATCAAAACCGTCAGGTCTGCAGGACTGACGGCTGTGGTGAATGCTGGATCTGCATGTCTCCGATAACAGGTGGATCCTGTGTCAATCACATCTAAGTTCATCAACTTCATTGTTCACAATCACATTATGCACAGTTTTATATATAAAAAAATATATATATTTGACTTCAAATGTTTACATAGCTTTTAAGGACACAAGGCAAAGTTAATTGACCTGCAATGTTAAATGTCTAGTCAAAATTTAAGGATCATCATTACATTTATGTAGCAGTTTCTGCTGGTGCTCTATTAGGTGAAACAAGTAGTAGCTCCCAACATGGCTGAACTTAAAGAGGCTCTGTCACCAGATTTTGCAACCCCTATCTGCTATTGCAGCAGATAGGCGCTGCAATGTAGATTACAGTAACGTTTTTATTTTTAAAAAACGAGGATTTTTGGCCAAGTTATGACCATTTTTGTATTTATGCAAATGAGGCTTGCAAAAGTCCAAGTGGGCGTGTTTAAAGTAAAAGTCCAACTGGGCGTGTATTATGTGTGTACATCGGGCGTTTTTACTACTTTTACTAGCTGGGCGTTTTGACGAGAAGTATCATCCACTTCTCTTCAGAACGCCCAGCTTCTGGCAGTGCAGACACAGAGCGTGTTCTCGAGAGATCACGCTGTGACGTCACTCACAGGTCCTGCATCGTGTCGGACGAGCGACGGCACATCGGCACCAGAGGCTACAGTTGATTCTGCAGCAGCATCGGCGTTTGCAGGTAAGTCGATGTAGATACTTACCTGAAAACGCTGATGCTGCTGCAGAATCAACTGTAGCCTCTGGTGCCGATGTGGCCGACACGATGCAGGACCTGGGGCAGGAAGTGAATACTGTAATCTACATTGCAGCGCCTATCTGCTGCAATAGCAGATAGGGGTTGCAAAATCTGGTGACAGAGCCTCTTTAAATGTAAACTTGGTCGACTATATATGTTCAGTATTCATTTTTAATTCAGTAAAATGTATTATAAATACATCAATGCAAAAATACTCAACATATCTGTACATAAATATGATGCAACTGAAAACCGCTTCATAAACCATTACATTACAAAGAGCAGGTGGGCACATCTTCTGCGAGTACTCAAGTCACAAAATACAGGCTGCCATAAATTGTGTCTGTATAATACTTCCCTGCATGCAGGTCTTCAGCGAAAAGGATGACATTCCTCATATCCCTAATATTATTATTACTCAAGTTTGGGGAGCAATTCTGATAACATAATACAGCAAGATTTAAATAATATGAAATACTGAGCTGTTAGCTATTTGGATAGATAGATAGATAGATAGATAGATAGATAGATAGATAGATAGATAGATAGATAGATAGATAGATAGATAGATAGATAGATAGATAGATAGAGAGATAACTGAGAATGCAACATGGAGCGTCATCATCTATCGTGTATGTATGCATTAAGGGCCTCTGTCACAAAGTCTGCAAAGATTTGACAGGAAAAATAGCGCTGCATATGGATACTGAGTCAATGGGGTACGTCGAGCGCAACTGGTATTCATTGTACAACAGATCCAGCAATGCATCATTGTTTGGGTATGTTCACACGGCCTATTTACGGACGTAATTCGGGCGTTTTTGCCCCGAATTACGTCTGAAAATAGCGCCTCAATAGCGCTGACAAACATCTGCCCATTGAAAGCAATGGGCAGACGTTTGTCTGTTCACACGAGGCGTATATTTACGCGCCGCTGTCAAATGACGGCGCGTAAATAGACGCCCGCGTCAAAGAAGTGACCTGTCACTTCTTTGGCCGTAATTGGAGCCGTTATTCATTGACTCCAATGAATAGCAGCGCTAATTACGGCCGTAATGGACGCGGCGTTCAAGCGCCTGCACATGCCGGTACGGCTGAAATTACGGGGATGTTTTCAGGCTGAAACATCCCCGTAATTTCAGCCGTAACGGACGCCCTCGTGTGAACATACCCTTTCTGTTATAAATGAAAACCACAATGCAAGTGTGAACATAGCCTAAAGTGGCATAAAACTGAATACACACAGTATCCTATAACTGTGCACTCCACCATAATTTAATTATTTATTTCGATCTTCTATTTTGTAATTGTGAGTTTCTGAAAATCTTTCCACAGATCTGCAATATTTATGTATATAGTTTACCCATGGCCCGTAAATCAGTGAGGTATTATAGTGCACAAAATAAATGGTTAACTGCAGTATTTGGCCCTACCAGGGGATATGATTCTAAGGGCCCAGCTTACAGATACAGTATACAAGACAAGTGCATGCCCCTTTGTATTGTACACTATTTTGCACACAGGCCATATCATAAATTGGGATTAATAGGTTGTTTGTGCATTAACCCCCAAAAAGCTTATGAACCCTGTGTTATTGGTGGGACAGATAATTATGTCAGAGCCCGGGCCCAGAGTATGATCCTATGGTCAGGACCGCCATCAGGAATTTCGGGGCCCCATACAGCTAAATTTTCTGGGCCCCCCTACCGTGGCACCGCCTGTTAACGGTACTCCATCCAGCACTATATCATGCTACCCAGGGCCGCCATCAGGGGGGTATTAGGGGTACTGATGTGAGGGGCCCGGCCAAACCTAATTGAAAGGGGGCCTGGCAACTGCCGCGACTTGCCTTTGGCTGAAAAAAAACAGGCCCCTGCAATGGGGCCCGTTTTTTTCACCAAAAGAATGTCGTGAGCTGCCGGGCCCCGCTCTCGTCATGGGGGCCGTCAAACACCGCCCGCGCGACCGATCGCGCGCACACGCGAGCATCCGCAAGCGCGCACCCGCGACCGCCCGCGCATGCGTCCGCGAGTACGCACCCGCGATCACACGTAGCTGCGGCCGCCCACCCGCGCACCCGCGACCGAATGGAACCGCGCACCGAATTTTGAGGTAGATTTTGATCTGCCCACAATATCTTGCCGCGTTTTTTGCCCGTTGCGATTGAGGACAGCAGACAAAAAATGCAGCGAAAAATGCATTTTCTTCCTCCCATTGATTTCGATGGGAGGTCAGAGGCGGAACCGCGGCAAGAAGGGACGTGCTGCTTTTCCTTTTTTCCGCGACTGGCTCCCATTGATTTCAGATTAAATCAATGGGAGGCTGTTTTGGAAGTTGTTTGGTGCTGATTCTGACGCAGTGTCCGAGTCAATATCAAGGCCCAAAAACTCTGTGAACTGGGCCTTATTGTTAGGGCTTATTCAGACGAACGTGTAATACGTCCGTGCAACGCGTGTGATTTTCACGCGCCTCGCACGGACCTATGTTACTCTATGGGGCCGTGCAGACTGTCAGTGATTTTCACGCAGCGTGTGTCCGCTGCGTAAAACTCACTACATGTCCTATATTTGTGCATTGTTCGCGCATCACGCACCCATTGAAGTCAATGGGTGCGTGAAAGTCACGCCCAGCACACAGAAGCACTTCCGCAGCCGTATAAACTATTAATGAAAACAGAAAAGCACCACGTGCTACAAACATACAAACAGAGTGTCATAATGATGGCAGCTGCGCGAAAATCACGCAGCCACGCATCATACGCTTCTGCCACACGGAGCTGTTATGGACCTTTTGCATGCGCAAAATGCCACGTATTTTGCACGCGCAATAAGCACACGCTCGTGTAAATCCGGCCTTGGGGTAGGAACACACTAGGCATGAACACTGCAGATTTTATGCAACACATTTTATTGTGGAAAATCCGCAGCGTATCGCAGTCGCAGCAGAGTGGATGAGATTTGAACAAATGTCATCCACACGCTGCAAAAAAAAAATTGACCTGCAGTGTGGCTTTTTAAGCCGCAGCATGTCAATTTATTCTGTGGAATCGCAGCTCCTCTGTTGCGGAAATGCTGCGCGTCTGCCGCAAAAATCACAAATGAGAAAAAAGAAGGTACTTTTTTAAATTGATAAAGTTTAGACTTGCCCCGGCCGTAGTCCTGGTGACGCGATCCTCTATTCTTAGCGCAGCCCGGCCTCCTGTCATGACGTTTCATCCCATGTGACTGCTGCAGCGGTCACATGGTCTACAGCGTCATCCCAGGAGGCGGGGCTACGTTCAGAAGAGAGAGATGCGTCACCTAAAATACGGCCGGGGCAAGTCTAAACTTTTTTTTCCCTGCAGGATTCCCGCAGCGGACATGCCTCTCGAAACCTGCGCCACTATTTGGTGCGGTTTTGCTGGCAGAATTCCCTGCGGCTACCGGGGCGGATAAGCTGTGTAGTTTTACTCAGCATATCCGCCTAGTGTGTCCCATATGATGTCGCTCCTGGAGCTGCTGCCGGTCTCTAAATAGGCAGTTGGTCCAGTAGAATTTGGATTTTTTTTTTTGTGTGAACCAGCTTAAAAAAATACAAAACTTTTGTGTTAGGGCCTGTTCACATCACCGTTCGCTTCCGTTGTTCCGTCTGGGGTTTCCGGTCGGGTGAACCCCGCAACGGAAAGTGAAAGTGACATCACAGCTTCCGTTTCAGTCACCATTGATCTCAATGGTGACGGAAACATCGCTAATGGTTTCTGTTCGTCACAATTCCGGCTGGTTTTCGGACGGAATCAACAGCGGAGTCGACTGCGCTAATGGTGACGGAGCGTGTGAATGAGATTTGTTCACATCTCATCCACTCTGCTGCGACTGTAATACGCTGCGGATTTTCCACAATAAAATGTGTTGCATAAAATCCGCAGTGTTCATGCCTAGTGTGTTCCTACCCTAAGGTCGGATTTACACGAGCGTGTGCTTTTTGCGCGCGCAAAAAACGTGGCATTTTGCGCATGCAAAAGGTCCATAACAGCTCCGTGTGGCAGCAGCGTATGATGCGTGGCTGCGTGATTTTCGCGTAGTCGCCATCATTATGACACTCTGTTTGTATGTTTGTAGCACGTGGTGCTTTTCTGTTTTCATTCATAGTTTATACTGCTGCGGAAGTGCTTCTGTGTGCTGGGCGTGATTTTCACGCACCCATTGACTTCAATGGGTGCGTGATGCGCGAACAATGCACAAATATCGGACATGTCGTGAGTTTTACGCAGCGGACACACGCTGCGTGAAAATAACTGACAGTCTGCACGGCCCCATAGAGTAACATAGGTCCGTGCGAGGCGCGTGAAAATCACGCACGTTGCACGGACGTATTACACGTTCGTGTGAATAAGCCCTAACAATAAGGCCCAGTTCACAGAGTTTTTGGCCATTGATATTGACTCGGACACTGCGTCAGAATCAGCACCAAACAACTTCCAAAACCGCCTCCCATTGATTTAATCTGAAATCAATGGGAGCCAGTCGCGGAAAAAAGGAAAAGCAGCACGTCCTTTCTTGCCGCAGTTCCGCCTCTGACCTCCCATCGAAATCAATGGGAGGCAGAAAATGCATTTTTCGCTGCGTTTTTTGTCTGCTGTCCTCAATCGCCGCGGGCAAAAAACGCAGCAAAAAAACGCGACAAGATAGTGTGGGCAGGTCAAAATCTGCCTCAAAATTCTTTAAGGAATTTTGAGGCAGATTTTTTTCTGCCTGCAAAATACTCTGTGTGAACAGGGCCATACTTAAACAGCACTTTGAGACACTTTACTCACTGTGTCAGAAGAGCTGCTCCCACTCCAGTCCTCGTCAGGCGATGTCTTCGGTCCAGACGTCCAGTCCTTCACCTCCAGCCAGGCTCCAGGTAAGTTGTGTCCATGTGTGTCCACGGCTGCGCGCGTTTCGTTCGCAGGTGCGCGCGCGCTATCGCGGGCGCGCGCTTCTGGGCTTTCGCGGGTGCGCGCGCGGGCGGTCTCAAGTGCAGGCGTTCGTGGGTGCGCGCTCGTGAGTGCGCACGCGCGGGAGTTTCCTTGAGCGGGCGGTTTGACGGCCCCCATGACGAGAGGGGGGCCCGGCAGCTCACGACATTCTTTTGGTGAAAAAAACGGACCCCATTGCAGGGGCCTGTTTTTTTTCTACCAAAGGCAAGTCGCGGCAGTTGCCGGGCCCCCCTTTCAATTAGGTTTGGCCGGGCCCCTCACATCAGTACCCCTAATAACCCCCTGATGGCGGCCCTGCCTACGGTCCTCTAATGGGCTTGTCCGATCCAGGTAATCTCTGCTACATATATATAAAACAACAAAACCACAAAAAAGGGGCATACTCACTAGGTAGGTGGGTGGGTGAAAACCCGTTCCCATCAGGACGCAGACGGGTCAAAGAATGCTGCAGAAGGAGTGTGCATTAAATAGTGATAGCCCCTCCCACTAGTCTTGAGGGGAGTGGCGAACTAAGTGCTCAAAGGTGTGCGATAAATGTGTGTCAGTGTAGTGCTAGGGTGTGAATGGATGGTAAAAAATAAATATGTATGTATGAAAGTGTCAGAACTGTGTAATAATGTAATAAAAATAAATAAATAAATAAATAAATAAATAAATGTGATGAATAGGGGTCAGTGCTGTGAATAGTACATGGGGTGTCAGTACTATGTGTAATACGTGGAGGGATAATGTGCTGGTCGTCAGGCATGGCGTATCTTGCCGAATAACAGCCTATTTGTAACGCCGCTAGTGTTAGCTAAAGCGGGCTGCTCTGCATTCCAAACCAAACGCCAGCACATCATGCCCTCCCAGCATATAAGACCCGGCTGCGTCCTGAAAAAAAGTGTAGTATACGTAGTAAGAAATATCCATGAAACATGGGGTATTAGTTGTTATTTTGGCCAAAATACGCAAAGCTCGCAACCCAACGTCAAGGGTCCCCAGTGCCTTGCGAGTCCCTAACCAGAACTTTTCGTTCCTAATTTAAAAACACAAACAGAAAAAAATGGGACATAAATATCATCAAAACCACAAAAAAGGTTATAATATATAAAACAAGATGTCCAAAATTCCCACATAATGCATTGTTTACGGTGTTATTTTTTATCAGTAGTAGTAAGTAGCTCGGTCATCCTTCTTACTAGGCGGTGCTGAATGTACTTTTGGTGCTTCCGTTCTCCCAGTGCATATTTAATCTTCCAAATTATTTGGTAAATTGACTTTACTTTATACTTTTATAAGTCCCATTTGCACTCTCAGGGCCAGAAAATTTTCAGGCAGATGGCAACCCTTTGTTGTAGTCCTTGTAAAAACATAGCCATGAAATACAAAATGAAGTTTCAGAGATGTCTGGGAATCTTTCTTTGCAGAAAAACTACGATGCCCAGTTGATTAGAAAAATGTACTAATAACAAATCAAAGAAACTAAATGTCAGAACATTTAACATATTCCCTATAGCGCCCGCCTGTCATCCACCTTGTCTTCTACCAGCTGTCACTGTGATCAACTGAGCAGCCCGTCTGCAGTCTGGGCTTTTCTAGTCTTCAGTCCAGACAGAAGCGTCAGTCTTTGAATCTGCCACATTTCATGGGAAAGCAGCTCTAAATCATACGAAGTACATCGCTTCAGATCTATTTTTCAGTTTTACAGACTTCCATGTTTACAGTTTACTGAGCTAAAATAGGCTTATAACCTTTTGTTCTTATCAACAAAAATTGTGTTCATGCACAATGACATCAAACAAAGCCTTGAAGCCCAATTTTCTCCTATCCTGGAGATTTTCACTTTGTTATCCAGCTTCGAGAAATCTCGTTGTCACATGTATACAGTACATCTGTTGCGTAAATCTAGACCCACATGTGTCAGGTTGTCACAGAGTATTACAAGAGGCAGCGGCGGCGGCAGCCAGAAGCAGTAGTTCTGCGATGTAGAATGTTCAGCTACTATTAAGACGCTCCCTGTAGATTTAATCATCCATGTACCTGGATAGTCGCTTCACATTGCAGTAGTATATGGGGTCGTTTCTAAAATGGGATTTCTGTCTTGTGGGTTTGACATGTGACATGATTCCCATGTGTTATGACAAGATGTGATCTATTGCTGCCAGCCTGAAATGCCAATGAAAACCCTTAATTGACCTTCAACTTTCCTGAGTTTACACCTCCAACTTATGAGTGTCCTTCTATCCACTAAGACCTCTGGACCGCAGTCCTTTGCTTTGTTTGTTCTTCCTCAGCATGTCTATTTTATTATATGTCTGCTGAGCCTCTTGTGTCAATCATCTTACCTACAGCTTCTAAATTAAACTTGTCTGTTGGTGAAGGCTTTCTGTCAAATAAACTCCCAGGTTAGTCTATAGGGAAAAGTATGACTAATCTATTTATTCTCACTGTGAACCTAAGTGCATCTCTGTTTGTACAAGTTGCAGCAGTACCTTATAGTAAGGCCTGCCAGGGTAGTATATATATATATATATATATATATATATATATATATATATATAGTTTAGTAATTTCTATATATGTAATTTTATCCTTAACTCCTTCAGGAACAAGCTCATTTTGGCCTTCAGGACCAGCCTCATTTTTTCTAATTTGACATGTCACTTTATGTGGTAATAACTTTGGAATGCTTTTACCTATCCAAGCGATTCTGAGATTGTTTTCTCGTGACATATTGGACTTTGTTAGTGGTAAAATGTGGCCAATAAATTAATTGCTTATTTGCGAAAAACACAAATGTTGAGAAAATTAGCAAAAATTATGATTTTTCTAAATGTAAATGTATCTGCTTGTAAAACAGATAGCAATACCACACAAAATAGTTACTACCTAACATTTCCCATATGTCTACTTTATGTTGGCAACAGTTTTTGGACGTCCTTTTATTTTTCTAGGACATTACAAGGCTTAGAACTTTAGCAGTAATTTCTCACATTTAATTTTCAAAAGGCTATTTTTTCAGGGACCATTCTAGTTCTGAAGTGGCTTTGAGGGGCCCATATATTTGAAACCCACATAAAACACTCCATTTTAAAAATAGCACCCCTCAAATTATTCAAAACAGCATTCAGAAAGTTTTAACTCTTCAGGCATTTCACAGGAATTAAAGCAAAGTAGAGGTGAAATGTACAAATTTCATTTTTTTTGCCGAAATATTTTTTTTAGACACCACTTCACCACTATATATTTGAAAAAAAACCCTCGTAAGTCACGCCATTTTAAAAACTGGACCCATCAAGGTATTCAAAACAGCATTTAGAAAGTTTGTTTACACTTTAAGTGTTTCACAGAAATAAAAGTAAAGAGGAGGTAAAATTTACAAATTTCATTTTTTCTGGCAGATTTTCAAATTAATCCATTTATTTCAGTAACACAGTAAGTGTTAACAGAAAAACACAACTCAATATTTATTACACAGATTCTGCAGTTTTCAAAAATATATTACTTGTGGCCCTAGGGTTCTACTGGACGCAAACAGATGCCTTACAAATGAAGGAGCACCTAGTGGATTTTGAGGCCTCCTTTTTAATAGGATGCTTTCGAGGCACCATTTCATGTTTGAAAAGGCCTTGAGGTGCCAACACATTAGATACACCCCAAAAGACACCCCATTTTGGAAACTACAACCCTCAAGGAATTTATCTGAGGGTGTAGTGAGCATTCTGACCCCACAGGTTTTTCATAGAATTTATTAGAATTGGGCTGTGAAAATTACAAATTTTTTTTTTTCAAATAATATGTAGTTTTAGCTTACCAAGCAAGTATTAAAGGAATTCTACAATAAATTACAACATCAAATTATCACCTTCAAACAAAAGAAACTAAGGAAGGGAGTGGGTCTCAAAATACGAGAAAGAAAGAAAAATCCACATAACCATTTGGATATACCATCCTCTGTTGTAAACCTCTCTCACTATGAACCAAGCAAAATGGAAATGAATGTTCTGTCTAAAGTACTTACATTGTGTCCCACTAAACCACTTGACAGAGCCCAGTTTTGCAGTGACGTGGAGGAATACTTCCGCAGATTGCTGCTGAAAGAATTATTTTCTGACAAAACAGATATGACACCACAAGCTGGGATGGGAAAAGAAACATCAAGAAAGAAGAAGAAGACAAACTGGACCCACAACCTGGATACAATCAAACTCCGGATTACTACATTGACTGCTTCAGAAAAAAAAGTTAAATCTGAGATCTTGGACCAACAGCACAAAGTAACACACAATCTCCGCATGGAAGAAAGGAACGCCACAAAATCACTAAAATCTAACAAGGACATCATCATCAAACCAGCTGATAAAGGAGGGGTTGTAGTAATTCTGAATACATCCGATTATATCCAGGAGGCACACAGACAACTCTCAGATAAAAAATACACCCTGCTTAATGAAGACCCCCACCAAACAATACACAGAGGAACTTGTCCATATCATCAATAGTTTCAACACTGTGTCAGACAGTTTAATGGACCTTATACAGGACAATCCCAGAATAGGTACATTCTATATGTTACCCAAAATACATCAAGAAGGCAATCCAGGGAGACCAATCATTTCAGGTGTTGGGACTTTAACAGAGAATATTTCTGACTGGGTGGAAAATCTTCTAAAGTCCTTGGTGAGGTGCACCCCCAGTTATGTCCAGGACACCACAGACGTCCTCTGCAAACTCTCAGCCCTAAGTCCACTCCCTGAGGGAACAATATTGGCAACTATGGATGTGGAGTCTCTGTATTCCAACATCCCCCATGAGGATGGCGTAGCCGCATGCCAACACTTTCTTCAAAAGAACAATCTAGCGGCAGAGCCAGCCCTACAACTCATCAGGTTCGTACTCCATCACAATTATTTTTAATTTGACAAAGACATATATCTGCAGTGTATGGGAAGCACTATGGGTAGCAAAATGTCACCACAATATGCTAACCTGTTCATGGCCAAACTAGAGAATGGGTTTTTATCAACCTGCGTCACTAAACCTCTAGCATATTTCCGGTACATTGATGACCTGCTGATAATCTGGACAGGCTCTGAACATGAACTGCTATCTTTCCAGAAAAGTTCCATCCTACCATCAAACTCACTCTCAAGTACTCAAAATCTCAAATACATTTCCTTGACATGAGAACATACATGAGAAACAATACCATATAAACCACTATCTACCAAAAACCTACAGACCGTCCAGCATATCTGAGATGGAACAGCTTTCATCCAAGACACATAAAAAAATCCATCATCTACAGCAGGGGTCTCAAACTATAGAAAAAATGGGAAGTTGACGGGCCGCATTACTTTCAAATTTGATACAACACAAAATTATTGTTAATAAATTACTTATTTGAACTACTATAACACTACATTACTATAATAATAATAATACTACATTACTATAAAATTAATACTACATTACTATAATAATACCGCTAGGTTTAAAATTTGAGATATTTCTCCACGTGCTTATTTCAACAATCCAGTTTTCCAGTTTAAGTGTCGCTAAATGCAATCCGGCGGCTCAGTTGGCAGCGTTTGGCAGATACACACATCCTCTGTGGATGCTGCCGCAGTGCCCTCTGTGGATGCTGCCGCAGTGCTCTCTGTGGATGCTGCCGCAGTGCCCTCCGTAAATGCTGCCGCAGTGCCCTCCGTAGATGCTGCCACAGTGCCCTCCGTAGATGCTGCCACAGTGCCCTCCGTAGATGCTGCCAGTGCCCTCCGCAGATGCTGCTACAGTGCCCTCCACAGATGCTGCCACAATGCCCTCCACAGATGCTGCCACAGTGATGTCAGGGGCTTGCCCAGAGCTGGAGTCCCGGAGCAGAGCCGCTTCTAGCACTCTGCCTGGGATTCCAGCTCTGCTCCTGACATCACTGTCCATATATGGACAGAGATGTCAGGGGCAACCCCAGAGCTGGAGTCCCGGGCAGAGCGCTAGTAGGCTCTTCCTGGGACTCCAGCTGTTGTCCTGACATCACTCGGACTCCTGCTATGGGGAATTCCACAGAGTCCTGGAGCAGAGCCTGTACTAGCACTCTGCTCGGGACTCCTCTCTGGGGAAGACCCTGACACACTGTCCATATATGGACAGCGATGTCAGGGAATTCCACAGAGTTCCGGAGCAGAGCCGATACTAGCGCTCTGCTCGGGACTCCGCTCTGGGGAAGACCCTGACACACTGTCCATATATGGACAGCGATGTCAGTGAATTCCACAGAGTCCCGGAGCAGAGCCTGTACTAGCGCTCTGCTCGGGACTTTGCTCTGGGGAAGACCCTGACACACTGTCCATATATGGACAGCGATGTCAGGGAATTCCACTGAGTCCCGGAGCAGAGCCGATACTAGCGCTCTGCACAGGACTCCGGCTCTGGGGAAGCCCCAGACATCGCTGTTCATATGTGGACAGCGATGTCAGGGAATTCCAGAGTCTAGCGGCTCTGTGTCCCGCGGGCCGCAGATGACAGCCCCAGGGGCCGCATGCGGCCCGCGGGCCGCGTGCTTGAGACCCCTGATCTACAGCCAGGCTCTGCGAAACATACGGATCTGTTCAGACAATGAAGACCAAAAACACCACCTGCTATCACTGAGGAATACATTCTTACAACAGAGATACCATCCAAGGATTATAGATGATCAGATCTATAGAGCAACAAGAATTCCAAGGAGCAATCTTCTGGAGTACAAAAAGAAGGAAGACAATAGCAGGGTGCCACTAGTGGTCATATACAACCCACAAATTAACATCTTGAGGGAAAATTGCTGCTGACCTCCAACGTATTTTTAACAAAGACAATAAACTGAAGGAAATATTCCCGGATTTACCTCTCCTTGCATACAAACAGCCACCAAACCTAAGGAATCTCCTGATCAGAAGTGCCCTCTCATCACCATCAGGGACTTGCAACAGTAGAAAATACAAGACCTGTACCAACATCTTGTCATCAAATACCATCCACATACCAAACACGCAACAGGACTATAAAATCACTGGCACATTCTCCTGTATATCCTTCAATGTAGTGTACATGATCCTGTGTACAAGGTGCATAGATAAAGGAATCTACATTGGAGAAACAATACAAAAAAAATTCAAACCAGGATGAATCTACACAGACCTACAATAAAAAAACAGCTACATAAACCCGTGGGAAAACACTTCCCTGGACCTGATCACAGTTTGGCAGATTTAAAGATCCTAATACTGAGGGGTCATTTTAAAAACAACAGAGAGAGAAAAATTTGGGAATTCAAGCTGATGATAACATTCCAGTCATTGACACAAGGCCTCAATCTAACAGCTGGACTTATGAGCCACTACATGGACACACGTCACATCCCCCATTTGACTGACTCCAGATGCCTTAACTCCTAAGTCATCACCCCTACAGTGAAGGAAATAAGTATTTGATCCCTTGCTGATTTTGTAAGTTTGCTCACTGTCAAAGACATGAACAGTCTAGAATTTTTAGGCTAGGTTAATTTTACCAGTGAGAGATAAATTATATTAAAAAAAAACAAAACAGAAAATCACATTTATTTGCATTGTGCACAGAGAAATAAGTATTTGATCCCCTACCAACCATTAAGAGTTCAGCCTCCTCCAGACCAGTTACACGCTCCAAATCAACTTGGTGCCTGCATTAAAGACAGCTGTCTTAAATGGTCACCTGTATAAAAAACTCCTCTCCACAGACTCAATTAATCAATCTGACTCTAACCTCTACAACATGGGCAAGACCAAAGAGCTTTCTAAGGATGTCAGCGACAAGATCATAGACCTGCACAAGGCTGGAATGGGCTACAAAACCATAAGTAAGATGCTGGGTGAGAAGGAGACAACTGTTCGTGCAATAGTAAGAAAATGGAAGACATACAAAATAACTGTCAATCGACATCGATCTGGGGCTCCATGCAAAATCTCACCTCGTGGGGTATCCTTGATCTTGAGGAAGGTGAGAGCTCAGCCGAAAACTACACGGGGGGAACTTGTTAATGATCTCAAGGCAGCTGGGACCACAGTCACCAAGAAAACCATTGGTAACACATTACGCCGTAATGGATTAAAATCTTGCAGTGCCCGCAAGGTCCCCCTGCTCAAGAAGGCACATGTACAGGCCCGTCTGAAGTTTGCAAATGAACATCTGGATGATTCTGAGAGTGATTGGGAGAAGGTGCTGTCGTCAGATGAGACTAAAATTGAGCTCTGTGGCATTAACTCAACTCGCCGTGTTTGGAGGAAGAGAAATGCTGCCTATGACCCAAAGAACACCGTTCCCACTGTCAAGCATGGCGGTGGAAACATTATGTTTTGGGGGTGTTTCTCTGCTAAGGGCACAGGACTACTTCACCGCATCAATGGGAGAATGGATGGAGCCATGTACCGTCAAGTCCTGAGTGACAACCTCCTTCCCTCCATCAGGACATTAAAAATGGCTCATGGCTGGGTCTTCCAGCACGACAATGACCCGAAACATACAACCAAGGCAACAAAGGAGTGGCTCAAAAAAAGCACATTAAGGTCATGGAGTGGCCTAGCCAGTCTCCAGACCTTAATCCCATCGAAAACTTATGGAGGGAGCTGAAGATCCGAGTTCCCAAGCGACAGCCTCAAAATCTTAATGATTTACAGATGATCTGCAAAGAGGAGTGGGCCAAAATTCCAATGCAAATAAATATATATCATTTTGACAATGTGATTTTCTGTTTTTTTTTTTTAAATATAATCTATCCCTCACTGGTAAAATTAACCTAGCCTAAAAATTCTAGACTGTTCATGTCTTTGACAGTGGGCAAACTTACAAAATCAGCAAGGGATCAAATACTTATTTCCTTCACTGTATAACCTCAGTTTTACTACCCCGGCTTATCTTAATGATGTATCACTTCATGTACTAATTGTCTTTGTATAACATCTTAAATGTTGTGTTTTTCACAAGTCATTCATTTGTAAACTTGCCTGGAGAAGGAGCCTGTGTGCTCTGAAAGCTTGCATATTGAACTTTTATGGTTAGCCAATCTTTTTTGACACAAAAGTATTTAACATTGCATATTGTTTCTGGCTAACACGGTACTGCACTATTTTTTAATGTAGTTTTAGCTTATCATTTTTCCACAAGGAATTCAGGAAAAAAAAGCATCCCGATTGTTAGGCAATTTTTCATGAGCATGGCAATACCCCATATGTGGTCATAAACAGCAGTTTGTGCACACGGCAGTGCTCAGAAGAGGAGCGCCTTTTAGCTTTTGCAGCGCAGATTTTGCTTGAAAGGTTTTCTGATGCATTGTCGAATATGCAAAGACACTAATGTGCCAGTGCAGGGGAAGCCCCCAAAAAGTAACCCCATGTAGGAAACTACACTCCGTAAGGAATTCATATGGGGTGTAGTGAAAATTTTGACCCCCCACAGGCGTTTTAGCAAGTTTATTAGGATTGTACTGTAAAAACTGGGGACATTTTTTTTTTTGCCCAATAATGTGTAGTTTTAGCTCACGTTTTTAATTTTCACAAGGAATACAGGAGAAAAGACAACCCAAAATATGTTACACAAGTAAGGAAATACCCCATATGTGGTTGTAAACTGCTGTTTTGACACACGGCAAGGCTCTAAAGGGAAAGAGCGCAATTTAGTTTTTGGAGTGAAGATTTGACAAAATTGGTTTTTGACGCCAAGTTGCATTGCGCTGAGGTACCAGTACAGTGAACGCTTGAAGAAGTGACCCCATTTGGGAAACTACATCCCTTTAAGGAATTTATCATGAGGTGTAGTGAGCATTTTGAGCCTACACGTTTTGCAGAAATTAGTACACGATGGATAGCGCAGATTGAAAATGGCAATTTTTTCACAGATATGCTATTTTAGCGCCCAATATCTTGTGCCCGGCTTGTGCCACTGGTGACACACACGCGATAAATTGTTAAGCGGGCCCTCCGGAGTTTAGTAATACCCCATATGTGGTCATAAACTGCTTTTGGGCACATTGCCCGGCTCAGAAGTACCGCCATTTGGCTTTTGGAGAGCAGATTTTGATTGGTAGTAGTTTTGTTTAGAGTTTTACTGGTGTTTCCATTTATAATGTGGGAGCATATGTAAGCTTAGTGGAGTATATCAGCGTATAACAATGGGGTATATAAATAATAAAATGAATTATCCATGTATAGTACGCTTTGAACCAATGTTTTATTTTCAGGCACGTTTTTTGGGGGCAGGAGTTGCAGTTATAAAGGGTGTCCATGGTATTGTACAAAATATGCGCACTCCAGTATTGCCTAATCTTTGACTTCTTCACTAGCCCCCATATGTAGCACAGGACCCCAAAATGTCAAAGTTTCCACTGCATTTACAGAGTCTACCTGCGGGGCCTAGCAAATGATGACGTGGGGTATTAGGTGAAGAACTGCTGGACATATAAATTAGTCTGGGCCGTCGATTTGCATCATTGCATTCAAAGAGTTATAACTTTTTATTTTTCCGTTGACGGAGCTATGTGAGGGCTTGCGTTTCATGGGACGAGCAGTAATTTTTATTACCATCATTTTGGGGTACATACAATTTTTGATCAGTTTTTATTCTATTTTTTGGAAGGTGAGGAGACAAAAAAATATTTTTTTTACGGCGCTCACTGTGCAGTATAAACAACATGTTTACTTTATTCTGCAGTTCAATAGGCTTATGGCAATAGCAAATTTGTATAGCTTTTAAATGTTTGACTACTTTTACACAATAAAAACACTTTTTTTCTAGCTAAAATATTGTTCTAGTGTCACCATAACTTTTTTAATTTTTTGTTAGAGCACTGCGAACGTGGCGATATTTATTATGTATAGTTTTTTTAATTTTTTGCCAATTATAAAGCACTTGATCAGGGAAACAGGATAATACTTGTTTTTATTGCGTAAAACTTTTATTTATTTATTCTTCTAAAAAACAAATGTTTACTCTTACTAGGGGACTTGAAGGCCTGATCTTCTGATCCACTGTACAATACACTGCACTACTTATGTAGTGCAGTGTATTGTAACTGTCAATTTACAACTGACAGTTAGCCTATTAGATTTTCTGGTTGCCATAGCAACAATCAGTACCCTGATTTGGGTAAAGTTTGGGTAACAGCCCAGGGCCTATGGTCTACTTAATCCGCCACTGACACCCATCTACTGTTTGGAAAAGTCTGGCCAGAATTGGTCTTTATGGAAGAATTGTGGCCAAAAAGCCATACCTTCGACATGGAAACAAGGCCAAGCCACAAAAACATAAGAACTGTTGTGCAGAAAAATGGCAGCAGGTGCTCTGGACTGATGAGTCAAAATTTTAAATATTTGGATGTAACAGAAGGCAGATTGTGCTGAAGTGCTGGAGAGCAGTACAATAATGAGGCTCTGCAGGCAACAGCGAAGTATCTTGGAGGTTTCTTGCAAGTTTGGCTGCATTTCAGCAAATGGAGTTGGGGATTTGGTCAGGATTATTGGTGTCCTCAAAACTGAGAAATACAGGCAGATACTTATCCATCATGCAATACAATCAGGGAGGCGTCTATTTGGCTCCAAATTTATTCTGCAGCTGGATAACGACCCCAAACATACAGCCATATGATATGGCCCCCATGGAGCCCTGATCTCAACATCATCAAGTCTGTCTGGGATTACATGAACAGACAGAAGGATTTGAGGAAGCCTACATCCACAGAAGATATGTGGTTAGTTCTCCAAGATGTTTGGAACAACTTCCCTGCCAAGTTCCTTCAAAAACTGTGTGGAAGTTTACCTAGAAGAGTTGATGCTGTTTTGAAGGCAAAAGGTGGTCACACCAAATATTGATTTGATTTAGAAGTCTCTTCTGTTCATTCGCTTTGTATTTTGTTAATTGAGAAAGAAAAAACTATTAACGCTTCAATTTTTGAAAGCATTCTTACTGTCATGTAGGGTTTGTGTACCTACTGGTCCGTGTACCGCATTGGCGGTATGGCAGCTGGCCAACAGGGCGCAGGTTCAAGTCTATAGTTCGTAAAGGGTACCTGTGGTAGCTCGGACAGTAGCAAGGCAGGCTCGGCTGGGAGCGGGTAGACGTCAGGCGTGGAATACAGCACATCACGGCCACAGCACGGCACTTGACCAGGATAGCACGGGATACAGGATACACTGGGAACTGGAAACCACTGGGAGACCACTTGCTTAGACAAACTAGGATATGACAAACAACGCTCAGGCACTGCACGAAGGGGCTGGTCCCTTCTTATAGTCCAAGGGGCTCATGGGCTAATTTAGCATTAAAGTCCAGTCGCGCGCTGCCCCTTTAATTGCGGGCACAAGTGTGAGCGCGCACACTGCGGGACCCGGCCGAGGTGAGGGACCCATGGCTGTGGTCGTCAGGAGGTGAGTGAACCTGACGGCCCGCAGCCATGGACATCACAGTATCCCCCCTCTTACGCCCCCTCTTCTTGGGACCAGAGCGAGATAGAAACTTCTTCAGAAGGGTAGGAGCATTGAGGTTCTCCTCTGGCTCCCAGGACCTCTCTTCAGGGCCAAACCCCCTCCAATCCACCAAATAAAAGGTCTTACCTCTCACTTTCTTGGTGTCCAAGATCTCCTTAAGCTCAAAGGTGTCTGAAGGGCTGCTGGAGGCAACCGCAGGGCTAGGAGTCTTGGTATAGCGGTTCAGAACCACCGGCTTCAGGAGAGAGACATGGAAGGAGTTGAGGATCCTGAGGGTAGGAGGCAGCCAAAGCTTTTAGGCGATAGGGCTGATCTGTTGTAGGATCTCGAAGTGTCAGAGGAACCCGGGAGCAAATTTGTATGATGGCACCCTCAGTCGAATATTCCTGGAGGACAGCCAGACCTTCATGCCAGGAAGAAACTGAGGAGGTTCTCTTCTCCTTGTATCCGCCTTCCATTTCATGTGGTCGACCGCCGGAAGGATGGAGGATCGAGTCTGCTGCCAGATCTGCAGAAAGTTCCTAAAAGCAGTATTAGCAGCTGGTACCTCGGACGTATCAGGGAGAGGAATTTGTGAGTGTCGGCCATAGACGATAAAGAACAGTGTATTCCTTGTGGACTCGCTGGTGTGATTATTGTAGGAGAATTCAGCCCATGGGAGCAACTGTACCGAGTCATCATGCTGCTTGGAGATGGCATAAGTAGTTCTCCAAGATCTGATTGATCCTCTCGACCTGACCATTGGACTGAGGATGGTAGGCTGAGGAAAAGTCCAACTTTACACCTAGGAGTCTGCAGTGGGCTCTCCAGAACTTCGAGGTGAATATGCTGCGGCAAGCTGTGCAGGTGGAAGATGTGTTGGATGAAAAGCTTGGCCAGTTGAAGAGCAGAAGGAAGACCGGTCAGAGGAACGAAGTGGGCCATCTTCGAAAATCGATCCACCACCATCCCGAGAGTACTGCATCCAGCAGAGAGAGTAAGGTCAGTGATAAAATCCATAGATATATACTGCCAGGGAGCATCGGGCACAGGCAATGGCTGGAGCAGGCCAGCAGGTCTGGAGTGAGCGACCTTGTTGGCTGCACACACTGAGCAAGAAGAAACAAAGTCCATAATGTACTTGGGCAGCGTGGGCCACCAGAAATGATGGGCAATCAGATCCCGGGTCTTACGGGTCCCCACTTGACCTGCCAGTCTAGAGGAGTGTCCCCAGCAGAGGATTCTCCCTCTGTCAGCCAGGCGCACAAAAGTTCTCCCTGGAGGAATGTCCCCAACTTGCAGGCGATTGAGAGAGACAATGAAAGATGGATCAATAATGTTCTGTGGAATTTCCATGGTGTCTTCTGTTTCGAAAGACTGGGACAAGGCATTGGCCCTCACATTCTTGTCGGTCGGACGATAATGGAGCTCAAACTGGAACCTGGTAAAGAACAGTGACCACCTGGCCGGACGAGGGTTCAGCCATTGGGCCGTCTGAAGATAGGCGAGGTTCTTGTGGTCCGTAAAAATCAGGATGGGATGAGCTGCGCCCTCTAGTAGATGTCTCCACTTTTCCAGAGTCAATTTGATGGCCAGTAACTCCCCATCCCCAATCGAGTAGTTGCATTCTGCGGAAGAGAAGAGTTTAGAGAAATATCCACATACCATTGACTTTCCCTTGGAACCTCTCTGGAACAGGAGTGCGCCAGCACCGACAGAGGATGCGTCCACCTCCAACGAGAACTGTAGAAAAACATCTGGATGATGGAGTATAGAGGCTGACGTGAAGGCACTCTTCAGGCTATTAAATGCGGACACCTTGGCGTTCATTTCCTTCTTAGTGAGGCTAGAGATAGGAGAAGTCAGTGAGGAGAAGTTTGGAATAAACTGTAAAAATTTGCGAATCCCAGAAAGCGCTGTATGGCCATTCCAGGACAGACTTTACCTTTTCAGGATCCATTCTCCCTTAACCACAGCAAAACTTGACGGACATGTCTCTGATGCGTCATAGGATCTGGAGAAAAAAATCAAGATGTCATCAAGATAGACCACAATACAAACATAGAGGAGGTCACAGAAAATGTAATTAACGAACTCCTGGAAGACCGCAGGAGCATTAAACAGGCCAAAGGGCATTACAAGATATTCATATTGTCCATCACGGGTGTTAAACGCAGTCTTCCAATCATCACCCCGGCAAATCCGGATTAGATTGTAAGCCCCACGCAGGTCTAATTTGGAAAAAATCTTGGCACCACGTATACAAATCGAACAATTCAGAGATCAGTGGCAATGGATACTTATTCTTTACCGTGATTTGGTTGAGACCCCAGTAGTCAATACAAGGACGCAGGGAGCCATCCTTCTTTTTGACGAAGAAGAACCTGGCTCCTGCCGGGGAGGAAGACTTCCGTATGAAGCCCCTCTCCAAGTTCTCTTTAACATAGGCGGACATGGACAGAGTCTCTGGCAAGGAGAGAGGATATATCCTACCACGGGGAAGGAATGCACCAGGAATCAGCTCGATAGGACAGTCATACGACTGGTGTGGGGGCAGTGTCTCCGCCTCCCTTTTGCTGAAGACGTCCGAAAATGCAGCATAATGACCAAGCAATCCTGCCAATGACCAAGGCAGAGGAGGCTGAGCCGAACGAATCTGCATCAGGCATTGGCTGTGACACTCAGGGCCCCACTGGAGAACCTCTCCAGAGTTCCATTCCAGGACTGGGGCATGTAGTCGGAGCCAAGACAAGCCCAGCAGCTCAGGGTTAAAGGCTTTGGATAGAACATAGAACAACAGAAGTTAGGAGTGGAGAGCCCCTACTTGGAGCCTCAGCGGCTTGGTCACAGCTATAACTGGGTCTGGCAGAGGTAGTCCATTTACCGATGCAACCATCCTTCGGTCTCTCAAGAGGGGTAGTGGGTAATTGAAGATGGTCCACCAGGCCTCTACAAATTAAATTAGCAGCAGATCCAGAGCCCAGATATGCAGAGGCCTGATGCGTTTTCTCACCGGACACTATGGACGGGTATGGACAATTTAGACGGGAGTCCTTCTTTGCCCAAGGTTGTCTTACCTACCAACCCTAGGCTTTGGGGCTTTTGGGGACACAAACGCACAAGAAGGCCTCCGAGGCTGCAATAAAGACAGAGTCCCAAAGTGCATCTGCGTTGTCTCTCCTGGGTAGATAGCATACATTGGTCCATCCTCACAGACTCCTTAGAAAGATCGGCATCTGAGGACGGCAGGGGTTGCTGCAAGGTAGGGACCGGACTAGGAAGAGATCCCTCCCGATGAACCTCTTGGATCCGTTCTCGGAGCCTTCTATCAATCCGGGCAGCCAGAAGGATGAGGTCATCCAGGGTAGATGGCAGGTCTCGAGCGCGAAGTCCATCCTTAATTTTAGGAGACAGTCCATGCCAGAATATAGCCACCAGGGCCTCATTGTTCCACAACAGTTCTACCGCCATGGTGCGGAAGTGGATGGCGTACTCTCCCACAGCGATGTCTCCTTGGCGTAGGTTCAGCAAGGAGGAGACTCGTCCAGGCTCCTCAAACACTGTGCGAAATGTCCGGAGGAACCCCTGGAAGTCACGGGTCTCTGGTCCTTGTCTCTCCCAGATAGGGTTCGCCCATGCAGTAAGAAGAGAGATGATGAGGTGCAGGAGGAGGAACGACAGCTCGTGCTTCCTGCCGAAGGGCGAGAACGTTCAAGGCCTGGAGGAGTTGGTCCTGTCGAGACCGGAGGTCCAGCATATCCGTCCGCATCTCTTGTGACGTCATCTTGGTCTTGGATCGATATATATATTTTTATCTTCAGAGTGTTTGTCCAGTTACCCCTATCTCTCTTGAATATGTAGTAGTTCCCGCTTTTGTAGTTTTCATATCCCTATCTCTCTCCGAGTTATTCCGGTTGCCTTCCCTGCGATGCATGCACAGACGCTTGAACGCGCATGCGCCGTGGGACCCACATCCGTGAGTGCCACTTAGCGTCTGGCGTTGTCATGGTGATTTCGTCATCAGGCGGTGCCAGGTCATCTGCTGCGTGGCGCGTCACGTGATGTGCGTGTCACCCGGCGGGCGTGTCAAGCTTCGATTTGTATCCGTCCCAGGTGAGTTTAAACCCCATTCCATTACTATAAAAACCCCTAGAGTTTTATTTCATGTAGCCTCCTGACGAAGCCGGTCTACAGGGCGAAATGCGCGTCGAGGCGTTCACTCATCCATCCATTTTGAAACTTTTTGCACCGCTCTCCATCATGTCCCAGGGTATGTGCCTTTAGTCCTTACATAATTTATGCATTACTATTAGCTAGGGTTAGTTCGAGTCTCTTGGCCATTTGTGCCTTCATGTTCTGATAGGGCTCTTCCAGTCTATTTAGATATTACTTCTAACTAGTTAGGCAGCATTTTGATTACATGTGGGTTTGGCTATTTAGTGCCCATGTTTACTCTCTTTCCTGTGGGTTATTTTAGTGTGTGTGTTTTAGTCAACTTTAGATGGTTGACTCTGTTTGTCCATGGTCTGTTCCATCTGACCCTGCTGTACTTTTTTCCGTGTATGGTTCCTCTTTTATCCTGTATTATGTCATTGTGTAATATATTTAATAAAGATTTTTGTACTCTTGTATATCATCAGTATACTATTTCTTTGAGGGTCATGTCCCTTTTTTTGGTTCGCTTTTAGGTTGTATGGACATGACACTTACCTTGCAGAATTTTTCCATAACTGCCTAAAACTTTTTCACAGTACTGTGTGTATGTGTATATATATATATATATATATATATATACAGTACTTTGTACTATTCCAGTAAGGTGTACTATTCCAGTTATATAGCATAAGACGTTTTTAGAGAACTAGAATAGTACACATTACAGTATAGAGAATAAATATTTCTCTCTAGTGAGGCTGGCACTATTTTTTGCAACCTAAATTCTTTGAACACCGAGTTTTGTGAAGTTGGAAAGAGAGAAAGCTATTAAAACATCATAAATATATGAGACTTCTTATACCATATTGCACCGTGTGCAACCTAAACATAAAACTAGATTTACATCTTTCACCAAATATATATTTTTTTGCTTTCACTAAGCAATAATAGATGTGATATCCAATGATGACTGTTGGAATAAACAAGCATTATGCAAAATTTTTAATTTAAATTATTCCTTTAGCAGAGTGAAAACACAGCCTTCTGTTATATTGTGGTTATGAATCTTCCTGTGCAGCGCTGTAAAATTTTATGGTACCAGAGCTATGCTTAAATAATGTACGTTTTGGGATATTGATGCATTCTGCATGGTAAATGCCAAAGCAAATATTTTGTGGTCTGAAGTTTTATATTATGTCTTCACAAAGGAAATTTTATATATTCAAAGCAGAGCAGTTGTGAAGCCCGAAAGATGCAAGCCAAAAGCTTTACATTTTTCTGTTATGTTTACAAACAATATAACTTGTATGTTCAATTTTCTCACATAATAATTGAAAAAATGAATTTAGGCATAAGTTGGAATTTCTTATAGGCGCTGTTCTTAAAGGTAAGGTTCGCCTTCAAATTTCTTGACATATCACTGAGAGATGTCAGAATGTGCTACCGGGTTCCAGGCATTTCTGCCAGGCTTGCTTTTTTTTCTCCTTTGTTAATTCAGAATCCTTCCCCTTCCATTTACATTGCCCTTTCTCCTACCTCCAGTGGCATAGCTACAGGGGTCGCAGCGGTCGCAATTGCGAGCGGGCCCAGAAGCCAGGGGGCCCGCGGCCCCCGCACTACATCAATAAAAAGTTACTATAGTAACTGGGGCCGCGGGCCCCTGTTACTATAGTAACTACAGTACTTACCTTCCTGCTTCCGGAGCGCAGCGGAAGTCCTGACGTCACAACGCTATGCGACGCGCACAGCATCCTGATCCCGGATAGTCAGGATATCTGCTGCGGCTGAAGAGGAGGGTAAGATTAATATCCTTGTCTGCTAAAGTTGATTGGTGTGGTCCATCTCCCGGAACCCGCCAATCAGCTGTTTTGAAGGGGCCGCAGCGCTCGTACGACAGCTGCTTCCCCTTCATTCCGGTCACTTGCTCACATTGTGAATCCGTGTCGGTGATTCACAGTGTGAGTAAGGGAAATGAAGGGGAAGCAGCTGTCGTACGAGCACTGCGGCCCCTTCAAAACAGCTGATTGGCGGGCCCCGACCCATCAACTATTGATAGGATAGGCCATCTATGTTTAGGGACTTGACAACCCCTTTAAGCCTACGATGTAGCAGGCTTAGAGGGCCCATGAGACAGGATCACAGATTGGCTTAGATACAGGGCCCAGCAGACAGCATCACACAATCACATGGTAGGCTTAGATACATGGCCCATGTGTGATCCTGTCTGATGGGTCCTGTATATAAGCGTACCACACGGTAGGCTTATATACAGGGCTCCAGCAGACAGTAATCTTAGGCCTGATTTACACGAGCGTGTGCATTTTGCGCGTGGAAAAAACGCAGCATTTTGCGTGTGCAAAAGGCACTTGACAGCTCCGTGTGTCATCCGTGTATGATGCGCGGCTGCGTGATTTTCGCGCAGCCGCCATCATAGAGATGAGGCTAGTCGACGTCAGTCACTGTCCATGGTGCTGAAAGAGTTAACTGATCGGCAGTAACTCTTTCAGCACCCTCGACAGTGAATTCCGATCACCATATCGAGTAACCTGTAAAAAAAAAAGAGGTTCGTACTTACCGAGAATTTCCCGGCCGTTGCCTTGGTGACGCGTCCTTGGTGACGCGTACTTGGTGACGCGCCTCTCTTGACATCTGGCCCCACCTCCCTGGATGACTGCTGGGGCCCTGTATCTAAGCATCTTACCATAACCACATGGTAAGCTTAGATACAGGGCCCATATGTGGAACTGTCTGCTGGACCCTGTATCTAAGCCTACCTTGACAGACAGTATCACACATGGGCCCTGTATCTAAGCCTACTACATGTGCTACTAATCGTTTTTGTTGTGTTTTGTGGTTTTTTTACAGGTTCGGTCGTTGGACTACGTCGGATTCGAGGACTACTTCGATGACGGATTTTTTTTATTATCAATAAAATGGTTAATGAGGGTTGTGTGTTTTTTTTTTATTTCAATAAAATATTTTTTCTATGTCTTTGTTTGTTTTTTTTAACTATATTACTACCACCTTAGTAATGGCCGCTGCTTGAGTGACAGCATCCATTACTAAGGCGGGGCTTAGTGTTAGCCGGTGCAGAGGCTATCACTAACCCCCATATTACCCCGGTACCCACCGCCACCAGGGGTGCTGGGAAGAGCTGGGTACGATCTAGTACCTGACTATCTGTAGTGATGGTTGGTCACTGGGGCGGCCGCAGGCTGGTATTATCAGGTTGGGACAAAAGCTTTACATTTTTCTGTTATGTTTACAAACAATATAACTTGTATGTTCAATTTTCTCACATAATAATTGAAAAAATGAATTTAGGCATAAGTTGGAATTTCTTATAGGCGCTGTTCTTAAAGGTAAGGTTCGCCTTCAAATTTCTTGACATATCACTGAGAGATGTCAGAATGTGCTACCGGGTTCCAGGCATTTCTGCCAGGCTTGCTTTTTTTTCTCCTTTGTTAATTCAGAATCCTTCCCCTTCCATTTACATTGCCCTTTCTCCTACCTCCAGTGGCATAGCTACAGGGGTCGCAGCGGTCGCAATTGCGAGCGGGCCCAGAAGCCAGGGGGCCCGCGGCCCCCGCACTACATCAATAAAAAGTTACTATAGTAACTGGGGCCGCGGGCCCCTGTTACTATAGTAACTACAGTACTTACCTTCCTGCTTCCGGAGCGCTGGGACGTCATTTTAAAATAATAATAATAATTGGAAAGAACGATGAGGGGTCCCCCCCCAATTTTCATAACCAGCCAGATACAACACAGCAGCAGCAGCCTAGCATTACCAGCCTGCGGCCGCCCCGGTCCTGACAGTCACTACAGATGGTCGGGTACTGGATCGTACCCGGCTCTTCCCGGCACCCCTGGTGGCGGTGGGTACCGGGGTAATAATGGGGGTTATTATTGGCCTCTGCACCGCCATAACATTAAGCCCCGCCTTAGTAATGGAGGTTGTCAATCAGCCAGCAGCTATTACTAAGGCGGAAATAATAAAGTTCAAAAAAATACAAGGACATAGAAAAAATATTTTATTGAAATAAAAAAACATACACAACCCTCATTAACCATTTTAATTGAGAATAAAAAAAACGCTGTCATTGAAGTCCTCGAATCTGACGTAGTGCAATGATCGAACCTGTAAAAAAACACTAGAAAATAATTAGTAACACATAAAGAAGCAAAACAATTATTATTCTTACCTTTCCTGGTTCCAGCGCTGGAGCCACAATGTCAGCGAGCTGAGCGCTGTATCTAATCCTATCATGTGTGATACTGTCTGCTGAGCCACTGTATCTAATCCTATCCATAGTTTATAGGGTCGTAGTGCTATAGATATGCTGTCTCCTAAACACACACATACACACACACACACACACACACACATTTTTTTGGGTGTATATGTATTGGGGCTATTTCCCCAGACATTTTAAGTTCTTAGTGACGCCCCTGGCTGCTAGTGCTGCATTGTAGGGTCACTTAGGAAACCCAGCGATGCAGCTGAAAGCTGAGAGCCGTCGGCCATGAGAAGTTTGCAGGGGGGACCAATTAGAACTTTTGCATCGGGGCTCATGAGCCTTTAGCTACGCCCCTGCCTACCTCCCTTATGTTACACCCTAAAATACAAAAGAGGGGATGGGGATTGTCGCAGGGGTTTCTCCAAAGTGTGGATTGTAGTAGCCTATATTATATATAAAGATGTTTGACACTACCTATGTGTGTATTTGCACAAGGTCATTGTTTCCAGACATGATGGTAACTTTTTGTATCATCTACCTTTATGTTAAATAATTTATTAAAGAAGATGTTATCGGTGTGGTGCTGTGAAATGTGATCTCTATCAATAACCAGAACAAAGGGGTCGCAGCTCTTCTCAAAGTACCGTGGTCCTTCATCTTACTCAGATTCTGTGGTCAGAATTTCCCATGGGACTATGTGCACATGTACAATGCAGTTGGAAATTCTTCAGACCCTTTAAATTTTTTCACATTTTGTTATGTTGAGGCCTTGTGCTAAAATTAAAAAGAAAAAAAAGATTTTCCCCATCATTCTGCACACAATACCCCATAATGACAAAGTGAAAACAAAATGTTAGTAATCTTTGCTAATTTATTGAAAAGAAAAAACTAAAATATTGCAGTGACATAAGTATTCAGACCCTTTAATTAGTACTTAGCTGAAGCACCTTTGGCAGCGATAACAGCCTCCAAGTTTTTTTGGGTATGATGCCACAAGGTTTTCACACCTGAATTTAGGAATTTTCTGCCATTCTTCTCTGCAGATCCTCTCAAGCTCTGTCAGGTTGGATGGGGATTGGTGGACCGCCATTTTCAGGTCTCTCCAGAGATGTTCGATTGGGTTCAAATTAGGGCTCTGGTTGGGCCACTCAAGGACATTCACAGAGTTGTCCCTAAGCCACTCCTGTGTTGTCTTGGCTGTCTGCTTAGGGTCAATGTCTTGTTGGAAGGTGAACCTTCGGCCCAGTCTGAGGTCCAGAGCATTCTGGATGAGAATATCATTAAGAATATCTCTGTACTTTGCTCCATTCATCTTTCCCTCAACCCTGACCAGTTTTCCTGAAAAACACCCCCCCCCCCCTCCCAGCATGATGATACCACCATCATGCTTCGCTGTAGGGATAGTATTAGGAAGGTGATGAGCAGTGCCTTGTTTCCTCCACACCTGACGCTTAAAATTGAGGCCAAAAAGTTCAATCTTGGATTTATCAGACCACAGAATCTTGTTTCTCACAGTCTGAGAGGCCTTTAGGTGCTTTTTTTTATTTTTACAAACTCCAGGTCAGCTTTCATGTGTCTTTTACTTAGAGTGGCTTCTTTCTGGCCTCTCTGCCATAAAGCCCAGATTGGTGGAGTGCTGCAGTGATGGTTGATCTTCTAGAAATGTATCCCATCTGCACACAGGATCTTTGGAGCTTAAACACAGTGACCATTTGGTTCTTGGTCAGGTCTCTTACCAAGGCTCTTCTCCCTCGATTACTTAGTTTGGTGGGGCGGCCAGCTCTGGGAAGAGTCCTGGTTGTTCCAAACTTCTTCCATGTAGGAATTATGGGGGCCACTGTGCTCTTGGGAACTTGAAGTGCAGAAGATATTTTTTTGTACTCTTCCCCAGATCTGTAACTCCACACAATCCTATCTCTGATCTCTACAGGCAGTTCTTTCCTCATCATTGCTTGTTTTTTTCTCTGATATGCATTGTCAGCTGAGAGACCTTATATAGACAGGGGTGTGTCTTTCCAAATTATGTCCAATCAAATGAATTTACCACAGGTTGACTTCAATTAGGGTGTAGAAACATTTCAAAGATGATCTAGAGAAATGGGAGGTCAAATTTCAGGTGTCAAAGCAAAGGGTGTGAATACATATATCCATGTGAAATTTGAGTTTTTAGTTTTTAATAAAGTTCTGTTTTCACTGTCATCATGGGGTATTGAGTGCAGAATGATGGGGAAAATCTTGAATTTTTTTTATTTTAGAACAAGTCCTCAACATAACAAAATGTGAGAAAAAGTGAAAAGGTCTGAAGACTTTCCGAATGCACTGTACATTGAAAGCTTACTGAAGTAAAAGATTTCTGAGGACAGACTAAGTGGTCTGAAGATCTCAGAGTCAGTAGACTAAAGAGCAGGAGCATATTTACCAGTAGTTACCTGAGTGTGGGTGCCTAGGGCAGCAGAATTTAGGGGGCATCACAGCACTAGAAGGCTGGATTCACACGAGCACATTACGTCCGTAATTGGCGGACGTATTTCGGCCGCAAGTGCCGGACCGAACACAGTGCAGGGAGCCGGGCTCCTAGCATCATACTTATGTACGATGCTAGGAGTCCCTGCCTCGCTGCCGGACAACTGTCCCGTACTGAAAACATGATTACAGTACGGGACAGTTGCCCGGCAGCGAGGCAGGGACTCCTTGCATCGTACATGAGTATGATGCTAGGACCCCGGCCCCCTGCACTGTGTTCGGTCCGGGACTTGCGGCCGAAATACGTCCGTCAATTACGGACGTAATGTGCTCGTGTGAATACAGCCTAATGAGTGCATTTTAGTAGTTGCTCCACTGCCAGATGACAATTTCTTGCTCATCTAGATAGAGATAGGGTGCAGAGATATACAGATACAGCTTGCTATATACTCTGCATGCGTGAGCCAGTAAGTGAATAAATAGATTTGCACAAACATATATGCAAAGTATTTATCGTATGTATTGAGTGTACATTTACTGTGTGCTTGACTGTATGTAACGAGTATGCATATGTGTGTGCCTGTATGTCATTACTGTGCATATGTGTGCGTGCCTGTATGCAGTGAGGGTCATATCTGTGTGCATTTATGTAGTAAGTGTATGTATATGTGCGTGTATGTAGTAAGTGAGCATACGTGTGCGTGCCTGTGTGTAGCGAGTGTGTGTGCATGTATTTCGTAAGTGTGTTTGAACAACTGTACGTAGTGAGATTGCATAAGTGTGTGTACCTGTATGAAAAGTGTGCATACCTGTACGTGCATGTATGTACTGAGTTTGTGTATGTCATACGTGTGCATATGTGTGCCTATATGTTGTGCGTGTGCCTATATGATGCGAGTGTGCATGTGTGTGCGTGCCTGCATGTAGTGAGCGTGCATGCCTGCATGTAGTGAAGGTGCATAACTGTGTTTGTGAGTGCATGTATGTAGTGAGTGTGTATATAAATGCAGTAAGTGTATATGTGCCTACATTTTTATAATAATTATTTCTACTGACGTGAGGAATTGTTCTAAGGTGAATCTTCCCTTTAAAGGAAAAATTAAGATTGGGGAAAATAGTAATCCGGAACAAAACACAAATGAGATTGATATTTCAAAGTATGAACAAATAATTTTCACATAGGACAAAAAATATTTTACAATTTGGAGCTTAAAAAATTATTTATACTTGCAATCAAACCTTTAAGGTGACTCCGTCCATATCATTAGGAATGTGACACAGTCTCACCTGCTTTCAGGCTGCGCAGACAATCGGCTGATCAATCTGGCCAGTCTGCTAGAGTATTGAGACGCTGGATCAATCAGCTATCAGTTCCAGCGCCCAGTCATATTAAGTATTGCCCTATAAGTATTGGCCTTAAGGCTCTGAGCCCATTTTTCAAATCTGACCTGTGTCACTTTATGTGGTAATAACTCTGGAATGCTTATACCTCTCCAAGCGATTCCGAGATTGTTTTCTCGTGACATATTGGACTTTAGGTTAGAGGTAAAATTTGGTGGATATATTCAGTGTGTATTTTTGAAAAATAGCAAAATTCAGAGAAAATTTGGATAAAATTGCACTTTTCTTATTTTAAATCTATCTGCCTGTTAGGGTATGTTCTCACGCTTAACCAAAAACTTCTTAAAATATAGAGCTGTTTTCAAGCGAAAACAGCTCCTCATTTTCAGACGTATTTTTAACAACTCGCGTTTTTCGCAGCGTATTTTACGGCCGTTATTGCAGCTGTTTTTCAATGGAGTCAATGAAAAACGGCTCCAAAAATGTCCCAAGAAGTATCCTGCACTTCTTTTTCGCTGGCGTTTTTTTACGTGCCGTATTTTGACAGAGATGCATAAAATTACACCTCGTGGGAACAGAACACCGTAAAACCCACTGCAGGCAATAGGCAGATGTTTGTAGGCATAATGGAGCCATTTTTTCAGGCGTAATTCGAGGCATAAAATGCCCGAATTACAACTGTAAAGGATCTGCCAGGCACAGCTTCGGGGTTAACGCCCATAGGTAATCAGTCGGCACCTGAGTCTATGTCTCTGAGACTGACTCCAGCTTCCACCACTCAGGCTGGCAGGCTTAGGAGTGGGAGAGCCTATCGCAGCCTGGCCAGACTCAGCTAGCTCCCGCCCTCGGTCTATTTATACCTGCCTTTCCTGTTCCTCCTTTGCTTGTGATTCTTCTCGTGTGGTTTCCTGGCCCAGCTACAGCTTCTGACTATTTGATCCTGCTCCATACTGACCCTGGCTTACTGACTACTCTCCTGCTCTGCGTTTGGTACCTCGTACACTCCTGGTTTGACTCGGCTCGTTCACCTCTCTTGTTGCTCACGGTGTTGCCGTGGGCAACTGCCCCATTTCCCTTAGCTTTGTGTACCCTTGTCTGTCTCGTGCACTTACTGAGCGTAGGGACCGCCACCCAGTTGTACCCCGTCGCCTAGGGCGGGTCATTGCAAGTAGGCAGGGACAGAGTGGCGGGTAGATTAGGGCTCACTTGTCCGTTTCCCTACCCCTATCATTACATAATCACAAGCCCATTACCTAGTCTACCCTGGTCCCTGTCTCTACTATGGACTCCCTTGAGACCCTGGCCCAGCAAATGCAGGGTCTCTCCATATAGGTCCAGGCCCTGGCTCAGAGCGTCAACCAGCCTGACACTACCATGGTAGTGCCCCTCACCTCACCTCTTGAACCCCACCTCAAGTTGCCTGACCGGTTCTCAGAGGACCGGAGGACTTTTCTCTCCTTTCGGGAGAGTTGTAGGCTTTACTTTCGCTTAAAGCCTCACTCCTCAGGTTCTGAGAGCCAGCGGGTGGGTATAATTATGTCCCGGCTCCAGGAAGGGCCCCAAGAGTGGGTCTTCACCTTGGCTCCTGACGCCCCTGAACTTTCCTCCGTTGATCGTTTCTTTTCTGCTCTCGGACTCATTTATGACGAGACTGACAGGACTGCCTTTGCCGAGAGTCAGCTGGTGACCTTACGTCAGGGTAAGAGACCTGTTGAGGAGTATTGTTCTGACTTTAGGAAGTGGTGCATAGCTTCTTGGTGGAATGACCCTGCCTTAAGGTGCCAGTTTAGGTTGGGTCTGTCGAACGCCCTGAAAGACCTGCTAGTTAGCTATCCCTCTTCTGACTCCCTAGACCAGGTTATGGCTTTAGCGGTACGACTTGACCGACGTCTCAGGGAACGACAACTTGAAAGTTTTTGTGTTTTCCCCTCTGACTCCCCCATGATGCCTCCCGAGGTCCCGTTGCTTCGCTCTTCCACGGAAGACTCGGAGGTACCTATGCAACTCGGGGCCTCCGTGTCCCCCTGACAACGTAGAGAGTTCCGCAGGAAGAATTGTCTCTGCTTCTATTGTGGGGATGACAAGCATCAAGTGAACACCTGTCCTAGGCGTAAGAATAAGCAGCCGGAAAACTTCCGCGCCTAAGTGATCATCGGGGAGGTCACTTGGGCGCACAGGTATTTCCCGTAAATATGAAACGTAATAAAATCTTGCTTCCCTTTCAGGTCTCTTTTGGTGGTAGGTCTGCTACCGGCAGTGCCTTCGTCGATTCAGGGTCTTCTGCTAATATCATGTCTGTGGAATTTGCTATGTCTCTAGCTATGCCTTTGATTGATTTGCCTAAACCTGTCCCGGTAGAGGGTATCGACTCCACTCCTCTTGCTAATGGTTATTTTACACAGCATACCCCTGTTTTTGAACTCCTTTTTGGCTCCATGCATTTGGAGCAGTGCTCTGTACTGTTGATGCAGGGATTATCGTCCGATTTGGTTTTAGGCCTTCCCTGGTTGCAGTTGCATAATCCCACGTTTGACTGGAATACTGGGGAGCTTACCAAATGGGGTAATGAATGCTTGACGTCATGTTTTGCTGTTAATTCCATTTCTCCCCCTGAGGAGGTGAACACGCTACCTGAGTTTGTGCAGGACTTCGCTGATGTTTTCTCTAAGGAGGCCTCCGAAGTGTTACCTCCTCATAGAGAATACGATTGCGCTATCGAATTGGTACCAGGAGCTAAGCTCCCTAAGGGTAGGATATTTAATCTTTCTTGTCCCGAACATCAAGCCATGAGAGAGTATATCCAGGAATGCCTGGCCAAGGGTTACATTCGCCCCTCTACTTCTCCGGTAGGTGCTGGCTTCTTCTTCGTAGGGAATAAGGATGGTGGTCTTAGGCCGTGCATTGAATACCGTAACTTGAATAAGTTCACTGTGAGGAACCAGTATCCCCTTCCTTTGATTCCTGATCTCTTTAATCAGGTTCAGGGGGCCCAATGGTTCTCTAAGTTTGATCTACAGGGGGGCGTATAACCTTATCCGCATCAAAGAGGGGGATAAGTGGAAGACTGCGTTTAACACACCCAAAGGTCATTTCGAATACCTCGTCATGCCCTTTGGGTTGTGTAATGCTCCTGCGGTCTTCCATAATTTCATAAATGACATTTTAAGGGATTACCTGGGGGTATTTCTTGTACTGTACCTTGATGACATACTGGTGTTTTCCAAGGACTTGTCCTCCCACATTGAGCATGTCAGGAAGGTGCTCCAGGTCCTTCGGGAAAACAAACTGTTTGCGAAAACCGAAAAATGTGTGTTTGGGGTACAGGAGATACCATTTTTGGGTCAAATCCTCACTCCTCATGAATTCCGCATGGACCCCGCCAAGGTCCAGGCTGTGGCGGAATTGGTCCAACCTGCCTCCCTGAAGGCGTTACAGTGTTTCTTGGGGTTCGCTAATTATTACAGGAGATTTATTGCTAACTTCTCGGTCATCGCTAAGCCTCTTACGGACCTCACTCGCAAAGGTGCTGATCTCCTCCACTGGCCTCCTGAGGCTGTCCAGACTTTTGAGGTCCTTAAAAAGTGCTTTATCTCGGCCCCGGTGCTGGTTCAGCCCAACCAAATGGAGCCATTTATCGTGGAAGTTGACGCATCCGAGGTGGGAGTTGGGGCTGTCTTGTCCCAGGGTACCAGGTCCCTCACCCATCTCCGTCCCTGTTCCTACTTCTCCAGGAAGTTTTCGCCCACTGAGAGTAACTATGATATTGGCAACCGCAAACTCTTAGCCATTAAATGGGCATTTGAAGAGTGGCGCCACTTCCTGGAGGGGGCTAGGCATCAGGTAACGGTCCTTACCGACCACAAGAATCTGGTTTTCCTAGAATCTGCCCGCAGGCTAAACCCGAGACAAGCTCGATGGGCGCTATTTTTTACCAGATTCAACTTTTTCGTTACCTATAGGGCTGGGTCTAAAAATATTAAGGCCGATGCACTGTCGCGTAGCTTCATGGCCAGCCCCCCTTCGGAGGAAGATCCTGCTTGTATTCTGCCTCCTGGTATAATAATTTAATTTATTGATTCTGATTTAGTCTCTGAAATTGCGGCTGATCAAGGTTCAGCTCCCGGGAACCTTCCTGAGGACAAGCTGTTTGTTCCCCTGCAATTCCGGCTAAGGGTACTTAGGGAAAATCATGACTCCGCACTATCTGGTCATCCAGGCGTCCTGGGTACCAAACACCTCATTGCCAGAAACTATTGGTGGCCTGGGTTGCTTAAAGACGTTAAGGCCTACGTCGCCGCTTGTGAGGTTTGTGCTAGGTCCAAGACTCCCAGGTCCCGACCATTGGGCTTACTACGTTCTTTGCCCATTCCCCAGAGACCTTGGACCCATATCTCCATGGATTTTATCACCGATTTGCCTCCATCTCAAGGCAAGTCGGTGGTGTGGGTTGTAGTAGACCGCTTCAGTAAGATGTGCCACTTTGTGCCCCTCAAGAAACTACCCAATGCCAAGACGTTAGCTACCTTGTTTGTCAAACACATCCTGCGTCTCTATGGGGTCCCTGTCAATATTGTTTCGGACAGAGGGGTACAATTTGTTTCATTGTTTTGGAGAGCCTTCTGTAAAAAGTTTGAGATTGATCTGTCCTTCTCCTCTGCCTTCCATCCTGAAACTAATGGCCAAACCGAGAGGACTAATCGATCTCTAGAACAATATTTAAGGTGTTTTATCTCTGACTGTCAATATGATTGGGTCTCATTCATTCCCCTCGCCGAATTTTCCCTTAATAACCGGGTCAGTAACTCGTCAGGGGTCTCCCCCTTTTTCTGTAATTTTGGGTTTAATCCACGGTTCTCCTCCGTTTCACCTGGTAGTTCCAACAATCCCGAGGTAGAGGTCGTTCATCGGGAACTGTGCACAGTCTGGGCCCAGGTTCAGAAGAACCTAGAGGCGTCCAAGAGCGTACAAAAAACTCAGGCTGATAGAAGACGTTCTGCTAACCCCTTGTTTATGGTCGGGGATCTGGTGTGGTTATCGTCTAGGAACTTGCGCCTTAAGGTCCCGTCCAAGAAATTTGCTCCCCGGATTATTGGGTTGTACAAGGTCATTAAAGTCCTCAATCCTGTCTCCTTCCGACTGGAGTTGCCCCCATCTTTTCGAATACACGACGTGTTTCATGCCTCCCTCCTTAAACGCTGCTCCCCGTCCTTGGCTCCCTCGAGGAGACCTCCTGTTCCCGTTCTCACCCCTGAGGGGGTGGAATTCGAGGTGGCCAAGATTGTGGACAGCAAGATGGTCCAAGGCTCCCTCCAGTACCTGGTCCATTGGAGAGGATACGGGCCTGAGGAGAGGACTTGGGTACCCGCCCGGGATGTTCACGCTGGGGTATTGGTCAGGAAGTTCCACCTTCGTTTTCCCAATAAACCAGGTCCACTTAGAAAGGGTCCGGTGGCCCCTCATAAAAGGGGGGGTACTGTAAAGGATCTGCCAGGCACAGCTTCGGGGTTAACGCCCATAGGTAATCAGTCGGCACCTGAGTCTATGTCTCTGAGACTGACTCCAGCTTCCACCACTCAGGCTGGCACGCTTAGGAGTGGGAGAGCCTATCGCAGCCTGGCCAGACTCAGCTAGCTCCCGCCCTCGGTCTATTTATACCTGCCTTTCCTGTTCCTCCTTTGCTTGTGATTCTTCTCGTGTGGTTTGCTGGCCCAGCTACAGCTTCTGACTATTTGATCCTGCTCCATACTGACCCTGGCTTACTGACTACTCTCCTGCTCTGCGTTTGGTACCTCGTACACTCCTGGTTTGACTCGGCTCGTTCACCTCTCTTGTTGCTCACGGTGTTGCCGTGGGCAACTGCCCCATTTCCCTTAGCTTTGTGTACCCTTGTCTGTTTGTCTCGTACACTTACTGAGCGTAGGGACCGCCGCCCAGTTGTACCCCGTCGCCTAGGGCGGGTCGTTGCAAGTAGGCAGGGACAGAGTGGCGGGTAGATTAGGGCTCACTTGTCCGTTTCCCTACCCCTATCATTACAACAGCTGAAGAAAATTCACATTTCCCATATGTCTACTATATATAACCAAAAAGCACAGCATGGATCTGAAATGGCTCAGAAAAAGTAAGGTGCGGCCATCAGCAAGCATGTATTCAAGTATGAGCCAGATCCTAGGGCGTATACCCATAAAGCATCCAAAGCATAAATATATAACCTAAAGAAAAAGATGCCAAAAGACTGAAGATGTAGAAAAATAAGGAAACACTTTATTTGAGAATAACACATAAATATACAATGATTAAAAAAGAATCCATAAACCAACAGGTAAAAAAGACATACAAGCCATGCAATTTGGTATAATAAATAGAGTCTGAATAGACAAAGAGTACTAAAAGCCAAATGGCTTAACCTGGCACTGAATATGTCGGCAAGCTGTATATAAGTTATAATGAGTACAATAAAATAAAGATATATACCATATGCAATGGTCTAAGAAAGAGTACTCAAATACGTAATAACAGCGCCGCAAAAAAATGGGCAATGCTGAAGTTTGAAAAATAGTCACAATGAATGATGACAATAGACATACCCATTAAGAGCCCAGGTTTAAAGTGCACAGCGAGATGTCTGCCCCAACGCGCGTTTCGGTGCAACTGCCTTCGTCTGGGGGCAGTTGCGCCGAAACGCGCGTTGGGGCAGACATCTCGCTGTGCACTTTAAACCTGGGCTCTTAATGGGTATGTCTATTGTCATCATTCATTGTGACTATTTTTCAAACTTCAGCATTGCCCATTTTTTTGCGGCGCTGTTATTACGTATTTGAGTACTCTTTCTTAGACCATTGCATATGGTATATATCTTTATTTTCTTGTACTCATTATAACTTATATACAGCTTGCCGACATATTCAGTGCCAGGTTAAGCCATTTGGCTTTTAGTACTCTTTGTCTATTCAGACTCTATTTATTATACCAAATTGCATGGCTTGTATGTCTTTTTTACCTGTTGGTTTATGGATTCTTTTTTAACCCCTTAAGGACACAGCCTGTTTTGGCCTTAAGGACACAGCCTATTTTTTCAAATCTGACATGTGTTACTTTATGTTGTAATAACTCCGGAATGCTTTTACCTAGCCAAGCGATTCTGAGATTGTTTTCTCGTGACACATTGGACTTTATGATACTGAAAAAATTTTGTCGTTAAATTCAATATTTATTTGTAAAAAACACCAAAATTTAGAGAAAATTTGCAAAAATCTGCATTTTTCTAAATTGTAATGTATCTGCTTGTAAAACAGATAGTTATACCACACAAAATAGTTACTAGTTAACATTTCCTATATGTCTACTTTATGTTTGCATTGTTTTTTGAACGTGCTTTTATTTTTCTAGGACGTTACAAGGCTTATAACTTTAGCAGCAATTTATCATATTTTCAAGAAAATTTCAAAAGGCTATTTTTTCAGGGACCAGTTCAGTTCTGAAGTGGCTTTGAGGGCCTTATATATTAGAAACCCCCTATAAAACACCCCATTTTAAAAACTGCACCCCTTAAAGTACTCAAAACAGCATTCAGAAATTATTTGAACCCTTTAGGCATTTCACAAGAAATAAAGCAAAGTAGAGGTGAAATTTACAAATTTCAATTTTTTTTTACTAAATTCATTTGTAATACAGTTTTTTCTGTAACACAGAAGGTTTTACCCGAGAAATGTAACTCAATATTTATTGCCCAGATTCTGCAATTTTTAGAAATATCCCACATGTGGTCCTAGTGCGGTAAAGGACCGAAACACCGGCCTCAGAAGCAAAGGAGCACCTGGTGGATTTTGGGGCCTCTATTTTATTAGAATATATTTTAGGCACCATGTCAGGTTTGAAGAGGTCTTGTGGTGCCAAAACAACGGAAACCCCCCAAAAGTGACCCGATTTTGGAAACTACACCCCTGAAGGAATTTTTCTAGGGGTATAGTTAGCATTTTTAGCCCACAGGTTTTTTACTAAATTTATTGGAACTTGTCTGTGAAAATGAAAATCTACTTTTTTTCTGAAAAAACATACGATGTTTTCGTTTTTACAAGGAATAAAGGAGAAAAAGCACCCCAACATTTGTAAAGCAATGTCTCCCGATTACGGAAATACCCCATATGTGGTAATAAACTGCTGTTTGGACCCACGGCAGGGCTCAGAAGGGAACTAGGGCCATTTGGATTTTGGAGCGCAGATTTTGCTGGAATGGTTTTCGGTGCCATGTCGTGTTTGCAAAGCCCTGGAGGGACCATAACAGTGGAAACTCCCCAAAAGTGACCCCATTTTGGAAACTACACCCCTCAAGGATTTTTTCAAGAGGTATATTTAGCATTTTTAGCCCACAGATTTTTTGCTAAATTTATTGGAACTGGTCTGTGAAAATGAAAATCTACTTTTTTTCTGGAAAAACATACAATGTTTTAGATTTTACAAGGAATAAAGGAGAAAAAGCACCCCAACATTTGTAAAGCAATGTCTCCCGATTACGGCAATACCCCATATGTGGTAATAAACTGCTGTTTGGACCCACAGCGGGGCTCAGAAGGGAAGGAGGGCCATTTGGATTTTGGAGCGCAGATTTTGCTGGAATGGTTTTCGGTGCCATGCCGTGTTTGCAAAGCCCTGAAGGGACCATAACAGTGGAAACTCCCCAAAAGTGACCCCATTTTGGAAACTACACCCCTCAAGGAATTTTTCTTGGGGTATAGTTAGCATTTTGACCCTACACGGTTTTTGCTGAATCTATGGGAATTATGCCGTGAAATTGAAAATCTAAATTTTTTCTAATAAAATGTAGTTTTAGCTCAGATTTTTTCATTTTTACAACAGATAAAGGAGAAAAAACACCCCAATATTTGTAAAGCAAACTCTTCTGAGCACAGCAATACCCCATATGTGGTAATAAACTGCTGTTTGGACCCACAGCGGGGCTCAGAAGGGAACGAGGGCCATTTGGATTTTGGAGCGCAGATTTTAATGGAATGGTTTTCGGTGCCATGTCGTGTTTGCTGCAGAGCCCTGGAGGGATCATAACAGTGGAAACTCCCCAAAAGTGACCCCATTTTGGAAACTACACCCCTCAAGGAATTTTTCTTGGGGTATAGTTAGCATTTGGACCCTACACGGTTTTTGCTGAATCTATGGGAATTATGCCGTGAAATTGAAAATCTAAATTTTTTCTAATAAAATGTCGTTTTAGCTCAGATTTTTTCATTTTTACAACAGATAAAGGAGAAAACACACCCCAATATTTGTAAAGCAAACTCTTCTGAGCACAGCAATACCCCATATGTGGTAATAAACTGCTGTTTGGACACATGGCGGAAGTTAGAAAGGACGGATCGCCATTTGACTTTTGGAGCTCAAGTTTTGCTGGAATGGTTTGCGGCCCCATGTCACATTTGAAAAGCCACTGAGGGGCCAAAATACTGCAAACCCGGCAAAAGTGACCCCATTTGGTAAACTACACCCCTCAAGGCATTTATCATTTGCCTGGACATATGACGGCTTAGGAGTGAAAGGCGCATGTGAGACCAATTTTGGTGATTTTCGCAGCATTAGCCCACAACGGCAGGGCTCTGGGGTCAAATAGTAAAACAAACCCCCAAGTAGTGACCCCCATTTTGGAAACTGCACCCCTGAAGGCATTTTATTAACGGGTGTAGTGAGCATTTTGACCACACAGGTTTTTTTTTTTTCTATTAGAAATGAATGCTCAGTGGATGGTGCAAAGTGAAAATTGCAAATTTCCACAGGTATGTGCCATTTTAGTGCACAATATTTTGTGCCCAGTTCGTGCCACTGAAGACAAATACCTCAAACTGTTAAGCGGGTTCTCCCGGGTATGGCGATGCCATATATGTGGACGTACACTGCTGCTTGGGCACGCTGCAGGGCGCACCATTTGGCTTTTGGAGCGTGGATTTTGCTCGCTAGTTGTTTTGTTTGGGGTATTGCTGGTATTTCAGTTTATGATGTGGGGGCATATGTAAGCTGTGTGGAGAACATCAGGGGTATAATAAGAGAGTATAATAATGCGGTAAATAAATAATAATCCGCAGACGTGGCCGGTGTTGCACTGATAAATGGCGCCCGATATTATCCGCTTTTGGACACTCTGCACATTTTGCATCGCCATATTCTGAGAGCCAAAACGTCTTTATTTTTTTTCCCTGGAGCTGGGTGAGGGCTTATTTGTTGCGGGACAATCTGTAGATCTCATTGGCACCATTTTGGGGTACATGCGATTTTTTGATCACTTTGTATTAAATTTTTTTGGCAAGCAAGGTGACCAAAAACCTGCAATTCTGATGATTTTTATTATTATTTTTTTTACAGCGTTCGCCATGCGCTATGAATGACAATTTTACGTTATTCTGCGGGTCGGTATGATTACGGCGATACCATATATATATAGTTTTTCTTAAGTTTTGCAGCGTCTGCACGATAAAATCACTTTTGTTTCAAATAATTTATTTTTGGTGTCACCAGATTCTGAGAGCCATAACATTTTTATTTTTCCGTCAAAAAAGCTGCGGGAGGGCTTGTTTTTTGCGGGACGGGCTGCGTTTTTTTAATGGTATAATTTTGGGGTACATGCAATTTTTAGATCCCTTTTTTTATTCTGTTTTGCAAGGGGTAGTGACTAACAAAAAGCGATTCTGGAATAGTTTTTTTTTTTTTTTTTTTACGGTGTTCACCGTACGGGTAAAATAGCGTGATATTTTTATAGTTTGGGTCGTTACGGACGCGGGGATACCACATATGTGTACTTTTATTTATGTTTTTTGGTTTTTCCTATAATAAAAGACTTATTATAGGAAAAAAGGCTGTTATAGTGTTTTTTAACATGAAACTTATTTTTTTTCTACTTTTTTACAACATTTTTATTAACTTGTTTTAACTTTTACTTTTGTCCCACTAGGGAACTTGAAGGCATGAAGCCCTGATCGCTATTCTAATACACTGCACTACCTACATAGTGCAGTGTATTAGAGCTGTCAGCTATTCACTGACAGCAAGCCTATTAGGCTTCGCCTCCCGGCGGGGCCTAATAGGCTTCCGTACTAGGAAGCGATTGTTAGGCTATGGTTGCCATAGCAACCATCAGAACACTCGCGGGTGCCGATGGTTGTTATTAGCAACCATAGGGTACGATCTAATCACTTAGATGCAGCGATAGCTGCATCTAAGGGGTTAATCGGCCGGATCGGAGCCTTGCTCCGGTCCTGGCCGTTAGGGCACGATGTCAGCTGTGACAAACAGCTGACACCCGCGCCCGTGGCAACCATCGTGGTTGCCGACAGGGCTACAAGCCACTTCGATGCATCGATAACGTTTATCGATGCATCGAAGGGGTTAATCGGCCGGATCGGAGCCTAGCTCCGGTCCTGGCCGTTGCAGAGGGGCGTCGGGCAGCTGATTCCCGGCGGTGATAACGCTGGCTCAGCTTCTGAGCCAGCGTCATCACATACACACGTCATAGAGCTGTGATTGGTCAGTCTGCTTTGACTGACCAATCACAGCGATCGCCGGCAGGAGACCGCTGTGAATGGTCCCCTGCCGTCTTACTGTGCCGATCAACTGTCATAAACAGTTGACGGCACAGTTCTGTCACCTTGTCCTTTGACAGGGTGACAGTTTTTAGCCAGGACGCACCGGTACGTCCCTGTGCCTTAAAGCACTTCAATGCAGGACGTACCGGTACGTCCTGGTGCGCTAAGGGGTTAATCATTGTATATTTATGTGTTATTCTCAAATAAAGTGTTTCCTTATTTTTCTACATCTTCAGTCTTTTGGCATCTTTTTCTTTAGGTTATATGTCTACTATATGTTGGCATCATTTTTTTTTAACATTCTTTTATTTTTCTAGGACACTACAAGGCTTAGAACATAAGCAGCAATTTCTCATATTTTGAAGTAAATTTCAAAAGCCTTTTTTTTAGGTACCAATTCAGTTCTGAAGTGGCTTTGAGTGGCCTATATATTAGAAACCCCTATAAACAACCCATTTTAAAAACTAGACCCCTCAAAGTATTCAAAACAGCATTTAGAAAGTTTCTTAACCCTTTAGGTGTTTCACAGGAATTTAAAGCAAAGTAGAGGTGAAATTTTAAACATTTAATTTTTTATGCAGAAAATCCTATTTATTCCATTTTTTTCTGTAAAACAGAAGGATTATATTCGTCATGGAGCGTTAAGGAGTTAAAGTGCCTCTTCCTGGCCTCATGTGCCAGTGTACTTGAGTAATGTAATTATCTCTGCTTGTCAGTTTACTTTCTTAGTTTGAACCCGGGTTCTTCTTGGTTTAGTGTGGAGTGGATATTATCCTGCAGGATTTGTTGTGTGCTTTTTGGTTTACCTTTTACTTGTATTGCTGGATTAAGTATGCACTTTCTGGTTACCCTTTGCTGTTACGGTTCTGCTGGATTTATTACGTGCTTTCTGGTTTACCTTCTACTTTTCAGATGCTGTTCTACTCGTTCTGCCAGTCAGTGGCTGCCCAGTATTTAACCTAACTGCTAACAAGGATCGCTCAGGGTTACTAGGTGGTTCCTGATAGTGGGATTGCTCTTATCAGGGCAGCAGTCCCACTGTAGGAGGGGCTCCTCTATAGTTAGGCTCCCATTATAGGTTTCCCTGCAGACATCAGAGGTTGCTTACTGGGTAGCTTGCTCCAAGTCTGACTGCAATACCCTTTTAAGTTTAACGGTATTGTGACAAAAGGGTTTCACAACGAAAATGTGCTTTAACGGGTTGTTGTCTAGTTTTAAAAAAAACAAAAACATTTTCATATACCCCAATAGGGCATTGCGAGTTAATAGAGGAAGGTTCCCTATTCAGAATCCTCGTTTCTTGGCCAGAGTGAAGAGTGGTTACAAAAAGCGTCACTCTCTCTGGAGAACCTGTCCTGCCCTGCATTAAACAGACAACCCATTGAACTGAGCGAGCACTGTGTGATGCTTCATTTCCCCTATGGTGTCACTGCAGAGAAAATGAACACTTACTGCCAGATTTTACCACAGATTACAGTTTATCACTGGGTGTCCCAAAAGTGGAACATTTGTGATCAGTTTATTGTCAGTGGACCATTCTAACAAGTTGGGATTATCAAAAGTGGGGATCACCTGTAATAGCTATTTTAGGTGCTGGATAATATATACATATTTATTATTGCTGATCTGAGAAAAATCTTATGCGGACTCATGGAACCATGGAAAAAAATGTACAAACATTACAGGACGTAAAACATTAGGGAGATAAAATAAATGGTTTCAAAACAGCCAAAACATTATATGAAGAGATATTAATAAGTAATTTGTAAAGCATTTGGCAGCTTTCCATCAGTTCAGGACTATATCCCTACCCTAGTTCATGCAATTGTGACAGCAAAGTGTGAAGTTTAGGAGTTAATCAAGAATCTTGTCAATAAACAAACATAAGAGAAAAGCAAAAAAAAAAAAGGTTACTTGGAGCAGCATAGGAAATCCCTGCACTCAGCTGGCATAATGGGGAAGTCCAGTGAATCTGAACAGACAATGGAAAGGTTAGTGCCTGGCCTAATCTTAGTCTAGGCAGACTGCAGATTAATGCAGGTGTTTGAAATCCTGAGGTGTTGTATTCCAGCAGTATACAGAATCATTGTCACATCTGACAACCGGAATAGTGCAGCAGTAAAGAATGTCACAGTGAGAATGTCTGTGAACAGTAAGTGAATGTGGAAAGGAGTCCGATATGAGCACAGCATGATAGTAGAGATGTGGCAGATATATATGGATTCTCTAATTCACAACATTTGATGCAGCTAAGAGAAGAAGGAGAAAATGTGTTCCAAGATTGATATTTTCACAGTAAACATGGCTACTGAGTCTTCTCTACCATTCCACGCAGGGCTGGATTAATACTAGTGGAGGCCCATGGGCAAAACATGTGAACAGCTCTACTTTTTTTTTAGGTGAGAACCCCTCCACTTTAAAGGGAAGGTGTCACGAAAAAATTTTTTTTCATGTTTTTGCTTTTAGTATGTTATTAAAACAAATTTTATTTATTTGTGTGTTTGTGTTTTACTTTATTATATTTTCTAACTTTTACTTCACTATGGGGGCTGCCATTTTTTTTTTCATCTCTGTATGTGTTAATTAACGACACATACAGAGATGGAATACGACACATACATCCCCATAGTGAATGCGAACGGGAGCCATTCCATTCACTATAGCGTACGCCGTCTGTGTGGGAATGGCGCATGCGACGCTCCCACACAGTCCAAAAGGAAGGTCTTCGGCCGAGCGACATCCGGCACCATTTTCATGTGGACCGGAAGCCGGGGCCGGACAATAAGATGACTACTTCCGGTCGCGGCTTCCGTCCATATGTTCAGAAGCAAGGACTAGGAGCGGACGGAGCGGAGGCGGTAGGAGGAGCAGGTAAGTATGTTTGTGTATGTTCATGTTATACTGTGTGATTACCACTGTATCTAATCCTCCTACACTGTGCATTCGCTCAAAAAATGGCGGCACACAGTGTAGGAGGTTTGAACATTCAACCCCCTCCTTTCTCCTGGCACTAGCCAGGATAAAGGATGGGGGATTGTTTGAGGACGCTAGAGCGAGTGTGTCTTCTCCAATTTTGCAGCATGAAGCAATGAGGTTGCTTTACCACATGCCAATGCTGCAATTTTGGGAATTGCTCCATCTAGTGACCAGCACATTGAAATGTTATAAATTAGAATCTAATTTATAATATTTCCTGACTTGTGAAAAAAATTAACAAAATTAGAACAATGTGTAATCATTTATATACTAACAGTTTAACTACAAAAAAATATAATATTTTTCTAGCGACACATTCCCTTTAAATCATTATTATTATTTGAAGGGATTATTGTACATTTTACAAGATATATATGCAGGGGTATATATAACTGACTGGTCACACTCAATCACAGTGCAGAAGAAAACGTAAGCCAAGATAGAAGCAACTGTATTACGCTCTTTGCCCGGTTGGGAGGAGTTTCCTCACTGATCGTCCTAATGGAAATGCCATAGTTACATAGGTTGAAAAAAGACACAGGTCATCAGGTTCAACCTTTCTCAATAAATTACCCATCATTCATTGCTTGATTATTTATAACCCTCAATGCCATTCGTAAATAAATATGCATCTAGCCTTTTTTTTAAATGCTGACATAGTATCTGCCATCACTACCTCTTGGGGAAGGGCATTCCATAGTTTGACTACTCTAACTATAAAGAACCCTTTTCTATATTGATGTCTGAAACTTCTTCCTTCCACATGCAATGGGTGTGCTCTTGTCCTTTGTAGAGTCCTTGGAAGAAACAGGTCATGTGCTAGTTCTCTGTATTGACCACACATATACTTATATATATATATTAATAAGATCACCTCTAACACGTCTTTTTTCCAAGCTGAACAAGCCCAATTTTGCTAGTCTTTCATTGTAAGCGACACCTCCCATCCCATTTAATAATGTACTTGCCCATCTTTGAACCCTCTCCAGTTCTCCTATGTCCTTTTTACAATGTGGAGCCTAAAACTGAATTCCATGTTCTAGATGTGGCCTTACAAGGGATTTATAGAATGGTAATATTACATTTGAATCACGGGTTTTTATCTCTCTATTTATACACCCTAAAATCCTATTTGCTTTTGCAGCTGCTGCCTGACTTTGAGTGCTGCTTCTTAGCTTATTTGTTACCAGAATACCCATGTCCTTCTCTTGTTCCATTATCCCCAGTTTTATTCCATGTATTGTATATGAATTAATGCTATTATTGTGTCCTAAGTGCATTACTTTACATTTATAAACATTACATGTCATCTGCCATGTTTTTGCCCATGCTGCCAGCTTATCTAGGTGTTTCAGTAATATTTTAAAGTCAAGCTGAGTTTTAAGTATCTACAAAGTTTTGTATCATCAGAAAAAACTGTCCCATTGCTATCAATCCCATCCACAAGGTCATTAATAAAGAGATTAAAAAGAATTGGGCCTAACACCGATCCTTGTGGTACCCCACTGCTGACTTCAACCCATTTTGAGTAAGTTCCATTTGTAACAACTTTTTGTTTCCTGTCCCTTAACCAAATCTTTACCCACTTGCATACACGTTCCCCCAGTCCCTGTGTCTGTAGCTTCAGAACAAGACTATTGTGTGGAACAGTATCAAATGCTTTTGCAAAATCCAAATAAATCACATCAGCCGCATGACCAACATCCAGATTTGCACTTACCTCCTCATAGAAACCGAGCATGTTGGTTAGGCCCGACCTGTTTTTCATGAATCCATGCTTGTTATCAGTTATTAGACTTTTTTCTGCTATATACTTTTGTAGTTCATCAATTAGAATACCCTCAAATACTTTACAAACCACAGATGGCAAACTTACTATACGGTAGTTACTCGGTTCTACCTTTTTACCCTTCTTAAATATTGGTACAACATCAGCCGTCCTCCAATCCTGTGGCACTGATCCTGTTACAAGAGAGTCTAGAAGATAAGATACAATGGTCTGTACATTACCGAGCTCAATTCCCTTAATACTCGTGAATGTATGCTGTCTGGGCCAGGGGATTTATCAATATTTCATTTGCTCAGACGTAGCTGTACTTCCTCCTGTGTTAAGCAGGTAATATTGGGTGCGGAATCTTTATTACTGTCCCCCTGAATATCTGTTACTGGCAGCTCATCAGTGAACACAGAGGAAAAGTGTTTGGTTAATATCTCAGCCCTCTCTTTGTCCTCTACAATTATATCCCCATGCTCATCTTTAAGAGGGTCAATATTATCAGATTTGTACTTTTTGGCATTAATATATTTATAAAAAAAATGTAGGATTAATTTTAATGTCGTTAGCGATTTGATAACTTTGCTAGATTGATTTCATTTTTACATTTCCTATTTAGATCTTTGTAAGTCTGGAATGCTTTTGCGGAGCCCTCAGCCTTCAATGTTTTGAATGCTTTTTGTTTTTGCGTTACTATATTCAGTAATTCCCTATTCATCCATGTTAGTCTCCTTTTATTCCTAGACATTTTGTTACTAGTCGTTATAAACTTACTACACGTAATAGATCTTTAAAAGCTCCCCATTTATTGGCAGTATCCCTATTTACCATTACATGATCCCAGTCAACAAGACTACGTTTTTCCCTCTGTCGATTGAATTTTGCTTTCCTAAAATTCTAGGTTTTTGTAGCTCCCCTTTGTACTATTTTATTGAAAATTATATTAATACTTACCATATTGTGGTCACTATTGCCCAAGTGCTCCCAGGCCTCCTCATTGGATATTGTGTCTGGTGTATTAGATAAGACCAGATCCAGCAGATTATCCCCTCTGGTTGGTTTATTAACCAATTGAGTGAAATAATTGTCAATGTCAATCAGATTTTATTTTTTAAACTAATAATCGTGGTGTGTAAACTTACCTTAGCAAATAATACGGATTCTCCATGGCAAATGGTTTCCTATACCACATTTAATATGAATGTACAATATGCACATTTTTGGTCATTTATTTTAATGTTCTCGAACAAGAAACTCGCCTCTTGTAGGATGTCTTTTTATAGTATTTGCCGCTCTTATCTTATAAAAGCAGGTATTTCCATGAATAAACTACAAGCTAAACTAAATTTTTACCCACAAAACTCTATCAATCTGCTTAGCTCCTACTGCTCTATAACACGCTACACACAAATCAGACTGTATGTTTACCATGACAGGTTCACTTTAAGGCTGTGCAATGCTGCAATCTGCCCCAAAATATTAGGCATTCCAATATTGCAAAAAAACAACAACAAAAAATGGTAATACTACTGATAAAAATAAGGCAGTGAGGGAACAAGCAGCTCTCAACTCGATAAGCATATAAGGCAACATCTGCCCTTCCAAGGTTCCCCGAGCTATATTACTGTTGCCAGTGCAGCTATATTTATTACTCAACCGCTGCTCTTGAGAATTTGTACCATTTTATTAGCCTTTGTTGTACTATTGTCTGTCTTCATTCTACTGTAGCTCAGATAAAGTTCAGATTTGATATTACGGCTGCTAAATCATTTTTGAAATCAACGGTTTCACACAAATTACCCATTATCTGTATTTAATGGCTCTCTGCACTCCGTTAAACACTCTGATAAACATATACCATGATAATTCTCTAAAACAAAAATTAGATAGGCCTTTAGAGTAGTTATTAGATGTTCTGGTTATGGGAAAACAAAACAAGCTGGGAATAGCTATTACATTTTTAGACAGTAAATACTGGACAGAATACACACTGAGTAATGATTACTGTCTGCATAATGAAACCTATTTTTAACCATCCATTTAGACTAAATAGATTAACTATGTATTGTGAGTCATTTATGAAGTGGGGTAGAGTGCAAGTGACATTGTAAATGTCACAAAAATCCTTTAAATAAGTTTATGTGAGAAGCAAAATGCATATTTTTCTAATTTTAAGTGAGGATCGTATTGTTTATCTGGGACTTTAAACAGGGGCATAACAAGATAGAGCCAGGCCCCTTGCTGGCCCCCAAACTCCCCCACCCATATCAGACATAAAAAAAACAAAAATAATTTACTCATCGCTCCACTTCCCAGAGGGGGCACGCACAGGATCCCCTCAGGTTGCCACATCAAGCCATGGCACATACAAGGTCCTGTCACAGGGCAGCGCCAGAACATTAGATGTGACGCAGCACACGTACTCGTCAGGACCATGTTTGCGCTGCGGCTCAAACCATTGCTGGGGCCTGATGTGGCAGCCGAGGGGATCCAGGGTGGGCTCCCTGCATGCCACATTCCCACCCTGGCCCAGTCGCACTGCCTACGACCACGGTACTTATGCCACTTACTATAGTAATGAATCCATACATTTACCTGAATGTACTCCTCCATAGTCTATGGAGCGCACGTACAAGGAGGTGTCATTCATTTGATTTATTTATCCAAGGTTCAAAGCAGCTTTCTTGGACGACAGAATCACTACAGTTACCTTATATACCTTGCATCAATAATAGGGAACCTCTGGATGAGAGCAAACCGTTTATTTTTTATTTTTTATAGAGCTGTATACTTCCTGCAACAATCCATGAGTCTGGCACGCCTAGATAATCCTTCTATGTACACGTAGCCAAACATAGAAAGTTTAATTAATTTACAATGCTTATAAAAAAAACTGCCTGCAGCCAACACTAGAGGGAACTCCTTACAAATTTGTACAACTAGTACAGAGTTCAATGATTCACGTATAAATCTGTATGTATGTCTAGGTGTCGCTTAATTACGCTTAATTATTAAATTGTTGTGTGAAGAGAAACAGGCGCCAACCATTGATATAGCACATACACAGATACCTTACAAACATAAATGATGAAATTCATCACAGAATTTCAGATATAAAAATAAAATGATATGGACCTTTTTTTAGTACAATATTTTTATTACGTTTTTAATTTAATAAACGTTACAAACAGTAGAACGGATCAATAACAACAAGGGTAGGCTACTCATTAATAAAATCAGATTAACTAATAATAGGAGAAAACCCTTTTCACAATTGGTCATGTAAACCAGGTCAGAACTACTAAAAGGAACAAACTAGGGGAAATTGGGATAGGGAGGAGGGGACCTCAGCCAGCTGTGAGGGCTCCCTACTCAAGGCAATAATAAGGGCATCATAGAGACAACAGGGCTGTTGCTTGCAGGGAAAATGTAATGTGATCACAACTGAGGGCCCATACTTGCTAACATTTCTCCTGTATTTTCTAGAGAATAGAGAAATTATATGTCCACTTAAAGAGGCTCTGTCACCACATTTTAAGTGCCCTATCTCCTACATAAGGAGATCGGCGCTGTAATGTAGGTGACAGTAATGCTTTTTATTTCGAAAAACAATCTATTTTAAACCACTTTGTGAGCGATTTTTAGCTTTATGCTAATGAGTTTATGAATGCCCAAATGGGCGTGTTTTTACGTTAGACCAAGTGGGCGTTGTACAGAGGAGTGTATGACGCTGACCAATCAGCGTCATGCACTTCTCTCCATTCATTTAAACTGCACTAGCAATATAGTTATATCGTTATGTGCAGCTACATACACAAACACTAACATTACTGTAGTGTCCTGATAATGAATATACATTACCTCCAGCCTGGACGTGAGGGGAGCAATTTTCCACAGACAATGACCTGCATTTCTCAAAGCGACTATGGCATATAGCTTTTCTATAACTTCTTCCTAAAACAGTAGATACAATCATTTCTGTGCTTAACACATGTTTCACGTTCATTAGTTACAGAGAAATTGACAAATCTGGGGTGCATTGAAATTTATGAATAGTAGTGTCCTTTTTTTTTTCTTTTGGGGGGGACATATGTCTTGGGGCTTTTGCTCCCTGATCTTTTAAGACCCTAGCCTTTATCTACACCCTAGCTGCTGAATATGCCCCCTCTTTCACAGACTGCTCTCCATGTCCCCATCTCTCGCACATACTGCTCTCCATGGTCCCCCCTCTCACACAGATTGACAGGGGCCCCCGAGCTATTTGCTTGGGGGACACATGGTCGCATGAACCCCAAAAATTTGTTTTTAATGGTATTTAGGTCTTTTATTTTGTATGGTTTTGTGTTTGTGTATTTCTCTCCCCCCTTTCCCTTCTTTTTTCCATATGTAGTAGAATGGTACTTACCTTACTGACATCCCCAATGTAAGCTTTACAGGTGGTACAAGCGGTTTCCAGAGGTTTCTATCTCCAGGCAGATGTTTCCTGGTGAACTGCTGATTGGACAAGGTCAGCTGTGCTCTTTGCATGAGCAGGTTCCAGATATTTCTATTTCCAGGCAGATCTTCCCCCAGCTGATTGGTCATTTGAATCCAAAGGGCGGGAATCTGAGCTATATATGACTGGGGTTTCTTCGTGGTCAAGCAGTCGTCTGGAGCCCGGACCGTCGCTCACCCTCCCTCCCTTATGTTAAAATTCCTTCCTATCGCAATGTTTCTTAGGCTGGATTCACACGAGCGTGGCGGGGTCCACCGCATTGAAGTGTTTGACAGAGGGAGAAGGCTCCCTTTGTATCCCCAGGCCCCCCCCACGATGGATCACGGGTGGTGATGGTTGCTATGGCAACTAGGAAGCCGTTGCTAAGCTTCCTGGTTACCCAGGTACGGAAGCCTATTAGGTCTTGCCCGAGGCAGGACCTAATACGCTAACTGTCAGATAAAGAATGACAGTTACAAAACACTGCACTACATAAGTAGTGCAGTGTATTGTACCAGGGATCAGATCTTCATGTCCCCAGGTAAGTGTAAAAAAAAAAAGTGAAATAGGTAAAAAAAAATGTTAAGGAAAAATAAAAGTTTTAACTAATAAAAACAACAATCGCCCTGTTTCCCTGATCAACTCCTTTATAATTAGAAAAAAAATGAAAACATGAAAAAAAAACTATACATAATAGGTATCGCTGCGTTCGGAACGGCCTGATCTATAAAAATATCACATTATTTTTACCGCACAGTGAAAACCATAAAAAAAAATTATAAAAAAACAATGACCGCATTTGATTTTTTGGTCATCTTGTCTAAAAAAAAAATTTAATAAAAAGTGATCAAAAAGTTGCAAGTAACAGAAAATGGTACCAATGGAAACTACAGTTCCTCACGCATAAAACAAATCCTCCCGCAGTGATATAAACTAAAAAATAAAAAAAAGTTATGGCTGTCAGAAAATGGCGACACTAAAACATGTTTTTTTTTGGATTGGGGTGTCTTTATTGTGGGAACGTAGTAAAAACTATATAAATTTGGTGTCGCTGTAATCGTATCGACCCGCAGAATAAAAAAAAACGTGCTAGCATTGCTGTTTTTTGTTTTCTTCATCTCCCAAAAAATTTAATCAATCGTGACAAAAAAAAATCGCATGTACCCCAAAATAGAACCAATAAAAATTACAGCTCGTTCCACAAAAATCGCACCCTCACACTGCTCCGTCAACGGAAAAATAACATGTTATGACTCTAAAAGTGCAATTATGCAAAATGATGCTAAATGACGGCCCAGACTGATTTTTTAGGTACAGTAGAATTTCACTAAATACCCCACATCCTCATTTGATGGACCCCACAGGTGGACCCTGTAGATGCAGCGGAGATGAGGAAACTTTAGGACCTTGTGCTGCTTATAGGGCTAGTGAAGAAGTCAAAGATTATGCAATACTGGAGCACAGATATTTTGTATAATACCCAATAAACCCGGCCTGTACATAAAGGATTGGTTCAAAGCGTACCACACCATTCCATGGATTATTCATTCACCCCATTATTACATCATCCTATTATGCTCTGATGTGCTCCGCCCACTTTACATATACCCTGATATACTGTGTACAGATTACATATGCCCCCACATTATAAACTGAAATACCAGTAAAACACCAAGCAAAATCTGCACTTCAAAAGCCAAATGGTGGTCCAACTGAGCCTGGCAGTTTGCCCAAACGGAAATTTATGACCACATATGGGGTATTACAGTATTCTGGAAAACCCGCTTTACAATTTATGGAGTGTGTGTCTACGGTGGTACAAGCGAGCGTACAACACATTGGGCACTGAAATGGCATATCTGTGGAAACCGGCAATTTTCAATCTGCAACATCTATTGTGTACTCATTTTCGCAAAACACTTGTGGGGTCAAAAGGCTCACTACACCCCTAGATAAATTCTTTGAGGGATCTAGTTTCCAAAATGGGGTAATTTTTCGGGGGTACCACTATACTGGTACTAAAGCTCAATGCAATATCGTGTCAAAAAACGAATCTTGTAAAATCTCCACTCCAAATACTAAATGGCGCTCCTTCCCTTTAGAGCCTTGCTGTGTGTCCAAATAGTAGTTTATAAGCTCGTGTGGGGTATTGCTTTACTCTGGAGAGAATGCTTTACGAACGTTGAGGTGTTTTTCTCCTATAGTCTTTGTGAAAATGCAAAATTTTGGACTAGAACTACATCTTTTCGCAAAAAAATGTTCACATCCCAATTCTAATAAATACAGCAAAAACCTGTGTGGTCAAAATGCTCACTACACCCCTAGATTAATTCCTCAATGGGTGTAGTTTGCCAAATGGAGTCACATTTCAGGGTTTTTTACTGTACTGGTACCTCAGGGGCTTTGTAAATGCAACATGGCGCCCAGGAATCAATCCTGCAAAATCTGCGCTCCAACTGCCAAATGGCGCTCCTTACCTTGTATCCTGCCGTGTATCCAAACAGCAGTTTATGACCACATATGGGGTATTTCCCTACTCTGAAGAAGTGGCTTTACAAATGTTACGGTGCATTTTCTCCTTTATTTGTTGAGAAAATTAAAAATGTTGAACTATTGCTACGTCTTATTGGAAAATAATGTAATTTTTCATTTTCACTGTCCATTTCTAATTAAATCTATGAGATACCTGTAGGGTCAAAATGCTCACTACACCCCTGGATGAATTCCTCAATGGGTGTAGTTTGCCAAATGGAGTCAATTTTGGGCAGTTTCCACTGTACTGGTACCTAAGGGGCTTTGCAAAAGCGACATGGTGCAGAAAAAACAATCCAGCAAAAGGTGCTGTCCAAAAGCTAAATGGCGCTACTTCCCTCCTGAGCCCTGATGTGTATACATACAGTAGTTTATTACCAAATATAGGGTATTTCCATACTCCGGAGAAGTTGTTTTACAAATGTTGGGGTGCTTTTTCTCCTTTATTTTTTGAGAAAATGAAACATTTTGACCTAAAGCTACGTCTTAGTGGAATAAAATGTAATTTTTCATTTTTACTGCCCAATTCTAATGAAATCTATGAAACACCTGGGGGGTCAAAATGCTCACTACACCCCTAGATGAATTCCTCTAGGGGTGTAGTTTCCCAAATGGAGTCACTTTTGTGGGGTTTCCTTTGTTTTTGCACCACAAGACCTCTTCTAACCTGACATGGTGCCTGAAATATAATTTAAGGAAGGCCCAAAAATTCACTCTGTGCTCCTTTGCTTCTGGGGCATTTGTTTCAGTCCAGTAGCGCACTAGGGCCACATGTGGGATATTTCTAAAAACTGCAGAATCAGGGCAATAAATATTAATTTGTGTTTCTCTGGTAAAAACCTTCAGTATTACAGGAAAAATTTATTAAAATTGAACTTCTGCAAAAAAATAATTACATTTGCAAATTTCCCTTCCACTTTGCTTTAATTCCTGTGAAATGCATAAAGGGTTAAGAAACTTTCTAAATGCTGTTTTGAATACTTTAAAGGGTGCAGTTTTTTAAAATAGGGTGATTTGTGGGGGTTCTTAATATATAAGGCCCTCAAAGCCACTTCAGATATGAACTGTTCGCTAAAAAAATAGGCTTTTGAAATTTTCTTGAAAATGTGAGAAATTGCTGCTAAACTTATAAGCCTTGTAACGTCCTAGAAAAATAAAAGGATGTTCGAAAAATGATGCAAACATTAAGTAGACATATGGGAAATGTTAACTAGTCACTATTTTCACTAACATAAAGTACAATATGTCACGAGAAAACAATCTCAGAATCGCTTGGATAGGTAAAAGCATTCCGAAGTTATTACCACATATAGTAACACATGTCAGATTTAAAAAATGAGGCTGTGTCATTTGGTCCAAAAGTGGCTGCATCCTTAAGGGGTTAATAAACATCATGGCCTTAATTATCCAAATTCTGTTGCTTGTGTTTAATTATTGGTTTATTATTTTGTGGGATCTGTGCTACCATGCTCTCAATGCCCCGTCCCTCACAGACTGCTCCCATGGTCCCCCTCTCACACAGATTGCTCCCAATGTCTCCCTTTCTACCTAATCATAGAGATGTGTTCAGGGAGTGGATAGAGAGGACAGAGCAGCTGTAACTGTACGTGTTAAGGTCTGTAACAGATTCTGAGTCCAGTGGTTGAAATAATCAGTCAAGTTAATAGCAAGGGCACTCAAGTAACCTTCCAGGCGTGGTACATAGATAAGCAGCAACAAGTTGTAGCATGATTCGGAGATGTGGTCAGGAATCAATATAAGTTCAGTAGACAGATGAGGCATGAGTGTTCTAGGTTCAAATCCTGACGGTACACCTGCACAGTTCTATCTATGATCAGGCAGAGAAATTCAGGAGCGCTCTGTCTGATCATTAAGAGAGGAGTTGTTCCCATGCTTTACAAAGAAAAATGGATAAGACTGTTTACACTAGTGCCGTGGCTTCCATCCATTTTAACAGAGACCGTTGAATCCTGACGGACCCGATTATCTAATGGGGTTGGTTAAGTTTCCATCAGGATTTCAGTATTTTGTATGGTCTATCAGACTACACCTTATCTGCCGTCAAAAATACTGAAAAGTCAGATGGAAACCTCAATTGAACCCACTGATGCCCCCTTGTACAATTTGCTTTCACTTTCACAGTCTTTTCTCTTAGGCCTTATTCACACGAACGTGTTTTACGTCCGAGATACGCGCGTGAAAATCACGCGCGTCACATGGACCTATGTTAGTGAATGGGGCCGTTCAAACAGTCCATGATTTTCACGCAGCGTATATCCGCTGCGTAAAACTCACTTGTCCTATACTTGGCTGTTTTCCGCGCATCACGCACCCATTGAAGTCAATGGGTGAGTGAAAATCGCGCATGGCACACGGAAGCACTTCCGTGTGTCGCGTGTGATTCGCACAACAGTAGATAAAGAAATGAAGGAAAAAATAAAAGCACTTCCTTCTTTTCTTTTTCTAACCATCAAAACCGCGTGTCATAAGCATGGCATATGCTTGAAAATCACGCAGCCACGCAGCAAACACTAATGACACACAGAACTGCAACGTGCGCAAAACGTTGCATTTTTTGCGCGCGGAAAACGCACACGCTCGTGTGAATCCGGCCTTAAATCAATGGCAAAAGTGCCTAAGCAAATCCACTGTGATTCAATGTCCTTAAACAATAAAACTTAAAAAGTCTAAGGGGATTAATACTTCTTATAGGAATTGTGACTGCAGCAATTTTTATCAACATAAAACGACAGGGGATTTAGGCTACAACAATAAAGGCAGAACGTGTTTATTACATTTTATAAAAATGTCACACATAGAAGGTACGATACGCATGGCTTGGAGTACAGAAAGTAATCCAAGAATGTCAACACTGGAATATTCACTTTTAAAAGTTGTACCGCTCTGTTCTATGATCATCACATTTTCCGTTCTGTGGTTGCTAAGCTGCTTTTTAAGGGGGCTCTGTCGTTAGACATTAATCATTTGATCCTAGTAAGTTGATATTTGGGACACTGACTGTTGAGTAAAAGTATATTTACATGTGCCTATATATATATATATATATATATATATATATATATATATATTTCATATCAAGTAAGCTTAGTTTTACTTCTTTACAGTCCGCCTTTGGAAATGTGTGTGTAGAATGAAAAACAGATACGATTTTATGACTGAGAAGTGTAGTCATTCACGAGAAAGTATTCCAATAAATTGCAAACAGTCTCCTTCTGTCTTACCTAAATATGTATATCACTCTCTATGCAAAACAACACATAGAGGGATGTGATTGAAAATTTATCACTGCGATAGGATAGCTGGATATTCCACATATTACTGTCCAAGTAGGTAATACAATTATGTAGATCCTCTATACTTCCACCCCAGATACATAAATATCATCAGTCCAAGGTTTCTGTAAAATAATATCATGCATACATTTCTGGTCATCATCATAAAACACTATGCACTTCAAAAAAAGTGTGTATAAATTTGCATGAAGGTAAACTTCTATGGCAAAAGTGAAATTTTATATGCAAAAATCTGATTAGAAGCAAAAAAAATAAGAAAGTGAATAGATGTTAATATTTTGTTAAGCTGGAACAACCTTTCCGAGCGGGGGACACAGGAATATTTAGGAAGCTAAGGTACTACAGTCAAAGTGAGTGCAATAACTTATTGAAGCAAAGGATATCCAGATATTAGTAAGGCATCACTGACTTGTTCATTTTATTTTTCTACTGTATATGTAAAATAAAAGAAGCCACAGAGCATGTAATCTGATCAACTGCTTTTATAATCTGGATCTAACCACATAAAGTGTACTTAATCTTTAACCCCTTGGGGATACAGCCAGTTTTGGCCTTGTGGACACAGCCTATGTTTTTCAAATCTGATATGTTTCACTTTATGTGCTAATAACTTGGGAATTTTTTTACTTATCCATGCGATTCTGAGACTGTTTTCTTGTGACATATTGTACTTTGTTAGCGAAAAAATGTGATCGATAAATTCAATATTTGTGAAAAACACAAATTTAGAGAAAATTTGAAAAAATTTGGATTTTTCTCAATTTAAATGTATCTGCTTGTAAGACAGATAGTAACACAAAATAGTTACTAGTTTACATTTCCCATATGTCTATTTTATGTTTGCATAATTTTTTTAACGTCCTTTTATTTTTCTAGGACGTTACAAGGCTTAGAACTTTAGCAGCAATTTCTCACATTTTCAAGAAAATTTCAAAAGGTTATTTTATCATGGACCAGTTCAGTTCTGAAGTGGCTTTGAGGGACTTATATATTAGAAAATTCCCATCAATCACCCCATTTAAAAACCGAACCCCTCAAAGTATTCAAAACAGCATTCAGAAAGTTTATTAACCCTTTACGTGTTTCACAGGAATTAAAGCACTGGAGGTGAAATTTACAAATTTCATTTATTTTTAGCCGAAATTCATTCGTAATACATTTTTTCCTGTAACACAGAACGTTTTACCAGAGAAACGCAACTCAATATTTATTGCCCAGATTCTGCAGTATTTTAGAAATATCGCACATGTGGCTCTAGTGTGGTAATGGACTGAAACACAGGCCTCCGAAGCAAAGGAGCACCTAGTGGATTTTCAGGACTCCTTTTTATTAGAAAATATTTTAGGCACCAGGTCAGGTTTGAAAATGTCTTGTGGTGCTAAAACATAGGAAAAACCCTAAAAAAATACACCAATTTGGAAACTACACCCCAAGGAATTAATCTAGGGGTATAGTGAGTATTTTGATCCCACAGTTTATTTGCTACATTTCTTTGAATTAAGCCATAAAAATTAAAATACTTTTTTTTTTCCAATAAAACATACAATGTTTTCATTTTTACAAGGAATAAAGGAGAAAAAACACCCCAACATATGTAAAGCAATTTCTCCCGATTACAGAAATACCCCATATGTGGTCATAAGCTTATGTTTGTACAAAAAACAAGGAGAGGACCCAGGTATCTGGTTGGCTGAGATACACACAAAGGCAAAAAGATTAGCCCTTGTTTCCCAGACACCTATTGAATGCTTACTAGAATTGTGGCGTATAGCTTTATTTCGATAACTATAAACATGCAAATGAAGATTAAAAACGCAATGTGAACTGAGAAGTCTCCATACAATGATACTAATGATAGTTCCTAGTCAGTATCGTCTAAGTGCAAAGTCAATCCACCCTTTCTGGTGGCCGCACTACCTATATAAAACAACTAAGATTCGCGGCTGCAGTCCGCTTGAGTAGGGACTTAGAATTATCAGCACACATTGATTTTAAAATTGAAAAAGCACCCCCGACATGAATCACCACCGAAGTGGCGTCCTCGGGGGAAAATGGGGCTAATGGCAGCGAATGCGGCTGAGTCTCCTATTTATGACCTCACTTCTGACGTCATCTAAACTGATGCTACCAATCACGATGATCCTCATAAGAACGGCACCCTAAACTGAAAAAATATGCTCCAATCAAGTACAGCTAACGTCCAGCCAATGAGGGACTCGCTATTGCTCCCGTGGTGAAAATGATTGACAGGCAAAATGCTCCAATCCCGCAATGCTACTACTCGGCCACTCGGGAACTAGCTTTCGCGCCTGCACAATGGAAAGAGATTACGCCAGATAGACAAGTGTGAAAAATAGTTCACTGTGCATGTCAGTGAACTTAGATCTAGAGGCACCATCGTATTATGAGTATTGCAAAGATATCTATCCCAGGAACACCAAGTAGAGAGAGAGTAAGAAAGTCACTGTAAATATCGGTGGACTTGAATGAGAAAAGCCAGTGGAAAAAACAGATCCAGATTTATTAGGAAAATAGATTGTAATAAGAGATAACAGTAATCCACTGTCAATAAATTCATATCAATGTCAATATCCATCTCAATGGTAGAATATCTAACAATCCTTAGTAAGGAGATATAAAAAATATTAAATCAATGTACAAGTGGATATCAACTTGATGGAAAGACTGTCAAGAGTATGAGAAAAGACCATTATATCAATGGGCCAAATTTTTTTTTGCACATTATTAATAATAACAATATCCACAATAGATTATAATATGTAGATGAAAAAGAGGGGAACTTCATATAGAAGTATATGTATAGAAGATTTTTGAAGATAGCGATAGTGAGTCCCTCATTGGCTGGATGTTAGTTGTACTTGATTGGAGCATATTTTTTCGTTTAGGGGCCTTTCTTATGAGGATCATCGTGATTGGTAGCATCAGTTTAGATGACGTCAGAAGTGAGGTCATAAATAGGAGACTCAGCCGCCATTAGCCCCATTTTCCCCTGAGGATGCAACTTCGGTGGTGAAACATGTCGGGGGGGGGGGGGGGGGCTTTTTCAATTTTAAAATCAATGTGTTCTGATAATTCGAAGTCCCTACTCAAGCGGACTGCAGCCACGATTCTTAGTTGTTTTATATAGGTAGTGCGGCCACCAGAGAGAGTGGTTTGACTTTCCACTTAGACGATACTGATTACGAAATATCATTAGTATCATTGTATGGAGACTTCTCAGTTCACATTGCGTTTTTAATATTCATTTGTATGCTTATAGTTATCCAAATAAAGCTATACGCCATAATACTAGTAAGCATTCATTAGGTGTCTGGGAAACAAGGGCTAATAAACTTATGTTAGAACACACGGCAGCCCTCAGTAGGGAAGGAGCGCCTTTTGCCACTCAAATTTTGTTGAGGGGCAAAAACAGTGGAAACCCCCCAAAAGTGACCCTATTTTGGAAGCTACACACCTAATGGAGTTTATCTAGGGGTATAGTGTGCATTTTGACCCCACAGATTTTTTGCAGAATTAATTGGTAGTAGGCTGTGAAAATGAAAATCAACATTTTTTTTTTTACCACAAAAAGTAGTTTTAGCTTACATTTTTTCATTTGTATTTGTAAAGCAATTTCCCCTGAGCACAGCAATACCCCATATGTGGACATAAATTGCTGTTCGTTACCACGGCAGGGCTTAGAAAGGAAGGAGAGTTATTTGGCTTCTGGAGCTCAAATTTTGCTGGAATGGTTTGCGGCGCCATGTCACATTTGCAAAGCACCTACGGGACAAAATCAATGGAAACCCCCAAGAGTGACCCCATTTGGGAAACTACACCCCTGGAGGAATTTATTAAGTGGTATAGTGAGCATTTTGAGCCCACTGTTTTCTTGCAGAATTTGGTGTAATTACGCAGTGAAATTGAAAATTCATTTTTTCTGATAAAATGTGGAAATTTTGGGAATAAAGGAGAAAATTCACCCCAACATTTGAAAAGCAGTTTCGCCCAATTATGGCAATACCCCATATGTGGTAATAAATTGCTGTTTGGACACACGGCAGGACTCAGGAGGGAAGGAGCGCCATTTGGCTTTTGAAGCTCAAGTTTTGCTTGAATAGTTTTTGGGTGTCATGTCGCATTTACAAAGCCCCTGAGGGACCAAAACAGTGGAAACTCCCCAAAAGTGACTGATTTGGGAAACTAAAGCCCCTCAAGGAATTTATCGAGGGGTATAGTAAGCATTTAGACCCCACAGGTTTTTTGCTGAATTTAGTGTAATTAGGCAGTGAAAATTAATATCAAAATTTTTTACACTAAAATGTGGATTTTTTTTTTTATTTCCACAAGGGATAAATGAGAAAAAGCAGCCCAGCATTTGTAAAGTAATTTTTCCTGAGTAAGGCAAAACCCCACATGTTGTCATAAACTGCTGTTTGGACACACGGCAGGACTCAGAAATGTGGGGCACTATCTACATGGGGGGCTATATGTGGGGCACTAGCTACAGGGAGAGCTATATGTGGGGCACTATCTACATGGGGGGCTATATGTGGGGCACTACCTACAGGGGGCTTTATGTAGGGCACTATCTACAAGGGGCACTATATCTACAGGGGGCTATATGTGGGGCACTATCTGCAGGGGGGCTATATGTGGGGCACTATCTACAGGGGCTATTATCTACAGGGGGATATATGGGGGCCAGTATCTAAAGGGGGGTCTATGTAGGGCACTATCTACAGGGGGCTCTATGGGGGTCACTACAGGGGAATCTATGTAGGGCACTATCTACAGCGGGCTCAATGGGGGGCACTATCTACACAGGGCAATGTGTGTGTGGGACACAGTGTATGGTGGTATTATAATCAGGGCTACAGTGTACGGCACTATAATAATTAGAGTTGCAGTGTATGGCGCTATTATATTTAGGGGCGTAGTGTGTGGCACCAGGAAAATTTTATCTTTGTTTATAGGTGCAGAAATGTTTGAAAAGTGAGTAGCTGAAGACATCTTTTTAGAAAACTGCAAAAATGGGCTGTAGCCTGGAGAAGTCATCATAGAGGTCTTGACCGGATGGATAAGAAAAGAGAAAAAGAACAACTAGAATCTGAGAAGAGGCGACCTGTGAGTCACTTAATGTAAATGTTTGTTCTGCCACTAATCAGCACTGTAGTCACTGTATGATCTGCAGCAAGATTATGTGTGGTATGATTCTTTTTTTGGTGATATAGCAACTCCCAGCATATCCTTACCATTGTTCGGGCCATGCTGGGAGCTGTAGTTTTATGCTGTACAAACCGATATGGCAGGCGTTGCACTAAATTGAGCTGTATTTGTGCCGGTGTTGTAGTTATGTTATGAGCTTGGGTCTGGTGCTGTATACATGTACTGAGCTTTGTTCTGGTGTTGTATATATGTACTGAGCATAGTTCTGGTGTTGTATTTATGTACTGAGCTTTGTTCTGGAGCTGTATATATGTATTGAGCTTGGTTCTGGAGCTGTAAATATATAGGATATATTTATTATAACAAAATTGCAGGGCAGATGGAAATTTTTTCAATTCATTGTATATTTAATGGGAACCTGTCAGGTAGTTTTAACCCCATGAACCGCCACCATGCGGTAATACATGACCTGACAATATTTCCAAACATTCCCCTGTATGTTTTTTTCAGATGCAGCAAAATCTATAAAATCAACTTTTAAAACGGTGCACACTATATGCGAATTACTCATGAAAGGGTCATGGGGTGGTGTCGCTATCCTGAAGACTCACATAGTTCTGCCTCCAAACCCACCTTTCTATGCTTCATTGACATCCCCCTGGCTATTATACATCACTAGCATTCTCCTCCAACTTGCTCGGATGCGCCATTGCCTTGTACCACTTGCAGCAAGGTGTACTGTGCCCGGCTTCAACGCTGCACCACGCATGCCAGGGGAGTACAAAGCAAAGGTGCATCTGTAAGAGTTGGAGGAGGCTGGTAGTGATGTAGACCAGCCAGGGGGATGTCAATTTAAAATCTGGGGGGAGCCATTTCAATTTTCGCCTCAGGCAGCAGAAAAGATGGAATCGGCCCTGATTAGGAGCATTCTTGTTCACTGGATTGGGACCCCATCGATCACACTTTTAAAGCATCTCTAATTGACCTGTCATAAATGTTGAATATTGGAATACTCCTTTTGGGTGAGTTTACACATGAATTTGCAAAGATTTTGCAAACTTATTATTAAGATCATTAACAAAGAGTGAATTACACATAATGATTTCTTCATAACACAGAGAAATCTGATGTTGGGGGCCAATCATTCCAATGCGGACAGCTGAAAAAGACTTTTTACACGCAGTGATCCCCACCATTTAGTATTTCCGAAGACAAAAATTATTAGCTGAAATAAAATTCAGTTGCAAAATTATTCATATTTATTAGCTACGTGTATTATCAATAGATATGGTTGAAAATAATCAGATAGTATGCAAAATCATGGTGTTAACCCACCCTACTACTATACACCATTTAATATCATCAGATCATGGACACTAGAATTTGGAGAAAAGTATTTTCCTCACTTAATAGAAACATTACGGTAATGACACAAATGTCATACTGACATAATATATTTCTTGCAATATTTAGACTGCTTTTCCATGACCCATTTAAATAAAATGTGAAGTTTTCAGCATTTTAGTAGAAAACGGAGCAATAATTTAACCCTTTCCCGCTGCATCCATTTTTCAGATTTTCACTTTTGTTTTTTCTTCCCCACCTTCAAAAGCCATAACTTTTTTATTTTTCCATCAATATTGCAATGTGAGGGCTTGTTTTTTACAGGACGAGTTGTAGATTTTCACTGCACCATTTATTGTACATTTATTCTTTTACAGCATTCACCATGTGGACTAAATGATATATTGTAATAGTTTAGACTTTTACGGACGCATCGATACCAGGTTAATTTTTTATTTATTCTTAGGGTATGTGCACACACACTAATTACATCCGTAATTGACGGACGTATTTCGGCCGCAAGTCCCGGACCGAACACACTGCAGGGAGCCGGGCTCCTAGCATCATAGTTATGTACGATGCTAGGAGTCCCTGCCTCTCCGTGGAACTACTGTCCCGAACTGAAAACATGATTACAGTACGGGACAGTTGTCCTGCAGAGAGGCAGGGACTCCTAGCATCGTACATAACTATGATGCTAGAAGCCCGGCTCCCTGCACTGAGTTCGGTCCGGGACTTCCGGCCGAAATACGCCCGTCCATTACGGACGTTAATGTGGTCGTGTGAACCCAGCCTTACATTGTGCTTGAGGAAAAATGGGAAAACTTTTGTTTTTTGAACTTTTAATATTTTTTTTTATTTATTTATTTTAAAAAAGCTTTATTTTAAAATTTTTACTTGTTTCGCATGGAGGGCCGTTGCAACGTTACTGTGGGCGCTATTGACCCCACATTTAATGTGTTAAACGAACAGGATCGTACTTGAGCGGGCTCCCACTCATTACCCTGAAGTGTCGGCTGTAACACACAGCCGACATGCTCGTTCTATGCCCATGAGGACGCTCCATACTCCCTCACCTGACATACGCTGTATATATATATATATATATATATATATATATATATATATATATATATATATATACAATTTATATACCAGCAAAGAGAGACAGCAGCACTCGGTTTTCCAGTTAAAAGTCCAATAATAGAGGGTGCCAGCTAAGTAGTCTTGATCCAAAGGCAATGTAGATATCCAGAAATAAATCCAGCAGCACTCCGGTAATCAAGTTGAAAAAAATGTGGTTTATTGTGCCAACATGGCAAGTGCAACGTTTCCGTCCCACCTTGGGACCTTTTTCAAGGTTTTTCAAGTGGAGTGCTGCTGGATTTATTTCTGGATATATATATATATATATATATATATATATATATATATATATAGATAGATAGATATATATGGCGGATGTCTGGAAGGGGCTAATAAATATGATGCATTTTCTCAACATATTGAGGTCATTGCCATATTTACTGGAAACAGGTAGATACACGAATCCCAGATGAGACCAGCTTGTCGCATAAGAATCAGAGCATTGGAGATGGATGAGATCTGTGTATCTCATAGAAAAGGGCTAAGAAGGGCCAAAATAATTGCCACCATGATAAAGAAAACATTTAAAAAAAAGACAACTGCAAACATCCGTTTAATTATATAACTTTACTCCAAATAATATTGTGGTGTAACTACTACTTTTTATCACTTACTATAAACTTGCTCAAGCCAGGTTTATCCATAATGGCCTATGTACTGGCAGCTTATTTCACATACTTTATTGTTTTCGAGTGAAATAAAGCATTAAAATATTACAAGATAGCATAACATCTTAATATGCAAATTAAGAGAATCTTCTTTATTTATACTTAAAATATGTACCATTTAGACTGACCTGATAGAGAATAAGCAAGATTTATATTGATCTATATATTAGGTGAAAACCGTTTCAGTGTTTGTCAATATCAGAATATATCCTCTAGACTAGACGCTGTAAGTATGTATTTTAGGTTATCAGTGCTGGAACTACTGCCAAAAAAGGTGGATCATTTGCAATTGAGCCTGGCATTAGAGGGGGCCCATAAGCCAATACTAAATCTACTCCAATTACACAGTTTTGTAAAGGGGATTTAAAAAGCCCTATATGGGAATTCTAAGTTAATAGCATAGGCTCCCTAGTACAGCACCCTCATATATTAGCCATAGTGGAGAGTGGTTACAAAGAGCATCTATCAATTTGGATGAACCATGGTATTACATTGACAGCCGACTGAAAACAATTAGCACTGTGTAATGCTTCATTTCCCCTGTGGTGGCAGTGTACAATTAGAGGGGTTTTCCCGATACCATATAATGTTTTTAAACTCACTATGGCCACCGCATAAACACCCAAATACCTTGTTTTTGTTTTCTGTGCCTCCCCTTAGTTGTTCTTCTCCTTTTCTCATGCTGCCATTTGTTTACATGGCTTTGTTCCGGTCTATGGATGCTTCCGGCTCTGCTCCGAGCATGCTGTGCTCAGAGATGATAACGCGATGTTCATTCAGGCGACCAGAAGAGGCATTCGTCTGAAAGAAGACTTCAGCGGAGAACAGTCGAGACATCATCAGATGTCTGGATTTTGGAGGAGGCAGCGTCACGTGACTGGAGTACTGAAGAGGAGAATAGAGCATATTTTTAAAAGTGAGTTAATGGAAAAGTGGTTTTACTTGTGTATTTGGATAAGATAGACAGTAGTTATGCAGTACCAGAAAACCCCTTTAAGCACTTGGAGTTCCACATATTACAGCTGATTGCTAGGTGTCCCAGAAATCAAGAAAGTATTGTCCGAAGCAGCCAATTTGAAGAATTCTTTTTAGCACACTGGTTAGATGTGATTTGAACATTATTGGAAATATTTTAAAGGCTCTAATGTCTTGTTCCCTAAATAAACATTTTTGGCGACAAAATAAAAAGAATCAATTTTGTAACACTTTGCTATATAAACCTTTTTCTATTGTAATTGTATATTCTACCAATCTTTCAACTGGTGTAACTCAGTCCTTTATACCAGAGAGGTAAGGAAACATATCCAACATTGGGAGGTGAAAACCATGGGTGAAATTTATCAAAAGTAGTGTAAAGAAAAAGTGGAGTAGTTGCCCATAGCAACTAATACGTTTCCATCTCTTATGTTCCAGAGGTCCTTTGGAAAAAAAAAGCTGATGACGGATGACATCTGTTGAAGTATTCGGCAAAGGTATACATTTGTTAAATCTTTCTATAGCTCAGAAGGTCTTAAAGGGGTTTTCTGGTTTTATGTAAATAAAGCTTAAAATGGTTTTCACACCAATATCACTAGGATATGCCACAACTTCAATTAAAAAAACAACCTGTTGATTCAAATTTTCCTTAACACATGTAATAGCTATTTACATGGTGCAATCCCGTGTAGCATAAAACAACCGAAAACAAAACAGATTTTGTTACATGCTCCTGTGGGAAAATGTATGTTGGAAAAAGTAAAAAAAGAATTACAAGTTTACAAAGGAGAACACATTGCCGATATAAGAAAAAGTGAAATTAAATACTCCACTAGCAGTTTACTATATTATGGACAATCCTCCTGGAAATTCATGGGAATTTACGAACTACATGAGGATAGAAAGGGTGGGAATAGGAAATACTGTAAACTCTTGTTACAAAAGGAGACCATGTGAATATACATTTTGGCACATTGTCCTCCCAGGGGAAACCCTGGTTAATCAGAATCATCCCAGGACTCCCTGCAGCCGCAGACCAGGATAAACTGTATGTTAAATGCTAAACTTTATCCTTTACATTTATTAATGGTTTGATTTCTCAGTTCAATTAAAAGATGTGAGACCCAGATCTAACTATTAAATATATTTGCATATGTTTCTATCCTTAATGTGTGCTGGTAATATCCCGGGATTTAAATTTTTTGGTCATTTTATGCCAATTTACGGATTACTAAGGGTTTGATCACTGGAATGCCCACCAACCATTAGTACTAAGGAGCCCTTAGCACGTTAAGATCTTCACTGCACAGTGCCACTTCCCTCCAGAGCTGTATACAGAGTTGCAGTTCTGTGCACAGTGACTTGTCAGGGGCAGTATAACGCAGAGAAAATGTCAAAGCCGTTTGGAGCACCTTCGCTCTAGGAATCGGTGAGGTTCCCAGCAGATGAACCCCCATCAATCAGTAATTTTAAATGTGAGATTCATATATAAAGCGCCACAGATGAAAAATGTTCAGCCCTTCATTTACAATAACATTTTAATGTTAATTTCAAATAAACATTAATAATACACAATATCATCAATCACACAATTTTTATTTTGAACAAAGCGTTCGTAGTATTTACTTTGAGATCAGATTTTTTGTTATTTAGTTGTAATAAAAATACACCGGTACAAAGCCTAACATATAAAAAGATCATTCGTCTACTACCAGACAGGTTGAAAACAAGTCTATTTTGAAAAATGTGAGCCACTATCAAGGGCAAACACTTGACAAAGTATTATTTTTAAATACTGACAGCCAAGAAAGTATAAATCTGAACTACATACTTCAAAATAGACTTCTAAAAAAAATGATGTCTGAATCCAACTATTAATATACAGTGAAACTAAGGCAACAACTTTTCAGGGTATATTTGGAATTTTCTATCCTTTCAGTTTCTGGTGAAGATAAGTTGTAATTTGCACAAAACGTACTTTTAAAAATAAATAAATAACTTTATGACTTTTCTATTTTTAGGCCGCCTACTTCACTTTAAAAAAACAAAACACACAGGTGTAGCGGGAAGTGGCAGGCCCATTGTGGCTCGATAATTTTACTATATAATATAGCACAAATCTACTACAGCACAGTGTTCACAAAATCAGCAAAGGGTTAAAAATTTTCCCAACGTATACTTCATAGGTACATACCAGATGTATGCAACTATATACCAAATAGTTGAATAAATCTGCCATTACACTCTCATTGTAAAAAAAATAAACAATGTATATAGATGTATCCTCCCTTAACCCCTTCCCGACATCCGCTGTATATATATATGGCGCTGTCGGGAAGGCCTTCCCGCAACGCGGAGTACCATTAAGTTGCGGTGATAGTGGCACCCTGATGTAACGGCCAGGATCGGAGCTAGCCTCCAATCCAGCTGATTAACCCCTCAGATGCTGCGTTCAATAGAGATCGCAGCATGTGAGGGGTTTTTAGCCACCAGCACTCCAACAACGTGATCGCTGGGTTGTTGATGGCTGCAATGGCAACCGGAGGCCTAATACTGGCCTCCCGGTCTGCCAGCAACGGAAGCCTCCTATGCCCCGCTCGGTACCATCGGCAAGATGGTGCCGGCTCAGCTTCCGGCTCAGAAGCTGAGCCGGCGTCATCAGCAGTGGGTGTCCACTGTATGTTACAGCGGACACCACGCTGTAATTGCAGGAACCAGAGCTAGCTCAGATTCCTGCCATTAACCCCTTAGATGCAGCGATCGAAAGCGATCGCTGCATTTTAGTGGTTTGTAGCAATTCGGCAGCCCTATAGGTAGTGAAATGTATTAGAACATCAATCAAACAGTTGGACTTTCAAGTCCCTTAGTGGGACTAAAAAAACAGATTGAAAAAAAAGTGTAAAAAAATTAAAAATAAAAGTTGTAAAAAATAGAAAATAAAAAGTTTCAAGTAATAAAATAAAACACAATCGACCTTTTTCCTTTATCAAGTCATTTACTATTGAAAAATAATAATAATACCATACATATTTGGTATTGCCGCGTCTGTAACCACCTGAACTGTATATATATATATATATATATATATATATAAAATATTATGTTATTTTGTCCCCCACAGTGAATGGTGAAAGTGAAAGTGCTTTTTTTTGGTCACTTTGTCTTCCAAAAAATTTCAATAAAAAGTGATCATGGCATGTATCCAAAAATGGTACCTATAAAAACTATAGCTCTTCTCACCAAAAACAAGCCCACATACAGCTCCTTCGACGAAAAAATTAAAGTTATGGCTCTTACAACATGGCGACAAAAAAAAATACATTCTTTTTACAAAAGTAATTTTATTGTGCAAAACGTTGTAAAACATAAAAAAGTGCAATAAATTTGGTATCGCGGGAATCGTACTGACCTGCAGAATAAAGTTAGCATGTAATTTATGACGCATGGTGAACGCTGCATAAAAAAAAACAATATCTGAATCGCCATTTTTTGGTCACCTTGCCGCCCAAGGATAAAAAGTGATCAAAAAGTTGCATGTACCCCAAAATGGTATGAATAGTAACTACAGCTCGTCCCAAAAAAAAAAACAGGCCTCATACCACTATGTCTATGAAAAAATAAAATAAGTTAAGTCTCCAATAATTCAGGAAAGGAAATATGCAGTTGCGAGGCCCGAGGGGAAAATTTCTTCTGTTTCAAGAGGAGATTTAGCAAGGCACTAAAATTATCTGCCCGGTTCCTACCTTCTGAACCCTACAGTGTGCTCAAACACCAGTTTATATCCACATATATGTCATCGCCAAACAAGGGAGAACCCTTTTAACATTTTTTTGGGGTGTGTGTCTCCAGTGGCACTAGCTGGGCACGACATATTTGTCACTGAAATGGCATATTTTGGAAAAATTGCTATTTTTACTTTGCACCATCCGAAGCGCAATCATTTATGGAAAAGACCTGTGGGTAAAAATGCTCACTACACCCCTTAATAAATGCCTTAAGGGGTGTAGTTTCCAAAATGAGGTCACTACTCAGGGGTTTATTTTATCATCTCACATCAGAGCCTTTGCAATTGTGAACCAAAACTTTGTAAGTTGCCAAATTAGGCCTCAATTTTGCATGGCACTCTTTCCCTCCTGAGCTCTGTCGATCGTCCAGGCAAAAGATTAGGGCCACATGTAGGGTGTATATAAAACCAGCAAACACAGCATAATAATATAGAGAGTTGTATTTTCATGGTGGCACAAGCTGGGCACCACATATTGGCATATCTATGGCAAAATTCCCATTGTCACTTGCGGGGTTAACATGCTCACTACCCCCCAAGTGAATACCTTGAGGAGTGTAGTTTTCAAAATGGGGTAAATCTTTTGGATATTTCCACTGTTTTGGTCCCACAAGGGCTTTGCAAATGCGACATAGCGCCCAGAAACAAATCCAGCAAAATCTGCACACCAAATGCCAAATGGCGCTCCTTCCATTCTGAGCCCTACTGTGTGCCCAAACAGCAGTTTATGACCACATATGGGGTATTGCCGTACTCGGGAGAAATTGCTTTACAAATGTTGGGGTGCTTTTTCTCTTTTTATTTGTTGAGAAAATGAAAAAATTTGAGCTAAAGCTATGTCTTACTGAGAAAAAAAAAATTTTTTATTTTCACTGCTCAATTCTAATAAAACCTATGAAACACCTGTTGGGTCAAAATGCTCACTACACCCATAGATAAATTCCTCAAAGTGTGTAGTTTCCCAAATGGTGTCACTTTTGGGGAGTTTCCACTGTACTGATATCTCAGAGGCTTTGCAAATGCGACATGGTGCCAAGAAACCAATCCAGCAAAATCTGCGCTCCAACAGCCAAATGGCACTCCTCCTCTTCTGATCCTTGCCGTGTGCCAAAACAGCAGTTTATGACCATATATGGGGTATTTACATACTGTGGAGAAGTTGCATTACAAATTTTAGGGGCCTTTTTCTTTTTTTATTCCTTGTGGAAATTGATTTGTTTTTAGTTAAAACGCCATCTTACTGGAAAAATGTAAAAAAAAAACAACTATTTTCACTTCCAAATTCTAATAAAATCTTTTTTTGGGGAGTTTCCTTTATTTTGGCATCACAAGACTTCTTCAAACCTTTAACTTTTCTCTAGGCTCAACCTATCCCGGGGTGAGTGGCACAAGATCTTAAATGTTCCAATGTTAAAAAAAAAATACACCTGCGACGGATGCCTCTGGCCGGGGATTCCACTAATAGAGGGAGCCCCTGATGTCCCTGTCCATATATGGACTGTGATGTCAGGGGCTATCCTGCAGCAGAATCCCCGGGCCAGAGCGTTGCCAAAGCTCTGAGCAGGCATTCCGCTCCTAGAGGGAGCCCCTGATGTCACTGTCCATATATGGGCAGGCACATAAGAAGCTTCTTCTAGGAGATGAATCCCCGGCCAGAGCGTCGGCAACGCTCCGGCTGGGGATTCCACTCCTAGAGGGAGCCCCAATGGCTCAATTTATAGGGGGCTTTCCGGTGTGATCTGCCGGGGGTGTGTGACATTATCTAGAGGGGGCTGTGTGACACTGCAGAAGGCACCGTGGCAATATCTACAGGGGTTCGTGGCACTATCTACAGAGGGCACTGGGCATTATCTACAAATTAGATTTATCAGTTTTTAAAACGGACAGTGAAAAACAGATGCAAAATGGGTTACAATCGGCCATCAAAAACGGAAACATGGATACAGAAGGGATGCAGATACATTTTTGCATAAGTTTCTGCATCAGCTGTAATCACTTGAGAGACAAAAAAAATGATGCTGTTACAACTGATATATGTGAAAGCACCCTAAGGGTATGTGCACACGCTAGCTTGCTTTTACGTCTGAAATGACAGACTGTTTTCAGGAGAAAACAGCTGCCTCGTTTCAGCCGTAATTGCTCCTCCTCGCATTTTGCGAGGCTTCTTTGACCGCCGTACATTTTTAGCTGTGTTGAGTTCAATGAAGAACGGCTCAAATTACGTCTGAAAGAAGTGTCCTGCACTTCTTTTGACCAGGCTGTATTTTTACTCGTCGTCGTTTGACAGCTGTCAAACGACGACGCGTAAATGACAGGTTGTCTGCACAGTACGTCGGCAAACCCATTCAAATTAATGGGCAGATGTTTGCCGACGTATTGTAGCCGTATTTTCAGACGTAAAACGAGGCATAATACGCCTCGTTTACGTCTGAAAATAGGTCGTGTGAACCCAGCCTTAGTCATGTTTCAAAGCTCTAAAATAGGTCAAACATTGACTTACAGAGTAGTCACCTATAGATGGCACTAGAGGCAACGTTCTTTCTTCTGGAGGAGAGCGCTTTTGCAACAAAACAGTTAATTATAGGTAGAATAACAAATAACATTTGTAATTTTACATATAATAATTTACTTTCCCTTTGAATGTATCTGTTTCACTTCTTGTGAAATTCTCCCAGTACAATTTATGATGCTTTTCATGCTCGTCTTAATATTTGCATGTATTATGAATGGTAATAACAAGAACACATGCAGGGCTTGCTTGATGTATTTGTCACCACACGCAAATGAAAAATAGCTTTCTATTACATTTATAGGTCTCCAACGACTCTTTTCCCCTTTTGTTCCAAAACACCATGATCTTTCATCTCCTCAGTCTTCACCTAAGCGAACTCTATTAGCAAATGGTAACTGTAGTTAACCTAGACGGCAAGAACCGTACTGGAAATGTATGACAATAATTAGGCTTAATTTTCAGAGCTTAACCCTACGATGGAAAACGTACTTAGAAAGTCTTTGTGTTAGATTGGGTGAAGTTGTTATGCATTATTCAGGTAACGTGAGCTGTGAAAATGGAAATCTTTTGACCTTACTAAAAGTGGGCTAAAGTTTAACACACTTGCAGATAGAAGAAAAATGCATTTATTTTTTTTTTCCCCTTCCAGAACTGGATTTATGCCTGCCAAATGCCCTAGATTTAATAGGCCTAAGGCAGGGAAAGGGACTATAATGCTGCTCAGAATTCACATACCTGAACAATGCGTATTTGTTCTCCCTGGCTACTGTGCTCATATACTTTACAGTCCAGCAGCATAATAAAGCATCTTTACTGTCTTTAACACTCAGCTTTTAAATGTAATTGAAGCGCTGTATTTATTATTCCCAAGTTATATGAACAAATCTACTTGAGGTCAATCGGATCAGTGTTAAAACATTGTTAATACTTCCATCTAGGGGTTTAAACCTTTTATTCAACGTAATTATTCCATATATAAAAATGAACTCCAATATAAATCCCTTGAAAACAAAATTGCAGCAAATGAAGAATTACCTTTCATGCCTGTGTTATAACATTCATAACTTACAAAGTATTCCCATTCGACTTTTTGTCCTCATTTGTGCAGTAAATGTCTGTCCTTTTTTTATTCTAATAAATTTAATATTATAAAAGAAGAAAAAAAAGAAACTGCAACCTACAGTCCTGTATGATCTGCACCATAGATAGGTGCAGGTCCAGTTGTAGAATAGTGAAGCCTCGATGTGCATTATGGCTGCCTATGGGGGCTGTGACCTAACTTCTCTCTTATAGGAGTCAATCGGAGAAGCAGAGCTCCTGTCTAATGGGAGACTCATGAAAGGCATACATTGGTTCAACCTACAGATATTAAAATTGTGCCTTCTTTTTTATTTTTTTTATTTTACTAAGTGTAAGGCTAGATTCACATCACGTTTTGGCAACCTGCTAAAACGCCCTTTTTTTGTTATGTTTTTTTTAAAAACGGATCCGTTAATGGATCAATGGGGCTTTCGTCCCTAGTTTCTGTCAGGATGTTTTTTTTTTCAATAAGACAGATAGACAAAGACTGTCTTATTTTTCTGTACTGTTAAATAACAGGATCCGGACGGATCTGTTTTTATGTACAATGCAAATTTTTGGCTACAGGATAGGCCTCCTTTTGCAACATCCTGTTTGAAATCCGTTTATATTTATGTGATAAAAAAACGCAGGACGTTTTAACAGGATGCTACGTTATGTGAACCTATAAAGTTCTATAAACATGTAGAAGAAGTGAAATCCCATTCACTGAAGAAACAATGTTCGTGTAATGTAAGTGTGAAATGGATGGAATTGTTTTAAAGTTAAAAAAAATATTCACATACATGCACACCTTCTTCCCTTCCCGATCAAATCACCCCTCGTTTTTACGGAAGACCACTGTTCTACCTCATAATAGGTATATATAAAAGAGAAAAGATGACACACGGCACCACATTGTGCAAATCAATCAGGATAAATCAGGTAGTAGAAGACCCTAGTGGATTATCTCACCTGGTCAGGTTGTACCAATCCAGGTACAACGCCGGTGAAGACAAAAAGGACATATATTGTGTACAGTCGGCTGCAGCTATCCAAGGCGGTCGGTGTGATTCACCACCGCAAAAGGATCAGGATGAAAAGTGATGCAAAAACAGGGATTAAATGTAGAGCTGCGAACATCCAAACGAGTCAGGTAGTTTGTATAGAAAAAGGGATTTATTAACATAACATGAGTGGCTACGCATTTCAACCCCAGTCCGGCGTCTTCCTTAGGCCTAAGGAATACTGCATGTGTTATATGTCAAGAGGGTGTAGCCCTATCCACTTTCCCAATGGAATGAATTGCCAGATAAATTTGGCCACATATGTGTGTGGTTAAATGCCAGATTTCCCCTGTGCAGTGGCAATGTATTTACTTGGTAGATGAATGGTCAAGAACATTGCAAAAAAACGTATTGAGTGGAGTTTATTTTAAGTGACCGTCCAGGAAAAAGATGAAAGTGCAGCCCAGCCCCTGGGGAAAGGCGTACACCTCAACCCCACCGCTGTGTGTCCATTAGATCCATGTGGGTAAAGGTGTGTGCAGAGAATTATTTTCTGTACAAGTTTGTGGTTAATGACAACCGCAGTTTGGAATATGAACAGGCAGACAGGGTGGAGTGCCACCACTATGAAGACCCCATGGATCTCCGGAATGGCATGTTACAGGTAACTATAACTCAGGGGGTGGGATGAGCACCTCAATTGCTTTGCTAATTTTATTTTCCATATATAAAAAAATTATATTTCAGAATGGAGTGATCATTCAATACTTACCTACAGAAATATATAAGTAATTGCATGCTCTAAATATAATTCTTTTTTACAGGATACCAGTGTTTCCATCCATTTAGCTTTAGTGTACATTTATGCACAGTGCAGAATTAGAACCGGTAACTAACTGCCAAGAGAACAAAAGGCTCAACAGATTGTTTTGACACAAAGATAAAAGACAGAACATTTTGTACTGTCATAACATCTGTTTAATATTTGCACAAAAATGAAGATACATGCCCGTTGCACTTATTAATTATGTTGATAGAAATTCAAATTAGAGAAAGCAGATGTTGTAATCTCTTTACTAGGATTAAACTCCAGGAGATGGGCAACTTTCTAGCTGTGGGGCACAGTAAGCATGGTGATTGGAATAGATGAGTGCATGAATGAAATGATTTTTCAAGGGCACCAATACCTCTATCAATCCAACTAGACTTAGCAGTCAAATTTATTTTCCAAATGGCATAATGTAACACATATATATTTAGCTGATGGTAGAACAAATGGAAACGTTTCAGTTACAATACCAACCCAAGGCATTTATCTGTTTCAATAATTTTGCTAATTAGCAAATGCGAGTCATCTTCAATATTATTGTATTTTTTTAATAGATGCCATCAATTACATTTTGGAATTCTACGTGGATCAGCTGTAATCTAATACAGTAATACAATAAAGCAGACAAAGACACATAAATAAAAACATGGTGAAAAAACACAGCCATATCCTTAATATTAAGAGTAGTCAAGGAAAAAAGAAAATTGTGTATATGAAAAATCACCCTTTGAAAGAAATTTATGAGGAAGATTAAAATGGCAATGTTTCTTTTACTAAAATAAATTACTATGTGTTTTCAGCTTTCAATAATATAAGTGTTATTCCTGGTTTTTTCCACAATAGATGTTAGCAGCATGTTGATGGTGTTTATTTGGTCTTTTGTGAAGAGAGGACAAGCACTGATAAATGAAGTATTGATTTATCACATTGTTCTCTCCCAGCATCATAAGCAAAGTAATAGCTTTATATATAGTGAGCAAAATCAGTTCTTCGATCTAGTACTGTATAATCTATTTAGTAAAAAGCAGCTCATGTTTTACACTGGCTTACTTTCAGCGGTAGCTATGATCGTACATCACATGGTATAGTCTAAATTATTATTAAAGGTAAAGAGAAAAACTCGATAGTATTGAAATATTATGCAATACATAGCAGGAAGACCTAGTATTGAAATATATAAAATTGATGAAAATGGAAATAAACAATAGACAAAATATGAATTCCTCCATACCAGACAAGGTTCACAGAGAAGCCGCTCTGACACCGTCCGCAGCTGATTGGACAGTGTCAGAGCGCTAATTATCACGCCCCCTGTCCTTTCCATGTACAGGAACGCCCCTCTGACAATACAGGGACTAATTTACATATTGGGAGCCAATAAAAATGGCACCGACATCTCCAGAACGGCAGAGGCTAGACAGGTAATTTAAAGTGCCACAGGGTCTGTGCAGCAGCACCTTTAAGATGGTGCACTCAGCTGAGCAGGTCTGGGGTAGGGAAAGGTTCTCTTTAACAAAAAATCTTGATTTAAACAGTAGGTCATTTTCTGATGACATTGTAATGACAGGGATAGGGAAACAGACAAGTGAGCCCTAATCTACCCGCCACTCAGTCCCTGCCTACTTGCAACGACCCGCCCTAGGCGACGGGGTACAACTGGGCGACGGTCCCTACACTCAGTAAGTGCACGACAGACAACCAGACAAGGAAACACAGAACAAAGGGAAACAGGGCAGTCGCCCACGGCAACACCGTGAGCAACAAGAGAAGTAAATGAGCCGAATCAAACCAGGAGAGTACGAGGTGCCAAACGCAGAGCAGAAGAGTAGTGAACAAGCCGAGTCAAACCAGGAGTGTACGAGGTACCAAACGCAGAGCAGAAGAGTAGTCAGTAAGCCAGGGTCATATGAAGCAGGGTCAAATAGTACAGAAGCTGCAGCAGGGCCAGGAAATCAGCAGAGAAGAATCACAAGCAAAGGAGGAACAGGAATAGGCAGGTATAAATAGACAGAGGTCGGGAGCTAGCTCCGTCTGGCCAGGCTGTGATAGGCTCTCCCACTCCTAAGCCTGCCATCCTGAGTGGTGGAAGATGGAGTCAGTCTCACAGACATAGAATCAGGTGCAGACTGATTACCTATGGGCGTGGATACAGAAGCTGTGCCTGGCAGATCCTTAACAGACATATTCCCTTTTACAATGGGGGAAAAATAATGAACGCTACTACCACAATATATGCACCCAGTCACGTTAAGATTTTATCATGGAACAATAACTTAGAGTCAAGACCATTACAATGTTACAGAGATGTTTACCCTTGAATGAGACACAGAAAACAAAGGAACGGTTATATCTTTTAAAACATTTCGTTTGAAAACAAATGAGTCTATTAATTAACATGAGAGTTCACAAAATGTGCTTATATTTGTTCAAAATAGCAAGTGACTGCCACATTTAAAAAGCTAAATCTATGTTTATTAAAAATATTAAGAAGGCACACCCCTCTTGAATGGTAGATAACTGAATGGTGGTTTATCAGTATGTTGCACATTTGAGCTCCCCCTATATTAAATTGTAGCTAGTCTAGTCACGGTCACAGGGTATGTGGACCCACTAGGCCACTCCGCCGTAGCAGAGAGGCAGCTGACCAGGTCTCAGTCTATACAAAAGTCTATAGCATTTCCTAACACTCGGGTACCTGAACTAGTCCAGACAGTGGCTGTGGCTTCAGCACGGATGGAGGTCAGTGCAGCAGGTTGCACCAGACGTGGCGGACAGTACAAGATGTGGCAGAAGACACTGGACATGGCAGAAGACACTGAACGTGGCAAACGACAGCAGGTGCAGTAGTACACGACTCCAACACTAGTAGACACAGGAACAAGAACACAGCACGGGATACAGGAACAGGTAACAGGTCACGGGTAACCACTGGAACGGGAAACACTAAGGGACCATTTGCAAGACAGACTTGGGATATACTAACAACGCTCAGGCAAGGATTAGAAGGGCTGGGGCCTTCTTATAGTCCAGGAAATCATGTGAGTTAAAGATGATGATTGTTTACATGTGCATGCGCTGGCCCTTTAAGACACAGCAGACGGGAGCAGAAGGGAGCGCTGGGGTCTCCTAGGAAGGAGATGGGGACCAGCGCTCACAGAACAATTGCTGCTGGCGTCGGGAGGTGAACCAGATGGCCCGCGGCCATGGACGCTACAGTATCCCCCTGTTACGCCCCCTCTTCTTGGGGCCAGAGCGAGAGAGGAATTTCTTAATGAGAGCAGGAGAACTGAGGTTCTCTTCCGGCTCCCAGGATCTCTTCTCAGGACCAAACCCTCTCCAGTCCACCAAATAGTCAGCAGTGGGTACCTGAGATGTAGTCGACACAGGAAGAGGGACTCTAGGATGTTGACTTTGCACAATGTAAAACGGAGTGAAAGTGGTGTACTCACTTGTGTAGTTGTTGTACGAGAACTCGGCCAGTGGAAGAAGCTGTACCCAGTTATCGTGCTGTAAAGAGATGAAATGGCGGAGATAATTCTCCATGATCTGGTTGATCCTCTTGACTTGCCCATTGGACTGGGGGTGATAAGCCGAGGAAAAGTCCAATCTCACATCCAGGAGTTTACAGAGGGTTCTCCAGAACTTTGAGGTAAATTGAACCCCCCGGTCGGACACAATGCGAAGGGGCAAGCCATGCAAGCGAAAGATGTGCTGAATGAAGAGACTCGACAGTCAAGGAGCAGAAGGTAGGCTGGTCAGTGGGATAAAATGTGCCATCTTCAAGAACCGGTCCACCACCACCCAGACAGTGTTGCATCCTGCTGAGGGAGGAAGGTCTGTGACAAAGTCCATCACAATGTGCTGCCAGGGCGCATTGGGTACAGGCAGAGGCTGCAGCAGGCCGGTAGGCTTGGAGTGAGTAACTTTGTTAGAAGCACACACCGAGCAAGAAGAGGCAAAGTCCACAACATCTTTAGGTAGGGGCACCAGAAGTGACGAGCAATCAGGTCTCGGATTTTACGAACACCAGCGTGCCCAGCCACTTTAGAACTGTGTCCACAGCGGAGAATTCTTCTCCTGTCTGCCATCCGAAGAAAAGTCCTCCCCGGAGGGATGTCTCTAACCTGCAAAGGATTAGCAGTGACAATGCAGGACGGGTGTAATGGATTTGCCTGACACAGCTTCTTTGTCGACGCCCGTGGTTAATCAGCCTGCATCTGTGCCTAGGTCTGTTAGAGTGACTCGATCTGCTACCACTCAGGCTGGGAGGCTGAGGAGTGGGAGAACCTATCACAGCCTGGCCAGAATGAGCTAGCTCCCGCCCTCTGTCTATTTATACCTTCATTTCCTGCTCCTCCTTTGCCTGTGATTCTGTCTGTTTCCTGGCTCTGCTGCTCCTGCTAATACTATTTACCTCTGCTTCAAATTGACCCTGGCTTTACTGACTACTCTCCTGCTCTGCGTTTGGTACCTCGTACACTCCTGGTTTGACTCGGCTCGTTCACTACACTTGTTGCTCACGGTGTTGCCGTGGGCAACTGCCCCATTTCCCTTAGCTTCTGTGTACCCTTGTCTGTTGGTCTGTCGTGCACTTATTGAGCATAGGGACTGTCACCCAGTTGTACGCCGTCGCCTAGCACGGGCCGTGCAAGTAGGCAGGGACTGAGTGGCGGGTAGATTAGGGCTCACCTGTCTGTCTCCCTACCCTGTCATTACAACGGGTCTATGATAGTTTGAAAGGACTCCACCGTATCATCCGTCTCAAATGACCTGGACAGGGTATTGGCCCTCACATTCTTGTCAGCGGTATGGTAGTGGAGCACAAATTGGAAACGGGTGAAGAACAGCGACCACTTGGCTTGACGGGGATTTAGTCGTTGAGCGGACTGAAGATAAGTAAGGTTCTTGTGGTCGGTGTAGACCAAGATGGGGTGAGCTACACCCTCTAGAAGATGTCTCCACTCCTCCAGAGCCAATTTGATGGCCAGTAGCTCCTGATCCCCAATAGAGTAATTGCGCTCTGCAGAAGAAAAAAAGGTTCGAGTAATAGCCACATACTACTGCCTTTCCTTTGGAGCTCCTCTGGAACAAAAGTGCACCTGCACCAACAGAGTAAGCGTCCACCTCCAATGAGAACTGCTGAGATACGTCAGGATGATGGAGGATAGAGGCTGAAGTGAAGGCTTTCTTGGTGCTAATAAATACGGACTCTGCCTTTGGAGTCCACACCTAGGCGTTCACACCGTTCTTGGTAAGGGTAGAGATGGGAGCCGTCATTGATGAGAAGTTTGGAATAAACTGCCTGTAGAAATTGGCGAATCCCAGGAACCGCTGTATGGCCCTCAGGCCTTGAGGACGTGGCCATTCCAGGACAGACTTTAGTTTCTCAGGATCCATCTTAAGACCTTGATCCGAGATGATGTAGCCCAGAAAGGGCAAAGACCTCTTTTCAAAGACGCACTTCTCCAACTTGGCATATAAGCGATTCTCCATTAGTTACAGAAGAACCTGACGGACATGCCTCTGATGGGTCATCAGATCTGGGGAGAAAATCAAAATATCATAGAGATAAACTACAACACACACATAGAGGATATCTCGGAAGATATCATTGACGAATTCCTGAAAGACCGCGGGAGCGTTACAGTCCGAAGGGCATCACTAGGTATTCGTAGTGCCCATCACGGGTGTTAAATGCCGTCTTCCATTCGTCACCCCGGCGAATCCGGATTAGGTGATAAGCCCCCTGCAGGTCTAGCTTAGAAATTTTTTGGGCTCCTCGTATGCGATCAAACAGCTCAGATATACGTGGCAACAGTTATATGTTCTCGACCATGATCTGGTTGAGACCACGGTAGTCAATGCAGGGTCGAAGAGATCCGTCTCTCTTGATAATGAAGAAGAAGCCGGCTGGAGAGGAAGATTTTCGTATAAAACCTCTCTCCAAATTCTCCTTGATATAGGCTGACATGGATAAAGTCTCTGGCAAGGAGAGAGGATATACCCATCCACGCGGAAGGGAAGCATTTGGAACCAGTTCAATGGGACAGTCATAATTCCAATGTGGAGGCAAAGTCTCTGCCTCTCAATTGCAGAAGACATCCGCAAAACTGGCATGATGAGATGATAGATCGGAGAGTGACTGAGGCAGAGGGGGCATAACAGGACGAACTTGTGACAGGCAATGTCTATGGCATCTGGAACCCCATTTAAGAATCTCTCCGGAACTCCAGTCAAGAACCGGGGCGTGTAGGCGAAGTGATGGCAGACCCAGCAGGATATGATTGATAGCCTTAGGTAGTACAAGGAAGGCGATCTGCTCCGAGTGAAGAGCTTCGACCCGCAGTGTCAATGGCTCTGTGAGGAACACAATCGGATCGGGCAATGGTAGACCATTCACAGAGGCAACAGCCAGGCGACTCTCCAGAAGAACTGTGGGTAGATGTAAACGATCCACTAGATCCCGCTGGCTGAAATTAGCAGCTGCTCCGGAGTCAAGATAGGCAGAGGAGGGATGTGATGTCTCTCCGGAGACGATGGCCACAGGAATCGATAATTTGCAAGAGGTTTTAACGTTTGGAGACGTCCCACCTAGAGTTGACTCTCCAACCAATCCTAGGTACTGGAGTTTCCCGGTTTCTGTTTTGCATTGACCTTTAAGGCCACAATACATACATAGTCCAGAGGAGCGTCTGCGCTGCTTCTCCTGTTCATACAACCGGACTCTGTCTACCTGCATGGCTTCTTCAGGTAGCACACTAGGGGAAGGCAATAGTAGTCTCTGGACCGAGGGTGCTGGTCTGTGGCCCCAGCTCTCCTGTCGAACCTCTTGAGTGCATTCCCAGATTCTCATGTCAACCCGAGTGACTATTAGGATGAGGACATCCAAGGTAGAAGGAAGGTCGTGGGCCGCCAGTTCGTCCTTGATGTGAGAGGACAGTCCCTGCCAGAAGGTCGCCACTAGTGCCTCATTGTTCCATGCCAGCTCTGCTGCCAGGGTACGGAAGGAGATAGGATACGCTCCTACTGTGGAAACCTATTGCTTGAGGGTCAACAGAGTGGCTGAGGATGTTCGACCCGGCTCCTCGAACACGGCACGAAAGGACTGCAGGAACAAGGCTAGGTCCGAGGGTACAGGTCCTTGTTGCTCCAAGATTGGGATCGCCCATGCGAGGGCCTTGCCATCAAAAAGGGAGATGATAAATGCTACTTGCCTCCTCGGAGGTGAAGAGATGAGCCTGTAACCTAAAATGGACCGTGCATTGGTTAATAAATTCTCTACATGCTCTGGGATCACCGTCATAGCTAGGAGGAAGAGGCAGAGGAACTGTGGTTCTGGAACAAACAGTAGGAGCAATGGGCAGTGGCACAGCAACAGCCTCTGGAGGAAGAACCGGAGGTGGAACAGTGAGTTGATCCAGATGGACCATGATAGAATTTACAGCCTCAAGGAGTTGATCCTGACGTGTGCGTGGGTCATGCATCTCCGTCTGTATCTTCTGGACTGCGGTCTTGGGCTGGCCAGCGGGTTCCATGGCCTGAGCGTACTGTCACGGTCACAGGGTATATGGACCCATTAGGCCACTCCGCCATAGCGTAGAGGCAGCTGACCAGGTCTCAATCTATACAAAAGTCTATAGCAGTTCCTAACACTCGGGTACCTGAATTAGTCTAGACAGTGGCTGTGGCTTCAGCACGGATGGAGTTCGGTGCAGCAGGTTGCGCCAGACGTGGCAGACAGTGCAAGATGTGGCAAAAGACACTGGATGTGGCAGAAGACACTGGACATGGCAGAAGACACTGGACGTGGCAAACGACAGAAGGTGCAGTAGGACACGACTCCAACAATAGTAGGCACAGGAACAAGAACACAGCACGGTTGATAATGATGATTGTTTACATGTGCGCGCACTGGCCCTTTAAAAGCGGGCACGTGCGTGCGCGCGCACCCTACGGGACACAGCGGAACAGAGCGGAAGTGAGCGCTGGTGTCTACTAGGAAGGAGATGGGGACCAGCGCTCACAGATCCATGGCTGCGGGCGTCGGGAGGTGAGTAAACCCGATGGCCCGCGGCCATGGACGCTACAGTCTACACCCTGCTTAAAATTGGTATTGTTGTTACTACTGTACATTAGAATAGGTAGTGCCCATTGCTAAACTGGCTGTATCAATAACACATGGCTTGATGGTTAAGATATTTCTGCCATTTAGTGACATCACCCACGTAGACTTCTTTTGCCACTTTTTAGTAATTATAGATAATAGATACAGTACAACTTTGCAGCTGTTCAATAACAGTCATATTGGGGGGGGGGGGAAGTTATTAAGACTGGCCGTTTCATATGCCAGTCTTAATCTAGAAAGTGATAGAGTTAGACAGATCCAGGATTAGATCCTAGATGGGGGGGGGGGGGGGGGACAGCAACAAGGCCTCAGCGAATTTTACTTTTTTTGGTCACTACCCTCGGCACTCCCTTAAATTCGTAAGCCACACCTAAATTCGTAAGCCACACCATTAACACAAATAGGAAAATTAAAGTGGAACATAAAAACACCTAATCATACGGTCAAGAACAGACCTGCACTTGCTTTTTCAGTCAGGGACAAGTTAATGCTACCACTAAACATGCACCAATATATCCAATAATACTGCCATACAGTGAGCATTTAGTGGTCAGATACCAGCTCTACACAGGCGATCTGCAGAGTATTATCATGTTGCAGACTATACAAGAGAATACATTACTAATCTGATGCAGTAACAGGCAGAATACACGACAATTAAAGAACATCTGTCACCTCTCCTGACATGTCTGTTTTAGTAAATTCTTGTATTACCCATTAAATAACAATTATTTTCTTAGAACTCTGTATTGTGCCATTGTTATTTTATTACTCCTAGAAATATATAAATAAAATTAACAACTGGGTGATACCATTCCCCTTGTCAAAGGGCTATATCCCAACACCCTGACACTATCCAGTCATCGCTGAGAGTTTTAGATTGTGTATGGACACTACCTATTGAAATGGAATAATAACACTTAGGTCGATTAGGCCTGGGCTACACAGAAAGTTTTTGTAGCACTACTGATTAATTTTAACTATCGCGTGACAGCTGTAGCTCTACAGTTAAAATCAACTAGTTTAGTTACAAAAAGTCTCCATGTAAGCTAAGCCTTATTCTTACATTTCCAAGAGGAATAACAGAGGAACTTTACAACACAGCTTTCAAAGTAAAGATGCTCCAGAATTGTTTTTTTATGGGGATTTACTATAACAGACAGGATAGATGACAAATCTTCTATAAATCCAGTGACCCACAGGTGATGTCTTTTCCGATTGTAGACGTTCGCTTTCCTTTTTTTCTCCATCCCGCCCAGACTGCTATGATGACTTCTCCTGACCACTGCAGAGTTTGCTGCCCAGACATCTTTGGCCCCTAACTTAAACAGTTCTCCTGAGCCTTTGTAGCAACACAAATAAATTCAGACCAGTAAAGTTATCAGACCCAAACACAGAACCCAAATCTAATACAGACTCGAGACCGGAACCCCTAAATTAATCAGACCCCAGATGAGACATAAAAATAAATTAGATACTAGACCGGACCCCCTAAACTAATACAGACCCCAAATCAGACCCTCTAAATTGATCAAACCCCAGATCAAACCCTTAAATTATTTAGACCTCAGACCAAACCCCCTAAATTAAGACATAAGACCCACTAAATTAATCAGACCCTGTCCAGAAAAAAAGATAAAACACCCCAGATTAGATGCTTATACTCACCGCATCCGGCTCCCGCCTTCCCGAACTTCCGCTCCAGATGCTGCTCACTGTGTACTGACCCCCTCCAAGTGCTGAAGAGGAGCCTGGAAGCAAGGAAGGTAAGTATAGTTGGAATTGGCTGCTATCTATTAGATTAATCCAATTGATAGCGGTCGAAAAATTGGAACAGTGATCTGGACAACCAATAAAGTGTGTATTAACCCTTTTACTACCCTAGACTACCAGGAATGTTACTGTACTGCTGCCATTAACCCAGGCTAAATAAATTACTAGGGTGCCTTTGACTCCTAACCCTAAAATTGTAGGAGCCACATAAAAAATCCTTATTACATGTAAAATAAAGAAAGCATTTACACTAGACTGTGGACTGACCAACCAAAGCGTTTACACTAGACTATGGAATTAACAACTGCAGCATTTACACTAGACTGTGGACTGACTACAAAGATTTTCATCAGAGAGAAATCAATGGGACAGATGTACTAAGGGCCTTTTTACACCAGCTAATTATCTTGCAAACGAGTGTTCACAGAACGCTCGTTCCCGATAATTGCCCTGCGTAAACAGGGCAACAATCATCCGCTGATTGTACAGTTTTAAAGGACCAAAATATTATCGTTGTTGGCAGCACTGTGACATGCTGCCGACATAATAGAAATGTATGGGGACTAGCCCCCATACTAGCTCCTTGTGAAAGAAGCAAATGAGCGCAGATCTACGAGCGGTCTCATTGACACGGCCCATGCTCATTTACACAGCAATACCCTTAGACTGGCGTTTCATAAGCCAGTCTTAGTCTAAATCCTGCAGGCATAAGATCCAACTAATTAATTAAGAGGCACACGTTTAAATTAGTTGCACTTTGTTCTGTTCATGCACCACAAAGTGAAATTGTAAATATTAGTAAATTTGTGGACTGAATGTTGTCCCACCCTTTCCGCTAAGCCTCACCTACTTAAAAAAAAGTGGCATGAGCAGTGGAAAATGGCAAAATGTCACAAATTATTGCTAAAATATGGTGTCCGTCTTCATATACAAATTTTTATTAAAACCATAATACTGGCGTAAAGCTGCTCATAAATTCCCCCCAATGTGCTCTTTGTTCTGGCTACCTGCAGCCTCCGCTAAAGGGAGCGTAGGTGCTAACTGTATACGGTTATACACTATATGGTCACTTTATTAGAGTTTGAATGCCATTGCTGGCTAAGGAAAACAAGCCAGTGGGCAGTGGGCATACATGGCAAAAAATGGATCGCTGAGCAGTGGAAAAACATTGCCTGGTCAAATGAATCCACAAGTAGCATGAATCGATGAACCCTTCTTGTCAGGTAGCAAAAGTTCAGGCTGGTATAAGTGAAATAATGGTGTGGGGAAAGTTTTCTTGGCTGCCTTCATGGCAGCTGTTTATCATATGACAGAAGAGTATTTTTGCGGCTACTGTGGAAGCTATCCTGTCTGCAATGGCCAATAAAGCTGCAGAACAATTTTAACAACTAGTAAAACCTATGTCATAACGAAATGCTGCGGTTCTGAAGGCCAAAAGGAGGTATAAAGTGCTACTTGAGTTTAAAAAAAAGGCCATTCAGTGTACATTGACCTCAATAATAACACTGTATGCAGTAAGCTCCCATGCTTGCTCTAGTGGCATTTGCAAGCAGCCAGAACATTTCTGCGCCAGTTTTCTTGTGTAGAAAAGTCACAAAAGCGCTAAAAAGTCTTAATTTGTGGCGCAAATTCCGACTTTTAGCCTTTTTACGCCACCTTCACCACTTTTGTGGCAAAGGGGGAACATTTATTATAATTTACGCCAGAAACTGGCGTAAATTATAGTGGAAATCTACACCAGATCCCATCTGCCATAGATTTAACTCTATTGGGTGTAGCAAGGTATTGGACCGTGCTGGGTCCATGTCTTGCCCCACCCGATCTTACTAAAACCCTCCGACCGCATTTCCGCTTATACAAGCACATGACATCGGGCAGGATCCACCTGTAGTTATGAACTTAGATGTGATCCGTAACAGCTTGATCCTGCTTGTGATTGCGCTGAAATTAATTTTTTTCCCCAGATATACCATTTCAGTGGCAAATATCTAATGCCCAGCTTGTGCCACGGGAGACACACACCCCAAAAATTGTTAAAAGGGTTCTCCCGGGTATGACGATGTCATATATGTGGAAGTATACATATGTTTGGGCACAGTGTAGAGCTCAGGAGGGAGGGAGCGACATTTGGCTTTTGGAGCGTGGATTTTGCTTGGTAGTAGAATTGTTTGAGTATTGCTGGTGTTTCCGTTTATAATGTAGGGGCACATGTAAGCCGGGCAGAGTACATCAGGGGCATAGTCAGGTCGTATAATAATGGTGTAAAAAAAACAACAATAAAATTATCCATAGATGTGTGTTACGCTGTGAAGCAATCCTTTCTGCACAGGCCAGTGTCGCACTGATAAATGGTGTCCTTCCCCAAACTGCAAAGGTGTAGAGTGTGTAACAATAGGGCGATTGTTACACACTCTACACCTTTGCAGTTTGGGGAAGTTTGCTGGGAAGGCTTGTCCTGGTATAAATGCGGGCACCCTTGCTTCCAGCAGATATGTTTGAGTCCTCCCCCTCCTGGTTCCCTAATTTTAGAGCCTTTCTAAATCTCCGCTTGAAATATAAAAAAAATGGTCCCCTCGGGCCTGCACAACTGCATATTTTTGGGAGCCTTAACTTATTTTATTTTTTCATAGACGTAGGGGTATGAGGGCTGTTTTTTTGCGGGCCAAGCTGTAGTTTTTATTGGTACCATTTTGGGGTATATGCGACTTTTTGATCACTGTTTAGCCTTTTTTTTTGGGAGGCAACATGACTAAAAAACAGCAATTCTGCCATAGTTTTTTTTATATATAACGTTCACCACGCATTATAAATTACATGTAAACGTTATTCTGCGGGTCAGTACGATTCCAGCGATACCAAACATGTTTATGCACAATAAAATTACTTTTGTAAAAAGAATGTATTTTTTCTGTCGCTATGTTGCAAGAGACAGAACTTTTTAATTTTTTTGTCAACGGAGCTGTATAAGGGCTTGATTTTTGCGAGACGAGATATAGTTTTTATAGGTACCTTTTTACCTAAATTTCTATACATGCGACTTTTTTATCACTTTTTATTTAAACTCTGACAATGTTTTTTAGTGGGGTTTTTTACTGCGTTCACTACGCGGGATATATAACATATTTTTATAGTTCAGGCTGTTACGGATGCAGCGATAACAAATACGTATAGTTTATTTATTTTTTCAATAATAAATGACTTGATAAGGGAAAAAGGGCGATTGTGTTTTATTTTATTACTTGAAACTTTTATTTTTACTTTATTGACACTTTTTTTTTGGTCCCACTAGGGGACTTGAAGGTCCAACTGTTTGCTGCTCTAATACATTGCACTACCTATGTAGTGCAATACTGCAAATCCACAGAGAAAAAAGGACCAACCGGCGCTGCTCGTGAAGAATGTCAGATGGAATATAATGTATAAATAAATAGTAAATTTATTAAGAAGGAGTAGGCTACGCGTTTCGACGCCGGACCGGCGTCTTCATCAGTCCAATCATTGGCCTGTTGAAGACGCCGGTCCGGCGTCGAAACGCGTAGCCTACTCCTTCTTAATAAATTTACTATTTATTTATACATTATATTCCATCTGACATTCTTTATGAGCAGCGCCGGTTGGTCCTTTTTTCTCTGTGGATTTGCAGTATATCTTGACAACAAACCTGGTTTGTTTGTGCACGGATCTGGCAGCAGCTCTTATACGTTTGTGACATCTAACCGGTGTCCATAACCCTAGGTGAGCAAATTTCTCTTCTATTGCCCCTTGGTTTTATCGCTCTTATTTTGCACTATGTGGCGCCGTGTCTGTTTTATCTGCTTTTAGCTATGTAGTGCAATGTATTAGAACGGTCAGTCGTTAACTGAGGGCGTAATCGGCTTCCGTAATGGCAGACCAGGAGGCCATTGTTAGGCCTCCTGTTGCCATAGTAGCAGTCAGCAGCCATGCCATTGCATGGCACGGTTGCCGATTTGCTACAAACCACTAAGATGAAGCAATCGCTTTCGATCGCTGCATCTAGGGAGTGCATGGCAGGGACCAGAGATAGCCCCAGTCCTTTCCGTTACAGGAGGGTGTCAGCTGTAAGATACAACTGACACCCACAGCTGATGACACCGGATCAGCTTCTGACCCAGAAGCTGAGCTGGCACCATCTTGCCGTTGGTACCGGAAGCCCCTAAGGCCCCACCTCAGAGCGGGGCATAGGAGGCTTTCAAAGCTGGCAGACCGGGAAGCCAGTATTAGTCCTGAGCCCGCACTATCATCGTGATGTAATAGTACTGCGCTTTGAGGGAAGTGGTTAAAAAAAAAAGGATTTAAAATTAACCCATTTAAATTAATAATCATCTTGAATACCTTTCTATAGCCCAATTTTAGTCTTTGAGGAATAAAATCTGTTATATGTTACGGTTGTATTATTATCAGTCTTCTTTTTATGATTTCTGATGGCTATGTGAACATGATTCAGGGACAAATATAAAGAATAAACAGTTAAGATATAAGTATTATGCACATATTGGCAATAACGGATCATCATGCTCCCAGCTGCTAATGATCAGCTAATTAGGGAGAGGTCTATAGGGATAAAAATAAGAAGTGATGGGTACTTTGTATCATTTTAGTTTGACAGGAGAGAAAGTGTTTGGCTCCCAAATGAGCTGCTGTTGAATGTGAGTCATGAATCCTAAGTGGAAATTATTCATCCAAGTACGATATGTTTCAGTCTAAAACCTAAACAGAAGAATAAACCATGGTCATGCAGCCATATTTCTTCCAACCTCTTTACGTTCTAATTGCTATGCACATAACCAGATTCTAAGGTCTGCCGGGAATCATACTGCACTCAATTTTTTATTTTTCTTTGCACAATACCTGCCACATTTATTTACAAATCAAGTCTTTCACTGCTCATACAGAGGAGGCTGCATTAGATCTTAGGAAACCCTGAGTGATGCTGTCAGTTATTTGGACAAGTGTTAACGTCTTAGAGACATCTAGCTGACATTTGATCAAGCGTACCAACTTCTTAAAAGATTTGGCTTGATCTTTTCAGATTCTCAGTTTGAGGGCAGCATGATGTTTATTGTTCATCTCCAAATAGTTAGATAAAGTTGCCTCATCCTTTTCCCCAATAATTGCCCAACACAGTATGATAATGTACAGTCAGTGCTGAAAAAGTGAGACTGTGTAGGGACCTGTCCCTGTGAGAAGGTGACACCCAGTTGTCAATTTATTCATACATTTCTAGTAGGAATAAGAAAGGAACGGCACAACACAGAGTTCCAAGAAAATATCTTCCAGAATTGTTATTTCATGGGGAATACAAGTATTTACTAAAAATAGACATGTCAGGAGAGGTCACAGGTCCTCTTTAATTTATTCTGACAAAGCATCTACATATATGAGAATTAAAAAAAAAATATTTACAAAAACCCTATTAGGGAATTTTAAGTTAAAGTGACCCTCCAGTCCCCACAAAAAAATAAAACTAGCAAAAAAATTATTTTTAACTTTTCTAGTGTCCATCGTGTTGGTTCTTCTCTGTTCGTTGCCTTGTCCTCGGTCCCCGTTGTATTCTATCCAACATTGCCGCCGCTGTCTCAGACTTGCACAGGAAGAGTAGTCTGCATGTTTGAGACACGCCCCCTCCTCCTTCACTGCTGTAGCGTCCATGGCTGCAGGCCATCGGGTTTACTCACCTCTCGACGCCCGCAGCCATGGATCAGTGAGCGCTGGCTCGCATCTCCTTCCTAGGAGACACCAGCGCTCACTTACGCTCCGGTCTGCTATGTCCCGCACATGAAAACAATCATCATCATAAACTGTACATGATTTCCTGGACTATAAGAAGGGCCCTGCTCTTCTGATACTTGCCTGATCATTGTTAGTGTATCCCAAGTCTGTCTTGCAAATGGTACCTTACGGTTTTCCCATTTGAGTTGTTACCCGTGCCCTGTTACCTGTTCCTGTATCCCGTGCTGTGTTATTGTTCCTGTGCCTACTAGCGTTGGAGTTGTGTCTACTGCACCTGCTGTCGTTTGCCACGTCCTGTGTCATTTGCCACGTCCTGTGTCATCTGCTACGTCCAGTGTCATCTTCCACATCCAGTGTGATTCGCGACGTCTGGCGCAACCTGCGGCACCTGCTGTCATCCGCGCGGTCTGGCGTAACCTGCTGCACCCACCTCCATACGTGCCAGAGCTGCGGCCACTGTCTGCACTATTCAGATACCCTAGTGCGGGACTTTGTATTACTGGGGTGCTCTGCTGTTTGGCCAGCTGCCTCCCCGCCACGGCGGTGCAGCCTAGTGGGTCCACATACCCGCACACCGTGACAGTACGCTCACGCCATGGACCCCGCTGGTCAACCTGAGACCTTGAAGCCATGCTGGCCGAGATGCAAGACCTCCAGTCACGGCAAGACCAACTCCTCCTGTCGGTGAACGCCATTGCCCATCGGCTGGTTGCTCCAACCACAGTTGTCACCGCACCCATTCCTGCTGTTCCTCCTGCTACACTTCCTGTCTGTACCAGTGCCGATCCCCTGTGCTTCTTGCCGCTACCTCCTTGCTATGATGGAGACACGAGGACCTGCAGGGGATTTCTGAATCAGTGCCAGATCCACTTCAGACTAGGGCCAGGGCCTTCTCTTCTGATGTCAGGATCGCCTTCATCATCTCTCTCCTTACTGGCAAAGCCCTTGCATGGGCAAATCTTCTGTGGGAACATCAGGGACCAGAGACCTGTGACTAGCAGTGCTTCTTACAGACTTTACGCTTGATTTTTGAGGGACCTGGGAGAGATTCTTCTGCTGCTGCATCCCTGCTTACTCTACACCAGGGAGATAACTCCGTGGGCGAGTACACCCTGGACGATCTCATCCTACGTGCCACCCGGGTTGACATGAGGATCCGGGAGTGTTCCCAAAAGGTTCTCTGGGAGAGAGGTTCTCCTAGGCGCAATTCTACTTTCCAGCAATCCTTACTATCCTCCTCATGCAGATGAACTGAGTCAAATTGTCTACCCAGGAAAGACAACGCAGACACACTTCTGGACTTTGTCAGTATTGAGGCCTCGGAGGCCATATTGTGCGTTCATGTCCCCAGAGGCCAGAGAGACCCCAGTGCCTAGGATTGGTTGGAGAGACAACCCTAGGTGGAACAATACCAAATAAAGCATTCTGTTTCAAGTTGACTATTCCTGTGACCATAGTATCCGGCAAGAGGACGCATCAGGTTTCTGACTATCTAGACTCCGGGTCCACAGCAAACTTCATCCAAAAGGAAAAGTGGATCATCTCCAGTTGCCCACAGTTCCCCTGGAAACATCTTTGGCTGTTGCCTCAGTGAATGGACTGCCTCAGCCCGATCCGATCGTATCTAAAACTAAGCCGTTGAAGCTCCAGGTTGGAGCCCTTCATTCTGACATAATTTCATTCCTTGTTAAGCCCAAGGCCATCAATCCTGTTCTGCTGGGCCTGCCTTGGCTTCGACTGCACGCCCCAGTCCTGGACTGGAGTTCCGGAGAGGTTCTCCAAAGGGGCTCTAAATGCCTCGGTCGTTGTCTGTTGCAGATTCATCCTATCCAACCTCCTCTGCCTCAGTCATTGGCGGGACTGCCCCCCCCCATTTTGCTCAGGTTGCAGACGTCTTCAGCAAGTGGGAGGCTGAGATGCTGCCTCCACATCGGATTTATGACTGCCCCATTGAACTGGTCCCTAATGCCTCTCTCCCTCATGGACAGATATATCCCCTCTCCTTGCCAGAGTCTCTGTCCATGTCGGCCTATATCAGGGAGAATTTGGAGAGGGGTTACATACGAAAGTCTTCTTCCCCGCCCGGGCCTGGGTTCTTCTTCGTTAAAAAGATAGACGGATCCTGTAATGTCGGGGTAAGGAGACAGACAGGTGAGCCCTAATCTACCCGCCACTCAGTCCCTGCCTACTTGCACGGCCCATCCTAGGCGACGGCGTACAACTGGGCGACGGTCCCTACGCTCAATAAGTGCACGACAGACAAACAGACAAGGGTACACAGAAGCTAAGGGAAATGGGACAGTTGCCCACGACAACACCGTGAGCAACAAGAGTAGTGAATGAGCCGAGTCAAACCAGGAGTGTACGAGGTACCAAACGCAGAGCAGGAGAGTAGTCAGTAAAGCCAGGGTCAATTTGAAGCAGAGGTCAATAGTACTAGCAGGAACAGCAGAGCCAGGAAACCAGACAGAATCACAGGCAAGGAAGAGCAGGAAATGAAGGTATAAATAGACCAAGGGCGGGAGCTAGCTCCGTCTGGCCAGGCTGTGATAGGTTCTCCCACTCCTCAGCCTACCAGCCTGAGTGGTAGCAGATCGAGTCACTATCAGACCTAGGAGCAGATGCAGACTGATAAACCACGGGCGTCGACACAGAAGCTGTGTCTGGCAGATCCTTTACAGATCCCTTCGACCCTGCATTGACTATCGTGGTCTCAACCAGAACACGGTCAAGAACAAATACCTGTTGCCACTTATATCCACACTGTGTGACCGTATATGAGGAGTCAGAATTTTTTCTAAACTAGACTTGCGTAGGGCTTAAAATTTGATCCGAATTCGTCAAGGGGACGAGTGGAAGACTGGGTTCAACACCCGAGACGGGCACTACGAGTACCTGGTGATGCCATTCGGACTGTGTAACGCTCCCACGGTCTTCCAGGAATTTGTCAATGATATCTTTCGAGATCTCCTCTATGTCTGTGTTGTAGTTTATCTAGATTATATTTTGATTTTCTCCCCAGATCCGACGACTCAGCGGAGGCATATCTCCGTCAAGTTGTACTACGATTAAGGGAGAATCGTTTATATGCCGAGCTGGAGAAGTGAGTCTTTGAGAAGAGTTCTCTGCCCTTCCTGGGCTACATCATCTCGGATCAGGATCTCAAGATGGATCCTGAGAAAGTGAAAGCTGTCCTGGAGTGGTCTAGATCAGGTTATGGCTTTAGCGGTACGTCTTGACCGACGTCTCAGGGAACGACGACTTGAACGTTTTTGTGCTTTCTCCTCTGGGTCCCCCATGATGGCTCCCGAGGTTCCGTTGCTTCGTTCTTCCACGGAAAACTCGGATGAACCAATGCAACTTGAGGTCTCCGTGTCTCCCCAATAACGTAGAGAGCTCTGCAGGAAGAATGGTATCTGCTTCTACTGTGGGGATGACAAGCACCAAGTGTCCTAGGCGTAAGAATAAGCAGCCGGAAGAACTTCTGCGCCTAAGTGACCATCGGGGAGGTCACTTGGGCGCACAAGTATTTCCCGTAAATATGAAACCTAATAAGATCTTGCTTCCCTTTCAGGTCTCTTTTGAGGGTAGGTCTGCTACCGGCAGTGCCTTCGTGGATTCAGGGTCTTCTGCTAATATTATGTCTGCGGAATTTGCTATGTCTCTAGCTATGCCATTGATTGATTTGCCTAAACCTGTCCCAGTAGTGGGTATCGACTCCACTCCTGTTGCTAATGGTTATTTTACACAGCATACCCCTGTTTTTGAACTCCTTGTTGGCTCCATGCATTTGGAGCAGTGCTCTATACTGGTCATGCAGGGATTATCGTCCGATTTGGTTTTAGGCCTTCCCTGGTTGCAGTTGCATAATCCCACGTTTAACTGGAATACTGGGGATCTTACCAAATGGGGTAATGAATGCATGACGTCATGTTTTTCTGTTAATTCTATTTCTCTCCCTGAGGAGGTGAACACTCTACCTGAGTTTGTTCAGGACTTCGCTGATGTTTTCTCTAAAGAGGCCTCTGAAGTGTTACCTCCTCATAGAGAATACGATTACGCAATCGATTTGGTACCAGGAGCTAAGCTCCCTAAGGGTAGGATATTTAATCTCTCTTGTCCCGAACGTGAAGCCATGAGAGAGTATATCCAGGAATGCCTGGCCAAGGGTTACATTCGCCTCTCTACTTCTCCGGTAGGTGCTGGCTTCTTCTTCGTAGGGAAGAAGGATGGTGGTCTTAGGCCGTGCATCGATTACCGAAACTTGAATAAGGTCACTGTAAGGAACCAGTATCCCCTTCCTTTGATTCCTGATCTCTTCAATCAGGTTCAGGGGGCCCAATGATTCTCTAAGTTTGATCTTCGGGGGGCTTAAAACCTTATCCGCATCAGAGAGGGGGATGAGTGGAAGACTGCGTTTAACACGCCCGAAGGTCATTTCGAATACCTCGTCATTCCCTTTGGATTGTGTAATGCTCCCGCGGTCTTCCAGAATTTCATAAATGAGATTTTAAGAGACTACCTGGGGGTATTTCTTGTAGGGTACCTTGATGACATACTTGTGTTTTCCAAGGACTGGTCCTCCCGCATTGAGCATGTCAGGAAGGTGCTCCAGGCCCTTCGGGAAAACAAACTCTTTGCTAAAACCGAAAAATGTGTGTTTGGGGTGCAGAAGAAACCATTTTTGGGTCAAATCCTCACTCCTAATCTATTCCCCATGGTCCCTGCCAAGGTTCAGGCTGTGGCTGAATGGGTCCAACCCGCCTCCCTGAAGCCGTTACAGTGCTTCCTGGGGTTTGCTAATTATTACAGGAGATTTATTGCTAACTTCTCGGTCATCGCTAAGCCGCTTACGTATCTTACGCGCAAAGGTGCTGATCTCCTCCACTGGCCTCCTGAGGCTGTCCAGGCTTTTGAGGTCCTTAAGAAGTGCTTTATCTCAGCCCCAGTGCTGATTCAGCCTAACCAAATATAGCCATTCATTGTGGAGGTTGACGCCTCCGAGGTGGGAGTGGGTGCTGTCTTGTCTTGTCCCAGGGTACCAGGTTCCTCATACATCTCCGTCCCTGTGCCTACTTCTCCAGGAAGTTCTCGCCCACTGAGAGTAACTATGACATTGGCAACCGCGAACACTTAGCCATTAAATGGGCATTTGAAGAGTGGTGCCACTTCCTGGAGGGGGCTAGGCACCAAGTATCGGTCCTTACTGACCACAAGAATCTGTTTTTTCTAGAATCTGCACGGACAAGCTCAATGGGCGTTGATTTTTACTAGATTCAACTTTTTGGTCACCTATAGGGCTGGGTCTAAAAATATTAACGCTGATGCACTGTCGCGTAGCTTCATGGCCAGCCCTCCTTCGGAGGAAGATCCTGCTTGTGTTTTGTCCCCAGGTGTAATCATTTCCTCTGTTGATTCTGACTTAGTCTCCGAAATTGCGGCTGATCAAGGTTGAGCTCCCGGGAACGTTCCTGAGAACAAGCTGTTTGTTCCCCTGCAGTTCCGGCTAAGGGTGGAAGACAACGGGGATCGGGAACTAGGCGACGAAGAGAGAAAAATCAACTGAATGGACACAAGGTATTAATTCAAAATAATTCTACTATGGCTAGTTAAAATTTTGTGGGGACTGTAGAGTCGCTTTAACAAAGGAAAGTCCCTTGTTCAGGACCTTATTAATTAGCCTCTCTGGAGGAACTGGCACATACCTGCCTTGCATGGACAGAACATTGATTTCAATGGGTACCATATAAGGTTTCATTTCTCCTGTGGTGGCGCTGCAGGTGAATTAAACACTTGCTGCTTTGTCCCCCAGCAGACTACCGTCCCGTGCAGAGCGCTAGTATCGTCTCTGCTCCGGGACTCTGTGGAATTCCCTGACATCGCTGTCCATATACGGACAGTGTGTCAGGGTCTTCCCCAGAGCGGAGTCCCGAGCAGAGCGCTAGTACAGGCTCTGCTCCGAGACTCTGTGGAATTCCCTGACATCGCTGTCCATATATGGACAGTGTATCAGGGTCTTCCCCAGAGCGGAGTCCCGAGCAGAGCGCTACTACAGGCTCTGCTCCGGGACTCTGTGGAATTCCCTGACATCGCTGTCCATATATGGACAGTGTGTCAGGGTCTTCCCCAGAGCGGAATTCCGGGCAGAGCGCTAGTAAAGGCTCTGCTCCGGGACTCTGTGCAATTCCCTGACATTGCTGTCCATATATGGACAGTGTGTCAGGGTCTTCACCAGAGCTGAGTCCCGGGGCAGAGTGCTAGTACAGGCTCTGCTCCAGGACTCTGTGGAATACCCTGACATCACTGTCCATACATCGACAGTGATGTTTGGAGCAGAGCTGAAATCCCAGGCAGAGTGCTAGAAGCGGCTCTGCTCTGGCAGCATCTACAGAGGACACGGTGGCAGCATCTACAGAGGGAACTGTGGCAGCATCTACAGAGGGCACTGTGGCAGCATCTACAGAGGGCACTGTGGCAGCATCTACAGAGGGCACTGTGGCATTATCTACAGAGGGCACTGTGGCATTATCTAGGAGCGTCTTGCATTATCTACAGAGGGCACTGTGGCATTATCTACAGAGTGCACTGTGGCATTATCTACAGAGAGCACTGTGGCATTATCTACAGAGAGCACTGTGGCATTATCTACAGAGGACTCTGCGGCAGCATCTACAGAGGACTCTGCGGCAGCATCTACAGAGGACTCTGCGGCAGCATCTACAGAGGACTCTGCGGCAGCATCTACAGAGGACTCTGCGGCAGCATCTACAGAGGACTCTGCGGCAGCATCTACAGAGGACTCTGCGGCAGCATCTACAGAGGACTCTGCGGCAGCATCTACAGAGGACTCTGCGGCAGCATCTACAGAGGACTCTGCGGCAGCATCTACAGAGGACTCTGCGGCAGCATCTACAGAGGACTCTGCGGCAGCATCTACAGAGGACTCTGCGGCAGCATCTACAGAGGACTCTGCGGCAGCATCTACAGAGGACTCTGCGGCAGCATCTACAGAGGACTCTGCGGCAGCATCCACAGAGGGCACTGCGGCAGCATCTACAGAGGGCACTGCGGCAGCATCTACAGAGGGCACTGTGGCATTATCTAGGGGCGTGTTGCATTATCTACAGAGGGCAATGTGGCATTATCTACAGAGGGCACTGGGGCAGCATCTACAGGGGACTCAGCGATGATTTAGTGACACCTGGGCAGCAAGCACTAGATCAGGGGTCTCACGCACACGGCCCGCATGCGGCCCCTGGGGCTGTCATCTGCGGCCCGCGGGACACAGAGCCGCTAGTATCGGCTCTGCTCTTAGACTCTGGAATTCCCTGACATCGCTGTCCACATATGAACAGCGATGTCTGGGGCTTCCCCAGAGCCGGAGTCCCGTGCAGAGCGCTAGTATCGTCTCTGCTCCGGGACTCTGTGGAATTCCCTGACCGCTGTCCATATACGGACAGTGTGTCAGGGTCTTCCCCAGAGCGGAGTCCCGAGCAGAGCGCTAGTACAGGCTCTGCTCCGAGACTCTGTGGAATTCCCTGACATCGCTGTCCATATATGGACAGTGTGTCAGGGTCTTCCCCAGAGCGGAGTCCCGAGCAGAGCACTAGTACAGGCTCTGCTCCGGGACTCTGTGGAATTCCCTGACATCGCTGTCCATATATGGACAGTGTATCAGGGTCTTCCCCAGAGCGGAGTCCCGAGCAGAGCGCTACTACAGGCTCTGCTCCGGGACTCTGTGGAATTCCCTGACATCGCTGTCCATATATGGACAGTGTGTCAGGGTCTTCCCCAGAGCGGAATTCCGGGCAGAGCGCTAGTAAAGGCTCTGCTCCGGGACTCTGTGGAATTCCCTGACATCGCTGTCCATATATGGACAGTGTGTCAGGGTCTTCCCCAGAGCGGAATTCCGGGCAGAGCGCTAGTAAAGGCTCTGCTCCGGGACTCTGTGCAATTCCCTGACATTGCTGTCCATATATGGACAGTGTGTCAGGGTCTTCCCCAGAGCTGAGTCCCGGGGCAGAGTGCTAGTACAGGCTCTGCTCCAGGACTCTGTGGAATACCCTGACATCACTGTCCATACATCGACAGTGATGTTTGGAGCAGAGCTGAAATCCCAGGCAGAGTGCTAGAAGCGGCTCTGCTCTGGCAGCATCTACAGAGGACACGGTGGCAGCATCTACAGAGGGAACTGTGGCAGCATCTACAGAGGGGACTGTGGCAGCATCTACAGAGGGCACTGTGGCAGCATCTACAGAGGGCACTGTGGCAGCATCTACAGAGGGCACTGTGGCAGCATCTACAGAGGGCACTGTGGCAGCATCTACAGAGGGCACTGTGGCAGCATCTACAGAGGGCACTGTGGCAGTATGTACAGAGGACACTGTGGCAATATCTAGTGGTGTGTTGCATTATCTACAGAGGGCACTGTGGCATTATCTAGGGGCGTCTTGCATTATCTACAGAGGGCACTGTGGCATTATCTACAGAGGGCACTGTGGCATTATCTACAGAGAGCACTGTGGCATTATCTACAGAGGGCACTGGGGCAGCATCTACAGGGGACTCTGCGGCAGCATCTACAGAGGACTCTGCGGCAGCATCTACAGAGGACTCTGCGGCAGCATCTACAGAGGACTCTGCGGCAGCATCTACAGAGGACTCTGCGGCAGCATCTACAGAGGACTCTGCGGCAGCATCTACAGAGGACTCTGCGGCAGCATCTACAGAGGACTCTGCGGCAGCATCTACAGAGGACTCTGCGGCAGCATCTACAGAGGACTCTGCGGCAGCATCTACAGAGGACTCTGCGGCAGCATCTACAGAGGACTCTGCGGCAGCATCTACAGAGGACTCTGCGGCAGCATCTACAGAGGACTCTGCGGCAGCATCTACAGAGGACTCTGCGGCAGCATCTACAGAGGACTCTGCGGCAGCATCTACAGAGGACTCTGCGGCAGCATCTACAGAGGACTCTGCGGCAGCATCTACAGAGGACTCTGCGGCAGCATCTACAGAGGACTCTGCGGCAGCATCTACAGAGGACTCTGCGGCAGCATCTACAGAGGACTCTGCGGCAGCATCTACAGAGGACTCTGCGGCAGCATCTACAGAGGACTCTGCGGCAGCATCTACAGAGGACTCTGCGGCAGCATCCACAGAGGGCACTGCGGCAGCATCTACAGAGGGCACTGCGGCAGCATCTACAGAGGGCACTGTGGCATTATCTAGGGGCGTGTTGCATTATCTACAGAGGGCACTGTGGCATTATCTACAGAGGGCACTGGGGCATTATCTACAGGGGACTCTGCGACATGTTTATTCAAACCAAACATCTAAACCGTTAAAACCTCATGCTGCCTCCAATGAAAAAATATTCTTATGTCCGCTGTTTCTTCACCTTCGAGTCAATAAAAATACTTGTACATGCCCTCATCATCTCCCACCTAGACTAATGCAACATCCTTCTCTGTGGCCTTTCATCTTACACTTTTGTACCCCTCCAATCCATCCTGCCTCCCCTCTCTGCCAGTCCAGTTCATAGTCTACCCATTGCCCAGCAAATTAAGTTCAAAATATCAACAATGACATTCGAAGCTGTCCCCAACCTATCCCCTCCATACAACTCTGCCCTACTCTGCTGATACCTCCCCACACATAATCTCTGGTACTTCACAAGACCTTCTTCTTTGCCCTCCTCTTATCTGCAGCGCACACCATCGTCTCCAATATTACTCATGTAGGGCTGGGCGATTTTGCCAAAAAATAAAATCTCTATTTTTTTCAACTCTATGGGCAATTTTTGATTTGAATCTTCGTTTTCTTATTAACCCCTTCACGACCACCCCACGTAGATTAACGGGTTGCAAAGCTGGTCGTTGTGCCTGCAGCCCGTTAATCCACGTGTGCTCCTAACAGAGCACACAGACGCTCCCCGCAGCCCGGCATCTCCCAGTACAGGCTGCTACTAGCAGCCTTAGTACTGGGGGAAAACATCGGGTCGGATCACAGCGGTGATCCGAACCGATTAACCCCTTAATTGCGGCAGTCAATAGTGACCGCCGCATTTAAGTTCTTATAGCAACATCGGCACCCCGCTATGCGATTGCGGGGGCCGATTGTTGCGGGGGGGCGATTGCTATGGCAAATGGAAGCCTAACAAAGGCTTCCTATATGCCATTACGTTAGCCGATTAGGCCCCGCCCAGAGGTGGAGCCTGATCGGCTTGCTGTCAGTGAACAACTGACAGTTCTAATACATTGCACTACATGGGTAGTGCAATGTATTAGAACATCAAACAAACAGTTGGACCTTCAAGTCCCCTAGTGGGACTAAAGAAAAGTGTAAAAAAAAAGTGTAAAAAAAGTAAAAATAAAAGTTGTAAAAATACAATAAAAGTTTCAAATAATAACACAAAACACAATCGCCCTTTTTCCTTTATCAAGTCATTTATTATTGAAAAAAATAATAAAGCCATACATATTTGGTATCGCTGCGACCGTAACGACCTGAACTATAAAAATATTATGTTATTTATTCCGCACAGTGAACGCCGTAAAAAAAAAACTAAAAAATACTGACATAATTGCTATTTTTTGGTCACTTTGTCTTCCAAAAATTGAAATAAAAAGTGATCAAAAAGTCGCATGTACCCAAAAATGGTACCTATAAAAACTATAACTCGTCTCGCTAAAAATAAGCCCTCATACAGCTCCGTCAACGAAAAAATTAAAACCGTTATGGCTCTCACAACATGGCGACAGAAAAAATCCATTCTCTTTACAAAGGTTATTTTATTGTGCAAAAAGTTGTAAAACATAAAAAAGTTCTATAAATTAGGTATCACCGGAATCGGACTGACCCGCAGAATAAAGGTAACGTGTAATTTATAACGCATGGTGAACGCTGTATAAAAAGAATTAAAAAAATAATGTCAGAATTGCTGTTTTTTGGTCACCTTGCCTCCCAAAAAAAAAAGGATAACGTGATCAAAAAGTTGCATGTACCCCAAAATGGTACCAATAAAAGCTACAGCTTGTCCCGCAAAAAAAACAGCCCTCATACCACTACGTCTATGGAAAAAAAAAATTAGCTAAGGCTCCAATAAGCCAGGAAATAAAAATATGCAGTTGTGCCGGCCCGAGGGAAACATTTCTTCTGTTTCAAGTGGCGAATTATCAAGGCCCCTAAAATTAGGGAACCAGGAAGGGGAGGGCCCAAACATATCTGCTGAAAGCGAGGGTGCCCGTATTATACCAGGACAACACTTTTCAGCAAAATTCCTGAAACTGCAAAGGTGAGGAGTGTGGACCAAAAGGGGGATAAGAAAGGACACAGTTTATCAGTGCGACACCGGCCTGTGCAGAAAGGATTGTGTCACAGCGTAACACACATCTATGCATTATTTTATTGTTTTGTTTACCCCTTTATTATACCACCTGACTATGCCCCTTATATACTCCGCCCGGCTTACATGTACCCCCACATTATAAACGGAAACACCAGTAAGACTCAATACAAGACTACTACAAGCAAAATCCACACTCCAAAAGCCAAATGGCGCTACCTCCCTTCTGAACCCTACAGTGTGCCCAAACAGCAGTTTACTTCCACATATATGGCATCGCCATACCCGGGAGAACCCTTTTAACAATTTTTGGGGTGTGTGTCTCCAGTGGCACAAGCTGGGCGCCACATATTGGCATATATATAGAAAAAAAATCCCATTTTCACTCTGCAACATCGAGTGCACACCAATTTCTGCCAATCACCTGTGGTGTTAATATGCTCACTACACCCCTAAGTGAATACCTTGAGGGATGTAGTTTCCAAAATGGGGTCACTTCTGGGGGGGATCCACTGTTTTGGTCCCACAGGGACTTTGCAAATGCGACATAGCGCCCAGAAACGAATCCAGCAAAATCTGTACTCCAAAAGCCAAATGGCGCTCCTTCCCTTCTGAGCCCTACTGTGTGCCCAAACAGCAGTTTATGACCACATATGTGGTATTGCCGTACACAGGAGAAGTTGCTTTACAAGTGTTGTGGTGCTTTTTTTCATTTATTTGTTGAGAAAATGAAACATTTTCAGCTAAAACTACGTCTTATTGAAGAAAAAGGATTTTTTTTAATTTTCACTGCCCAATTCTAATAAAATCTATGAAACACCTGTGGGGTCAAAATGCTCACTACACCCCTAGATGAATTCCTCAAGGGGTGTAGTTTTGTGAATGGAATCACTTTTGGGGAGTTTCCACTGTACTGCCACCTTAGGAGCTTTGCAATAGTGACATGGTGTCAAGAAACCAATCCAGCAAAATCTGTGCTCCAAAAGCCAAATGGCGCTCCTTCTCTTCAGATCCTTGCCGTGTGCCCAAACAGCAGTTTATGACCACAAATGGGGTATTGCCGTACTCCAGAGAAGTTGCTTTACAAATGTTGTTTTTTTTTTATTCCTTTATTTGTTGAGAAAATGAAAAATTTTGAGCTAAAGCTACGTCTTATTGGAAAAAAATTTTTTTTTTTATCTTCACTGCCCAATTCTAATAAAATCTATGAAACCCCTGTGGGTTCAAAATGCTCACTACACCCCTAGATGGATTCTTCAAGGGGTGTAGTTTCCTAAATGGAGTCACTTTTTTGGTGTTTTCACTGTTTTGGTCCCTTAGGGGCTTTGAAAATGCGACGTGGTCTCCGCAAACCATTCCTGCTAAATTTGAGCTGCAAAAACCAAATGTCGCTCTTTCCCTTCTAAGCCCTGCCGTGTGTCCAAACAACCGTTTATTACCACATGTGGGGTACTGTTTTACTCGGGAGAAATTGCTTTACAAATGTAGTGGTGCATTTTCTCCTTTTAGCCCTTGTGAAAATTAGAAAAAATTAGCTAAACCTACATTTTCTTTGAAAGAATGTAGATTTTCATTTTCACTGCCTACTTCCAATAATTTCTCCAAAAAACCTGCGGGGTCAAAATGCTCACTATACCCCTAGATAATATCCTCAAGGGGTATAGTTTCCGAAATGGGGTCACTTTTTGGGGATTTCCACTGTTTTGGCGCCGCAAGAGCCTTTCAGACCCGACATGGAGCCTAAAATATTTTCTAATAAAAAAGGAGGCCCCAAAATCCTCCAGGTGCTCCTTTTGCTTCTGAGGCTGGTGCTGCAGTCAATAAGTGCACTAGGGCCACATGTGGGGTATTTCTAAAAACTGAAGAATCTGGGAAATAGATATTGAGTTGCGTTTCTCTGGTAAAACTTTCTGTGTTACAAAAAAAATAGATGAAAAATTAATTTCTGCAAAAAAAAAAAGAAATTTGAAAATTTCACATCTATGTTGCCTTAATTCCTGTGAAACATCTAAAGGGTTAAGAAACTTTCTAAATGCTGTTTTGAATACTTTGAGGGGTGAAGTTTTTAAAATGGGATGACTTATCGAGGGTTTCTAATATATAAGGCCCTAAAATCCACTTCACAACTGAACTGGCCCCTGTAAAAATAGCCTTTTGAAATTTTCTTGAAAATGTGAGAAATTGCTGCTAAAGTTCTAAGCCTTGTGATGTCATAGAAAAATAAAAGGATGTTCAAAAAACAATGCCAATCTAAAGTAGACATATGGGGGATGTTAATTAGCAACAATTTTGTGTGGTATTACCATCTGTCTTACAAGCAGATACATATAAATTTAGAAAAATGCTAATTTTTGCAATTTTTCGCTAAATTTTGGTGTTTTTCACAATTAAATACTTAATGTATCGAGCAAACAATCTCAGAATCGCTTGGATAGGTAAAAGCATTCCGAAGTTATTACCACATAAAGTGAAACATGTCAGATTTGAAAAAATTGGCTGCGTCCTGAAGGCCAAAACAGGCTGTGTCCTGAAGGGGTTAAATAAACTGACAAAAAATACCAAGAGATAATTTAATAAATTATTTTCTTTATATAAATAACTTTTGAACATATATTACTATAATAATTATACGTAACTTCACAACTTTTAACCTCTGCAAATACTTTTTTCTTAGAAATACAATTGGAAAAATGTTAACAGACTCTATAATCAATTATGCACTACGTGCACTAACATCCCTCTCTGCCCGTCACCACCTCAGCCGCTCTCCGACATTGCAGACGAGAGCAGTTTAAATTGCAGCAGGGCTAGGCAGATAGCACCGAGCAGGCACTTTAGGGAGAGAATACATTATAGTGTCTGAAGTGTGAGCAGGATACTGTGCAGTACTGGCCCCACAACAGTGTTTTAATTAAATTACATTAAGGCCGGATTCACACGACGGTTATTGGGCCGTGAAAAACGGTCAGTGTGTCAGCCGGATTTTCCAGCCCAACCACAGTACATGTGAACGGGACTCCTGACATCATACTTATGTAAACTATAGCAACATGACAGTGAAAAAAAATGGGCATTAAAAGCTTGTACCCGCTGTACTCACCAGCAGCCGCGGGACACTGAAGGCTTGCCGGTGTCTCCCTCCCAGGAGACGCCAGCACAAGCGGCTGCACTCTGCTACTCCTGCCTCTAGGGTGCGCACCAGCAAATTGTTCCCCAACTTATTCCCTTACACCCTGGACTATAAAAAGGGCTCGGCCCTTCCACTCCTTGCCTAAGCGTGTTGTAGTCTTCCCATGTTCGTTAAGCAAATGGTCCCTTAGTTGTATCCTGTTCCCAGTGAACCCCGGAATCGTGGCAAAACTGATCAATAGTCAGTTTTCCATGGTTGATTTGCACTAGTGTGTCTCCAAATTTTCATCCATTTTCAGTCCGTCTGCTCGTTTTTAATGGCCGTATGTCATCCATTTGCCATCCGTTTTTCATGGCTATAAAAAACACAAAACGGATGGATTTCATTTGTCAGGGTTTTTTGTCCCAACCCCCTAAAACACCACAGTGCCAATGTAAATAGTGTCACTATGTCCCTGTAGATAGTGCCACTGTGCCCACTGTACAAAATGCAGTAGTGCCAACATTGTGCCAGTGCCCACTGTAGCTATTGCCACAGTGCCCACATAGTACCACAGTAACCACATATAAAGTGACAGTGCAATAGTGCCAGAGCCCACATAGTGCCCCAATGCCAATGTAGATAGTGCCACTGTAGCTACCTCTAGGAGCAGAATCCCCAGCCAGAGCATTGCTGCGGATTCCGTTCCAAGACGGAGTCCCTTTGTCAGAGCGTCAGCAATACTCTGGCCAGGGATTCCACTCCAGGAGTAGCCCCTGACGTCACAGTCAATTAATCACCCAGCCCTACTCTCGTGCATCCCACATACTCTCTCCCACCTACTTTAACTACCCCAACGCATCAGACACCTTCGCTTGTAAGCCTTCGTGGGTAGGGTCCGTTCTCCTGTACCAGTCTGTCATTCATTGAGCTCATGTTTATTGTACTTGTTGTTTTGTCTCATGTTATGTTCATAAACCCTTTTTCATGCACAGTGCCTTAAAATAAATAATAATAATTATGGTGGAGAAAAGCCAGATGCCATTTTTTGGAGCTGGTGGGGAGCCCATGTGAAAACATAGCGGTTCTGTACCACCGAAGATATTGGGACACCATCTCAGGTACCTTCCTGATGGAGAACGAGGATAGAACCTTGAAAGCTGCACACAGCAGGGTATGGTTCAGTCTCCTTGGTTGGTAGGCTACAGGTGGGTGAGGCAGATCCAAGTACTGTGGAGCTTGTTGATCAGATGCTGCAGATCGAGTCACCCAGGATACAGCCAAAAGTGCATGGAGCCAGGCAGAGGAATCTTGGATTACTTCATGGCAAAAGAAGTGGAATTGTTAGGGATCTGCCAGGTACTACGTCTAGGTATACTCCTGGGATTAATCAATCCACACCTGAGGCCAGACCTGTTAGACTGACACCGTCTCCCACCAACCAGGGTGGCAGGCTCAGGAGTGGGAGAGCCTATCGCGGCCTGGTCAGTCGGAGTTAGCTCCGCCCCCTGTCCTTTATTACCTGTCGTGTTCTCTTCCTCAGTGCTTGTAATTCTTCTGGATTCCTGGCCCCACTGCTGCTTGCTCCAGCCTGCTTCTGCCGTGCTTCTGCCTTGCTGCAGTTCCGCTTTACCCGATTCGCTTTGCCCCTGGCTTGCTTCCTTCTCCGTGCTCTCGTTGGTATACTCCACTTCATCCTGGTCCTGACTATTCGTTCACCGCTCCGTTTCCTCGCGGCGTTCCGTGGGCTACTGCCCCTTCCCTTGCGTGTTCCCTGTTTATTCTCCCGTGCACTTAGACAGCGTAGGGACCGCCGCCCAGTTGTACCCCGTCGCCTAGGGCGAGTCGTTGCAAGTAGGCAGGGACAGGGCGGTGGGTAGATTAGGGCTCACTTCCCTTCACCTCCTTCCTGCCATTACAGGAATTTAGTTGGCACCAAGAACTGCTGGCCATGCCCCCCTCTAACCCAGTTATTTTTTTCACTCGGCTATTAAGAAAATATATATTTATTAAATATAAATTATGGTCGTTTCTACATTTTGAGTGCATAGTACTTAAGATTTGTGATTGTTGCAACGTACAGTAATCTTTGCATGAGCAAGTATACTTTACAATCTGCATTCTCTATGAGCAATGTACATAGATTAAACAAATACAATTGCGGATATTTAGTAGTATCTTACAAAATGCATGCCATAACAGCAGTATACGGATTGAAAAAAAGACAATGCAATGAAAGGATGACAACTCCCGACGCCCGCAGCCATGGATCAGTGAGCGGTGGCTCGCATCTCCTTCCTAGGAAACGCCAGCGCTCACTTCCGCTCCAGTCCGCTGTGTCCCGTAGGGTGTGCGCGCACGCTCGTGCCCGATTTTAAAGGGCCAGCGTGCGCACATGTGGACAATCATCATAATCAACTGCAATGATTTCCAGGACTATGAGAAGGGCCCTGCCCTTCTGATCCTTGCCTAAGCATTGTTAGTGTATCCCATGTCAGTCTTGCAAATGATCCCTTAGTGTTTTCCCGTTCCAGTTGTTACCCTTGCCGTTACCTGTTCCTGTATCCCGTACTGTGTTCTTGTTCCTGTGCCTACTAGTGTTGGAGTCGTGTCTACTGCACGTGCTGTCGTTTGCCACATCCTGTGTCATCCGCCACGTCCAGTGTCATCCGCCACGTCCAGTGTGATCCGCCACGTCCAGTGTGATCCGCCACGTCCAGTGTGATCCGCCACGTCCAGTGTGATCCGCCACGTCCAGTGTGATCCGCCACGTCCAGTGTGATCCGCAACGTCCAGTGTGATCCGCCACGTCCAGTGTGATCCGCCACGTCTCGCGCAACGTGCTGCACCTGCCACCTCTGGCGTAACCTGCTGCACCACCTCCATCCGTGCCACAGCATCGGCCACTATCTGGACTATTCAGGAACCCCAGGGGTGGGATTCACATTTTTAACAACAGGTTCCCTGTTTTTCGGACAAAGACATACGCACCGTTGGGGGGGGGGGGTGGGGGGGGGTCACAGTGTTTTGCAGTGTATCGCGCCATTTAAAATGATTCTAATAATAAAATAAAACAATTACAATATTCCAAATACCCCTTACATTGAAGTGGACTCTAAATAAAGAAATTCCCTGTCCAGAATGCTTTAGTGTGGATTGTCACTCTACATATATAATTATATAAGCGTACAGACCTACTCACACATTATATTAAACTCACCCATTACGTATAGGCCTATATGCACACATTCAATATCCTAAGCATGCTCAGCCCATTTAGTTAGGCTGTGCACATGAGAAGGGTGGAGGACGGTGTGACGTGCGCAGTAAACCGCGACAACTCTCCCGGCTAATGCACAGATACTGTGCCAGGAGCAAGCTCAGTACATATATAATGCATCAGAACCAAGCTCAGTACATATATACAGCACCAGAACAAAGCTCAGTACATATATACAGCACCAGAACAAAGCTCAGTACATATATACAGCATCAGAACGAAGCTCAGTACATATATACAGCACCAGAACCAAGCTCAGTACATACATACACCAAAACCAAGCTTCGTACCGAAATACAAACCCAGAACCAAGTTCAGTACATATATACAGCACCAGAACAAAGCTGGGAACTTATATACAGAACCAGAACAAAGCTCAGTACATAAATACACCAGAACAAAGCTCAGTACATCTATACAGCACCAGAACAAAGCTCAGTACATATATACATCACCATAGCAAAGCTCAGTATATATACTAGTCCTTCTCAATTAATTAGAATATAATCAAAAGTTAATTGATTTCAGTAATTCAATTCAAAAAGTGTCTCTCATATATTATATAGATTCATTACACACAGAGGGATCTATTTCCAGCATTTTTGTCTTGTAATGTTGATAATTATGGTAACAGTTAATGAAAACCCAAAGTTTAAGTCACTCAGAAAATTAGAATATTATATAGGCAAATTTTCAAAAAATTATTTTAAATACCGAAATGTTGTCCTACTAAAAAGTATGTGCAGTATCTTCCCTCAATACTTGGTCGGTGCTCCTTTTGCATGAATTACTGCATCAATGGCGTGGTATGGGGGCAATCAGTCAGTAGCACTGCTGTAGTGCTTTGATAGCGGCCTTTAGCTCGTCTGCATTCTTGGGTCTGGTGTCTCATCTTCCACTTGACAATACCCTATAGATTCTCTGTGGGGTTTAGGTCAGACGAGTTTCCTGGCCAATAAAGAGCAGATACTGTGGTTATTACACCAGGCATTGGTAGTTTTGGCAGTGTGGGCAGGTGCCAAGTCCTGCTGGAAAATGAAATCAGCATCTCCATAAAGCTTGTCAGCAGAGGGAAGCATGAAGTGCTGGAAAATGTCCTGCTAGACGCTGCACTGACTCTGGACTTGATATAAACAGTGGACCAACACCAGCAGATGACATGGCCCCCAAACCATCACTGACTGTGGAAACTTCACACTGGACCGTAAGACACTTGGATTGACGCCTCTCCGCTCTTCCCCTAGACTCTGGGACCGAGATTTCCAAATGAAATGCAAAATTTACTTTGTGAAGTTTCCACAGTCAGTGATGAAGCAACCTGGGCTTCCATAACAGCTCAGCAGTGCCACAGGCTGATCGCTGTACAGCGCTGCGTAATATGTTGGCGCTATATAAGTAACTGAAATAAATAAATAAATAAAATCCCACGCCGCATTGATAACCTCTCAGCAGTGCCACAGGCTGATCGCCCCCATGCGACGCCGCATTGATGCAGTAATTCATGCAGAGTTGGAGCCCCGACCAAGTGTTGAGGGCAGATACTGCACATACTTTTCAGTAGGGCGACTTTTCGGTATTAAAAATCATATTGAAATTGGGCTTATATAATATTCCAATTTTCTGAGTCACTAAATTTTGGGTTTTCATTAACTGTTACCATAATCATCAACATTAAAAGAAAAAAATGCGGGAAATAGATCACTCTGTGTGTTATGAATCTATAGAATATATGAGAGACACTTTTTGAATTGAATTACTGAAAGCAATTAACTTTTTGATATTCTAATTCATTGAGGACTAGTATACAGCAGCAGAACCAAGTCCAGTATATACATAATGTGTGTGTTTTGAGCTTGGTTGTTCTGATATATATTTACTGAGCTTGGTTCTGGGGCAGTATTTATGTACTGAGTTTGGTTCTAATGTTGTATATATGTACTGACCTTGGCTCTGATGTTGTATATATGTACTGAGCTTTGTTCTGGTGCTGTATTTAAGTACTAAACTTTGTTGTGGTGCTGTATTTATGTACTGAGCTTTGTTGTGGTGCTGTATATATGTACTGAGCTTGGTTCTGGAGTTGTATATATGTTCTGAGCTTCTCTTTGGTGTTGTATAGATGTATTGAGCTTGGTTGTTATGATGAATATAACTCCAGAATCAAGCTCAGTACATATATACAGCACCAGATCAAATACAGCTCAGTACAGAGGTAATTTGCAAATTTAGTTTAACCCCTGCCATATGTTTGTACGGAATAAAACTACAGCTCCTGATATAGCCAGAACGATACAGTCCGTCATCTCGCTTAAGATCATACAGTGACTACAGTACTGAGCAGTCACAGGGAGAATAAACTTTTACATTTAGTGACTCACCGGTGACTACTTCTCAGATTCGTTTTTTTCACTTTACTTTTTCATCTGGTCCAGATCTCTATGATGCCTCCTGGCCATGACCCATTTCTGCGGAAAAGGGCCAATTTGCTCAATCAGATGTCTGTTACCTATATAGTCCCCTGGAGCTACTGTGACCTATATTGTCCCCTGTAGCTACTGTTCCCTGTATAGTCCCCTATAGATAAGGCCCCCAACGCTGCCCACAGTAGAAGGGAAAAAAAGATTTCTTACCTGTCCCGTTCCCGCTCAGTCCTCCTTTGCTGCCAGTCCTCCTCCAGTAGAACGATGCAGCCGACGTCATCGCGCCGACTGCATCATCACTAAAGCGCCGAATGGCGAGGCAAATACAATTGAGTGCAAGGGACCAGCTTCGGCTTCACCCGGTGCTGCGAACCGGCTGTAATTTTAACAACTGGTTCAGGAGAACCGGGGCGAACCGGCAGGATCCCATCCCTGAGGTGCCCTAGTGCGGGACTTTGTATTACTGGAGTGCTCTGTGGTTTGGCCAGCTGCCTCCCCGCTACGGCGGTGCGGCCTAGTGGGTCCACATAACCACAGATCGTGACAGTCTGTTGTATTTATGATATATGAGATGAACCAGGGTGAGAACATGCACAATGGTCACCAGGAGCTTGTAAAGGCAAAATAACGCTCACACCTGCTAACATGGGGCTATAAACACAGGTATTAAATGCTTCATGTCATTATAAGGGCTATCACGGTAAAGTCTCAGGACAGGAGTGAAAACCCACTTAGGGGTGGGACCACGGCCAGTTCTCTCAAACCCATTGTTAAATTAACAGCCGGTTTGGGGTACCGGGGAGAAGAGGAATAATGACCCGATTCCCATAAATGAAATTGTATCAGCATCCTTAGGACGTGAATACAATTGAATATTCAGGCACTGGTGGGTGAAAGGGAGCCCTTGGCTCACCACCCTTCCATTCGTCACTTCCTCTGTGATGCAGGCGGTGCAATTACAGATTTGCACAGACTGCATTGTTAAAGGTTATTTGCTGCATTCACTGCAGTAAAAATATACAGTAGTTAATCACAACAACTGCCACGTCATTTGTCACCCATCCATCTGAACCTTACAAAACAAGAACTCTCAGCATACACTTACTATTGTTCAGGTCATACTTGGAACTATAGTTTCACATGGCGAAAACTTCTACTGCCTTACTTGGCAATTGGTGTATTTGATTATTAGGCCCAGTTCACACTGAGTTTTTTTACGCTGATTTTGACGCATCGGAATCGGAGCCAAAAAATGCCCGAAACCGCCTCCCATTGTTTTCAAAGGGAGGCGGAGGCATTTTTTTCCCCCAAAGCGGCTTTTAGCCACTCGCCGTAAAAAAAAAAAGTTAATGTCCTTTCTTTCCGTGGTTCCGCCTCTGACCTCCTATTGAAATCAATGGGAGGCAGAAAAAGTGTTTTTCGCAGGGTTTTTTTTGCCCCCACCGCTCAACAGCCACAGGTGAAAAAAGCAGGGAAAACCGTGGCAAGAAAGGGCCGGCAGGTCAAAATCTATCTGATTTTTTTTAGCCTGCAAAATACTCTGTGTGAACAGGGCCTTAGGGTAGAAATTATTTTCTGCATCGCACGACACTGCAGGCATTCCTCACGCCAAGTAGGGAACCTGTAGTAAAAAAAAAAAATATGACCATCTGTGGCACTATTAGATTTGGCTAAGGTTAAACCAGGGGGTAGATTAAAGGGAATGTGTCGCTAGAAATTTTTTTTTTCATTTAAACAATTATTATTTAAGTGATTACACATTGTTTTAATTTTTTCACAAGTCAGAAAATATTATAAATTAAATTCTAATTTATAACATTTCCATGTGCTGGCCACTAGAGGGAGCAGTTCCCAAAATTGCAGCATGGTCAATGTGGTAAAGCAACCTCATTGATTTATGCTGCAAATTTGGGGTGGACACACTCTCTCTAGTGTCCTCATACAATCCCCCCTCCCTTCTTCTGGCTAGTGCCAGGAGGAGGGGTTTGAATCTTCAAACCTCCTACACTGTGTGCCGCCATTTTCTGAGCGACTGCACAGTGTAGGAGGATTAGATACAGGGCTCAGCAAACAGTATCACAAGAACATACATGAACATAATACACTCATCACATACACGAACATAAATTACCTTCTCCTGCCGCCGCCTCCGCTCCTATTCCTTGTGCTTTTGCTTCCTTGAACATATGGGCCGAAGCCGCGGCCGGAAGTCGTCATCTTACTGTCCGGCAGCAACTTCCGATCCACATGAAAATGGCGCCGGATTTCGCTCTGCAAACGAGCTTCCCACACAAACGGCGTACGCTTCAGAGAATGGAATGGCTCCCGTTCGCATTCTCTATGGGGTTGTATGTGCCGTATTCCATCACTGTATGTGTTGTTAATCGACACATACAGAGATGAAAAAAAAAATGGCAGCCCCCACAGAGAAGTAAAAGTAAGAACAAAGTAAAAAGTAGAACATGAGAACACAAATAAATAAAATTTATGTTAATATATTAAAAGCAATATGATAAAAAAATAAAAATAATTATGACACCTTCCCTTTAACTCCTTAATGACCGGGCATGTTTGTACCTTAATGACCAAGCCAGATTTGTCAAATCTGGTATGTCTGACTTTATCAGAGAATAACTCTGTGAAAGTTTTGAATATCCAAGTAATTCTGACATTCTTTTTTTGTCACATGTTGTACTTTATTTTAGTGGTAAAAGTAGACTGATACGATTTGCGGAAATTAATTAAAAAATAGAGAAATTGAAGAAATTTTGTAAAAATGATCATTTTTCCCTATTTTTAACTGCAATATGTCACATATGTACATACATACTGCACAATTTTTTTAATTAAATATATATTTCCATCTCTTTACTCTATTTTGGCAGCACTTTTGAAAAAAAATGTTTTTTTTTGAGCAATTTGGAAGACTTACAAATTTAGTAATCATTTTATACATTTTGAAGTACATTTTGTTTTCCTGCACCAAGCCAGGTTTTCAGAGGCTCATAGGTGTCAGAATGGTGGAAACTCCCACAAGTGACCCCATTTTGAAAACTACACCCCTTAAGGTATTTATTAAGGGGTGTTGTAAGTATTTTGACCCTACAGTTTTTTTGTAAGAATTCATGCAAAGCAGGCGTAAAAAAATATAATTTCACTTTTTTCATAAAAGTATCACTTTGAAGACCGATTTCTGTGTAAAGTGACCATGAGAATGAAGAAACACACCCCAAAATATATCACCCTGTTTCTCCTGTTTTCAAAAATGCCCCCATTGTGACCCTAATGCATTACTTGGACACACGACAGGGCCCGAAAGGGAGGGAGCACCCGGAGGCTTTCAGGACTCATATTTTGCTTGAAAATGTTTTAGGCCCCACTGTACATTTGGAGAGGTTTTGAGCTACCAGAGCGATATAATCTCCCCATAAATGACCCCATTTAGAAAACTAGACCCCTTAAGGTATTTATCTAGGGGTGTAGTGCATATTTTGACCCCACAGTTTTTTGCCAAATTTAATGCATAGCAGGTGAAAAAAAAAATATTTCACTTTTTTCATAAAAGTATTTGTTTGAAGACCGATTTCTTTGTAAAGCGAACATGAAAATGAAGAAACACACCCCAAAATCTATCACCCTCTTTCTCCTGTTTTCAAAAATACCCACATTGTGGCCCTAATGCGTTGTTTAGACACACGACAGGGCCCCAAAGGAAGGGAGCACCCGGAGGCTTTCAGGACTCATATTTTGCTTGAAAATGTTTTAGGCCCCACTGTACATTTGGAGAAGCTTTGAGCTGCCAGAACGATAGAAACTGCCCATAAACGACCCCATTTCGAAAACTAGACCCCTTAAGGTATTTATCTAGGGGTATAGTTAGCATTATGACCACACAGGTTTTTCGCTAAATATATTGGAATTAGTCTGTAAAAATTAAAATGTACTTTTTTTCTCAAACAACATAGAAATTTGTATTATTTACAAGGAATAACGAAGAAAATGCACCCCAACATTTGTAAAGCAATGTCTCCCGGTTACGACAATACCCCATATGTGGTAATAAACTGCTGTTTGGACCCACAGCAGGGCTGAGAAGGGAAGGAGCGCCATTTGGATTTATGATTTTGCTGGAATGGTTTTCGGTGCCATGTCGCATTTGCAATGCACTGGAGGGACCAAAACAGTGGAAACCCCCCAAAAGTGACCCCATTTTGGAAAAACCTTCAAGGAATTTTTCTAGGGGTATAGTTAGCATTTACACCCCACGGGTCTTTTGCAGAGTTTATTAGAATTAGGGCGCGAAAATTCATATCAACATTTTTTCCACTAAAATGTTGCATTTTCTCATTTTCACAAGGGATAAAGGAGGAAAAAAACAACCATTTTTTATAAAGCAATTTCTCCAGAATACGGAAATACCCCACATGTGGTCACACGTTTTTTCATTAGAAATGAATTAACCCTTTCAGGACTGATCCAGTTTTTGCTTTCTTATTTTAGATTTTCCCTCCCCGCTTTCCAAGCGCCATAACTTTTTTATTTTTCCATCAATAGAGCGGTGTGAGGGCTTATTTCTTGCGGGAGGAGCTGTAGTTCTTATTGGTGCCATTTTTTGGTACATAAAAAGTGATTCAAAAGTTGTATTACATTTTTTTTTAGAGCGAAGGTGACAAAAAAAAACAAAACTTCGATTTTGGCGGTTTCAATTATTAAATTTTTTTAAGGTGTGCACTGTGCAAATTAAATAATGGTATATTGTAATAGTTCGGACTTTTACGGACGTAGCGATACCAATTTTGTTCATTTTTTTACATTACTTTAGAAGAAAAATCGAAAAGGTGTTTTGTTTTTTTAACTTTAAAAAAAAAATTCTCACTACTAATAACTATAATTCTTCTACACATTTTATTAATCAATCCCCTTAGGGGACTTGATCCAGCGATCATTGGATCGCTGGTACAATACACTGCAATACTAATGTACTGCAGTATATTGTTATTCTTACAGGCTTCTGTAACAGAGCCTATCGCTGCTCCTGTCCGTTAGTACCGAGGGGGCCTGCTGTAATACACAGCTGACACCCGCAGCTTATGGAGCGGGCTCAGCATGTGAGCCGGCTCCATACATCAACCACCGCACCATGACAGGCAATTAAGTCATAGTGCGCAAAGGGGTTAATGCGCAGCGGATGGTTCAAAGTGAATATTGCAATTTTCCACTGGTATGCCATTTTAGTGCATAATATGTTGTGCCCAGTGTGTGCCACAGAAGACAAATACCTCATAAAACGTTAAGCGGGTTCTCTTGGGTATGGCGACGCCATATATGTGTGGGCGCAAACTGCTGCTTGGGCACGCTGCAGGGCTCAGAAGGGAGGGACGCCATTTTGCTTTTGGAGCGCAGATTTTGCTTGGTAGTTTTTCTGTTTTGGGTTTCGCTGGTATTTCAGTTTATAATGTGGGGGGCATATGTAATCTGTGCGGGGTACATCAGGGTATATGTAATCTGTGCGGGGTACATCAGGGTATAATAAGAGGGTATAATAATGGGGTAAATAAATAATAATTCATAGATATGTGACTGGTGTCGCACTGATAAATGGCGCCCGATCTTATCCGCTTTTGGAACATTTTGCATCGCCATATTCTGAAAGCCAGAACTTTTTTATTTTTTCACCACCGGAGCCCTGTGAGGGCTTGTTTTTTGCGGGACAGATAGACATTTTTATTGGTACTATTTTTGGGAACATGCGACTTTTGATCACTTTTTATGCTTTATTTTGGGAGGGGTGGTGACCAAAAAAATTGTGATTCTGTCGTCGTTTTTTATTGATTTTTTTTGGGGTGTTCATCGTGCGGGGAAAATAACATTACAGTTTTATAGTTGGGGTCATTACGAACGCGGTGATACAAAATATGTGTACTTTTTTAACGTGTTCATTTTTTTTCTATAATAAAAGTCTTATTATAGGAAAAAAAGCATTTTGTGTTTATATAACTTATAACTTTTATTTTTACACTTTTTTTAAAACATTTTTATTACTTTTTTTACTTGTCCCACTAGGGGACACTGAGACTTGCAGCTTTGATCGCTGCTAGAGTACATTACACTACACACGTAGTGTAATGTACTCTAACTGTCATTGTGACGTGACTGTCACACTGACAGGAAGCAGAGGAGGAACGGCCGGAGACTGTTCATAGGAGGCTTCCGTACATGGCAACCTGGAGGTCATTATCTGACCTCCGATTGCCGTGACAAGCATCGGTAGCCCCCACGATCACTTCGTGGGGGCTGCCGATGTGCTTCAAACCACTTAAATGCGGCGACGGCAATCCGTCGCCGCACTTAAGGGGTTAACTGCCGAAAGCAGCGGCGATGGTCCGCTGTCCGGCGAGACTGCTGTCTCAGCTGTCTAGGACAGCTGTCAGCGTGCGTCTGTCACTCTGTGTTTACACAGAGTGACAGTTTGAAATACGGACGAAAATGCACGTCCTGGTGCGGGAACTAGCAGTCGATCAGGACGTGCATTTTCGTCCTTGGTCGTGAAAGGGTTAAAGAGGCTCTGTCACCAGATTATAAGTGCCCTATCTCCTACATAATCTGATCGGCACTGTAATGTAGATAACAGCAGTGTTTTTTATTTTGAAAAACTATCATTTTTTAGCAAGTTATGAGCAATTTTAGATTTATGCAAATTAGTGTCTTAATGACCAACTGGGCGTGTTTTTACTTTTTACCAACTGGGCGTTGTACAGAGAAGTGTATGACGCTGACCAATCAACGTCATACACTTCTCATTGTTCCAGCCCATTGTTACAGCTTGATTGTGCAGTGAAAGAAGCTGGGCTGGAACAATGAGAAGTGTACGACGGCGATAGGTCAGCATCATACACTTCTCTTCACAACGCCCACTTGGTCAAAAGTAAAAAACACGCCCAGTTGTCTATTAAGAAACTAATTAGCATAAATCTAAAATTGCTCAAAACTTGCTAAAAAATGATAGTTTTTCAAAATAAAAACCACTGCTGTTATCTACATTACAGCGCCGATCAGATTATGTAGGAGATAGGGCACTTCTAATCTGGTGACAGAGCCTCTTTAAACTTTGAGAATGGAATCCTGAGGTCGCATTCCCATGGTGCTCTCCCTTAGCAACGGCTGACGGCTTGCAGATGGTATTTCTGAAGCAAGGTACCAGAATGCTTAAACAGAACCATGGTTGTACAAATCTGTGGTCAGGGCTGGCAGAGTTCATGCAAAGTCAGATATAGGTCAGGGAAAGCAGGGATCCAAAATGTCAGTTAGGTTAAAATTTAAGATAGAACACAACAAACATCTTGAAAAATGAATAAAATCCAAAGAACCTTGTTGTTCAGCCAACGTGTTACAGCTGAGCAGATGAAAATAATAAAAAAGGTGATCAGCCACAGGCTGAGCACCGACAAGATGACAGGCCCGTCATTTTAAGATGTAACACTTGCACGCGTACCGCTATGGAGATGCAGGCGACTGTTTGAGATAAGGAGAGAGATGTCAGCTGCACAGGCATCTGCATCTATTTAAGTTATATTCTTTACACGGCGTAACACGAGAAATTTATAATGAATTCCGAATGTACATATGGTTGGACATTTCAATACAATTGGTGAAATCTGCTAAATTTCCATTCGGAATCCGTAACAGATAGGTCATGTTGTGGATTGTAATTATTGTACTATATCCTAAAATCTCTACAGATTTTTTTAAAAACAAGTGAATTCGGTTTTCTAAATTCTCATGAACGCACAACAAACATCAAAAATTAGGCAATGAAGAACAGTAATGAATTAACATCAAGTGAGATTGGGGAAATTACACTGATTTAGCTGATTTTAAGGATAATCTGAGGGTCCTAAATGTATAATGTGTGAGAGTGGAGTCACAACAGGGTTGCCAAACTTTCTTAAACTTCAGAGGACAACCTCAGTTTTTTTACACCACACTTTCAAAAGGGATAACGTTGTTGACCATTTTTCTCCATTGCCTAAAGCCCCCTGCACACGGCCGTAGCGGACTGTCACCTGCATTTGCGGGCTGTGCTCCCATTATAAAGTATAGGACAGGGGCGTTGCTAGGGCCTTAAAAGATCAGGGGCACAAGCCATGAGACATACATTTACCACCCCACCCCTCAAAAAATAAATACATTCTCACATACATATCGAAGATAGAATATCTATAAGGCCGGATTTACACGAGCGTGTGCGTTTTGCGTGCGCAAAAGGTACTTAACAGCTCCGTGTGTCATCACCATATGATGTGTGGCTGCGTGATTTTCGCGCAGCCGCCATCATGATGACACTCTGTTTGTATGTTTGCAAACAGAAAAGCACATGGTGCTTTTCTGTTTACATTCATTCTTTTTACTGCTCTTGCGTCACACGGAAGTGCTTCTGTGTGCTGCGTGTGATTTTCACGCACTCATTGACTTCCATGGGTGCGTGATGCGCGAGAAACGCACAAATATAGGACATGTCGTGAGTTTTACGCAGCGGACACCCGCTGCGTAAAAATCACTGACTGTCTGCACAGCCGCATAAACTAACATAGGTCCGTGCGAGGCGCGTGAAAACCACGCGCGTTGCACGGACGTATATCATGTTCGTCTAAATAAGCCCTAAGACTAAGGCTCCTATAGCTAAACCGCTGGATAGAATTGGATGCATTGCGCCAGCAGACAATGTCACACATGATAGGCTTAGATACATGGCCCCAGCAGACAGTATCACGCACGATAGGCTTAGGGCTCACTCAGACGAGCGTGAAAAAAAAAAAAAAAACAGACCAGCCAGATACAACACAGCAGCAGCAGCCTAGCATTACCAGGATGGGAAGGGTCACTGTTTTTGGCCTTTCCCAGCCCAATAATACCAGTCTGTGGCCGACCCACTGCCCGACTATCACTACAGATGGTCGGTTACTGGGTCGTACTCGGCTCTTCCCGGTACCCCTGGTGGCGGTGGATACCAGGGTAAGGTTATGTTCACACAACCTATTTTCAGGCAGTTTTCGGGCTGTAAACGCACTGAAAAACGGCTAAAATTGCGGGGGTGAACGCCTACAAACAACGGCTCATTTATTTCAATGGGAAAAACGGCGTTCCGTTCCCACGGGGCGTTTTTTGAAGCGTCCGTTTTTAAATACGGCCGCGTAAAAAGAAGTGCATGCCACTTCTTAAGACGTTTTTGGAGCAGTTCTCCATTGACTCAATAGAAAAACAGCTCCAAAAACCGCTGCAAAAAACAGCTCCGTATTTTCAGCCGTTTTTTGTTAAGCGTGTGAACATACCCTAATAATGCGGGTTAGTGTTAGCCTCTGCATTGAGAGCATGTTCACACGCTTAGCAAAAAAGGTCTGAAAATACGGAGCGGTTTTCAAGGGAAAACAGCTCCTGATTTTCAGCCGTTAAATCAAACAAGCGTTTTTCGCTGCGTTTAGCTCCGTAATCTCGCGAGATATGGTTTCACTTGCCGGAATCTCACAAAAAAGAGTCAGAAGTGTCAGGATTCTGAGTACACATGACGTCCAGGCTGGATTTCATGTGTATTCATTATCAGGACACTAGTAATGTTAGTGTTTGTGTATGTAGCTGCACATAGTGATATAACTATATTGCTAGTGCAGTGTAAATGAATAGAGAGGAGTGCATGATGCCGATTGGTCAGCGTCATGCACTCCTCTGTACAACGCCCACTTGGTCGAAAGTAAAAGTACGCTCACTTGGGCATTAAGAAAGCTCATTAGCATAAACCAAAATCACTCCTAACGTTGTGAAAAAAGATCGGTTTTTTAAATAAAAAGCATTACTGTCACCTACATTACAGAGCTCATCTCCTTATATAGGAGATAGGGCACTTATAATGTGGTGACAGAGTCTCTTTAAGGCCTGAAAACAAGCTATGTGAACATACCCTAAGCTCTGCCTTAGTAATGGGCGTTGTCAATCAGCCAGCGGCCATTACTAAGGCGGTAGTAATGAAGTTTAAAAGAAAGTACAAAGACATAGAAAAAAAATATTTGATTTAAATAAAATCCCCCACACAACTCTCATTAACCATTTTATTGAAAATAAAAAAAGTGGTCATCAAAGTAGTCCTCGAATCCGACGTTGTCCAACGACCAAGTCTGTAAAAAAAACAAACACAAAAAAAAAACCATTCGTAACACATGTGGTAGGCTTAGATATAGGGCCCATGTGTGATACTGTCTGTTGCACTCTGTATCTAAGCCTACCACATGTTAGGCTTAGATACAGGGCCCCAGCAGACCGTAATCTTATGCAGTGTAAAATTATGGTCTGCTGGGGTCCTGTATCTAAGCCTGCCTTGTGGTAAGCTTAGCTACATGGTCCAACAGACAGCATTACACATGGACCCTGTATCTAAGCTTACCACAAGGCAGGCTTAGATACAGGACCCCAGCAGGCAGTAATGATGTTACACTTACCCAGCTCTTCGGTGCAGCGGATGTCCCAACACCATCCAGGGTCGTGACGTCATGCGCGGCGCACAGCGTCATGACGCGAGAAGACGTCAGGACTTCTGCTGCGCTTGGGAAGGAGGGTATTGGTGTCGTTACTATAGTAACAGGGGCCCGTGTATTTTATGACATAGTCCCCAGTTACTACAGTGTTTCTATATACGCGGTGCGGGGGCCGCTGCCCGGTCGTCTATTCCTCTTTTTTAAGAAGTTCTGGCAAACAGGTTTCAGGAGTAACTGGGTTAGGGGCACGTATCAAACAGAGCAATTTCTTCACTGCAAATGCAGTAACAAAGGGACATTGCCACTTAAGGTGCCAAATATCTGCATTTCCCTCTTGGCATCTCTGGCAATAACACATGTTCACTCTGCCAATTTTAAAAGGCAGACAAAAGATAAGATAACACTGGTGATAAATATAAAACTGAATACGTTTATTATTAGCTGCAGGAGAGACCAGAAGTGAAGACCCAAAGGCCTTTGACCGCTTCCCGACCGCCCACTGTAGATATTCACGTCGGCATTTGCTGGGCTCTGTGCAGTGCCGACGTGAATTCACGGTAGGTGTTAAAAGCGCGATCCGGGTGTCTCAGAGTAGCGCTGATACCCGGATGGCGCTGTTAACCCCTGCCTCTGGTCCCGGAGACATGACCGGGACCTAATTGGTTCAGGTCCCGTTCATGTGATTGCAGGGAAAGCTTGTTGTAGCAACGAACTGGAAAGTTTGTTGCTACAACAAACTTTCCCGGGGACCGATTGCGGGTGCTGCAGTCGGTTATAAGGCAGAACCGGAGGCCATACAACGGCCCCCGGGTCTGCCATGCACAGCAGCCTATGAGAACCAGCCGGAGGCCGGTCCTCATAGGCCTCCTGTCAGTGTGACTCTCAGCATCACACTGACAGTTTATAATATGTTACACTACCTAGGTAGTGTAATGTATTATGGCAGCGATCAGTGCTGCCAGTCTTCAAGTAAAACAAGTAAAAAATAAAAGTAATAAAAATGTTTTATAAAAGTGTAAAAACCAAAAAGTTTTTTTTTCCTATAATAAGTATTTTATTATAGGAAAAAAATGAAAATGTTAAAAAAAGTACACATATTTGGTATCACCGCGTTCGTAACAACCCAAACGATAAAACTATAATATTATTTTTCCCGCACGGTGAACAGCGCAAAAAAAATAATTAAAAAACAATGTCAGAATCACAATTTTTTTGGTCATCAACCCTCCAAAAATATAGAATAAAAAGTGATCCAAAGGTCGCATGTACCCTAAAATAGTACCAATAAAAACGACAACCCGTCCCGCAAAAAACAAGCCCTTACACAGCTTTTTTGACTGAAAAAAATAAATAAAAACGTTATGGCTCTCAGAATATGTCGACACAAAAAATAAATAATTTTATCGAAAAGTGATTTTATTGCGCAAATGCCACAAAACATTAAAAAACTATATACATCTGGTATCACCGTAATCGTATCGACCCGCAGAATAAAGTAAAATGTCATTTATAGCGCACGGTGAAAAGTGTAAAAAAAGACTAAAAACATTGTCAGAATTAGTTTTTTTGTCACTTTGCTTGCCAAAAAAATCTAATAAAAAGTGATAAAAAAAAAAAATCACATGTACCCTAAAATGGTACCAATGAAAACTACAGATTGTCCCGCAACAAATAAGTCCTCGCACGGCTCCGGTGAAGAAAAAAGAAAAAAAGTTCTGGCTCTCAGAATATAGCGACAGAAATTGTGCAGTGTCCAAAAGCTGATAAGATCGGGCGCCATTTAGCAGTGTGACATTGGCCACATATCTGCGGATTATTATTTATTTACCGAATTATTATACCCTCTTATTATGTCCTGATGTACTCTGCCCAATTTACACATACCCCCACATCATAAATTGAAATACCAGCAAAACCCCAAACAGTTACCAAGCAAACTCTGCGCTCCAAAAGCCAAATGGCGCTCCCTCCCTTCTGAGCCCCACAGCGTGCCCAAACACCAGCTTACGTCCACATATATGATATTTTATATCCGGGAGAACCCTTTCAACATTGTATGAGGTATTTTTCTTCAGTGGCACAAACTGGGCACAAAATATTGTGCGTTAAAATGGCATATCAGTGGAAAATGTAAATTTTCACTTTGCACCATCCGCTGCGCATTAATGCCTTCGCGCACCACGACTTCATAACGTCGTGGTGCGGGGGTTTATATATGGAGCGGGCTCATGCGCTGCGCCCGCGCCATATTCTGCAGGTGTCCGCTGTTTATTACAGCTGACACCCGGGACTAAGGACAGGAACAGCGATCGCGCTGTTACAGGAGCCTGTAAAAATGATATTATACTGCAATACATTACAACAGTGTATTGTACCAGTGACCTAATGATCGCTCGTTCCAGTCCCGTAAAGGGACTTTTGGGAGGTTTCCACTGTCTTGGTACCTCAGGGGCTTTGCAAATGTGACATGACACCCGAAAACCATTCCACCTAAATTTGAGCTCCAAAAGCCAAATATTGTTCCTTCCCTTCTGAGTCTTGCCGTGGATCCAAACAGCAGTTTATTTCCACATATGGCGTATTGCTGTAATCAGGACAATTGCTTTACAAATTTTGGGGTGATTTTTCTCCTTTATTCATTGTAAAAATTAGACATTTCTATGTTTTTTCAGAAAAAGGTAGATTTTCATTTTCACGGCCTAATTCCACTAAATTCAGCAAAAAAAACGGTGGCGTCAAAATGCTAACTATACCCCTAGAAACATTCCTTGAGGCGTGTAGTCTACAAAATGGGGTAACTTTTGGGGGGTTTCCACCGTTTTGGTCCCTCCAGGGCGTTGCAAACGCGACATGGCACTGAAAACCAATCCAGCAAAATCTGCACTTTAAAATCAAAATGGCGCTCCCTCCCTTCTGAGCTCTGCCGTGGGTCCAAACAGCAGTTTAGTACCACATATGGGGTATTGCTGTAATCGGGAGAAGTAGCTTTACAAGTTTTGGGGTGCTTTTTATTCTTTATTCCTTGCAAATATCTTTTTTTTAATATATTTTTTCAGAGAAAAAGTCGATTTTCACTTTCACAGGCAAACTCCAATAAATATAGCAGAAGACCTGTGGGGTCAAGATGCTAACTATACCCTTAGAAAAATTCCTTGAGGGGTGCAGTTTCCAAAACCGTGTCACTTTTGGGGGATTTCCACTGTTTTGGCACTACAAGACCTCTTCAAACCCGACATGGTGCCTAAAATATATTCTAAAAAAAGGAGGCCACAAAATCCACTAGGTGCTCATTTGCTTCTGAGGCCGGTGCTTCAGTCCATTACCACACTAGGGCCACACGTGGGATATTTCTAAAAACTGCCGAATCTGGGCAATAAATATTGTGTTGCGTTTCTCTGGTAAAACCTTCTGTGTTACAGAAAAAAATGTATTACAAATGAATTGCAGCAAAAAAAAAAAAAATTTGTCAATTTCCCCTCTACATTGCTTTAGTTCCTGTGAAACGCCTAAAGGGTTAAGAAACTTTCTGAATGCTGTTTTGAATACTTTGAGGGGTGCAGTTTTTAATATGGGGTGATTTATGGGGTCTATCTAGTACATAAGGCCCTCAAAGCCGCTTTAGAACTGAACTGGTGCCTGTAAAAATCGCCTTTTGAAATTTTTGGGAAAATGTGAGAAATTGCTGGTAAAGTACTAAGCCTTGTAACGTCCTAGAAAAATAAAATAATGTTCAAAAAACGATGCAAATATAAAGTAGACATATGTAATATGTGAAATAGTAACTATTTTGTGTGGTATTACTATCTGTTTTACAAGCAGATACATTTAAAATTAGAAAAATCATAATTTTTGCACATTTTCTCTAAATTTTGGTGTTTTCCACAAATAAGCAATGAATTTATTGACCAAATTTTTCCACTAATATAAAGTACAATATGTCACGAGAAAACATTCTCAGAATCGCTTGGATAGGCAAAAGCATTCCGGAGTTATTACCACATAAAGTAACACACGTCAGATTTGAAAAAATGGGGCTGGTCCTGAATGAGCTCGGTCTTGAAAGGGTTAACCAGTATTCTTGTAAAAGGGTATATATGATTTCCACTGGTTCTCGATCTACAGAGGTTAAACAGAGTATATTTTCAAATATGTGAGTATTTTAAGAATTTTTATATAGAAACGGATAAACAAGATTTATGATACGGAGCCTATATATGGCAGTGCAGGGCACCTGAAATGACCGCTGAAGGCGTTCAAAAGAGCTAAATATGTTGGATGGAAACAAATGCACTGGCCTAGTAATTCCCAGCTTAGTCTAAAACACAGTATGTCATAGCGGTAAATCATTAAAGCATTATAGATTCATGTCGATCCAGTCCCCAGTACGGCTCAGTGCCCGACGAAGGTCTTACGACCGAAACGTCGACGTCGCACATATAGCCTCTGGCATCTATCCTGAGAATCTAATAAATATAATTTTCGAAACACAAGCAAGGTGTGCCGACTACAATTCTTAACCTACATCCGGGTTGGGACCCTACCTCGAGCACCCTAGGATACCGGTGCTATCTGAACACAACAATAGCGGTAAATCAGACATAATTTCCCGAAAACCAAATAAGTGTTTATTCGATTTCCACACATGGGCAGTCAATTTTGTATAGCCAAGAGTGTACAGGCATGAAATTTTAGGAGACTCCAATATAGGCCATAGCTCTCTAACTTTCAGGAAATGGACATGGGGATGTTCAGCGTTGGGGAGAGGGGCATCCGCAAACAAATATGTAATGTAATGCAAATGTGATGGACATGTGTCTTTTTTCAACCGTACTAACTAAGTAACAATGTAACTATGTAACTATGTAACTGACCATTTTAGTATAAGATCAGCAAAACCACTGAAACTTTATCTTTAGGCCTCTAAAGTGTAGAGACGAAGTATAGGGCAAGAGTACCCTCAAGTAAAAGGAGATAGTCAAGAGTTGATTATCATAAAAAAACTTTAGAGCCTGGGACATTAAGCATGTTCAAGAAAGAGTCTAGTAATTTGGGTAGGGCAATCATTATAATCATATGTTCATGTAACCAGCCAAGACAAAGGGCAAATTGCAAGGGTATGATCTTGGAGTATAAACGCTCCTTTATATTTATAATCAGGAAGGAAAGAGGGCCCTGCCTACGAGAGCTCGCAATCTACATAGGAAAGGGGATTTAGAAATTGGGAAACTTTAAGGTATACCTCCAAACTTTGGCCAAAAAACTCCCAAAATATCCTAACTGAAAATACAAAATAAACGCTATATAAGCGCTCAAGTAACAGCGGCAAAAACAGGGGGAAGATACGAGTGAAGAAGGGAATATGCATATATTCTCTATTGGAAACCAGAAATAACAAGTTGAGAAAATTTACAGGTGTACTTTAAAGGGGTTGTCCACTTTCTGACAACTGATGACCTATCCACCGGATAGGTCATCAGTATGTCATCGATGCGGGTTCGACACCCGGACCCCGCACCGATAAGCCGCTCCGGTGGCCTGCGGGCACCGGATGTTGTGGCACATAATTCTATGTACAGAGCCCGGAAGCAGTTGGCTCCGTACATAGCATAGAGGCCGTGCTGCAGAACTGCAGCTTGGCCGCTATTACGTGGCCGGAGCTAACTGCTTCCGGCATGTACGTCCGGTGCACAGAGGCAATGTAGGTCTATTTTAAGGTAAAACTATGTGATTACCAGAAAAAAAAAATTGCTGAAAAGTAAAAAAGCTTATTTTTATACTATTATTTTGAAACTTTAAGAATAAAAATTCTAAAATAGCAAAAAGGATGGGTATAAAAACGATAAAAAAAGAAACCCGCATTGTCTAAGGAAAAAAACATCGCAAAAATCACGTCGTTAGCCCAACAAATAAAAAAGGAAGGAATGTTGGTGGTGCGGTCACTGGACTTAATGGAATTGTCTTTTTTTTTTATTTCACGTTAAATTTATATTGTTATTTATTTCTTCTGAAAAAATATAGAATTCATAAAAATGTTTTTTTAAAGCTTAAATAAGTTTTAGTCTTTGCTTTTTCTGATGTTTGTGTGGTGGATGTGGGATGTACAGGGACATGAATAACACACCACACAGGACAAATGTTTTTAGAGTATTTTCCTTCACTAAACATGGAATAAAATGCACATATATAATGAGGTATTGGTTTGAATTTCTGCACAAAACAACCCATGTTTTAAAATTATTTTATTTTTTATTTTTGCAGAAATACTTATGCTCACAACCCACGTCATGTGTCCTCATTCTCTTGCAAGTACATAACTAATAAGTAAAACAACGAAAAACAACAGTCCAGAACAAAAACAGGTATGAAAACTGTCCAAAAAAAAGGATCTACCGCCATGGATTGTGGCAGAAGCTGTAAAACTTGTCTGGGTGCTGGCGCAGGTCAGTGTAGAGGGTGTGGAAATGCCCCTTCCTGGACCATTGGGAAACAATTGGATGACCCCAGTACCTCCTCTTCGGTTATTCTTGCAGTATAGCTAGCTGTCCGAATTGTCGAGAGACGAGCCAGTCCAGGAGAACACGAACCACACGGTCTGTAGGGCATCCTTGCATAGAAAAAACACCAGAAACCAGAGCTAGATCAGCCGAGGAATCCTACAGATCTCTCACAAAGCAGAAATGCCAGAGAAAGTGGCACCTAGCGAACATGTCTTGGGTTTCCAAATGTTACACATCATTTGTGGCTTCCTTTTTTTTTTTTGTGGATTCGTAAATATGGACGCACTACGAATACACTACTGACTGTATTTGCGGACAGCGTGTCGTATATACGGACAACTATGGATCCGTATTTGCGGACAGTAAAAACACTACGGTCGTGTGTATGAGGCCTTACACTGCTCTAGACCACAGTGCTGTGATTAGTGAGATGGTAACATAAAATACTTACAAGACTAGCCAAAAGTTGTCAGCTGTGAAGAAATGAATGCAGACAGAGGTCCACTACTGTGCCCATAGTCAGAGGAGCATAAGAGCTTTCTGAGCTGCCGTACTCTTGGCACTGGTGATTGCCAATGGCTTAGTCCAATTCCACCATACAGTGCTGCTATGTAAAGATCTAGGAAAGTTGATGGCGCTATTAGTAAATAATAATTATAAATGGAACGATCAGTGAGAATGTGGACCCACTAGGCCGCAATGCCGTAGCGGGGTAGCAACTGGCTAAACAACAGTCTATACAAAGTTCTAGTACAAGAGTGCCTGTAATAGTCCAGACAGTAGCAGAAGCTTAGGCACAGATGACGGAGGATATCAGGCGTGGCAGATGACACCAGACGTGGTGTACGACAGCAGGCGTGACAGGTGGCACAACACGACTCCAACACTCGATAAGGCTCAGGAACAAACACAGCACGGGATACAGGTAGCAGAGCACGGGAACAGGATAACACTAAGGGACCATTTGCTAAGACTAACATGGGAATACACAACAACGCTCAGGCAAGGAGTGAAAGGGCAGAGCCCCTTTTATAGTCCAGGGTAATTAGGGCGGATTTGCATTATTTTTAATGTGTGCGCGCTGGGCCTTCGGGAGACTGCAGAGCGGAGGAGAGTGCTGGCGTCTCCTAGGAAGGAGATGCCGGCCAGCACTGGGGAGTCTGTGGTCGTGGCCGTCGACGGGTAAGTGGGCACCACGGGCCGCGGACGTTAAAATAAACTTCTGTTATTTTCCTCATATCTTCTTATTTGATGACGTGGCATTTAAGCTGAAGTATTGATTTAGTCCCCATTATAAAGGTCTTGCTGTTTCCAATGATTCTCATCCCAAAATGTTTGGAATTCCATAAAATGTGCTGTTTAAATGTAGATGTCTTTATGCTAGGCTTTTTTTCTGCCCCTTATGCATTTTTCAATGCATAAGGCTTCGTTCACATCTGTGCTAGGGCTCCGTTCCGTCGGAACGGACCCCTGACAGACACAAACGGAAACCATAGGTTTCCACCCCCATTGATTTCAATGGAGACGGATCCGGTGCCAATGGTTTCCGTTTGTCTCCGTTGTGCAAGGGTTTAGTCGTTTTGACAATCAATAGCGTTATTGAAATCAGGGTCCCGTTCTGACGGAAAGCTAAGACAGAACGCCGGAATGGGACCCTGGCGCAGATGTGAACGAAGCCTTAACTAAGCAGCGAATTGGCCTCCAACAAATTTTATTTGCTCTAATTTGTGGATGTGTCATTTAACAGATTACATTTTATGACTGCACTAAATTAACCAAAGGAAAAAAAAACCCTACTGTTGTAATTTCAGGATAGGGAGACAGACAGGTGAGCCCTACTCTACCCGCCACTGAGTCCCTGCCTACTTACACAGCCCGTCCTAGACGACGGCGTACAACTGGGCGATGGTCCCTATGCTGAATATGTGCACGACAGACAAATAAGACAAGAGAACACAAAAGCAAGGGATGTGGGGCAGTTGCCCACGGCGACACCGTGAGCAACAGAGTGGTGGACAAGCCGAGTCAAACCAGGAGTGTACGAGGTAACAAATGCAGAGCAGGAGAATAGTCAGTCAAGCCAGGGTCAATATGAAGCAGAGGTCAATGGTAACAGCAGGAACAGCAGAGCCAGGAAACAAGGAGAATCACAGGCAAAGGACAAGCAGCAAATGAAGGTATAAGTGGACCAAGGGCGGGAGCTAGAACCGTCTGGCCAGGCTGCGATAGGCTCTCCCACTCCTCAACCTACCAGCCTGAGTGGTAGCAGATCGAGTCACTCTATCAGACCTAGGAGCAGGTGCAGACTGATTAACCACGCACGTCGACACAGAAGCTGTGTCTGGCAGATCCTTTATAACTGTAGTTCATACAAACTTTACTTTCTGGATAGTTTATAGCCACCAAGAAAATTAGGTATTTTGTAGTAACGATGGCATTACCTGGCATACTGTGAATTCTATCCATAAATAAAAAATAATAACCTAATTAAAAGCTTTCTCTATTCAGAATGATTTAAGACTAATTAAATTCATTACATAAGGTAAGAAAAAGAAGGCACTACTGCAGTAATGATATACAGCCTGTTAAGATATTAAAAGTGCTCTATACCTTTTAGAACTCTCTGACTTAACGGAGCATAAATGCCCTCAGACGTTCAGGATCTGACACAGATTTCAGCGCGGATTCTGAGCTGTGTTAAATATTCTGCCTCCCATTCAATCAGTGCATGGAAACAAAAGTAGGTCGCATGGGCAAATTTGACACGTGTGAACATACCCTAAGATTGCTTGCACAGTATTCTTATTCAAACGAGCTTGTCCGTTTTGCATCTGCAAATAGGAGCGTATTTTATACATTTCAGTTCCGTGTGGCATCAGTGTTCCTGTTTTCTTTCCCCCTATTCATGTCTTTAGCAACTGGTGCATGAAAAACATGGACAGCACACAGATGTCGTCCGCGTGCGGTCTGTGTTTTTCTTATACCCATTTACTTTAATAGGCGACGTGTTCTGCGAAAACTGCCCAAAATAGGACATGCGTTAAGTTTCACGCAACGGACACACACTGCTTGAAAAACCACAGACTTGTGAATAGCCCCATTGAAAAATGGGGAAAAAAAAACACGCAGCGTATCCGACCTGGAACCCGCAGTACATTCCGTCCGAAAACTGCACCACATTGTGGTGGGTGTTTCGGACTGAATTTTCGATGCGGAAAGCAGCGGTAAAAACCGACCATCCTTTACGTAGGTTGTTGTCATGGCGACGCGTCCCACCATCACAGTCCGGTCAGGCCTCCCTGGATGATGCTGCAGCCCATGTGACCGCTGCAGCGGCAGTCACATGGGATGTAACCGCTGCAGCGGCAGTCACATGGGATGTAACATAGTCCCAGGAGACCAGCCTCTGACATCATCCAGGACGGCCTCCTGGGATGACGTATCGTCCCATGTGACCACCGCTGCAGCCTGGTTCAAGTCCCCTAGGAGGGACTAATGAAATGTGTAAAAAAAAGTAAAATAACGTTTTTAGTAATGTAAAAAAAAAAAATAAAGTTTAAAAAAAAACCTTTTCACATTTTTCCTCTGATGTAAAAAAAAATAAAATAAAATACAAAATTGGTATCACTGTATCCGTAAAAGTCCGAACTATTACACTATAGTATTATTTAATGCGATCAGTAAATGCCTTCAAAATATTTAGAAAACGCCACAATCGCTGTTTTTTGGTCACTTCATATCGCACAATAAAAATAAATAAAAAAAATTAAAAAAAAGTCTCATGTATCTCAAAATGGTACCAATAGAAACAACAGCTCGCGCCGCAAAAATAAGGCCTCATACCGCTCAATTGATGGAAAAATAAAACGTTATGGCTCTCAGAATGTGGCGACAAAATACTAATTTTATTTTTAACAATTAGTTTCTTCCTTGTATAAGTAGTAAAACATAAAAAAAACTATATCAATTTGGTATTGCCGTAATCGTATTGACTGGTAGAATTAAGTTAACATGCCGTTTTTACCGTATGGTGAAAGCCGTAAAATCGAAATCCTCAAAAGATTGAGAAATCTGTGTTTTTCCTATTCCACCCCACAAAGATTTTTTTTCCAGTTTCCCAATACATTATATGGTACAACAAACTGTGCCGTTAAAAACTACAACTCGTCCCGCAAAAAACAAGCGGTCGTATGGCTAAAATGACAGAAGAATTAAAAAAAGTTATCACTTTTGTCAGGTGGGCAGGAAAAAATGAAAATCGCAAATCCAAAAAAAGGGCTGGGTCCTGAAGGGGTTAATATATATATATATATATATAAATAAATCTACACACACACACACACACACACACACACACACACACACTTTTAATGATGTCATATCAGTCAGGAATATAAAACACATTTGAAGATGAATTCGGCCTGTACCATACCCACACATGAATATAATCATCGTCTGTGTAAGAATATAAAGAAACATCTCCCGTTCAAATAACGTTGGCTATACTGGAAAATAATATTACTTCCCTTAAAACCCATGGCGTCGTTGGTTTCTCACAACCTTTGTCGCTGTCTGTGACGTCACGGGCCTGGCGCTGGTAGGCTGCTCGCTGTGGGGTCATAGAGAGTCTATTGGCTGGCAAGTCCCTGTCAACTTTTGTTGTATCTTTCGTCATAAGCAAGCGACGTGCGCGGCCAGATGAGGTGTCACCATCACCGGACTTCTGTTAATTCATGAAAAGAGTAATTGACATAGTTCCTAAGGGTCGTTGAGTGACTGCTGAGACGTGCCCGGCTGTTGTGACCCATACGGAAGATGGCAGAAGTGACGAGTACGTCTCTGTGCCAGGAGGAAGGCTGGTAAGCTGCGGCCTCACACGGGAGATACATGCAGGCATGCTGTGCCGGTATATATACACACACATATATATAGGGGGAGGGGACAAGTGCTGATCATGTGCAGCCCGCTATACTGTTCTACTCATACACAGCACTTCAGCTTCTGGGAGCTGCGAGCGCTGTATAAGAGTTTGTAAACGAGTCTGTGTCTGTATTATTTTATGAGGGATGTGAACGCGAAAATTTACTTCATATCATTTTTTTTTAAACTACTTTAAAGCTTGGGAAACTGCTTATTAAAGAGGTTCTACTCCAAAATGCATTTTATTTTCTAAAAGTGGTTACTATGGGAGAACGGGATGCAGAACTGTGTGTTTAGTCCTGACAAAACGTCCCTGCCCTCAGTCAGTTGTAAATCTGCTCCTAATCAGACTGGTGTAAACTGAGGCAGAGCCGTTGCTAGGGACGATTTGCCTGACAACGCACTAAAAAGTCAGTAGGTGTTAGGCAGTGTATCCCCAGTAACCAGACTGTCCGACATTACTCTGAGTATCAGTCACATCCTTCTCCATCTCAATGCGTTTAGGTGGAGAACCCCTTTAAGGAAAGAGATCCCAATTAAGGGAATAGCCTTTTTTAATGTGTCACTGTCCATAAAATGGCATGAGTATGCCAGAAGAATTGCGGTTAGTAACGTTCTCCATGTTTCCAAGCTTTCAATCATGCGATCTGTGTGATCACCCACAGCAGCATCGTTTATGAAGTTCCATGTTTTTCGCCCATCTGTTTAGTATGCAGATTAGTAAACAGCTGGCCACAAAATCTTTAGTGAGAAGCCATACCTATAATTTGCATCTATTTCTTAGCGTTTCCATACGTTTTTTTGTTTTTTGTATTTGTCGTTAAAATAAAAGGTCTTGGTGATCTGGTGCGTAATTTGATTAAGTGATATGTAAAGATAAAGGTTCATGTGAGCAAAAGCTGGACCTCTCATAGATCCTTGTCATAGGAGAGACAGCTTTTGTCCTGTGACATTTTGATGTATATCTCATACAGACTGGTGAGGAAAGCAAAAGTCGTAAAGAATGGGAGAGATTTATCAATAGCGTCAGTAAAAATGGCACAAATTTCGCCAAATTTATCAAGATGGCACATGTAGCATAATGAGTTAGGTGCAATTTGCTTGACATGTTAGACAAATTCTATTCCTTAAACCACCTCTTGGTTGTTCTACCGTTTCACCGATATTTTGCTTCAAAATATAAAATACATCTTTAGCCCTTATTCACACGACAGGGTTTCCCAGCCGGGTGACGGCCGTTCGTAAATCGGCCGTCACCCGGCTGTAGTAGGAGCAATAGACCCCTAATGGGGCTATTCACACGACCGATTTTTTGACGGCCAAAAAATTGGACATGCCCTATTTTCGGCCGTTTGCCCAGCCCCCATAGAAGTCTATGGGGCCAGGTAATACACGGCCATCACCGGAATGTGTCCCGAGTGATGGCCATGTATTCCGTCGCTCACTCCCTCCTCACAGCGCAGAGTGCATGTGAGGAGGAGGAGTTGATGCCATTCGGAACGAATGGCTACGCTGGAGATACTGTGTGGCAGGGTCGGGGTGTACAGCAGGTGGAAGGGAGCACTGTTCTGGCTCCCTTCCCCTGCTTGTTTTAAAAGCGCCCTGGCCCAGCGACACCTTCCATGGCCGATGCAGCTGCTGCGGCTGCTACTGCTGTAGTGGCGCCACTATAGCAGAGCAGGGAGGTATGGGCTAGCCCCACTTTAGCTCCCTGAAGGAGCAGAATCCCCGTGTGTTCGGGGATTGCGCTCCTGGACAGAGCGCTTGATGTCTCTGTCCATATCTGGACAGTGACATCAGGGGAAACTCCTGAAGCGGAATCCCCGAACACCAGGCGAAGCCAGTAATGTTCAGTGTCCATAAATGGACACAGACGACAGGGGCTTTTCCTGAAGTGGAATCACCGGCTACATGGGGATTCCCCTTCAGGAGTTGCCCCTGATGTCATTGTCCAGATATGCCCGGCCCGGAACGGATGCAAAACTAATGCAAACCGGCCGGGAAAAACGGCCGATTTTATCGGCCGACACTCGGGCTCGGGCGGGACCCTGTCGTGTGAATAAGGCCTTAATATATTTAGTGCTTTTTATGGCTTAGCCACGCGTTTTCCCAGACACTTTTGAAACCTGTCCAAGTAAACCTAAAAAGTGTCTGAAATAGGGTTCTCACGATACCATACCAAAACGATACTTTGCCAACAGTAATAATAAAGAATAAGTCCTTCCATTTTCTGATGTGAGGCACGTGGTGTGTTGAATTTGGAATGTGCCTCACATTAATAGTAATTAACCCCATCATGTTTCTGAGTCATAATGGACAACATTGGGTTAATGTGTAAGGTACATGATGGGGTTAATTATTATTAATGTGAGTCACATGGAGGTTAAAGTCATCACACCTCATGCCTCATATTAATAAGTAAAAGAATATTTATTTTTATAGCGTACACATAAATGATGCAAAAAATTTGTTGTACGGGTTATTATGGCCGCGCCAATACCAAATATGTGTATATTTTATGTATTGAGACTTATTTGAATGTTTATTGTGAAAAATGTGTGTGTGTATTCTTTTTAATTTAACATGACTTTATGTTTTTACTTTCTTATTTTTAAACTGTAATGCACTGGCATATATCTATATTACAGTACATTAGCCTGTATACTGATTATACACAAGAAGTTTTTAGGACATACCTAAGTATGCCCTAACAACAGGAAATATGGTAAGACAGCTCTGGGGTCCTTCAATGGACCCTGGATTGTCAGTGCATATATGGTATGTCCCTCGATCCAATAGGCACCCCCTTCTAATTTAGCTCTTGAATGCTGCGGTCAGCTTTGATTGCAGCATTTAGGGGGATAGCGTCGGACATCGAAGTTTTCTCTCATCTCCGCCGTTAGAGCACAGCCATTGCTCCTGACAACAAGTGCGTGCGCGGTCTGCATGAGGTGATGCGGGCGGTGCTGCACTAATGAGCGAGGGCACTAAAGATAGATCATGAGTGTATTTTGCAGTGCGCCCGCCATGTTCTGTCTTCAGTGCCGCCGCTTATTAGTGCAGCGCTGGTCACATTTAATGGTGACCGCGCGCGCACTTGTCAGGACTCAGGAGCGGGGAAATGACTATCACATAGCCGCAGCCCCGCTCTCATACATTCATGTGTTACAATGCTAAGCTGTTTGGACGCACAGCTTAGTATCGAAATACATGAAATAACCGTATCGAACCGTTTGAGGGTGCACGGCATCGAAACAGTATCGAAGTTTCAATGCATCGTGCAACCCTAGTCTGAAACACATAATACGTTTTTTATTTTTGCGCAGATTGTGACAATTCAGGAGACAAGATATACAGGAACTAACAGAACCTACTCTCGATGCACAGAGCAGCAACAAGCAGCTTTTTATGTCCCCAACGGCCTGTTCGCATCAGCATTCGCTTTCTGTTGATGGGTTTCGCTAGACCTTTCCGTCGGAGGAACCCTTGAACGAAAAGGCAAACGGAAACCATAGCTTGTGGAAGCATTACCATTGAAATCAATGGTTATGCAAACGGAAGCTATGGTTTCCTTTTGCCTTTCCGTTGATGGGTTCCTCTGGCGGAAAGGTCTAGCGAAACCCATCAACGGAATCCTAACGCTGATGTGAACGCACCCTAAAACGGTAAAACAACTGATGTAGGCTCTGTTCACACCACGTTTTGCCTACTACTGAGGTCTACTTATTTTTTCCTGCCAGACATGTATCCAACTGTATTTAAAAAATAAAAAACAAACAGCGGTCACAAGAAGGAAAAAGTAGAATTGCATGCTGTCATTCAAATGAAAATCCGTCCATGTAATGCTTGGACAGACTGGGTTAGCGAGACCAAGAGCCACTGCATGTTAGCGTCTCCCCGCTCTGGTTTATATAGATGGGTTCGAGTGGAAGACTCTCCTCTCTAGGGCATAAGGAAAGGGGCTGTCGAGAGGCGACAACCCCGTTAAATGCTTATGTTGTGTTGCTTGTTTTCCATTTTTTTTGTACTGAATAGCTTAGCATGCGAGCGTAGTAGACATTCTCCTCTAGAAACAGCAGCGGAACACATGGAGATCCGCGGCAGGGGAAAGAGAGGATAACAATTGAAAGGTAAATAATATATTTCGTAGTTTGTTTTATTCTTTTAAGCACATGGAAAGCATTTTTATGCATCAAAACTGCATGAAAAACGCATTACGTTTTTTAAGAATTGTATACATTTTCATGTGTTTTCAATCCACATTGTCCTGGCTGGTTCTTCTACTGAAAATGTTAGGCCCCATTCACATCGCGTTTGTGCTATCCGCCGAGCGTATACTTTTTTTAAAAATAAAAACGTGAACCATTGAAAACGTATACAAACGTGTACCAATTTCTGTTTGCATCTGTGTTTTTTATAGCGTGTACTTTTAGCGGAAAACTCATACGTCGGTATACGTTTCTGTCTGTTTTTTAACTAAAAAAAAGTATGCTTTTATTTTATTTTTTTAAAGTGAACAATGATAGAAAAAAAAACAAAAAACTGATAGATTTACTGTATGTAAATGGATACAAACGATAGCATTACAACTGCATACGTCGTCCATTGAAATCAATGCTAAGAAAAACAATACGTCGCATATTCCTTTTTTTGAAGTACAGAATAGCGTAGCAGACTACGCTTCTCAGTACTTCCAAATAAGAGTATCCTAATGTAAACCATGACAAAAATAGACCAAACCGATGTTATTTTGGTCTATGTTTGACCCATTATAGTCTAAGGCCTCATGCACACAGACCGGACCACAGAAAGAGCGCGCAAGCCTTATTACGGCCGTGTCTGCGGTCCGGGCTCATTGAAACTAATGGCTGCGGCTATGTGCACAGCCCGCGATTTGCGGGCGGCTCGCGGCTCACACTCCGTGGCCGGCCGGCCGACCCGAAAATCACAGCCGTGTGCATGAGGCCTAAGTGTACGCCGTGCTTTACATTTAAATACTTTTTTAATCATTAACTTCTCTATGTAGCCGTGTCTACAGGACTCCTTTTTGAGTGGATCTACCACCAGGCTACACTTACTGGTCGGTTTAAGGGCAGCATAGTACGGGGACAGGTCGACTCTACTAGAAGCCTGAATAACACACAAAAATGTTTTGCCATTTGTCTTCTAGCAGCAAGCAAAGAATACAAATGTAGAAAACTCTATTAGATTAGTGGGGTTTTCAGACCCTGAATGTAAATAATGAATGTTACCATTTACTGACCGCAACTACAAAAAGCTAAAAAGGGGTGAGGTGTTGATGTATAAAAAAAAACATGGCGATTGGACGCTATGTGTACTGCCCATACACCCTCTATTGAAAACGAGGTAGAAGGGCTGTTAGTGTTGCTATGGCAATAGGACGCCGATTAAGAATTTTGATATGCGTACTGGCGTCCCTACAGCGCTGACTCGTGGCTAATTCTAGTAACTTGTTATATAGCTAATATTTTTAAAATCTCAAGTCACATTTTGTGCACACATTTGCGATGTTTTTTTTTTTTGAGACCTTTGTGTCGCTAACGCCGCATCGTTTAAAAGTGGGCGGAGGGAAGTAGATTTGATTTTCATAGACGGCCAGAAATACGCCTTATATATTAAGCGGTGTGCGTCTCTTGATAACTGAGGCGCATCTTACTGCAGCGCTCTTTAGATTAAGGGTATGTGCCTCGTAGTGTTTTCAGACGTTTTTTGGGGCGTAAACGTCCTGGAAACACGTGACCCATACTCTGACCACCTAAACCCTACAGTGTTTGCTGTGTGGACCAGAGGTCAGTCTCTCTTTATTCAATCATATGAGGCTCATATTGAGGCTTTCATAGGCTTGCATAAAAGACGACTGTCTTCCGGTCCACATCAGACACTGCAGAATTCTGGGAGTCAGAGATCACGTTAATGAATTGCGTATCGGAATGAAGCGGCTAACTTTAAAATGAAGTCCCCAGTAAGAGGATTACTATCCATACCTTTCACCTCATCAATTTTAGAAACAGACGGGTGGGTGGGGGGGTACGACAGATTTTCGCCGGAGTTCTTGAAATAGACTCTAACTTTTCAAACGTATTCTAATGTAATAGTATACCTGATATATATCCGCTTTCTAATGTACTTACTGTTAAAATGTAATTATCTTACCCATGCAAATTCTGTGGGAATTTACTGTCGTTAGGTGTCTTCCTTCCTGTAATCTGTTTTCTACGCCCTGTTGTCAAGCAAAATCCGTCCCTAGTTAAAAAGCAGATGAGATGGCCTGCAGGATGTGGGGGGTATGTCTCTTCACTGCATGCCTATAGAAGTCTAAGGAGATGGGGGACTGAGCAGAGAGAGGAGAAAGACAAGCTGCCCATATAAGTCTATGGTGTGGGGAGCAAGAGCAGAGCGCGACACAGATATGCTGTCTTTATAAGTCTATGGAGAGTGGAGGAGTGGCGTGATATGCAGGCACACACCAATGTGCTGCAGCTGCTAGTAAGTGTTGGATCTCACCTCAGTGCGCCGAGCACTGTACCCAGCGATGGGACCCCTAGCAACCAAAGACTTCTCACCTACCCTATGGATAGATGATAAATTGTTGTGGGATAAACAATGGGAGCCAATGCTCATCAAAGGTGGCACTTTACAATTTACTTTGCCTAGATGTTTGTGTGTTTGTCAGGGAAGTATTGAAGTGCCCCGCTGAAAATTATTCTATTAATAGTATTAGGAATTTGTATTTTAAGAGGGGTTTCATTTTTTTCTTTATCAAATATTCCTGTTTGTCTTTTTGTAAAAACTCATTATAGGGGTATTCCCAACTTAGACATTTATGGCATTTCCATAGGATTTGCCATAAATGTCTGATAGATGCGAGTCCCCATCTTTGAGAACTGGGTTCTCCTGACCCCGCCTCACTTGGTACGGCGGCCGATAGCCGCAGATTCCAGACGGGGCCTTGTGGAGAGAGGGTGCCGCGTGCGTACGGCTCTCTCCGTTCTGTTCAATGGGAGTTCCGAAAACAGCCGAGCAAGCGCTGCTTGGCTGTTTTCTAGAACTCACATTAAGCAGAATGGAGAAAGCAGTGCGCAAGCGCGGTCCTCTCTCCACTAGACCCCGTCTGGTTTCTGCAGCCACCGCAATTGGCGAAACGAGGGTCAGCAGACACCCATTCTCAATAAAGGTGTGGTCTCCCAGAGCTGGGACCCACATCTATCAGACATTTATGGCAAATCCTATGGAAATGCCATAAATGTCTAAGTTGGGAATACCCCTTTAAGATCCATTTTTTCAAAATCCTGAATGTTTAACAAATTGAAACAAATTCCTGTAATTTCCTTCAGATATTTTCATAAGTTGAAGAACCTTAGTCACTGTGTTGAATTTTACACAGGTTTCAGTGAGGATTCGGCATTAAAATCTGCTTCAAATCTGACAACCATTCGGATCCCATGCATGTGAATGGGGTTTCCGGGTTGCTAGTGTTCTGGTGGTTACTTCGCCTGTTTCATTTTGAAGAAACTTGAGTTTTGAGAAGGAAATCCTTTAATAACTTTTCATATAGAGGTCAATATTGAATAACAAAAACCCACAACAGAAGTGCTGAATATGACATAATCTTCCTAATGGCTTCATCATTTATTCTTGGGATATTTGATCCGGTTTTGTCTACATAACGGGTCATATATAGCTAGGCTTTTTGCATCTTCATTGATAGTGTTGAAAAAATCTAGAAAAAGGGGCTTGTCTAAGAGGAGTCATAAAATAAATTTCACCAAATTTATTAGCAACGTGCACTTTTTTGGGCGGAATACACTGGTGTAAAGTTTGCCACCCGTGCGGTAGCAGAAGGAAAGAACTGGTTTAACATGTCTAGTAAGTTGCGCCAAATTTATCATTCAGTGTGCTCCATTTTGATAAGTTTGACCCAATTTGCACCATTTTAACCGTCTTATAACATTAAGCATTTGCGATACTATTGAGAAATCTCCTCCAAAGTGGATATAGACAATTGCACAGTTTTTCAGTACTCCGCTTTAGCTACATAAAATGATTGTTTATACTGAAGTTGTTTTTTAATAATCAACTTGGACTGAGACTTCTTGCAATTTTTTTTTTTCAAAATGGAACAAAAAGCGTGTGAAAAATTGATTTTTTTGTATTTTTTATAAAAATCTGTGTTCACAAAGTTTGTCACTTGTAGGCGAGGCGTGCAGTGGCAGGCTGGGTATTCTGCTTTGTGCAGCTCTTCACGTTCTACGTGCTCCATTCACCATCTTTCAATATGCTTTCTCTGCTATTGAACCAACGCTCCTCTTCACGTCTTGACAGTTCATTTTGCCTTCCTTGTCCTTTAGATTTTGCTATCACACTTTCCACCTTTAAGATATTGTTCTCTCTATCAGCGAGAGTCCCATATCGCTCCGTTTTTTTTTCCCCACGTGGCCTTATTTTAAAAGTGACTAACACAATTGTTTGCTGGAAAAAAAAAAAAATTGATATGCCTCGCTTGTAAAAGGTTTGAAAAAGATGGTGTGAAAAGTCTATGCATGTCCCAGTCAATTGTTTACCGTGTCCCGAATGCTCTCGTGGGTTATTGTGTGGTGAGCCTGCAAAATAAACTTGAGAATAACATTTTAACACTCCATAAAATACATGGCTTTGAGGAGAGCAAATTCTGCAGAGAGCAATTGGAAGAGCGGGAATGGAAATAATTGTCAATGTCACAGAGACCTGGTTTGCATAGCTGTTAACAGCACAGAACAGCAAGACTTTCTGGGGGCATTCAATTATCAATTCCCTCTTTTCAGATTCGCATCACTTTCTGCATTCGTGTTAAGCATTTGAACAAATGTACATGCGGTGTGAATAAAACAGCAGGGCCGTCTTCTTCAGGAGGCATCAGTGCTCTAATCCTTGTGGAGCGCGACACTGGGACGGAGAATGCCTCCTCTCCTAGTGTTATCAACACAGACCTTTATACTGTAAGAAAAGAAACATTTAATTCAGAGACAGTCAGGGGTTCTGTATATTTTGCTCTCTGGAATTAGTTAAGATCTCTTTTCACTCTGACAGGTTTATTTCATTTATGTTCTAGATTGATATGAAAGGAAATGTATTGTCGATGGGACAATACATAAAACCATGTTCACGTGATCAGTTACTGGTATCGCTGGGGCTTTATATGTAGTATGTTAGCCGTGTTCTATATAAATATTGAGTCTCTTCATTTGATGTATTTTGCCTAGTTCACACCTACCATAAAATTGCATTCCACTGTGTCCAGATGTTACATGTAAAAGGCCCTTTTACACCGGCTGACACTCGGCTGATGCAGCGAGTGCCGATCAACAAGATATCGTTGATCGGCGCTCGTTTGCTCCTGTCACACGGATCTATGGAGGGGGACGAGCGGTCGTTACTCCGTCGCTCGTCACCATACATTATTATCGTGTCGGCAACGCGTCCCCCTCTTTACACAGGGAGATGTTCTGCTGACAACGATAATCTTTTACTTTTTTTTAAAACAATACGACTAGCAGATCAAGTGTTTGCTCGTTCATCTGCTTTTCGCTGCCCTTTTTACACAGGGCAATTATCGGCAACGAGCGTTATATGAATGCTCGTCTGCAAGATAATGCCCCAGTGTAAAACCCCCTTAAGTGTAGTGTTACTAGGATATGCATCGCTTGCTGATTGGTGGGGTTATGACTTCTGGGACCCCACCGTTTATGATGAAGAAGGTGCTGAATAACCGTTCTCTGCTCAGCGCCTGGATAACCATGATGTCGTGCAGGGAAAAACTTAGAGGCTCTGTCACCAGATTTTCAAACCCCTATCTCCTATTGCAGCAGGTCGGCGCTGCAATGTAGATAACAGTAACGTTTTGTTTTTTTCAAAAACAAGCATTTTTGGCCAAGTTATGAGCTATTTTAAATTTATGCAAATGAGCCTTTCTTAAGTACAACTGGGCGTGTTTAAAGTTATGTACAAGTGGGCGTGTATTGTGTGTGTTACATCGGGGCGTTTTTACTTCTTTTACTAGCTGGGCGTTGTGAAAGTGTATGATGCTGACGAATCAGCATCATCCACTTCTCTTCGTTACCACCCAGCTTCTGGCAGTGCACAGACACACAGCGTGTCCTCGCTCATCCGACGCGATGAAGTTCCTGTGGGAGGAAGTGAGTGACGTCACAGCGTGATCTCGCGAGGACACGCTGTGTGTCTGTGCACTGCCAGAAGCTGGGTGGTAACGAAGAGAAGTGGATGATGCCGATTCGTCAGCATCATACACTTCCATTCACAACGCCCAGCTAGTAAAACAAGTAAAAACGCCCAGATGTAACGAACACAATACACGCCCACTTGGACTTAACTTTAAACACGCCCAGTTGTACTTAAGAGGCTAATTTGCATAAATATAAAAAGTGCTCATAACTTGGCCAAAAATGCTCGTTTTTGAAAAAAAAACCACGTTACTGTTCTCTACATTGCAGCGCCGATCACATGCGATAGGGGTTGAAAATCTGGTGACAGAGCCTCTTTAAAAGGAGCCATATTGCTTCACAGAGCCTTCATTATAGCAATCGGTCAGACCCCTACGATCCGCAAATGACGACATCCTAGTGATATGCTGTCACTTGCTGCTTCTGAACTACCTTTATAAAAGTGATTCATAGAAGCAGTTCTAGAAAAATGTTCCTATGTCTTTTAAGAAGAACCATGATTTTTGAAAAAAAATGTGACAACGTATGCGGTTTTGCTACGTATTTGTACTGCAATCTTCACTCAGCAGTTGTGGGCTTTAAGCCTCACCACAACAGTAGTTGTGAACATGGCTTTAGGGTACCCTACACATTCGTTTTTCGGGTGGTGGGTTTGGCCGACTTACATCTCCTATTTATGGCCAGTTTCAATTTCTGGAATATGGATCAGTGTTCCTGCCTCCATTGCCTTATATTAGGCAAATACAGCTCTATAAATCCAACACGAAATGCTGATAAGATTCACTCATTTCTCTTCAGAAGTTTAGGACAGTCCTTATGGGACTAAACTAAGAGCAAACAGTCCCCTAAAACTTAAGTGTATATGCCCAGTAAATGTGAGGCTGAGAGACGTCCAGTATTCAACTATGCTACATTCAGGTATGCCTAGCCATGCAGTAAAGTAGAGCAAGCAAAATATCCATGCTTAACTAGGCAGATTTATTCCTCCAGTCTGGGAAAAATAGGTGACAATCGATAGAAGAGCTGTCACAGCTGTCATTTTTCGTTGTCACTTTTGGAAAACACAAGTACAAGAAACGGTTAATCCAAAGAAATAGCGGAGTACAATTTTAATTTGAGGGAAGAGAACGCTACTAGTGCTTATATTTGCTGGTGACTTTTTTTTCAGGTAAAAATCCCTTTTGTATTTGATTTTTTTTTTTAAACTGGAGTTAAAATGCCCTTGTCCCCAGACTTGGTTTCTTTCCAGGTTTTATAAAGCCATCTAAAAGTGAAATATAGATGGTCAGAAGTTTTGATCAGTGGGGGTCCGAGCACTGAGACCCCATTTGATCTATAACAGGAAGCAGAAGCGCTCAGATGAGTGCTAAGCCGCTTAATTTCTGATCAGCTCTGCTCGGCTTTCCTCGGACTCATAGACTTTCTATTGAGCCTGTACACCACTCACTCAGCTTTCCGAGCAGAGCCGATCAGAAACGAAGCTGAGTGATTCTGCCGCTTCGTTTTAGCGATCGGAGGGGTTCTTATTGCTCGGACCCCCACCAATCAAAACTACTGACATGTCAAATGTTTTATGAAAGTACAGGTACACTTTAAATCTACCTATTTTAGGTGTTTCTACTTTCTAAATGTTAGGAAGTTAAGAGAAGAACTTCTGTGGAAATGTTACAGTTTAAACTGATTATTACGCTTTTAACAAATCCGGATCAGTATAAGCTTTTGCAATGATTATTAAAAGGCCTTGACTTTTTTTAATTTTAACTACGAGAAGCAAGAGAAATAAAGACAGTGCAATAAAGCTTAATCTCTAATTAGTGGTGCCGACAACATTGACATGAAGTCTTGCAGATTAGTTAAAAACTGCTTGGTCAATTTTCTTTCATTTGTATTATTACCTGCATCAATCACACGGCTCATTTGTACAACTTTATGTACTAAGCGGCCCCCTGGCAAAGTGCTTAAAGACATCATCATATGATCCACCAATGTTTTATATGCATCTTGTTTGCTAATAACATGATTTAATTTATTCCAAACTGTGTAATGGGTTGGATGGATTTGTAGTTATAAAAAAAATATTCATGGCTGTAGCAGTGCTGGCCATGTTTGATAGAGGATATAAGTCTTCGTAAAAGCCAGAGGTCTCAAACTCAGCCGGGCAAATGGGCCGCACATAGAAAAAATTTGCCGCTGACTATCCGCATTACATTCAAATTTGATACAAGACAAAATTATTGTTAATCAATTAGTTATTTGAACTACCATAACGACAATACTATGTTACCATAACGACAATACTACGTTACCATAACGACAATACTACGTTACCATAACAACACTACATTACTATAACAATACTACATTACTATAATAATACTGCTAGGTTTAAATTTACCAGAAATTTGCGAGTTTACTCCACGTCTATTTTACCAATCCAGTTTTCCAGTTTAAGTGCCGCTAAATGCAGTCCGGCGGCTCAGTTGGCAGACCCAAGAATGTCAAGACTGGTCAGCCCCTTAGATAGTGCCCTTTGTAGATGGCGCCACAGTGCCCTCTGTAGATAATGCCACACACACCCCCCCCTTATAAAATAAAAGTAGCCCCTCCCCGACATGCCAAAACATGTGGGGGGGGGCCTACTTTTATTTGGATTCAAAGGCAGTATCTGATATTGGCACTCTAATAGCAGCGAGCTGCAGCCGCTGTTTTGCTTCACTGCATGGCGCGTTACTATCCTGACTGTAATTCAGAGTTTGCAGTGAGATCTGACGCGCTAAAATCTAACTTTACCACTAATCAGATTATCAGACCTCTTTTGGAATTTTAAATTTTCCTGTGTTCATTTTGCTTCTAAAATTAATATAATAAAAGTTATATTTTAGTACATCTACAGTGTTCAATAGGTACATGGTAAACGAGCTATTTCATTTGCCCTCGGCAATTTTTTATTTGTGTCCTCTGCAGATAGTGTCCTCTGTAGATCGTGCCACACACACCCCCTTGTAACAATTTTACATTACTATAATAATACCGCTAGGTTTAAATTTACCGTAAATTTACCCCACGTGTATTTTAACAATCCAGTTTAAGTGTCGCTAAATGCAGTCCGGCGGCTCAGTTGGCAGCATTTGACAGACAAAATAATGTCAAGGTTGGGCAGCCCCTTCTTAGTACCACAGTGCCCTCTGTAGATAATGCCACTTGCACCGTCTATAGATAGTACCCCCCCCCCCTGTAGATGGCTCCATTGGGGCTCCCTCTAGGAGTGGAATCACCAGCCAGAGCTGTGACATCAGGGGATCCTCCTGGTCCGGAATGTGATGTCAGGGGCTACCCCAGAGCAGGAGTTCCGGGCAAGAGTGCTACTAGCACTCTGCCTAGGACTCCAGTTCTGTTCCTGACATCACTGACCATATATGGACAGGGATGTCAGGGGAAACCCCAGAGCCGCAGAGCAGAGCGCTAGTATAGGCTCTGCTCAGGAACTCTCTAGAATCCCCTGATATCACTGTCCATATATGGACAGTGACTTCGGGGGCTCCTCCAGCAGCCGGCCAAAGCATCGTCAATGATCGTCAATGATCTGGCTGGAGATTTCACTCCTAGAGCTATCTACAGGGAGGGTGTAGCACTGTCAAACCCGCTGGGGGGGTGCGCTATCTACAGGGGGCTGTCGACGGCATGAAGGAGCGCCGGCGCGCTCCCCTTTCAGACTGCTCTCTCCTCTCCTGAGGGAGCTACGGAGCCCTGAGGGCCGCAGATGACAGCCTCAGGGGCCGCATGCGGCCCATGGGCTGCGTGTTTGAGACCCCTGGTATATGCCATACACATAGTATGGTATAAGCGCTATGCTGCACCAGAAAACATTAAATGCTTTTATTTAAATCCCCATAATATTTAACTCAAGATTAAAGAACTGCAAAATCATTTGGCACTCAGTCATAGTTGACCGCATAAGCCATATTCAAGGACCGGACCACTGTTTTCAGTATGCACTAAGGCAATGTCATACTGCGTAGGGGCATTTCTCATTGACAAAGGCAATGGTAACAGCAAGTTATCAATTTACTCATATAAATCAGTGGTGACCCATATGTCGTTTTGCGTTTTTTTTAATATGCAGCCTTGAAAATGGATCTCTGGTAGTGCTAGAATTACAGGAAACAACTATGCCAAGTGGGACATATACAGTGAATGCCAGGTTTTTGTTAAAAAAAAAAGTTCTGTAATGATTCTTCTTGGACTGACTTGGTAACATGAAAAAACCTTGCATTTTAACAGGGGTGTGTAGACTTTTTATATTCACTGTATGAAAATAGTCACAAATAGATGTTAATCCTATAGTCCAGAATTTGAAGCACCAATTCACTTAGTATGATTCAGGCAACCATATTGTGTGGTAAATGAATGAGAATGTTAACTAAATCTCTTCAGTGAATTACAGAAATATTGTCCCGTGAGTAATCTGTTATTGAAGTGCCATAATGATATCTGTTAAAGCTCCTGAATTGTTGAGCTTCATCTTGGAGGTTGGGTCGTTGCACGAAATGGCTTCTTACATTTTGTTGTTTAATGTGATTCTTCTCAATATGTTCTAATACACAGGTAATGCTTCAACAGGGCTGGATATATCCTAGAAGCCAGGTAGCCAATGCGTCTACATATTTTTATCTGGCACTCCGTGATTACAGACGGGAATTCACACGAGAGAGTCTGGTTTTCACCGTTGCCTGTTTTCTGTTATTCTCTGAGCAATAAAATATCGAGCACTTGCATAGCAGCAATTGAGGATGGAAAACTCTGGGTGTAGACCACAAATCTACTAAAGACCCTTTTACACGGCAAATGATCGAGCAAAAGCGCAAACGCTCGTTGATCAGCTCGTTTATGTGGCCAATAAAATGGTCGCTAGTCGGCAGCACATCTTCCTGTGTAAACAGGGAGATGTGCTTCCGACATTATGGAAATGCATGGGGACGAACGATGGGGGTAACGATTGTATGTCCCCTTACATTACCAATCATATCTCCTTGTGAAAGGAGTAAATGAGCACCAATGGACGAGCTGTTTTCATGAGCCCTGTGTATTGTGCTATCACTGAATCTCTTCCAGGCAGCTTCTTTTTCTGTCCTCTTCCACCTTCCTGCAATGGGTTGGAGTTGGCACAGGGCACAGTGTGTAGCCTATCTTGGGTCTTTGCTGTATTTTTTAGACCTGCACCTGTCAACACAATTTTTAATAATCGATATAACTCTAGCTTCTGACAGATGTGATCTGGTCACGCCTCCATATGCATTGACAAAGCATCATGGGATATGTAGTAACCAGAGCTACATTCAAGATTACAAACAGAAGCTGGGTGAATAAACCCTGTTAATAATGTGGGCTCCATTATGAATTACAGAGTGGTAGGTGTGATTTCATGTGTCGGACTTTCTCTCTACATTTTTGGGTTGTGTTCTGTTTGGGTCTATAAAAAGTTCTTGCTGTCGGGCCACTAAAGTGTTTTGCTGTAGTCTGTAGTGTGTTCATTCCTGTATTAATACATATTCAACCTTTTATATTAACTCTTAATATTAACATCTGCGCCAGGGCTCCGTTCCGAAGTTCTGTCGGAGCTTTCAGTTGGAACGGAGCCCTGACAGACACAAATGGAAACCCTAGGTTTCCGTTTCCATCCCCATTGATTTCAATGGTGATGGATCCGGTGCCAATGGTTTCCGTTTGTCTCCGTTGTGCAAGGGTTCCGTCGTTTTGCGGAATGAATAGCGCAGCCGACTACGGTATTGATTTCACCTGAATCCTTGCACAACGGAGACAAACGAAAACCATTGGCACCGCATCCGTCACCATTGGATTCAATAGTGATGGAAGCGGAAACCTATGGCTTCCGTTTGTGTCTGTCAGGGCTCCGTTCTGACTGAAAGCTCCGACAGAACGTCGGAACGGAGCCCTGGCGCAGAGGTGAACTAAGCCTTACAGATGGCATTCAACTGCTAGATTAATTTTGTTTTTCTTTATTTCTACATAGAGCACAACAAATAAATAACTTCATATAATCTTGACCTTGATGTATAACCGGTTCCCTTAAAAGTATTTTACTTTTTTTTTTGGTGGAACCGTTTTAAACAAGTGTCTTTAGTATTTGAAGACGCATCTACACTGATTGGACAAGTGGTTTTGAATCGCTGTGCTGGAGCTTTATTTTCTAGTCCTAGGCAAACTAAAGAGAACATTATTCATCATCTCTTTCATGTAAAACACTTGCCAAGATTTAAGTCTATTTCTCAGTTTAATCTTGCGGAGACCATTCAAAGCAGGTAAGACACCCCCTGCCTTATTATTAAAAAAGCACTGCTTGTCTTGACTTGCCTATAATATTGTCTGCTGTGATATAGCTTGTGGCCAACGTTATGATACCACCTCCTGTTTAATTTATTTGCAAAGATATTTCTGTTAAGATTTCAGGAATTTATTTAAAAGTAGGTCATGAATAGGATCTGCTCCTTCTGTGTTTTTTATTCCGCCATATCTACAGTACCATTCAGTTTCACTTGCCTCAGTCCATTCTTCTTCACTTTTATGTATGCAGTAGTTTTAGGTTTGTAGAATATAAAGTTTTTTAAAAAAAAAATATTTTATTCCCAAAATAAGTGGTGAATATTTTTAGTTATAATATGTCTTTTTCTGTACTTAAAGGCGTTGTCTCATGATGAACATATGCCATCAATGTCCATTTTATTGCGGTCTGACCGTTGTCACTGCCGCCTAGCCCTAGCTTGTAGTAGTAGTGTCATTAGGAAAGTAATGTGCCACTTCGTTTCCTGTTGGCTCTGCTTGGTTTTTCCCTGGTAGTTGCATGGTTGGCCATTGACTATATGGGTTGACCATACAGCCTCCGGAAAACCTGTTCAGGTGAAGTAGTTTTGTGATGTCGAATAAGAGAAAAGAAAGGGGGACCAAGGCAGGGATAATGTCATGAGCTATCAGATCATGTTGTGTTCTGTGTCAGTGGGGGGCAGGAAATGAGATCCACTGCTTAATTGAGAAAAAGTGGAAAAAGTACTCCTTTAAGGGGATTTTACACTGGGCAATTATCGCTGCCGATGTGATAATAACGTATGGGGACAAGCGATCGGAGTAACAACCGCTCGTCCATGTGCATAGCTCCTTGTGACAGGAGCAAACGAGTGCCGATCAACGAGCTGTCTCGTTGATCGGCGCTCGCTGCATGGGCTTAAATCAGCTAGTGTGATAATGCCTTTAGTCTACTTTGAAATATATCGAAAATTTTCACTTGGCATTGATGTGACTTTATTTTGGAAATCCACTTCTGAGTATGGCCTAAGCTGTAGTGATCACATTTATACAGTTACCACTAGGGGCATGTTCACACCTACTTGTGGACATCTACGGTTTGATCTGACGTGTGACGTAAGCCTCATTTCACTGGACAAGAAAAGGTTTTATGTAACGTTTTCTTGTCAAGCATTAAGCATGGTACCCATATTGGGGGAAAAATGTTTTTGAGATTTCATCTTGACCTGTGTTACTTCATATGATGATATGCATCATACATTAAAGCTTGTGTAGAAAAAAAAAATCACATCATCCAGGGTGATTAAAAAAATAAAATAAAAATAAAAAAGCCGCAGCAGAAAATATGCCCGTTTGAAGCTTTCATGATGTCCTATTGAAATAAACTGGTTTTGCTTTGCTGGTCTGTGTTCTTTTTCGTACACCTGTCATCTGAATGAACAGCTACTGACATACTGCCTGGATGTGAGGAGCTTTTCATGTAAACAGCTCTTCACAGCGTCTTTTCCTACTGTTTGTTAAGCTCTCGGCTGACACAGAAAAGTGACAAAATGAATTATTTTCCATTTCCCGGATTAGTCGAAAATATTAATAAAGCTGAATGGAGCAGTGACTTATGAGGAGAATTTTTGCACTATTAACCCCTTGCCGCTGCAGGCATTTTTAATTTTTTGTATTTTCGTTTTTCCCCTGCACCTTTCTAATGGCATACTTTTTTTTTTTTTTTTTTGTCGACATAGCCATATGAGGGCTTGTTTTTTGCTCTAACCGGTTATAGTTTTTAATGGTACCATTTAATGTACCGTATTATGTACTGGTTAACTGAAAAACAGTGATTGTTGGATCGCTTGCGCGATATACTGCCATACTAATGTATTGCAGTATATTGTGATTTTTATAGGCTGCTATTAAGTCGCCTTCGGCAAACAACATCTCAGGAGGCTGGACTACGCACAGAGAAGATAGAGGAGTAATTATGGTCGGGTTGTTTTTCTGCCTAGTGCTTTTTTTTTTCCGCAGCGGAAATTCACCACAATGTGGTAAGGTTTTTCGGACGGAAGGTGCTGCGGGTTGCAGGTCTGATACGCTGCGTGGTTTTTACGCATCGTATCCGACCTGTGGGAACCCGTCCTTAGGTGGACGTATGTTGGCAATTCTTAACGGTTACTTCTACAATTAACATTCTGACTAACTTAACAGGTTCCCGACCGCTGGCCGTAAATATACGGCCAGCAGTCAGGGTCTCTAAAGTCCGGCGTATAGTATATATACGGCCGCACTTCAGAGACTGTGCACGCGCGATCGCGTGCACACAACTCTGTGCCCTGGCTGTTACTAACAGCCATGGGCACTGGGCAGAATGTCAGGGGTCAATCTTTTGGCCCCTGAACATGTGATCGCTGTGACAACCAATCACAGCGATCACATGCATTTCTGCATAGAAAACAGTGTGCACGCGATCGCGTGCACACAGCCCTGTGCCCTCGCTGTTACCAACAGCTCTGGGCACTGGGCAGAGTATCAGGGACCAATCTGATGGTCCCTGATCATGTGGTCGCTGTGAAAACCTATCACAGCGACCACATTTGTTTTATTTTGACTTTTCTGGCAGTAAATCTCCTGCCTCTTTTCTTCTCCTCAAACATTGTTTCAGTTTGAGGAGAAGAAGAGACTCGAGAGAATTGCTGCCAGAAGAATACAGTGAAAAAAAATACAGTTACACTAAAACATTCTCTGTATAGATAGATTTCTATCTATCTATACAATCTATCTATCCATCTATCTTTTTTTCTATCTATCTACCTTTCTTTCTTTTATTCTATTAGAATAGGCAGGTAGGGAGTATATAATTATATATATATATCCACATATATATAATATATATAGCAATAGCGGTTTATTTTTTTGTTCGCGGTAGTGTAGATATATATAGCAGTTAGTTTGTGTGTTTTATAAAAAAAAAAAAAAAAAATTTGTTTAGTTAGTGTTAGTGTTAGTTACGTTATGGCGAGGAAGTTGTTTAGCGCCAAGGAGGCATACGCCATGCTGTGGTCTGAGTCGGAGACCGCATCAGAGATGGCGTCCGAGATGGAACCTGTTTTAGGTAGTGACGATGACAGCGTCACTTCAGGTTCATCTTCAGGGGACGTTGTCCCTGATGCAGTCGAAACTGCAGAACATGAAAGCGCAGGGCCAAGTAGCGCTGTAGCACGGGACAGCCTGGTCCCTCCAGTCCAGGCTCTTGTATGGGCACCTGCCCCATCTTTTGGGCCTAGAATCCACGGATTTACGGCCACTCCTGGCATAACCGTGGACAATACAAATTTTGTCCAAATGGATTACTTCCATTTATTTATAACGGACGACATCCTAAATCTGATTGTCCACGAAACAAATTTATATGCCACGCAATATATAAGGCAGAAACCTTCATCCACCCATGCCAGAGATTGGACGCCCACCAATTTGCAGGAATTAAAAATTTTTTTGGGGCTCACCCTAAATATGGGTATTGTCAAAAAGCCCTCCATTAGGTCTTACTGGTCAACAAGACCCGCCCAAGCCACCCCAGTATATTCTGCAGTAATGCCCAGGTCTCGTTATGAGACAATAATGAGGTTCCTCCACTTCAATGACAACGCACAGGCCCCCCCAAGTTCCGATGCAAACCGGGATCGGTTGTTCAAAATAAGACCGCTAATAAATTCCCTGAATAATTTATTTCTGCAACTCTACACCCCTGAGCAGAATGTAAGTGTGGACGAATCCCTCCTCAACTTTCATGGCAGACTTAGCTTTCGCCAATATCTACCTTCCAAAAGGGCAAGATATGGCGTTAAGCTCTACAAATTGTGTGAAAGCGGGTCAGGATATACCACCGCCTTCAGGATTTATGAAGGGCGGGACCGCACAATAAATGTTCCTGGATGCCCCCCTGATCTTTCCACCAGCAGTAAGATCGTGTGGGAGATAATGCAGCCTCTGCTTCACAAGGGGTACCACCTGTACTGTGATAATTTTTATTCTAGTGTGCCCCTGTTTAGGCATTTGCATGCTGCAAGGACTGGGGCATGTGGTACCATGCGCAAAAACCGAATTGGTTTTCCACAGCAATTAGTGGGGAAGCGCATGGTAAAGGGGGACTCCTGTGCTTATGCATCTGAAGAATTGCTGGCGGTCAAGTTCAGGGATCGCAAAGATGTGTATGTGCTAAGCACGATTCATACCGCAGGAACAGTGGCAGTGAGGGAAAGAGGGGCAACATCGGACAAGCACAAACCAGTGAGCGTGTCCGAATATAACAAGTACATGGGGGGGGGTGGATTTAAGCGACCAGGTTTTACAGCCCTATTTAGTAAAACGCAAAACTAAAACCTGGTACAAAAAGGTGGCCATTTATTTGTTACAGGTGGCCATCCACAATTCATTTGTGCTCTAGAAAAAAAACAGAGGCAGAGACACATACCTGGATTTCCAGGAAAAAATTATTGAAGGCCTCATTTTTGATGTTCAGGACACCCGAGAATGCCCCCAGTCTGAGGATGTCACGCGACTGACTGAAAGACACTTCATCAGTCGGATTCCCCCAACAGCAACCAGAAGCAACCTCCAGAAAAAGTGCAGCGTCTGCAGAAAAGACGGGCACCGCAAAGATTCCCGATATTTCTGTCCCTCATGTCCCTCGCAACCAGGCCTGTGCATTGAGCCATGTTTTAAAAAATACCACACTGTTCTGAATTATTAGATTTTAGTTAATTTGTTGAAAATATATTTGCCCTACATTACGTTTTTATTTTTCCCCTGATTTTACTCCAAGGGTGAGGGAGGGAATGGGTGGGGGGGGGGGGGTGGATGTCATGTTTGATGTTTTCTAAAGTTCATCTGCTGGAGAGCTCCATTTGCATTAACCTGAAATTTCTTATTTTAGAAAACCCCAAAAAATAAATTCCCATTATACCCCTAGATGAATATTTTGGGATTTCTGCTTCAAGAGCAGATATTTTGGAAGTGTTATAGAAACTCTGTTGAGTTTTGTAAAACCAGCTTTGAAAAAAAGCGATTTGTGAAATAATCTTCTTCTATCCTCCGCCCTCCTACATCTCTATGTGATAAATAAGGCCACATATTTGGTATCCCCGTGCACGGGAGAAGTGGCAGAATGTGAACGGAGATTAATTTTGACCGTGGTCTAAGCCGTGTGTGAAAAATGCTGGTATAAACTGACGCATTTGCTAAAAAATTGCTAATTTTATTTTGATCCATATTATTCAAGAAACTTTCAGAAGAAAACTGGACTGTCTAAAAATATGATAAACCCCTTGAAGGAAGCCTTGTGGGGTCTACTTGTGTGAATGAAGTCATTTATGGGGTGTTTCTAATGTTTCAGCAGCATTACGCCCCCCAGAAAACAGTATGCGGCTCTAAAATCAAGTGCAGAATTCCTGGACCGAAAAGGCCAAAAAGCCTCCCTTTATGCCAAGCCCTGGCACATGCCCGTGAATAAAGCACACATATTTGGTATCCCCATGCACGGGAGAAGTGGAAGAATGTGAAATGCGATGAATTTTGTCCGTGGTCCATTTTGTGTGTGAAAAAGCTAGCATAAACTGACGCATTTGTTAAAAAAAAAAGGTAATTTTATTTTGTTCCATCTTATTCAAGAAACTTTCAGAAGAAAACTGGACTGTCTAAAAATATGATAAACCCCTTGAAGGAAACCTTGTGGGGTCTACTTGTGTGAATGAAGTCATTTATTGGGTGTTTCTAATGTTTCAGCAGCATTAGGCCCCCCAGAAAACAGTATGCGGCTCTAAAATCAAATGCAAAATTCCTGGACCGAAAAGGCCAAAAAGCCTCCTTTTATGCCAAGCCCTGGCACATGCCCGCACAGTGAATAAGGCACACATATTTGGTATCCCCATGCACGGGAGAAGTGTAAGAATGTGAAAGGAGATGAATTTTGGCCGTGGTCTATACCATATGTGAAAAATACTAGCCTAAACTGACGCATTTGCTAAAAAAGTGCTGATTTTATTTTGTTCCATCTTATTCAAGAAACTTTCAGAAGAAAACTGGACTTGCTAAAAATATGATAAACCCCTTGAAGGAAACCTTGTGGGGTCTACTTGTGTGAATGAAGTCATTTATGGGGTGTTTCTAATGTTTCAGCAGCATTACGCCCCCCAGAAAACAGTATGCGGCTCTAAAATCAAATGCAAAATTCCTGGACCGAAAAGGCCAAAAAGCCTCCTTTTATGCCAAGCCCTGGCACATGCCCGCACAGTGAATAAGGCACACATATTTGGTATCCCCATGCACGGGAGAAGTGGAAGAATGTGAAAGGAGATTCATTTTGGCCGTGGTTCATACCGTGTGTGAAAAATGCTGGTATAAACTGACGCAATTGTTAAATTCTTGCATTTTTTTCCAATTTTGCCCACTTTAGTGAAAAAAAAAAAAATGATATATACTGACAAATGCCACTAAAACAAAGCCCTATCTGTCCTTTAAAAAGAGTGTAAAATTCAAAGATGAACTTTATTCACCTGCTGAGTTATAGTCATCTAAAGAAGCGCATAGCAAAATTGTGAGATTTGCTCTGGTCATTTAGCTGTAAAACAGCCTAGTCCTTAACCGGTTAATATGTATAAATTCCATATACTTGTATGTGTTTGTTATTGGAATAATAGGGAGCATAAGGAATACAGAGCACCAACGCTTGACTTTTTGTAGTCTTAAATGGGCACGGTCATTTCAACAAGTTTTATGAATAAATAGTACAGGCGATTCTAAGAAACTTTGTATTATATCTTATCAGAGTGAGGCTGGATTCACACGAGCGTGCCGTTTTTGCACAGGCAAAAACCGTGTCGTTTTGCCTGCGCAAAAGGCACTTAACAGCTCCGTGTGGCCTTTTCGCGCAGCCGCCATCATTATGACACTCCGTTTGGATGGTTGTAAACAGAAAATCACGTGGTGCTTTTCTGTTTTCATTCATCCTCTTGACCGCTGTTGCGCGAATCTCGCTGTTCGTACGGAATGCTTCCGTGCGACATGCGTGGTTTTCACGCACTTATTGACTTCAATGGGTGTGTGATGCGCGAAAAACGCCCAAAGAACAGACATGTCCTGACTCCCGCTGAGTAAAAATCATGGACATGTCTGCACGGCCCCATAGACTAATATAGGTCCGTGCACCGCGCGTGAAAATCACGCGCTTTGCTTGGACGTATATCCCGGTCGTCTGAATAAGCCCTAAGGTTATGTTCAGTTCAGTTTTTTTGCAGGTGGAATTTCTGCCTCAAAATTCCGTCTGGAAGTTTGAGCCAGATTTTCCTCTCCCTGCACGCCGATTTTTGTGGCGTTTTTCGCCCGCGGCCATTGAGAGCCACGGGCATAAAACTCTGTGAAATACGCTTTCTCTGCCTCCCATTGAAGTCAATGGGAGGTCAGAAGCGTAAACGCCCGAAGATAGGGCAAGTCGCTTCTTTTTCCCGCGAGGCGGTTTTACCGCTCGCGGGAAAAAGACGCCTCCGCCTCCCATTGAAATCAATGGGAGGCAATTTCGGGCCGTTTTTGACGAGTTTGTTGGCGCGGTTTCCGTAAACAAAAAACTCTGTGTGAACATAGCCTAACAAACCTCTTTCTGCTCTTATCCGGCTGTTTTCCTGCTCACCCTGCCTCTGATAAACTGACTTTCAGGGTCCATTCACACGTTGCGTAAATACTGGGATTTTCTTTTATTTAATTTTTTTCCCGCAGCAAATACAGTAGCAGCAAAGTGGATGAGCTAAAACAAATCACATCTACAAGCTGCGTAAATACTGAGCGGAAAAACATCGAAAGAAATTGACCCGCGGTGCGGAATTTTTATTCCGCAGCATGTCCGTTGTATTTGTATAAACGCTGCTCATTTGTTGCGTGTTTTCCCCATTGAATTGAATGAGGTAAATCCCACGACAAATAGCAGTTGTTGCGGTTTTTACGGCGGGTTCGCAGCGATTCCGCCACAAAAAACGCAACTCTGGGAAAAACCCAAAACCTCATACTTACCCGGAAGTCTGTGCTCCTCCCTCCAGCGTGGCCTCTGGGGATGACGTTTCATCCCATGTGACCGCTGCAGCCAATCACAGGCTGCAGCGATCTCCTGGGATGAAATGTTATCACAGCTAAGTGCTGCAGTTTTCCACAGCGGACATTCCGGGCGAAGAACTGCTCCACAGTTTGGTGTGACCTTTCACCCGAAATTCCCTGCAGCGCACAAGGCGGATACGCTGCGTTCTATTAGAGTTCGTATATCATGGACCGGACACGCTTGTGTGAATCCGGCCCTACTCGCACATTGTAGCTTATCCTGAAAAGAAACGACACGTACCCTTTTAGTCCTTTTTACATGGGCCGTGATTGGGCAAACGAGCGTTCTTGATCATTTCCCTGTGTAAACAGGGCAATGATCAGCAGATGAACGAGCAAACTCTCATTCATTGGCTGATCTTATCGCTTATGCAAAAAATATTATCGTTGTCAGCAGCACATCTCCCACGTGCTACCGACATGATGTAAATGCATGGGGACGAGTGACCGTAGGAAAGATTTCTCGTCTCCATACGTTACTGATCAACGAGCTGATCGGCGCTTGTTTTTATGGCCAATATTGGCCGGTGTAAAAGGACCCTTAGACAATTAGGCGGGGGAAACACGGGATTTATAAATATGCAAGATTCATAACGAAGTTTGCTGTATTTTATATTTTTTGCTATTGTGCAAATTGGATATTTTGTACTATTTAGTAGAATAGTTCACCGGACCTGCCATTATAATATTCTGCCTATTTAAATAGGACAAAATATTTTAATCACAGATCCGCTTTAAGTTTAAAGTTCAATCGTTTTGGTAAAAATATCTCTCTTTATCTAGAGAACTGCGTGCTGGCTGCTTTATCGTGGTGCTTCATCTGTAGAACAATGGAAGTTAAACTGAAATGTCCTAACGTCTCTACAAGATCTACATCCGGATAATAGATGACTTTTAGTAGAAGATTCATTTCTCAAAGTTTTTTGACATTTAGCTTTTATTTTTAATTAGTTTTCCAGAAATAAACATACATGGGTTCTCTTGAGGATATTTCATCAATGTGTGATCGTGGAGGTCCAACTTTTACTGATCGCACATTGAGGGCCTATCCTAATCATATATACTATATGGCCAAAGTAAGTGGACACCTGACCATCGCACCTATATATATAAGCTTGTTGGACATCCTATTTCAAAGCCATGGGTGTTACTGTTGGGTTGACTCCCCCCCCCCCCCCCCTCCTTTTGTGACTATAACAGCCTTTACTCTCATGGGTTGGCTTCTCACAAGATTTTGAAATGTCTGTGGGAATTTGTGCTCATTTAGCCAAAAGGGCATTTATCAGGTTATGATGATGGTCACATGACCTCGAGTTGTTGTACTAAGTTCATAAATGGATGCTATTTCACTCTGGATAGGACATCATAGTCTTGTGATCACCACTATTTTCATAAATGGGATACTTAAACCACTATGTGATTTCTATTGGTCAATAGTCATATGTGCAACATCCATAATGACCGAGCATTTTGTTTACATTTATATCCCGACCCATTTTAGTTTGTTTCAAATGTAATAATCTTTTGTCTAGTGACTTTCAACTTTTATGCATTTGCAGAGGCATTATTAATGGATTACTTTTTTTATTTAGACTTTGAGCTATGCATTTATGCGGAGCTTTATTTTAGTAATATATTTTACATTCTTGTGTGTGTATAGTCACATTCTATATTTTTTTTATACTACAATTGGTAATTGTTACATTTATTATCATTTGAACTTTTAAGGCTGCGTTCACATCTGCATTGTGGCTTCCATTCTAGCTTATCCGAAAACTCATTGATTTCAATGGGTTTTATTATTGCATCAGTTGTGCTTAGTTAGGCCCCCGTTCCATCAGGTTTCCTTTTTTTTTTTTTTTTTTTTTTAAAGAAAAATGACGGAAACCTGATGGTATGGACCTTTCCGTTTCTTTATAACAATGAAGTCAATGGACGATACAAACTGATATGCCATCCGTTTGTATCAGTTAAAGAGGCTCTGTCACCACATTATAAGTGCCCTATCTCCTATATAAGGAGATGGGCGCTACAATGTAGGTTACAGTAATGCTTTTTATTTAAATAAAACGATCTATTTTTACCACTTTATTAGCGATTTTAGATTTATGCTAATGAGTTGCTTAATGCCCAGGTGGGCGTATTTTTACTTTGGTTAGCGTCATACACTCCCCTGTACAACGCCCACTTGGTCTAATCAGCATCATGCACTCCTCTCCATTCATTTACACAGCAGCATCGCGTTCTTACTAGAACACGATGTGCAGCCGCATACACAGACATTAACGTTAATCAAGTGTCCTGATAATGAATACACATGACCTCCAGCCTGGACGTCATGTGTACTCAGAATCCTGACACTTCTGAATCTTTTCTGTGAGATTTCCTGCAAGGGAAACAAAATCTCGTTTACATCGTAATCTCTAATGCCCTGGTGCCTTAAAGCACTTCAATGCAGGACGTACCGGTGCGTCCTGGTGCGGTAAGGGGTTAAAGCGCAACATGTATTTACTATGGACTGAAACATCAAGGTTAAACCCCTAAATTAAATTCTGTTCTCCCAACTAACTGTGAGCTGTGCAAATCTTAGTTACGTTTTTGAGGTCAGTCACTGATGTTGGATGAGAAGGTCTGGCTCGTTAATTAGCGCTCCAATTTATTCCAAAGCTGTTAGAGTCCACTGGCACTGTGCTTCACACCATTTCAGGCGACGCTTGGCATTGCGCATAGTGATGTTAGGCCAGTGTGCAGCTACTCGACCATAGAAACCCGTTTCCTGAAGCTCCCGATGCACCGTTCTTATGCTGATGTCACTTCCAGAGGCGGTTTGGAACTCCGTAGTGAGTGATGCTGCAGATAATAGGTGCCTTTTACACGCCATGCACTTCAGCATTCGGCAGTCCCACTTTGTGAGTTTGCATGGTCTACTTCTTTGTGGCTGCGCTATTACCGATACACACTTCCACTTCATAATATTAACACTTACATTTGACCGGCACAGATCTAGCTTTTTTTTCCAGCCTAATTTATGGCACAGGTGGTATTCTATGACCGTACCATGTTTATAGTCACTGAGCTCTTCAGTACGACCCGTACTGTAAGCAATGTTTTGTCTATGGCTTATGCACCTTTTTGCAATGGGTGTGGCTGACGTGCCTGAACTAAATAGAGCGGGTGTCTACTTTTAGCCATAAAAATAAAATACTGTAGCCTTTTCCCTATTTTATTAATTTTTATTTTTTTTAAAGTGTCGGCAGTGTTTTTCCATAATTAGTTAATGAAGGGTTGGATATCGGGTCTAGTTCATAGACATGGACATTTCAGTCAGTTTTGTCTGAGCTTGCATAGCCTTTCAAGGTCGGCCCTGTCCAGAAACAAGCTAATTATTACATAGGTGGTGTTTACTGTGGCTGACCTCAATCTTTCATTGTTTTCTAAAATACCAACTAACACTGATAGGTCAATGGCATAATATCAATGTCCTTGCTTTCAATAGGGTAAATTTATCATTTTTAATATGTGTAAGGACTGTACAAGTAATTCGGGATTAATCTAATTTACTATAAGAGGAATTATGCCCTCCTGTGCGACTTCATTATGTTTTGTGCAGATCTTTTTGTGCCTTTTCTGTGTTCACGATTTTTATTTTTTCCTTTATCTAAAAATATCAGTCCCACTACCTCCACCCTTTAGCTGCTGACGCTGGGAGAAACGCTAGCTGGCCATACATTTCGCCTTCGGAAACTTCTGCAGAGGAAATGTAGAATTATATGTCAGCCATTCAAAGGAATGGCCGACCCTTTTAATACGATGTATGGGTTGAGTTCTCCAGAGCATGGGGCTGCTTTTAGGGTCTATTTACATTACCATTATGTCTTCTGTTCTTAACAGATCCCATTGACCTTTTTTTTCGGCAAGAAAAACGCTTTTACTCTATTCTTGCCATCAAAAAGCAATGGAAGCCCAACAGAATCGAGCACGGCACGAGTGTGAAGTGAGCTTTACATAAAGGCTCTGGATAATGGAGGGGAGTACTGAGTGGAGTTCCCCTTTATGACTCCATATAATATAAATAGTGGTTGTCTTTCTGAAATGAAACCCCTTTTAGTAATCTATTAAATTGCTCTGACTTACTATAATTGGAGATGGTGGCGATTTTATAAATAATCATTCTTTAATATTTAATTTATTTAGCATGCATATGACAAATAGCCAAATTTTACATCATCCCCAATTTAGTTGCTCAATAATTTAAAGGGCGCCTTTCACTACTTTTGCCCCCTACTCCCCCCCCCCCCACACAGACAAAAGCAAATACCGCTAGATAGGTGCCGAGGGGACTCTTTAAAGGGGTTGTCCGGGCACGGAACCATCTTTCATACTAATGACCTATCCACAGGATAGGTCATCCTTATATGATCAGTGGGGGTCCGACACCTGGACCCTGTACCGATCAGCTGCTTTGGCTCCCTCCGGACACCGGATATCCATGCCTGAAGGAGATGGCTCTAGTCACCGTACAGCGGCTGCACTACAGTACTACAGCTCTGCTGCTGTTCAAGTGAATAGGAGCAGAGTTGCAGTTCTGCAGCACGGCCGCTGTGCATTATACGGAGCCATCTGCTTCTGATACCATACACTGCATAACATCCGGTTCACGGAGGTAGCTGGAGTTGCTGATTGGTGTGGGGTCTGGGTGTTTGACCCCCAATGATCACATACTGATGACCTATCCTGTGGACAGGTCCTCAGTATGAAACATGTCCGGGTAACCCCCTATAATCATACCTATATTGATTCAAACTGAAAGCCACACTAGGGAATTTAACTTTTAACCTCCACGCACCGAATGTGAGTGTCTGGCTTCTCGCCTGTAACCTCTCCCCTCTGCTCTTGAGTAACTGCTCTACTGGTCCTCATCATCATACATTGTATGATCCAAGAGCTGCTGCTCAAGAGCAGATGGGGAGCGGTTACAGCGGAGTAGCCCGACACTACAGATTTGGCGCATGAGGATGGAAAATAATTTTCCCTAGTATTGCTTGCAGCATGATCGCTGACATAGGGATGATTTAAACTTGTCTCTTCTACCCCTATCTAGTTGTGTTAGTGGTGGGGGCAGGGGTAAAAGTCGCGACAAACTCCCTTTTAAGCAGAGAAGTCGTCATAAGAAAATGGTATTCTTGTTAAGAAACAAGTCAAAGTAATTCCTCATTTAAATGAGCAAAAAAAAATTCTAGCAATACCTCTAATAAACTGATAGTGACAAATCTACCTGAGGGCAAGCGGAGCTCTTTGCTTGGAATAATTTGCACATTGCATACAAAATGCGTTGTGCTTTGTTTTGCGGACCTATAATAGAATAATATGAAGCAGAATAATGTATGTCATCCATGGTATCATTATTCTTTAATTCCCTCATGTGCTGCTGTTCTTCGAGGAAATCCTGTGGTTGCATTCGCAACTTAAATGTCTACTAAATAAAATCTTGGCTATATATATATATATATATATATATATATATATATATATATATATATTTGTTCTGCTGAATTTTTATAGAAGGTGGTGGTAAATTACTGTGAATGGGCATTATCATGGAGTGGTATTGGTAATTCGGACATCAGATGGTCAGAAAAAAGTGCCCCAGTTTAATAGGATAAAGTGATGTACTGGAATTGTTTAAGATTTAAAAAACATGGGCAGCCCTTACACATTATGTTTATTTCAGGAAAAGTTTCTAAATCTCAATCATCTGTCACCGTAATGGAGTGTATTATAGTGGAGCACTTATTAGGAGCGTACTTGCTCTCTGTGTATACAGGTGCATAGATGTACTCCACAAATTGGTCCCAATGTGTGGCGCAGTGAGACTTCTCAGGAGACTATTGTAACTTGAGCACAATGATTTAAAAGAAGATATATTTAGGCATGCTGCTACGCTTCATGATACTGAAATAACCGCTGAGCTAAAAAACAAGCTTGACTTTTCCAGTATCCCTGAAAACATTGTGATTTCAGCTTCACTGTCCGTTATTTGGGTCTTAACCCCTTAAGGACCAGCATATTTTAAGTCTTCATGATCCGGCAAAAGGTTTAGTACATTCTGGTTTACCGGCTAGAAATGAATGATAACACTTAACTGACTAGAAACTGGTTTCCGTTTGCAGGATTTTCTGCAGCTACTGCCCGTCTTGTAGAAATTTTGCAGAAAACATGTTCATTTCTTCCTAATCTCCCATTTTTGTGTGATAGACAACTGAGAAGCGGGACGTTCCCTACTGTTAACAGTTATCATTTAGGTGATCAATGCTAGATCCCCATTTAAGGGAATGTGCACCTTTCTTCAGAGAAAAGTTATCTTCTGACATGTTCTAAAAACATTTCATGAGATAATATCAATGGGGGTGTACGTCCTTTGACACCCCTCGCGCATAATGGAACAAAGGGGTTACGAGCGCCGTGCCCCTTTTGTTCTATCTAAATTTCACACAAATGAGACACGTGGGGCATAGACTAAAATGGTTTACCAGTGTCTCTCCTATGTGCAGCTAAGTGAGGACAATCGCAATCCATTCCTTCCAGAAAATTTGTGGAGGTCCCAGTGCCCAGACCCCTGACAATTGTTTTTAATTTATCAATGTTAATTGGTAAAGAAATACAAAAGAAAAAGTTCTTTGCAAAGTAACTTTTTTAAATTCTGATTTTACATTTTATATTGCACCTTGATGAGCCACAGATTTTTATTAAAGCTGGTTAATTCCGATCACTATTTAAAGGGGATCTGTCAGGAAATGTACTCCCTCCCACACCGCTAACACCACTAAATAGGTGTAGGGGAGACAAGTTAAGGCATACTGATGTCGGCGTTGTGGCTGAAATCCTTACTCTGAAGTTTTTTCATCTTCACACAATGAATAGGAAATGCCTGACTCTGCTCTTGAGTGACAGCTCTTGGATCGCACAGCTTAAGTGGCTGAGGACCAGTAGAGCTGTCAATCAGGAGCAAAAGGGGTTGGGGAGGAGTAATAGCGGTAAGCTGGACAAATCCTATTCAGCATGTGAAGATTAAAACTCCTTTTCCAGGGTGAGGATTTCAGCCAGAACGCCAACATAGGTGTGCTAAACTTGTCTCCCCTACACCTGTCTAGTGGTGGTAGCGTTGTTGGGGGGGGGGGGGGGGACCATAGTCCTGACAGACTCTCTTTAATTAGTATAAACATGTACACAATGGCTGAGGCTAATAGCTAATCACCTCTTTAGGCAGAAATCAAAGTTTTGGTGCAGTTTTTAATGCAGTTTTTTTTTTAGTCAATGCTAGAAACGTATGGCTTTGGCCTTAAGACTGGGTCTGCACGTAGCAGAAATGGAACGGATCCATGCAGATTTTTCAGTGGATTCTTGCACGTGGACCCAGCCTTATGCCTAACGCACACGACCGTGGTGATTTTGCGGTTTACAAAACCACTAAGCCATTGTCTATTTTGCGGTCCAATTGTCCATAAAAAAAACTTCCATAGTTCATCCGTGTGCCATCAGTAATCACGGATCTGCAAAAAAAAAAAAAGAAAGGAAGCTGGGAGTGATTTCACCAGTTTGTCCCAACCCCCTGAGTAGGTCACATGATCCGCAAATACGGACGTGTGTACATACCTTTTTAGGCTGGGTTCGCAATTCGTTTTTGTTGCGATTTTTAGCATGAATAATTTTTTTTTTCAATTGGAGTTAATCAACCAAAACAAAATAAGGAAATGTGTAAAACACACAGTGAAAACCTTACCGATACAGTATTTCTTATGGACCCACTTCTTGCTTTGGCTGTAAAAATGCACAAAAAACGGCATGTGACTTCAGTTTTCGATCCATAGCTATTTTATACTTGTATTACCCTATTGCAGCAACTTGTTTAGTGTGACCGTTGGTTCTTTGTCCTAACTCTTGTTTTCGTGGCGTTCATTTGTATGAGGGTAGTTCTCCTTCAACCACTAAGCAATCAGTATTCATTAAGTTTACTTGAGCAAATTGGCATTTCTTAAACCATTTCATGTCAAGGGCAGTAAAAACATTATTAATCATTTTAATGGCCACCAGGCTTTGTTTGACAACTTAAATTTGCATGCAATAAATTAAAAATAAATACCTGTCCTATTGCCGGAATACAACATAAATGTCTGGAATTTTTTTGCTAAATACTATTGTTTAATGGAAAATTATTGTTGCCTCTTTTTTTTTTTTTTTAAATATACAACAGTGCTAACAATTTAATGATTGGTAAATCAATGTGTACTTGTGTCAAGATTTACTTTATGATGCAATTCATAAACCCAACCCCCTCCTCCCAAAATTATTACATACTCTTGCAGTTCAGTTAAATTAACTTTTTTATCTTCTACCTAGAGAAATTCTGACATGCTTTTCTATTGAGAAAAAAAAAAAGTGCTGAGCATTTTCTTGTCCTAAGAGTTGTCACATATTTATGACCTGGTAAATAAAACCGTTGGCTGTAATTTATGCCATTATGCATACTTTATTGCAAAATTTTCACTTATTTCAGGAAATTTATTTCTTTTTTGCACATCTGAAATTGCCTACGCTCCGGTATGATTCGGTGTGTAGAGGAAAAGGACTTTCATCCGTTGGGTCACTTCTATCAAGCCCTGCCAGAGGCAGTAACATGGCAGACCTAGGGGCTTCACAAGGCCCCCGGCTGCCATGACAACTCATCGGCACCCCACAATCGATTTGCCTGGCCATTAGAGCAGGGTTTTAGGATCTGAGCCCACTCTGTATAGCTTCTGAGTCATAACATAACATACATGTACATCATGGTGGTTAAGGGGTTAATAAAGTGTTGATGGAGCTTTATAGGGAGTAATGCAGTTGATTCATAAGCTCTAGTCTGAGGTTCAAATCCTCCTTGAGCCAAAAGCTTTTTTTTTTTTTTTTTTTCTATGTCCGAGGGGGAGATCGTGACAGATCACTTGACAATCCATCTGTAGACTGCAGATAAGGGCTTTGTACATCCAAAAGGCTGAAGGCATATACAGACCCAGTACAGCTAGGGCAAGTTTGCAAGCCAGCAAAGGCATATTTTTTCAACACTGCATGTATATTACCAAGTAGCCTAACTCTTTATAACATGATGATGCTAAAAAATATATATACAATATATAACAAAGCAGTCACAGCATCACTGCTAAACTTGAATGTTGCTTGGACTCTTGTAAGTATCCATCCTCGCTTGTGGTTCCATTTCTGTGCATGTAGCTTAAGAAAATGTTATGTACACTATACATTTAGGTAGTTGCACATTTTTAGGGATTGTTGTTATTTTATTTTTCTGTTGTGCACCTCGTGCCGCCAAAACAGCTGACCCAAAACCTCTGATGGTGTCCTGTGGTATCTGGCACCAACACATTAGCAGAATATCCCTAAGGCTCCATGCACATGACTGTATTTTTCATCGGTAATTACAGACTGTACTTGCTGACAGTAATTACGGACCCATTCATTTCTATTGGCCACGGACACATTTCAGTATTTTTACTGATGGGTGTCTGTGCTGAAAAAATGATAGAACCTGTCCTATTCTTGTCCGGAATTACGGCAAGGACTCTCCCATAGAAGTCGGTTGGCTACGGATGTGCATCCGTATACAGTCCGTATTTACGAAAGCGTTGCTATGCAACATGCAGGTGACATATTTTCCATCCTCCTTTTTTTTATTACGGATGCCATACGGACCGTATTTACAGACACCCTTCCGTATATACGGATGCCTACGGATCCGTATGTACGGACAGTATTTCGGGATAGATGAAAATACGGTCGTGTACATGGCGCCTTAAAGGGGTCATCCGGGTTCTGATATTTTTTTTCTAATGGCTGAAAAAGAGATTAATTAAAGAAGCAGTACTCTCCTATCCTTTCCCCCGGCTATCCAACACTCCAGCAGCAGTACTATTGAATGTTTACATGCACGTAGCATGTGACCCCGCTGCAGTCATTCAGAGGTCTTAGTGGTCATTTGTTGTATTTCTGCCATTATGCCAGAAGTCTGATTAGTCACAGCTGAGCCCTCTGATTGGCTGCAGAGGTCACATTTTATGTGCATGTAAACATTCACCCGTAGTGCTGCCGGGGTGTCTAATAACTATTCTCATTTCAAGCCATTTCCAAAAAAAAAAAAAATTTGAATCCAGGTAACCCCTTTAAGTCCTGTAATAGGCACAGCGGGACCTCCATGGATCATCTTGTTTTTCAGCAAATTCCACAGATGCTCGATTGGATTGAGAAATGGGAAAATCGTAAGGCAAAGTCAACACCTTGAACTCGGTCATGTTCCTCAATCCATTTTTGATCAATTTTTGCAGTGTGGCAGGGCGCATTATCCTGCTTAAAAAGGGCACTGCAATTCGCGAATACCATTGCCATGAAGCAATGTACTTGGTCTGTTACAATGTTTAGGTAGGTGGTTCATGTAAAAAAAACCACAGGTTTCCCAGCAGATCTTTGCCCAGAGCATGTGGTTCATCAGACCAGACCACTTTATTCCATTGCTCTATGGTTCAGCAGACATCCCCGTTACAGATTATTTTGGCGATGGACTCGGGCACTATGATCGGGGTGTAACTATTCAGCCCCAGACGCAGCATGCTGTGATGCACTGTGTGTTGTGACAACCTTCTATCATAGCCAGCATTAACTTTTCCAGCAATTTGTGCTACAGTAGCTCCTATGTGGGATCAGACCAGACGAGCGAGCCTTCGCTCCCCACATGCATCAATGAGCCTTGGGCGCCCATGACCCTGTAGCTGGTGCCGGTTGTCCTTCCTTGGACCACTTTTTGTATCTACTAAACACCGCATACCGGGTTGTTTTGGAGATTCTCTGACCCAGTAGTCTAGCCATCACAATTTTTCTCTTGCCAAAGTCGCTGAGATCTTTACACTTGCCTATGTTTTCTGCTTTCAACACATCAACTTCAAAAAGTGACTGACTTATTGTCTAATATATCCCACCCCTTGACAGGCGCCATTGTAATTAAATCTGTTATTCGCTTCAACTTTCCGTATATTTAATGTAATAATAACTCGTGTGTTTTGTATTTGTTTTATTTTTTTTTATTGTGCAAATGTGGTGCAAGTCTCAAACTGGAACGTGCCAGAAATAAATATTCAGTTTAGTCGGTTGATTTTGTGTTTATTTTAAAAACTGGAAAGAGGAAAGCTGATATCTGGTTGCAGCACTGACCCTTTTGTTCTATGGACCATTTTTACGCAGGAAGAAAACAACTGAATGTCTGCGGTCACAGCAGATTGTAATACATTAAAGGGGTCGTCCTATAGCTAGTATTCTCCGGTGTGATTACTCTTTGGGGGCATTAGAACGTGTAATGCTTTGCTCAGACATTATTGCCACCTATTGTTTGCCTTTTATTTTCTTTTTTTCTTTTACAATATTCCGATTGGATTCAGCAAGTTTATTCTTCTCTTTCCATTTGAACTAGATGTGAGATTTTTAAAATGAAAAGTAAAATGTGCATCAAATGGCCCTCAACCGGCCTTTGTGAACCGGGTCCTATGGTGTCTCAAGAATGCGTCATTAACAGCTGCTAACTTTTAAAGCTTTCCCGATTGAGTAGCCCTCCCTATTCCAATTAAGAAAAGCTAAGTGACCTGAAGCCCACCAAGATATAGACTTTTAAAACGTAAAATTGTAGATATAACTTTTTTTTGCCCTTGATTGTCTCAGGACGTAATCCTTTTCATATACATCTCGGACTCCCAGTTCAATGTTAATTTTTACCACTAAAAGGTTAATGGTTTAGACCTAATACAAAGGTACTCCCCTAATGGATAGCCAGAGACTTTTTTCCTCTCGTCCTAAATATTAATGGTGTGCCGTCTGTTTTAGTTTGCGGGACCGAAGACACCGCAGGACATCTGAGTAGACCTGGCAGCTGCCTGCTAGTGTCTGACATTCTAAGTGGCTAAACACAATTTGTAACTTGCTTTTAGCTAATTGATGTGATAGAGACAGTAGGGGTTTAATGCAAGAAACACTCTATCCTGTCCCTACAGCCAAATGCCAAGAAAGGTCTAGATTAAAATTTCATTCTCAATGAGGAAAAATTAAACCTGATCTTGTAATAGATTTCTGCAAGCGTCAAGTTCTAATAATGGCCATGTGCATTACAGAATGTAAATGTGTGTGTGTGTGTGTGTGTGTGTGTGTGTGTGTAAATTCAAAATATTTATTTAGAATTGCCTTAGTTTTTGACACACATTTGACGGTCATCCCATTTAATATCTGATAGTTCTTTCTAAAATAACCAAAAACATGATAAACCCTAGCAGCAAGTGTTTGGCTTCAGGATGGACAATGTACGCATTGGCTGCAGTGGTGACGTGTGGACATTACTGATGTCACCGCTGCACTCAGTAATTGACTATAGTGGTCAAAGCTCAAGACATCGCGTAATTATAGTATAAAAATGAATGCACTCCAGGAACGCGCCTTTAAGAAAATCTTCGTTTTATTAAGGAACACACTGAAGCTTAATAGAAGACATTTAGTACTTCTGTCTTTTGGATTTTTTTTTTAAGCAGGTTCACACAGTGCGAGTGTTTGATGGCAGTATGCTATTGCTCCAAGTACTTAGTTAAATCTTTTTGGAAACTTCGTGGTCATGTCAGTAGTTTAGTTCTAAAATTGCTTCCTTGTTCAGATCCAGCTGTCTGCTTTGAGCTTTGGAAGTGTTTCTTTTTTGTTCTGTTTTTTTTCAAAGCACCAAGTTTGTTTAAGATCTTCATGACCACGGGTCACTGAGCCAGCAGAATGCTATACTTGGCACTTACACTACATAAAGCATAATTGTTAAAGGCGTGGCACCGATCCTCGAAGCCGGTCTGCTAAACTTTTTTTTGTGCGGAGTTCAAGATTTTTAAGAACGTTTTGTAGAAGTTGGTGTCTATGTGTTTTCTAGAATTTTGTTTTCTTTTTAAGATATGTTATTTTTAACCATGTACATGCTATTGTACCGTTTCTCTTTTAAATGGAAAATTGTTCTTCTGATGATCACTTTATCACTCTATTATCTGATAGCAGGATTTTTTCTTTTGTGCTGCATACCTGAATTTTTTGCAGTTCATTTCCTATGCCCATTTTTTTTATTTTTTCAATAGAGAAAACAGGACATATATATGTTGGAACACTCAGGTACTTAAAGGCTATGGGAACTTTGTGGATACATTTAATTTTTTTTTAAAATTAGATCAAATCAAAGTTGATCAATTGGGATTTCATCATAATTTAGCTTAGATGAGCGTTTAGGAGAGGACCAGAGCCGCTGAAGATCGAGCTATCAGAGTCTGTCTGTCGGAATAAGCTCTGGATGGCATTCTGCAGCTTGCTATGTATTGGAATACTTGCAAGTTGCAGAAGCTAAACGGTTTAACATTTTTAATAAAGACCAATTACAAAAATGCCTGTTAGACCATAATATATACACTTCAATAGAGAAGGTGTCAATAGCATTTATTATATAGGTTTGATCATACAAATGCATAGTGAATGGTGAAAACACACTGTGGGACTATATATGAACTCAGTAAGTACTAAGTAAATGTGGTAGGAGTGTGAGTTCTGGGGTAGGCAGGGAAGAGTGAAGGGGCACAAGGTCAGCTACTAGGTAGTTTGTGTAAGCCGGGACTATGGTAGAGTAAAGATCTGCTAGTGAGGAAAAGAATACAAGATTGTTTTGAGAGTGTAAATGTTTATTAAAGGGCTATTCAAGGATAGACCTTCATGTTCTTTTCATAGGATATGTCATAAGTGTGTAATATGTGGGGGTCACCGTACTGGGACCCCAACAAAACTTGAACGGGGGTCCCATTTTCACTTTTGTGCCTTAGAATAACTGTCTTTAGAGTGCAGCAGATATGCCTGGCATTCTACGCTGGAACATGGGACCCTGTTCTCCTTCGTGGCGGGGGACCCATGGGTGCAGCCCTCATCTATCAGACATTTATTTTCTGTACTAATTACAGGCCATAAATGTCTATCATGTAAGTACCTTTTTACGATGGATATAAAGTGAGACGTTTTCCACCAGTGTTGGAGAGTCAGATCTCCACTATGCTGGTTAACGGAGGCATAGAAATGTGAATAATAACACTAGCTATCAGAACAGGAAAAGTCCATACATTTGCAACATGTGTGATGCCAAGTAATACTGAAGGGCTCCGTAGCTAGCCATGCATCCTTTTGGCTCCTCTTTGGATTCCATGAGCCCGTCTCCTACTAGTTTGTAAACCTCTATAAAAATTAGCACTAGTTAGCTAGGTGTTTAATGGCCTTGTAAAGTATGGAAGTGACCATGAAATGTATTGTTATACGCTATATTATAATAGCATAATGAAGTTACAATTGTTCACCACATTAGGGGTATAATATGCTATATGTGTAGCTCTGTTTTGAGCCAGATAGATAAGGAAATTGCATAATAAAGATTTATGGCTATAGTGCTCTTGAGCGGTCAGGATACATGTCAGCAGAATGTTATGAGTGGTCCATATACAGAACACATGTTTAGCTGAAACATTGGTCCGTGGGCAGTGTGAAGTTTTGAGGCACACTTTTTACCTACACAGATAACAGCAAGAGGCCAACATGCAGAGGCTGCTGTGACTTTTAACCATAGGGGCCTGATGCACATCACATTTGTGCCCTACGTTTATTGTGTACGTCGGGAAGGCTCCTGACGTACACAATAAATCTATCCATAGGTCTCTATTAGCCTGACGAAGACCAAAAGAGTGTCCTGTTGGCCTCCGTCGGCTGGTATATGGACAGTAATTTCAGGGGCTCCTTCCTTAAGCAGAATCACCGGCCAGAGCATTGGCAATGCTCTGGTATTCCGGCATATCAAAGCTCCATGTATGGACAGTGGCGTCATAGGCTTTCCCCTGACAGGAGTCTCTTGCCAGAGAGCTTGCGATGCTCTGGCTTGGGACTCCGTCGTTGAAAGCCCTGACGTGACTGTCCATATAAGGACCGTGATGTCAGGGGCCTTCCCGGGCACAGCACTTCAAGTAGCTTCCACGTCTCCGCTTTTCTTCTGAGGTATATGTCAGGACTACTCCCGACGTATACCTTTGACAGAAGAAAAATCACACAATGTGAATAAGGCCTTAGCTGAGACATGTGAACATAATGATTAATAAATTCACATTCCAAAATCGACTTGGATACTAATAAACATAATCCAAATAATTTCAGATGACTGGAAACCCTTTTTAAATCAGCATTGTATTTACTATACCAGCAGTTCTAGAATGGTGGGACAAAAATGTCTTGTATACCTTCAGAAACTCGTGTTTTACTGTTGCCACATGCTAGTAAATAAGGTTGCTGCAGATAATCATCTAACTCAACAAGCTTAAACTTATTTTTTCGAATGCTGTAAAATTCAAGAACTGCAAGGTTAATAATCTGCCCCGGTGTCCAGCTTATTTTGGGTTCAGAAACCTGCTTTTTTTTGGCTTTCCATTTCTCACAGTGTTGTTTTGAACGAGATGAACAATCTATATACCGATGAATGTTAAAATTCTGAAATTGCTTCTCACAGTTATCTGTCTAAAACACATTACTGTCCTCGGTACATGCAGCAGCATGATCAGACAATAAAAAAAAAAAAATATTCACCGGTATTAAAAATGTATGCATCTGCAAACTATTCAAATACATATAGCTGCAGGATTTATGTGCCGCTGCTCAACCGAGTTACGCTTAAGAAAATAAATATTTTCCATTCAGTAGTGCAGCACACAGCAGTTTTAGCAGAATAGCTTAAGCTTTCTTAGCTTGTAATGTGTATTAGTCAAGTCAGACAGTGAAATCTTCTGTACCTTACAATAAATAGACTGGACATTCAGTTTGTGAGCACACTCAAAGCCGCGACGAGCGTGTAGATTAGCCCACTTTGTAATTCTTTATACAAAGGCATAATAGGAATTGGTCAACATTGGTAAAGGAGACACAAACTCAGAAGTAGAATGGCTTTAATAAGAAAAATTCAGTTATTAACTGTTCTGTCTGTTCGTTGAGAGAAGGGAAGGTAGCATCGCTGCTGAAGGCGTTTGGTAAACTGAATAAGCCGGTGTAGGATTCAATTTTATTGTGTACTACATATACTGTTACTGCTGCTGTTTCGTAGATGCATTTGTAAGGTCAGGGTATTTTCGAAGGACATGTCATGTCCTCTTATTTTTTTCCAGATTGTATTTAAGATGTTGACATTTCGTTCTTAAATTCTTATATTACTGAAAGATATCAAGTACTCTCTTCTGCTTAACTAGCGATCCTGGTAAAGTGGAGTCTGGCAATGGTGGTCATGTACAAGTTGTTTTTTGTTTTCTTTTTATATCTATTTTTAGGTGTTCTCTTGGATCTGTACTAAGAACAGGAAAGTGGATAAAATAAAAAAAAGACAATAATACTCACTTGTTAAATCCCCAGTTGCTCCAGCGCCGCGGTTTATTGTTAACTTATCCTGCAGTGCTAGAGTGGCGGGGGATTGAGCAGGTCAGCATTGTTATTTTTATGGTATCCACTTTATTGCTATTCGCACACTTTTTTTTTTTAAAGGTCCTAGACTGCTTATTTAAATCAGGAGGCCTGTGTAGATTGCATCATATGTGATTAATAATAATTACCGGTTTCTTACTATGAAGCTGTAGGCCCCACGTGTGCCGCCATATAGTTCTCTGTGCAGTGCCATATTTAGGAGATGTCCCCTAGAGAAGACATCTGTATCCGATGTTGTATGACGTGATATTTTTTTTTCTGTCAAATATGTACAGGATTTGACCAAAAAAAACTCAGAAGCATACAGGGATACAAGCCTGAGGTTGTATGGAATCATAAGACAATATTTGTTTAGTCTGGTATGGAGTTTTGATGCAGTTTTTGAGCCCCACAGAAGTGGATCCAAAAAGAAGAATAAGTATAAGGGCTCCTACACACGGGACAGAAATGCTGTGCAATTTCCGTCCAGAAATTCAGCAACATTTACACAAGATAAATTGAGATGTGCAGTTTGAGAATCCGCGGGTCAATCTCTGTACGTGTTTTCTTCTGATTTTATTTCTGCAGTGTTTGGATGAGATTTGTTCAAATCTCATCCGTTTTGCCTGCTACTGTAATACGCTACAGAATTGCCACACAGAAATGCCACAGCAAGTATTAAAGGGGTTATCCAGGATTGTAAAATTGATGGTCTATCCTCAGGATAATTCATCAATATTAGATAAGTGAGGGTCCGACTCACGGCACCCCTTCAATCAGCTGTTTGAAGGGAGCGCTGCATTCATGTAAGCGTTACACCCTCTTCATTGTTTACATTGGTTTCAGTCTGGTTTATACTTGCACACGTTGTTACTTTCGTATTAGTTGTGCATTGTATTGCAGGTTTCTCGCATTTAAGTGAATGGGACAACTCCGCTGCCCCTTCAAACAGCCAATTCCCGGGGGGTTCAGAGAGTCCAACATGAACTGATCAATATTCGATTTGTCAATTCTAAAATCCTGGATAACCCCTTTAACTTTCATTTGGCAGATTTTCATCATTGTTTGTGCTACACACGTTGTCTGGCAGATTCTTCTCTCACTTCTGTTAACATTTCTTTGAGATCTTGTGAATATTACGACATATGTGTAAATAAAGAAATCAACAATACATTTTAAATCAAAATTTCTGAATACATAAATGCTTAAAGGAACATTCTGATCAAAAGTGAAAAGTCAGTCAGCACATGATGTTTATATGTGTTCCTTACTTTTCCGTTACATAGTTAGTACTATTGAAAAAAAAGACACATGTCCATCAAGTTCAACCAAGGGATGGGAAAAGGGAAGGGAAATATTTCTACACATAGGAGCTAATATTTTTTTGTTCTAGGAAATTATCTAACCCTTTTTTAAAGCCATCTACTGTCCCTGCTGTGACCAGCTCCTGTGGTAGGCTATTCCATAGATTCACAGTTCTCACTGTAAAGAAGCCTTGTCGCCTCTGCAGCTTGAACCTTTTTTTCTCCAGACGGAGGGAGTGCCCCCTTGTTTTTTGAGGGGGTTTTACAAGGAACAGGATTTCACCATATTTTTTGTATGTGCCATTCATATAATTATATAAGTTAATCATGTCCCCGCTTAGTCGTCTTTTTTCAAGGCTAAATAGGTTTAATTCTTTCAATCTTTCCTCATAACTTAGATCCTCCATGCCCCTTATTAGCTTCGTTGCTCTTCTTTGCATTTTTTCCAACTCCAGGGCATCCTTTCTATGAACTGGAGCCCAGAACTGAACTGCATATTCTAGATGAGGCCTCATATGCTTTGTAAAGTGGCAATATTACATCCCTGTCCTGGGAGTCCATGCCTCTTTTATCACACGACAATATCTTGCTGGCCTTTGAAGCAGCTGATTGACATATCATGCTGTTATTTAGTTTATGATCTACAAGTACACCCAGATCCTTCTCAACAAGTGACTCCCCCAGTGTAGCTCCCCCTAGGACATATGATGCATGCAGATTGTTGGTACCCAGGGGCTTAACCTTACATTTTATATTAAACTTCATTTGCCAAGTGGACGCCCAAACACTTTCATGAACATCTTCCATAGACTGAACTATATTACATAGCTTGGTGTCCTCTGCAAAAATAGAAATAGTGCTATTAATCCCATCCTCTATATCATTAATAAATAAGTTGAATAATAGTGGTCCCAGCACGGAACCATGGGGACCATTCAGAGTAGAAATCATTGACCACAACTCTCTGGATACGGTCCTTGAGCCAATTCTCAATCCAATTACAAACTGTACTTTCTAAACCTATAGTCCTTAATTTATCCATTAGACGTCTATGAGGGACAGTGTCAAATGGCTTTTTTAAAGTCCAAACACACTATATCCACACCGGCCCCTCTGTCTAGGCTTCTGCTCATCTCTTCATAAAATCAAATCAGGTTAGTTGGACAGCTTCTGTCCTTAGTAAAACCGTGCTGGCTGTCACTTATAATACTATTTTTTGTCACATAATCCTGTATATAGTTCCACAATAGCCCCTCAAACATTTTCCCCATGATGGATGTTAAGCTTACTGGTCTTTAATTACCCGGGGAAGACCTAGAGCCCTTTTTGAAAATAGGCACCACATTTGCCCTGCGCCAGTCCCTTGGCACTATACCAGTCACAAGAAAATCTAAATATTATGAAGATGGGGACAGAAATAACTGAACTAATAAGAACGCTAGGGTTTAACCCATCTCGTCCCGGGGCCTGGTGTACGTTTATTTTATTTAATTTAGTTTGGACCATCTCTACATTCATCCAATTCAGTATATCAACTGATATATTAACAGCACTGGCACCGGCTACATCAGCTGCTCTTTCTTCTGTTGTATATACAGAGCTAAAGAACCCATTTAGTAACTTTGCCTTCTCTTGATCCCCTGTGACCAACTCCCCATTACCATTATCTAGGGGTCCTACATGTTCAGACCTTGTTTTTTTTTGCATTTATATACTTGAAGAATTTTTTGGGGATTTGTTTTACTATCCTTGGCCACCTGCCTTTGATTTTGTTTTTTTTGCAATTTTTTTTTTACCTTTTTACAGATTTTATTAATCTCTTTTTCATTTAAAAAGGCTACAGCTGTACCCTCAGATTTGTATTTTTCATATGCGTCATGTATTGCCCTTTTTACAGAAAGTGTAAGCCATGTGGGGTTTAATTTTAGTCGTTTATACTTGTTACCTATAGGAATAAATTTTGCACTATAATTACCCAAAGTAGATTTGAAAATCTCCCATTTATCATTTGTACCATTATTTGACATTAGTTCTTCCCAGTCTATATCCTATATCGTTGTATAGTCTTTTTGGGATTCCTGTATTTTCTGTTACTACACACTTTCTACATTGCAGTATTAAGTGGCTGCTATCTCACTGGTGTCCTGCAGGGGAGTTATCATTTGTAAAATTATGTGATTCTATTTGGGTATATTTGCTATACTGTCTCCAAAGCGGCCCATGATAGCACTTCTCTAACGTTACGGCAGCCTAGTAGGGGGTACCAGGGAATCTTTAATGGCACCATTTTGGTACATGAAACTTTGGAGGCTCGTAGAGCTGCATTGTGGGTTACATAAAGCTCATTAATACCTATCTGCAGAATTCCAAAGAAGTACGTAATTTCTGAATACGTGGGCACAACAGTTTCACTAACGGCCGGGGTTGATAATGTCCTGTCCTTGTCTGCCCTGGCAAAGCGACCTCCGTGGTTGACTAGGAAATCATGACAGCGGCAAAACAAATAGCATTTTTTAATGCATTCTACTAAACATGTCATTTAAATTAAATACTACCATATATATACCTGAAAATGAATGCCTAAATATGGCTCGTCCCACAAGAAACAAGGCCTCCATTATATACGTAGCCTTAAAAGTATGAAAGTTACGGCTTTCGGAATGCAGTGAGGCAAACACTGAAAAATTGTGTAGTAACTCCAGTTAGCCCTTTGATTTCTAAAACCATTTTAAATCCAGTTATGTGTTTTTGCCTGGCTCACCTAGAAAGTGTTTTAACATAGTGGAACAGATATGGAAGAACACCTATACATTTAGAAGTGAAGAATCCCTAAAAATAACTCCCATCATTACCATTCTGCTGTGTCCAGAAAAAGGCTTGTTCAATGGTGGCTACATTGGCAGATGGTCCTAGTTATTATTTATACATTTAATAGCATTCTGTCTAGAAATACATCCAGTAGGTGGTAGCTACTATATGTTAGACACTTCTCTCTTCCTTACTCCAAATAATGGTTGGCGTTCTTTACACCGTATTTGTGCCCACAAAAGGCGCACCCTGTTAATAAAAGGTAAGCATTTTATTACTCTGCCACAACCCTTTTCTAGACACACAGAGGAAACTGCAAAAAGTATGTAATCTATATTAATTTTGGCGAACGCCATCTACTTTGCTGCAATTTGTGCCACTCTTGAGCATTTTGCTTAATAAATCGCCCTACTCTTGCAAAAACGTCCTATCTTAAACCAATAAACCTTTTGTTCATTGAAATTTTTTTTTCCCTCCAGGGTTAAATCATAGCATAACATAAATGTGGTTTAAATGAAGTGTTGTGTGTCTCCGACCACAGAATCCATTTTCCCAGTAAAAATTCTACTAATACTCTTCAACAATGGCCCATGCCCTTGAGTAGCCCAGCACTTTTGGCCTGTGGTAGCGTTGGGGTTAGTACGTGTTTGATCCCTCGATTTACAGTATTAAAACTCTTGACCTTGAGAATTTGTGGCATTTTCGCGGAAATTCTCCACAATTGAATCAAAAGTCTGAATCTCTCTGCAGTAGATATAAAAATCTATAGTCTCCAGAATAGGTGATTTGGGATGTTAGAAGCTGATGTAAAGCTCTACAATGCTTTTCTTAAGTGCACGCTGTACTAGAATATTACCATAGCCTGTTATTAGTATGCAGGGTCTTCTAAGTAGAGGATTATTTTAGTTATTTTTTTTTATTGTATTATTTATGTAGCATTTCTGCAATAATGAACATTCTGTTATTAACAAACTTTATACACCCTAAATGGACAAGGCACTGTTTTAAAGGGAACCTGTCACATTAAGTAGATTGTCCAATCTGCAGGCATTATGTTGTAGAGCTGAACAGAGTGATATATAGTTTTGTGGTAAAAGACTCAGGAAAAGGGCCTGTTCACATCACCGCTCATTTAGGTTCCGGGGTTCCGTCAGAGGTTTCCGTCGGGTGAACCCCGCATCGCAAAGTGAAACTGGAACTACAGCTTTCGTTTTAGTCACCATTGATAGCAATGGTGACGGAAAGATCGCTAATGGTTTCCGTTTGTCACCATTCCGGCAGGTTTCCGGTTTTCCGACGGAGTTAATAGCGATTTGCTATCAATGGTGACTGAAATGGAAGCTGTGGTTTCAGTTTCACTTTCCGTTGCGGGGTTCACCCGACGGAAACCTCAAATGGAACCCCGGAACGGAAAGCAAACTGTGATGTGAACAGGCCCTAACCTGTAATTTTATTGATTAAAATCCTTGCTCACTGTAGGCTAATGAGTCCAGTGGGCGGTCTCAAACATTGATTCACAGACTTTCCTGCAGGGAATTCTGGCAGAAAAAACGCACACAATTGTGGTGCAGGTTTTTGTCCGGAATCACCGCTTTAAGGCTATATAAGCCTTTGAAAGGCAGTTTGTTTTTATGTCTTTTAAATAAAAAGGTCAATCAGTGTGATTGGTGCAACTTTATAAATAGTTTTTTTTAATTAAAAATAATTTTAACTTTTTGAGATACAGCTGCACTGTCTTCCCTTTATAGAGCAGCTGTATCGTTCACTAAATGCTGTTCCTGTCAGGTTTGCGGGACTGGTTGTTTCAGTGAAAGCGGGTCCTGCGTGTCCCTGACATGCAGGATCCACCTGTGATCTTTCACATCTAAGTTCATAACTTACGGGACTGACTGATTTGGGTCATAGCGAATGATATAGCGGCTCACTATAGAGAATAAAGTGCAGCTGTATCTCAAAAAGTGTCAATAATTTTTAATAAAGACTGTTTATAAAGTTGCACCAATTATAATGATTGACCATCTTGTTAAAAAAAATTACTTTCAAAAGTTTACGTAACCTTTAAGTAAGAAGAGCCAAAGCCAAAAAATAAGAAAAATCCATTATATACCTTCACTGGTGTTGCCAAAGCGATGTGTCCCTCTGGCCTCCGAGCAGCCTGCCTTCCTGTAATGGCGCTGAATCCAATGTGACCGCTAAGGCTGATGTGGACCGCTAAGTCACATGAGAGGAAACGTCATCCTAGGAGGCCGGGCTGCATGGAGAACAACCAGGGGGAACACTGAGGTGTCCCTGCAATGCCAGGGCGATTAAGTATAGACTTTTTAAATACAATTTTTTTTTTTTTCCGATCTTTTTTGCAGCTGAATTGCAGCTTATCCTCCGTAAATCTGTTGCAGAAAATACGCAGCTAGACTTTGTTTGGCGATATGCGTGGGGTTGATTTTTGTCTTTTATTGTGTGCCCCCTGCCGGGCTTAGATCTACTGTTTGATTCTTACGATGGTTTAGGTGTGTCTTATTGCATTGCATGTCACAATCCATATGGTCTAAATATTTTTAAGGTATTTTTTGAGATTTACCACATAGTCTGGCAGGGCTTAGGCAGCTTGGACACACGCACACGCACACACACACACACACACACACACACTTGTGGATCACTGTTTGTACTCTTGTATACAACGTTTTTACATTTGTTTGCCATATAAAATGTTGTCATTTTGATGTACTTCTGGATGTGTATATCGATTTTTGTTTTGCCCAACTTTTTCTGGTAGCTAGATGAGTTATATTAGGCTAAAGGAAACTTTTTATGCCCGTTTTCTGGCGTAAAAAAGTAGCACATTTTGGTGCACGCCATAGTTCTAAAATTTGTGATTTTTTTTTTTTACTTTTCCCACCATTTATGTGAAGGGGATCGGGGCCTCCGCCAGAACGTCAAATTTATTATAATTTGCACCAGAGGACTGGTGTAAATTATAGCAGACACATCTGTAAAAAAAACTGTATACTTACCTCACCACTCCGTTTCTCCTCTCTTCTCCCCACTGGGTCCCCTCTGGCTTTCTCTTCATGCCGTGGCTCATTCAAGGTACTAACGCCATGCAGCATCAGTACCTATGCGACGCAGCACTCCATGTCATCAGTGCTGCATCGCATAGGTACTGATACTGACTGGCATCAGTGCCTTGAATAAGCAGCGGCATGAAGAGGGGACCGGGTGGGAGAAGAGAAGAAAAGTGGTGAGTATGTATGTATTTATTTATGTATCTTTATCTAATGTGATTTGTGGATGGATGAGGCGCAGTTGTTCCACCACAATTGTGACACACGGCCAGCGGAAAGATACAACACATTTATTGAGAGGCGTTCGCCTGTTGATAGATTTGTTGAATCTTACTCCAGCGAATTGGTTATTAAGACTGGCGTATTAAATTTCAGTCTTAATAAATCTGCCCCATTGTGCAAGTAGGGGCCTAGTGGGTGGTCCTAATCAGTGATTGACCGCTTTTCCTGTATAAGTGTACATACATAAATAGCTGTCACTCATTAAATGGGACCACCCACTGGACTCCTAAGCCCAGAATGGGCAGAGGTTAAGATCAATAAATTACAAGTTCTACTGAATATTTTTCCATAAAACTATATAACCAGTTGCTCAGCTTCTCTAGAATATGCTGCCCGCAGATCAGACTGCATATTCAATGTGATCGGTTCCCCTATTAAAGAGCTGCTGTAGTTCTGGCATTCTATTCATGAACTAAAAAAAACCTCTGGGTGAGCACTTCTTCACGTTTCACCCATATAGGGAAATGCATGGAATTTTGTGATGATGTAGAAAATGCAAACACAAATTGCTTAGTTGAATAATGAAAAAAAACCAATTATGGACATGATTATAATTCGTAATCCATGATATATATATATCTCTTTAAGGATGTTTTACTCTATAATATATGATCCAGATAATGATCGACCTGTTTAGAGGTGCTAATGAGACCCTGAATATCTGGATATTTATGTGTTCATCCTCGTATTCGGAGCACAAGGTTTGGCACAGCTGGAAATCATGCAGAAGGCTCGCTTAGTGTAATACAGCTTGTGAAGGTTGAATCTCTCTCTGATAAAGCCTTCTTTTGTTAGCTTCAATTTGTAGATAAAGCTGAAAGTCATGCAGATGTCTCTACTTCAATAATATTACACAGGTGAACTCGAAGTTAAATTTGTAACCACAAAGCATAGTCCGTCTCATTAAAACTTAGGCTCCAAGTTTTTGAAACGCCTTGGAGACTGGAGTTTTATAAAACCATATTCCCTTGGTTTCCTAGAGGAATTGTTACAGTCGTAACGTGTTACAAGGGTGACCTCCTGTGGCTTCTTATTAAAGTGAATGTGTTTCTTTACAGTTGTGATCTGCATTGTCTTTAATGAAAAATGTATTAGTAAGTCTGTCTCCTCCGTGCTGTTATTAGCATCTTCCTAGGCCCGTAAGCACAGATAATCCTGCAGAAGTGACCCACATCGAGCACTCAGTGCCTGGTAATGAAACTATCATTTCTGACTAATGGAAATGTGATCCAGCAGTGAGATATTTCTCTGGTTGTGTTCAAAACTTTTTGTTAGTAGGTTTTCTTTATTTTAGCAAGTCAAATTTATTGCTCTAGAGATTTGTTTGCGGACAGTGCAATGATCTTTGTAAGTGAAGAATAAAATCCCTGCTTGTATACATTAAAGTGTAGCTAAACGTTCGACAAACTTCTGACATGTCATAGAGACATGTCAGAAGTTGGATTGGTGAGGGTCTGAGCACGGAGACCCCCACCACACTCGTGTGAACGCTCAGCCATTCGTTTATTTCCGGAAATAAATGTATACGCGTACAGGGAGATGTTCTGCTGACATCGATAATATTTTATGCTGCATAAACGATACAATCAGCGTTTGTTCGTTCTTGGGCTGATAATTGCCCTGTTTATACAGGGCATGATCAGAAACTAGCGTTCCGTCAACGCTCGTTTTCCTGATAATTGGCCGGTGTAAAAGGGCCTTAAGGGTTTGGTCAACAGGAGTCAAAAACTAAACGGTGATATGTAAGGTGTTTTTAAAAGACTATTTTGAGAAAATTATTCTAGAAGTGCTTACGTAGAAATCATGTTGAATTGTGACGAAATTACAATGGAAAGGGCTTTTTTAATGTGAATCTCCACCTTTTAACACCATTTTATTTATAAGTAAAACATTTCTGTGGTGATTAATTTCATAATTTATTATTCGAAGCGTTGGAATTTTTACCAACGACTGCTTTTCCTAACAAAGCCCAGAGTTAGATTTATAAAATTCTTTTTTTCCTGCCAATTCAGGGTTGGTACTGCATATGAATTAGTAAATTCAATGTATTAATATGTATGCAGCACATTTGTAAATGCCTGCTTCCCTTGCGGTGGTAGCTGTAACTAGGACTGTACTGTTTAGGCTACATTCACTCGACCGTGAAAAAAAATGCCCGTTAAATACTGTTCAACTGTCAGTTTTGCATAAATGTGTCTCTGAATTTTCATCCGTTTCCAGTCACTGTCCGTTTTTAATGGCCGTTTAAAAAGAATAAAAAAAAAAGGATGGATTTCATTTGTCAGGTTTTTTTATTTTTTTGGCCGAACTCCCTGAAGTCACCACAGTGCCCATGTAGATAGTGCCACAGTGCCCACTGTACATAATGCCCACTATAGATAGTACCACAGTGCCCACTATAGATAGTGCCCATTGTTGATAGTGCCACTATGCCCACACAGTGCCCATGTAGACAGCGCCACAGTGTTCCCTGTAGGTAGTGCCACACCCCCCCTGTAGACAGCGCGCCACCCTATAGATGACCCCCCTCTTGTAGATACCACCCCCTCCCCTGTAGATAGCGCCACCATAGCTCACTGTAGGAGTGGAATCCATCTGGCCGGGGATTCCTCATAGACAGAGCCCCTGATGTCTCTGTCCATATATGGACCGTGATGTCAGGAGAGCGTATTCCCCTGCCAGAGCGGACCGGGATTCTGCTCTAGGAGTAACACCTTGACGTCACTGTCCATATATGGATAGTGATGCCGGGGGCTTTTCCAGGAGAGGAATCCCATGCCTGAGCGCAGTCTGGCCACTGGGGATTCTGCTTCTATAGGGAGCTACAGTGGCGCGCTATCTACAGGGAATGGGTGGGGGGCTAGCTACAAGACTAAAGTCCCCGGCCAGAGATCTTGCGATGCTCTTGGCGGGGATTCGATTGTTAAAAGCCCGACATCACTGTCCTTTTATCGACAGTAATGTCAATGGCTTCCCTGGGCTCAGCGCTCAAAGTAGCGCTGTGTGTGGGAAGTCCTCGGCTAGGATTAGTTTTTACTGGCCGTTACAAGGATTGTTTCTTAAAAAACGGCCGGAAAAAACTGATCCATTGACTTCCATGGGAGCCATCTGGCTGTGAAAACAGCCAAAAATAGGACATGTCCTATCTTTTAACGGCCAGTATTCACAGGCCGTTGAAAAAACGGCCATGTGAATACACCCATAGAACTTCATTGTTCAGAAAACGGCCGTGTGAATGTAGCCTAAAGGGAAGACAGGGATTTGGAGCGCTCTATCAGATAAACAAAGCACTAGCCCGTGTAAACATATTATGAAATTAAAAAGTAACTATTGTAACATGAGAACTAACAATATTACTAACCATTATATGACCTGTGTTCTGCATTTTGCACCAGCTTTTCCCTTTGTAAGCTGTATCTCTAATTCGTTCGCATCGGCGTCAGGGCTCCGTTCATGGGTTCCGTCTGAGCTTTCCGTCAGGGGAACCCATGAACGGAACCCTGACTGAAACAAAGGCTTCCGTTTGCATCACCATTGATTTCAATGGTGACGGATCCAGTGCAAATGGTTTTAGTTTGTCACCGTTGTGCAAGGGTTCTGACGTTTTGTCAGAATGTATAGCACTGACGACTACGATATTGCGTCTGTTAAAACGACGGAACCCTTGCACAATGGAGACAAACTGAAACCATTTACACCGGATCCGTCACCATTGAAATCAAAACAATGGTTTCCGTTTGTTTCAGTCAGAGTTCCTTTCATGAGTTCCCCTGACGGAAAACTCCTAAGGAACTCCTGAACGGAGTCCTGATGCAGATGTGAACGAAGCCGAATTCCCTGAACCTTGCTGTAGAGGGGGCAAAGACTAACTTCTTTGATGTGTACCATACACCGCACAAAGAGAAGAGGAGACCCTGCTCCACTATCTCTCACACTCAGTAGCCGCAGCATGGAGGGCATTATAAAGCAGCACTGAGCACTGGCCAGAGATCCTTAGGGTATGTTCACATGCAGAGACAAAAACATCTCAAAATACGGAGCTGTTTTCAAGAGAAAACTGCTCCAGATTTTCAGACGTTTATTGTGCCAATCGCGATTTTCGCTGCATTTTTCACGGCCGTCTTTGGATCTTTTTTCAATAGAGTCTATGGAAAACGGCTCCAAAAACGTCCCAAGAAGTGTCCTGCACTTCTTCTTATCGGACGTTTTTTTACGCATAAAAAAACGCGGCGAAAAAACGCTCCGTCAGAACAGAAAGCCGTTTTCCCATTGAAATCAATGGGCAGATGTTTGGAGGCGTTCTGCTTTTGATTTTTCGGGTGTTTACGGCCCGAAAAACGGCTTAAAATAGGTCGTGTGAACATACCCTCACTAGAAGCAGCATCATGGAGGACATTATAAAGCAGTACTGAGCCCTGGCCTGAGATCCTTACTAGAAGCAGCAGCATGGAGGATATTATAAGGCAGTACTGAGCACTGGTCTGAGATACTCACTAGAAGCAGCAGCATGGAGAATATTATAAAGCAGCTCTGAGCCGTGGCCAGAGATACTTACTAGAAGCAGCAGCACAGAGGACATTATAAAGCAGCACTGAGCACTGGCCTGGGATACTTACTAGAAGCAGCAGCATGGAGGATATTATAAAGCTGCACTGAGCACAGGCCTGAGATCCTTACTAGAAGCAGCAGCATGGAGGACATTATAAAGCAGCACTGAGCCCTGGTCTGAGATACTCACTAGAAGCAGCAGCATGGAGGATATTATAAAGCTGCACTGAGCACAGGCCTGAGATACTTACTAGAAGCAGCAGCATGGAGGACATTATAAAGCAGCACTGAGCCCTGGTCTGAGATACTCACTAGAAGCAGCAGCATGGAGGATATTATAAAGCAGTACTGAGCACAGGCCTGAGATACTTACTAGAAGCAGCAGCATGGAGGACATTATAAAGCAGCACTGAGCACTGGTCTGAGATACTCACTAGAAGCAGCAGCATGGAGGATATTATAAAGCAGCACTGAGCACTGGCCTGAGATACTTACTAGAAGCAGCAGCATGGAGGACATTATAAAGCAGTACTGAGCACTGGTCTGAGATACTCACTCACTAGAAGCAGCAGCAGCACGGAGGATATTATAAAGCAGCACTGAGCACTGGCCTGAGATACTTACTAGAAGCAGCAGCATGGAGGACATTATAAAGTATCACTGAGCACGGGCCTGAGATACTCACTAGAAGCCACAGCACTGAGGACATTATAAAGCAGCACTGGCCTGAGATACTTACTAGAAGCAGCAGCATGGAGGACATTATAAAGCAGCACTGAGCACTGGCCTGAGATACTTACTAGAAGCAGCAGCATGGAGGATATTATAAAGCAGTACTGAGCACTGGTCTGAGATACTTACTAGAAGCAGCAGCATGGAGGACATTATAAAGCAGTACTGAGCACTGGCCTGAGATACTTACTAGAAGCAGCAGCATGGAGGATATTATAAAGCAGCACTGAGCACTGGCCTGAGATACTTACTAGAAGCCGCAGCAGCATGGAGGATATTATAAAGCAGCACTGAGCACTGGCCTGAGATACTTACTAGAAGCAGCAGCATGGAGGACATTATAAAGCAGCACTGGCCTGAGATACTTACTAGAAGCAGCAGCATGGAGGATATTATAAAGCAGCACTGAGCACTGGCCTGAGATACTTACTAGAAGCAGCAGCATGGAGGACATTATAAAGCAGCACTGAGCCCTGGCCTGAGATACTTACTAGAAGCAGCAGCATGGAGGACATTATAAAGCATCACTGAGCACTGGCCTGAGATACTTACTAGAAGCAGCAGCATGGAGGACATTATAAAGCAGTACTGAGCGCTGGCCTGAGATACTCACTAGAAGCAGCAGCATGGAGGATATTATAAAGCAGTACTGAGCACTGGCCTGGGATACTCACTAGAAACAGCAGCATGGAGGATATTATAAAGCAGTACTGAGCCCTGGCCTGAGATACTTACTAGAAGCAGCAGCATGGAGGACATTATAAAGCAGCACTGAGCACTGGCCTGAGATACTTACTAGAAGCAGCAGCATGGAGGATATTATAAAGCAGCACTGAGCACTGGCCTGAGATACTTACTAGAAGCAGCAGCATGGAGGATATTATAAAGCAGCACTGAGCACTGGTCTGAGATACTTACTAGAAGCAGCAGCATGGAGGACAATATAAAGCAGTACTGAGCACTGGCCTGGGATACTTACTAGAAGCAGCAGCATGGAGGATATTATAAAGCAGCACTGGCCTGAGATACTTACTAGAAGCCGCAGCAGCATGGAGGATATTATAAAGCAGTACTGAGCCCTGGCCTGAGATACTTACTAGAAGCAGCAGCATGGAGGATATTATAAAACAGCACTGAGCACTGGCCTGAGATACTCACTAGAAGCCGCAGCAGCATGGAGGATATTATAAAGCAGCACTGAGCACTGGCCTGAGATACTTACTAGAAGCAGCAGCAGCATGGAGGATATTATAAAGCAGCACTGAGCACTGGCCTGAGATACTCACTAGAAGCAGCAGCGTGGAGGACATTATAAAGCAGCACTGGCCTGAGATACTCACTAGAAGCAGCAGCAGCATGGAGGATATTATAAAGCAGCACTGAGCACTGGCCTGAGATACTTACTAGAAGCAGCAGCATGGAGGATATTATAAAGCAGCACTGAGCACTGGCCTGAGATACTTACTAGAAGCAGCAGCGTGGAGGACATTATAAAGCAGCACTGAGCACTGGCCTGAGATACTTACTAGAAGCAGCAGCATGGAGGACATTATAAAGCAGCACTGAGCACTGGTCTGAGATACTTACTAGAAGCAGCAGCGTGGAGGACATTATAAAGCAGCACTGAGCACTGGTCTGAGATACTTACTAGAAGCAGCAGCGTGGAGGACATTATAAAGCAGCACTGAGCCCTGTTTTGAGATACTTACTAGAAGCAGCAGCATGGAGGATATTATAAGGCAGCACTGAGCCCTGGCCTGAGATACTTACTAGAAGCAGCAGCGTGGAGGACATTATAAAGCAGCACTGAGCACTGGTCTGAGATACTTACTAGAAGCAGCAGCGTGGAGGACATTATAAAGCAGCACTGAGCCCTGTTTTGAGATACTTACTAGAAGCAGCAGCATGGAGGATATTATAAGGCAGCACTGAGCCCTGGCCTGAGATACTTACTAGAAGCAGCAGCGTGGAGGACATTATAAAGCAGCACTGAGCCCTGGTCTGAGATACTTACTAGAAGCAGCAGCATGGAGGATATTATAAAGCAGCACTGAGCCCTGGCCTGAGATACTTACTAGAAGCAGCAGCATGGAGGATATTATAAAGCAGCACTGAGCCCTGGTCTGAGATACTTACTAGAAGCAGCAGCAGCACGGAGGATATTATAAAGCAGTACTGAGCACTGGCCTGGGATACTCACTAGAAGCAGCAGCATGGAGGACATTATAAAGCAGCACTGAGCACTGGCCTGAGATACTTACTAGAAGCAGCAGCGTGGAGGATATTATAAAGCAGCACTGAGCACAGGCCTGAGATCCTTACTAGAAGCAGCAGCATGGAGGATATTATAAAGCAGTACTGAGCACAGGCCTGAGATACTTACTAGAAGCAGCCGTATTTAATAGGTTGTTTGGTCTCTTGTCAGACATTCACAGCGGTAGGTGCAGAGCGTTTGGTTGAGCACTTCTGCCCATTTTGATTCAGTGATTGTGGGGGTCTCAGTATCGGGACCCCTGAACAATCAAAACTGCTGACCTGTCCCTATGACATATCCAAAGTTTTGTGAAGGTACAGTTACTATTTAACCGTTGTATTGTTTTTCAATTGTTTTTCAATTGCCCAAAACCTTCAAGATCTTTTTTTTTTTAATGTTTGTTGTCAGTGAATGAAAACGTTCTGATTACGGGTTTTCAGCTTCTGGGTGCAAAGACCTAATACTTTTTACAGCTGAAAGTTTATAACTTTATAAAATTATTCCTTTGTCTCCGATTGTATCTAGTCTAGGCAATCCTTGGTGAGCTCAATACATGAGCAGCACAAATCTCTTCTGTCCTGATAGTTTGCTGTAATGTCTTAGTGTAGACAATCTATCAGTCTGGAATAGTGGATGTTTAGCTCACAAAGTATTGGCTAGACCGGATACAATTGTAGAATACTCTGCAGCGAGTAGTTAACGTCAGTCCAGTTTTTCTTTTCTAGCAGCAGGATGTGAACAAGAAACATCCCCTTCAATGACAGCAGAGTTCTTGAAAATGGTTAGGAATTAAAGTGGATCTGTCACTTCAATATACTGCCCTAGGTAAGTGCAGGATATTACAGGGACAGGTCTGTTCTTCTATTAGTCAAAACAGTTGTGCCTTTTGGCTAAGCGAAGCATTCAAAGTATACAGTGGACTCATTTATGAGTGCTGTGTATTCATGAGGGGAGCGAGGAGAGGTGGGGGGAGCGCTCTCCATGAATACATTTAAAATGTGTCTACTAGTTAACATCTAATATATAATACTTTGCTACAAAGTATATAAAAATGTAAACACACATTGTAATAGATAAGGGCCTTAGCGCTCATAGCTATCATCCGTGAGCTACACAAAAAGTCCATTATGCCTTAGGCTGAGTTCACACAGGGCGGATACGCTGTGTGGAAGCACGCAGTGTATCCGCCGAATTACAGGTGAAAAACTGCACCAAACTGGTGCCGTTTTACGGCCGGAATGTCTGCTGCGGAAAACTGCAGCACTTAGCTGGCCTGCTAGCACGCCGGCCTCCTGGAGTGACGTTTCATCCAAGGAGACCGCTGCATCCTGTGATTGGCTGCAGCGGTCACATGGGATGAAACGTCATCCCAGGAGGCCAAGCTGGTGGGAGGGACACAGACTTCTAGGTAAGTATGAGTTGTAGTTTTTTTTTCTCAGTTTCTTTGCGGCGGAATCGCTGCGATCCCGACGTAAAAAAAAATGCAACAACTGCTACAAATAAGCAGCGTTTACGCAAATACAATTGACATGCTGCGGAATAAAGTTCTGCACCGCAGGTCAATTTCTGAGCGTTTTTTTTTCCACTCCGTATTTACGCAGCGTGTGGATGAGATTTGTTTTATCTCATCCACTTTGCTGCTACTGTATTTGCTGCAGGTTTTCCGCAGCGAACACCGTTGCGGAAAATCTGCGTGATTTATGCAACGTGTGAACTGGCCATAATACTATACATTTAATTGCATGTACCTTTTTGTATTTGTTTGTCACCATTTCCTGAGCTCTTCAATATCAAGGACTATATTGATATCCTGTGTGAATTTTCATTTTTTATGTGTGGTTTAGGTAAAATGACCGTTGGTAATAAAGTCCTGTTTTTCTTTACTATTATCTGTATGTAAACAGTGCCATCTAGTGGCTACATCTCGTTTTGCATTACTAAACGTGGCAAATGTGTAACGCTCCTGGCAGCATGTTGCAAATCTTTGCATGGCTTGACGGGGATGAATTTGTATGTATATGAGGAAAGCTCTCATGTGAAATCGATCACCTTTTGCACCACTGCATTGTATTACAAGAAAATTTACAGCAATGTGCAGTATTTCATTCTTTGTACCGATCTAAATCAAGATATCACCAATGGCAGAGACATTTTCAGATTAATGTGCTTGGACACTTTTACAGTATACGTTGGTTGCATGCCTGGGATATAATTTTTAATTTAAATATTGATATAGTAATTACTGTAATTCTATATCTGAAACCATTTTTGTGATTTGACCCAAAAATTGCTGGGACCCGTTATGATCTGATAAAAAAAACATAAATCCTGTACATGCTGTTCCTCAGAACAAGAAAAAGCAGGGCCTATCCCCTCATCAAAAAGAAAGTACATCCTAATAGGTTCAGGTTGACAGGCTACTCTAAATACTGTGTGTGTGTGTGTGTGTGTGTATGTATGTATATGTATATATATATATATATATATATATATAGTATATATAATACACACAGATGTGTCCACCCTTACCTTTACTTGGATTATTGAGTTGCGTTAAGTTTTAAAATTTGGCATAATACAAATTCAATAAAATTATTCCGCCATAAAGTAAGAGTTTACGTTAAACATATATACGTTTTCTTTAATATGGGTGAAGGGTAGGTGACGGATGCCTCTCTCACCCATTGTCTATTTTTGCTCGTAGACTTCCATTTTAAAAAATATTACAACAAATTACGGATGATTTTTACGGTCGTGCGCTCATAGACTACTATGATTTCTAGAATATGTCTTAGAATGTACAGTTCGGGTTACATGTGCAATGAGCCCATTAGTGACGTATCCCGTTGTATGCCTATACAGTGGCATTCGTCACACCGATCTCCCCACGTATGCTTCTGATGTAGGGCTTATGTGATGTGATCACAACCTAACTTCCAGGATCATCATCCACATAGTAGAGTTGGTTTTTCTACCTTTACCTATGTTATGTCTAGCAGACACATGACTTTTTGTCTAGGTGACCACCATTTTAGTACATGTAGGAAGTTTGATCTACCGTATTATACAAGACAAGGGGGGAAACTAATATACCATCTGTGCACTGAGAGATCGACTTGGGAATAACCATGTAAAAATACATAAATCTTTGTTGGAAGGGTCCATCAACGATGATCTCCCTACTAAGTGTCCAACTTCTGGGGCCCCCAACTGTAATCTGTAAGGGAACTCTTCAGCACGTGTTCAATTCCCCTGCAGCGCTACCACAAGGCAAATGAAGCAATACTCCGTTTTTATTGATTTTATTCGGATTTCCATGTAATGCACAGATGTGGCAGGTCCTCCAGAGCCACTTTTTATACTTGTTTTTTTTGTGGGACCAGTTGTAGTTTTTACACTTCTCTCCACAACGCCCACTTGGTCATCTAGTAAAACACGCCCAGTTGTCCATTGAGAAACTCATTAGCAAAAAGCTAATATAGGTCAGAACTCCGTCAAAAATGATAGTTTTTCTAAATAAAAAAACCCTGCTGTAATCTACATTACAGCGCCGATCACATCATGTACAATATAGGACACTTATAATATGGTGACAGAGCCTCTTTAAGTTTACCATTTATTGCATTTAATGTAATTTTTGTTGTGGGTGGACTGGGGGAAATAAAATACAGCAATTCCACCATTGTCTTTTGAGTTTTGCTTTTACGGTGTCTGTGTGGTAAAAATGATAACTTTATTCTATGGGTCCATACGATTACAGCGATTCCAAATTGATATAATTTTTTTTATGGTTTACCACTTTTACAAAATAAAACATTTGTTAAAAGCTTTTACAGATGCGGTGATACCAATTGTGTGTTTTTTTTTGGTTTCTGTTTTTTTACATAAGAAAAATAATAGGGAAATATTTATTTAACTTCTTTTGACTCCTTTTTTTTTTTTTTTTTTTTTTTTTTTTTTTTTTTTATGTTCCCCTGAGGGACTTGAATCAATAACCTAACAATCGCTCATTCAATACACTGCTATATTTAGGTATATTGTACTTCTCCCACTTAATAAGAGGACCAAGATGGCAGACCTGGGAACCTTTATTAGGCCCATAAGCTGCCATGACATCATCGCCCAGTGAATGCGTTGCAGGGGGGGGGGGGGGTGGGATGACTGAGTGGGCCCCTCTTTCTATTGGCTTAGATGCTGTGTTCGCTATTGACTGCGGCATCTAAGTGGTTAAACGACCGGGATTGGCGTTATCGCTGATCCTGACAATTACAGTGAGGTGACGGCTGTAATATACAGCTGACACCCGCTAGGTATGGAGCGAGCTCAGCCTGTGAGCCCGAGCCATATACCCCCTTTACCAGTCATGACGTACATTTACGTCAAATGACGGAAAGGGGTTAATTACTTTACAGTCCCCTGCGTAGACATAAATTGATAAGATAATATGCTGGCTGCCTGCGTAGTATTGAAGCTCCTCAGCTCCCTCTAGTGGCTGCTGCAGGTAGCCAGCATGCTATCTTTTAAATCTGTCTAGGCAAAGGATTTGCAGCGCTCGGTCAGGAAAACAAAGGTCCAACTGCTATAAAGATAAACTAAGAATTTGATCAGTACGTAATTTTAAACCCACTTGTATAAAGGGCTCATATTCATTTTAAAGTCCCACGAGCGACGTGAAGAATTAGGGTATATTCACACGCAAACGCAAAATACGTCTGAAATTACGGAGCGGTTTTCAGGCGAAAATGGCTCCTGATATTCAGACGTTTTTGCAAGTACTTGCGTTTTTCGCGGCGTCCATTACGGACGTAATTGGAGCTGTTTTTCAATGGAGTCAATGGAAAACGGCTCCAAAAACGTCCCAAGAAGTGTCCTGCACTTCTTTGACGCGGGCGTATTTTTATGCGCCGTCTTTTGAAAGCGCCGCATAAAATTACACCTCGTCTGAACAGAACATCGTAAAACCCATTGCAAGCAATGGGCAGATGTTTGCAGACGTAATGGAGCCGTTCTTTCAGTTGTAATTTGAGGCGTAAAACACCCGAATTATGTCTGAAAATAGGCCGTGTGCACATACCCTTACCTGCAGGCTTAGCTTTGGCCATTCTGAGGAGAACATGTCAGAAATAGTGGCTTTAAGATCAGCAAAACTTGGGGCATTGTAGATGGACGTGACTTTAATTTAGTCCCGCTTCACGTAAATGGCTAAAGTAGAAATATGAAGCAGCCGGGACATTGTTTGTAATACTTTGCAGACATCTTTGTTATGAAAGCGCGTTCCCTTTTCAAAAGGTGGTGTGATAAATGATGTGCCGGAGCGCTGTTTACTGAGGGCGAAGCTGCCGCTTTTCTGTTCGCCTTGTTTTTGTCATTATTTAAATATGTAAAGGTGATATTTTGGATAATGCAGCCAATGAAGTCCTCTTATTTCCCCTGGTTATTGCATGAAGTGTGCCTGAAAAATCTAATCTCACCAGATGTGGTTAATTTCATGAATCATTCATATGATTATGTATTAAACTTTATCACGAGTTATGTAACGCCACCGAACGTTCAATGATTTATTCAGGGGGAAAAAAAGCTGTGCTTTACCCATTAGATGGAGAAATGAGATATTGACTAATAGAAAGGTCCCTGGCCGGAGGTATTCCACATATGGATGAAAAGGAAAATGTGCTTCTAAAATGTGCTTATCTGTGAATAGGCGGCGAATGTCGTACGTGGCGTTTGCCTGATTGATTGGACGGAGCACTAAGTGCTCGCTCTCGCAGGTTCTTTTAAATAATGTATGAAACTTTTATTGGCTCTGTTAAAATTTGAAAAACCTGTGAAGCAAGTAAAACTTTTATTTCTGGAAGTTAATTGAGTTTTGCTCCGCAGGCATCGTGGTCATCTCGGGGTTTTTTTCCCATTCGTTTCAAGATCTTTTTTTTATGCCTATCATAACTTCCTGGAAAGTCTGACTTTATGGATATCTAAATACAATATTTCGGAGGCAGGGATGATTTAGATGGGCAGTAGCTGGGGACTGGTTATTCTTATGGTTGCCTGTGACAGATAAATGTTCAATTCTAATAGTGTGTACCATTACTTCCGATCTCATAATGGAAGTTTTAGCCATAACTTCTGCTGAAGTCAGAAATATGAGGAAAGTTGTCATTTTGTCAGACCTCTATGGCAGTAAATGGAGCTCAGAAGCTATGTAAGTCTTCTAGTTCATATACATAATGAAATGCTATGGTATCCTTTCATCAAATAGACATGAATTCGGCTCGGGTCATACCATTTGTGGGCTACGTTGGATCAGTAAAAAAAAAGAAAAGTTGTTATGTGTTGTGGGGAATGCGCTTTATTCGTCATAGACGTATGTGATGAGCCCTCCACTCATAGAGCCCTTTCCCTATAAGCCGCTCCTAGGATCGCCCCAGAAAGGGATCGCTTGGCAGACATTTTACTGGGCACAACCTCAACCACTGGTTGGACACAAGTCTAGGGCAACACAGCAACTTTGGTCACACAACGAAATATTTGAGATTTGTCTGAGGATTGCTGTGGCAATTTTGGCATGTACTTTTAGGTTTTGCAACATCCCAAAAAAAGACCCTGCAAAAAGAAAAAGGTTGATATGTCGCGATGAGTCGCGGTTACACGACACTTAAGTGGAAGTATATGCCAACAAAGTTGCATGCGACTTGCAATCTGTGTCCAAAAATCCGGCAGGTTTGAATTTTTTGCGACTGTCCTGGCGCGGCCGTGTCAAGTGACAACTATGACTTGCGATGTCTCATTGCGATCTTCATGTTCGTAGACACTCATCTGTTTACATCATTCCTAATAATAGACACATTGCTCTTCATAGATCTCAGTTGATGTCCTGAGCAGAAACAAAGGGGTTTTCTTGTGTTCTAGTATGTGAGAAAGGTTCTTATGTAATAAAGTAAGTTCTGCAACTTTGTAATAATTTGTTTCTTTCGTAGTCTGGTTCACAGAATAATACCTGTTAAAAATGAGTATGTTGACAAGTATGTGACTACTGGCACAGTGGGTTGGCATCTGTGACTACTAGGGAAGAGGGGGACTGCTGTAACTGGGATAAGTGGGAGGCATTGTGTGACTACAGTCGGGGTCGGCTCTGATAACTGGATATGCAGGATACAATCTGCCGGGTATGTTCACATGGGTGGTAATAGTTCAGCAAAGCGCTTCCTCATGGCAAATCTGCATAGAAGTACTTTTTTGTGTTTTTTTTTTTTTTTGCCCCAATCGCTGTAAAACTGCAGTAAAGAAAATGACCCATTACTACATGTGGTTTTGTCCTGCTGCAGTACTGCCATAAAGGGAGGAGGCCATTTTTACTATCCGGGTATGTTCACACGCACAATTAAAAACTGCTGACAATTACAGGGATGTTTTCAAAGAAGAACCGCCTCTGATTTTAAGATTTTTTTTTTGAAGCAGAAAATGTTTTTTTAAGGCTTTTTTTTAAAGTTGTTTTTGGAGATGGATTTTTAACTAACCCTATGAAAAGTCGCTTCAATAACGGCTCATGGACTGACAGGCACATTCTTTTTACACAGCGTCTTTTTACACAGCGTCTTTTTACGCACGTTTTTTTTCTATTGATTTCAATTAGTGTTTGGCGTTTCACTAGCGTTTTTCAAAGTATATTTCAAGACGTTTACGCTCCGAAATACGCCTGAAAACACTGCATGCGAACATACCCTTAGAGAGGAGGGGGCACTGTTGTAATTTAGAAGGGAACCTCTATTCTGACTACTGGAGGAAGATAAACCACTAGTGATGTGTAAGGCTAGACTCCTATATATTCCTAGCTGCAGTGTGGGCCTCACCCTACAGCACATCATTGCTGGCTCCTAACTTTTTGGCGCTTACCTAACAAAGATTTGTCCAGACCTAAGTAAAATTCCATTATGTACTGCTGTTAGGAGGCTCAAAACTGAAGACCTAGGTTTACAGGTTCTGTGGTACAGTGCGCAGTGTCTACCCTAGGGTTATTGCATACTGCTTTTCTTAGCACTAAACAAAAGATATAGGGGGATTTAGTAAGCCATTTGCGACAGTTTTGTGGCCTAAAGTTGCAAATTCTGGCACGCGTCATTTGTACAGTAATTTGCGACTTTTCTCTGTTCTCTCTCGTGTGTAGCACCAGTCTTAAAGGGGTATTCCCAACTCAGACATTCATGGAATATCCACAGGATATGCCATAAATGTCTAAGGGTATGTGCACACACACTAATTACGTCCGTAATTGATGGACGTAATTCGGCCGCAAGTCCCGGACCGAACACTGTGCAAGGAGCCGGGCTCCTAGCATCATACTTATGTACGATGCTAGAAGTCCCTGCCTCGTTGCAGGACAACTGTCCCGTACTGTAAACATGATTACACTACGGGACAGTTGTCCTGCAGTGAGGCAGGGACTCCTATCATCGTACATAAGTATGATGCTAGGAGCCCGGCTCCCTGCACTGTGTTCGGTCCGGGACTTGCGGCCGAATTACGTCCGTCAATTACGGACGTAATTAGTGTGTGTGCACATACCCTAATAGTTGCAGGTCTTAGCTCTGGGACCTGCACCTATATCAAGAATGGGGGGGGGGTCCACCTGTAGATTCCAGGCATGGGCTAGTGGAGAGGGGGCCGATCATGGCTCTCTCTATTTTGTTCTATGGGAGTTACACAAACTGCCGACAAAATGCTCGGCTATTTCCGTAACTCCCATAAAACAGGCATGGCCACTTTTCCACTAGTTTCTGCCTGGAATCTGGGGCCAGCAGCCACATTTTCAGGCGAAACGGGTGAGCCCCCCGTTCTCGATATAGGTGCGGTTCCAAGAGCTAGGAATCACATCTATCAGCGATTTATGGCATATCCTGCAGATATGCTATAAATGTCTAAGTTGGGAATAACTCTTTAAATCTCCCCCAAAGGTGCCGTATTTACTGGTTCTATCTACAGGGCCTGAGCAAGTGACACAGATAGCTACAATTTCTGCTTTATATATTTGCTTCATTAACGTCTCTTTATATCTGTGTGCATTCTACACATTACAGTACTTGATGGATGCTACAGATATTCTGGATTATTGGGTGGTCGCGGACAAGTATATAAAAATGTCTTTTGGAGTAGAACTTCTAGAATGAAGGCACACTTGCTAAGGGCCTGTTCACATCAGCGTTGGCTTTCCGTTCCGGGGTTCCGTGGGAGGTTTTCGTCGGGTGAACCCCGCAACGGAAAGTCAAATTGAAACCACAGCTTCCGTTTCAGTCACCATTGATATCAATGGTGACGGAAACATTGCTAATGGTTTCCGTTCGTCACCATTCCGGCAGATTTCCGTTTTTCCGACGGAATCAATAACGCAGTCGACTCCGCTATTGATCCGTCATTAAAACCGAAACTTGCCGGAATGATGACGAACTGAAACCATTAGCAATGTTTCCGTCACCATTGATATCAATGGTGACTGAAACGGAAGCTGTGGTTTCAGTTTGACTTTCCGTTGTGGGGTTCACCCGAGGGAAACTTCCAACGGTACCCTGGAACGTAAAGCCAACGCTGATGTGAACAGGCCCTAACATCACTTGCCATCTCATAATTGTTTATTACTTTGTATTCTTTCTCTGGTCTTGTGGGACTTTCTACTTGCTGGATTAATGTGATATTTTCTGTAGATTTTTCTTGTTGCCACTATTTTACATTGTGCGTTCTTTAGATTACGAGTGCACATCAAGGACATAATCCATTGTACGTTCTGTCCCACCCAGTATTTATTGTTTATCTCACAGGGTCATATTTCTTCTCTTTATCAACGCTTGCAGATAATGGAGAGTCCGTTAATATTCATTTGGATTGCCTTCTACCCGACCATCTTGCTGTGCTGTGTATAACACTGGATGCAGTCTGAAGGCGTCTCATGTTACCACACATTCGCTCCCGTTGACCAGGAACGATATTACCTGCTCGGATAATTAGAAAAAAATCTGCTATTAGCTTGTCAGCTTATCATTTGCTATATTTTTAGTTCAGAGGGAAATAATTGGATTTGGCATGTTACCAGTCTAGGCCCTTCATTAGGGAAGAAGGAAAATCTGTATTTTTGCTGGTTGTTCAAGTAAACAAGCGTTCTCAGGGGCGCTCTCCTCTCCAGTCTCTCACTTGTGGGCTCCGGGGACACAGGGGAACTGATTAGAAAGCTCCAGTTGTGATGTTTTTTTTTTTTTTAGCATGGTCTCCCAGGCACGGTGCAGGTGCGTACAGGATCATACATGCAAACCTCTTCTCTCTCATCGCCAGTCCTTTCTTTGTCAGTATAGAAATAGAGCAGGGCTCATGTTTATTTCAGCCAAGAATTCTGAAACACATGGCTAGTTCGTATTACCCTTTATCAAATGGAAGGGTATATTGAATTTTTTATTTTGGCAAGAAGCAAAGATGTTTACTATAGAGTAAACGTCAAAGATCCTAATACAGTAATGCATGCTAAATTTATACAGATTTACTGTTGATAATTCTACATTATTTAAAGGGAAACTGTCAGCAGTTTTAACCCCCTCCCCAAACGGCTGTCATCTACGATCTCTGAACTAATCCCTCCCATCTTGCATTGATTGACATGTCCGCCAACTTCTGCAGAAGGTGTTAAGAATGTCAATCAAAGCAAGATGGTCGAGGTTTGTGCCGACATCACAATAACTCTTCCCTGTTTAAGATAGCCGTACTATTGCTGGCACACATGGGTATGTTTAGAGATCTCTTTCTAGCACCTATAAAGTGGCTCTAGCAGTTTAAGAGGGGTAGGAACTGCTGACCGGTTTCGTATAAAACAAAACTAACTATGTGGTGTGTGTCAACAATTAGTTTATTTAAATTCGAGATTAGTAGTGAAATCTCTGAATGTTTTATATTGTGATGTCCTTTCTTGGCTTTAGGTTGTATTCACACAATGCAGTCATATTGCACTTTTTGCCACAATTCTCACTAAATCACTCCCACGAAATTTAGCAAAAATCGTGGCAAAAAACACATTATGACTGCACCGTGTCATTTATAACCTTATAATACTTATCATTATGTAGTCAGGCATGATGTTCTCTGTGCTGTCTGAAGCACTTTTTATAAGCCCTGTAACTCTCTGGGTATGTCCACACGACAACGCCAAATACGGCTGAAATTACGGAGCTGTTTTCAGGAGAAAACAGCTCCTGAATTTCAGACGCTTTTACAAGTGCACGCGGTTTTCGCGGCGTCTTTTACGGACGTAATTGGAGCTGGTTTTCATTGGAGTCAATGAAAAACGGCTCCAATTACGTCCCAAGAAGTGTCCTGCACTTCTTTGACGCGGGCATAATTTTACGCGCCGTCTTTTGACAGCGACACGTAAAATGACAGCTTGTCTGCACAGAACATCGTAAGACCCATTGCAAGCAATGGGCAGATGTTTGCCGACGTATTGGAGCCGTTTTTTCAGGCGTTATTCGAGGCGTAAAACGCCTCCATTATGCCTGAAAATTGGTCGTGTGCACATACACTCACTGTCCTACCAGGAACAGTTGGTCCTGTGTCCAAGTGTCCATATCTGATGTAGAATCGGTTAGGGTCCATTCAGACATTGAGGTGCAGTTCGAACCGCATCAAAAAACCGTGGTAAAAATGCATGCAGTTTTTGGATGCAGTTTGGTGCATTTTTCAATGCGGTTGCAGTAAAAGATTCAACTGCATCAAAATCGCACCACATTGTGGTAAAAACGCATGCGGTTTTCTTTGCGGTTTTAACCACACCTCAACCGCAACATCTGACTAGACCCCTAATGTAGAGAATCTGTGATTCTATAGTAGCATTTATGACATCTGATGCTAAATCCATAGGCATTAATATGGGGTCGGTCCCCCCTTTGCAGCTAAAACACCTTCCACTCTTCTGAAAAGGCTTTCTGCAGTGTCTGTGGGAATTTTTACACCTTTAGGCCTCATGCACACGAACATATTTTTTCCCTCCCGTAAATACTGGCGTAAATACGGGTCCTTGGTCACACATATTCGACCCGTATTGCACCAGTATTTCCGGACACGTGAACGTAAATACGGGTCCAGTGTCACCAGTATTCCACCCGTATTTACGGGCACATTTTCACTGCAGGATAGAGAGAAGGAGCAGCCCTTTCCGAGGTAAAAGTAAAAGAAATTGATACTTACCCGGCCGTTGTCTTGGTGACGCGTCCCTCTTTCGACATCCAGCCCGACCTCCCTGGATGACGCGGCAGTCCATGTGACCGCTGCAGCCTGTGATTGGCCTGTTATTGGCTGCAGCGGGCACATGGGCTGTAACGTCATCCCGGGAGGCCGGACTGGAGGAAGAAGCAGGGAGTTCTGGGTAGGTATGAACTTCAATTTTTTTTACACGTTGATTTATATTGTTATCGGTAGTCACTGTCCCTGGTGCTGAAAGCGTTACTGCCGATCAGTTAACTCTTTCAGCACCCTGGACAGTGACTATCTCATGACATCGCCTAGCAACGCTCCCGTAATTACGGGTGCACACACGTAGTCACCCGTAATTACGGGAGCCCCATAGACTTCTATGGGCCTGCCCGTGCCGTAATTACGGCCTAAAATAGGACATGTTCTATATTTTTAAATGGCCCGGGCACCTTCCTGTAAGCATACGGGGAGGTACCCGTGGCCAATAGAAGTCTATGGGCCCGTAATTACGGGCAGCAATAATGGCCCGTTATTACAGCCGTTTTTACGTTCGTGTGCATGAGGCCTTAAGCCTCATGCGCATGACTGTATTTTTTTCCTCCAGTAAATACTGGCGTAAATATGGGTCCTTTGTCACACGTATTCGACCCGTATTCCTTCAGTATTTACAAACCCGTGCCCGTAAATACGGGTCCGGTGTCACCAGTATTCCACCCGTATTTACGGACCCGTTTTCTCTGCACTAATCGGCAGCCCCTTCTCTCTATCAGTGGTGGAAAGAGGGAAGTGGCAGCCCTTTCGGGCAGAGTTTCCGCAGCGATTGAAAGTAAAAGAAGTTCATACGTACCGTTGTCTTGGTGACGCGTCCCACTTTTGACATCCAGTCCGACCTCCCTGGATGACGAGGCCGTCCATGTGACCAATGCAGCCTGTGATTGGCCTGTGATTAGCTGCAGCGATTACATGGGATGAAACGGCATCCCAGGAGGCCGGACTGGAGGAAGAAGCAGGTAAGTTAACCCTTGACCGTGACTATCCCCTGACGTCGCCTGGGAACGCTCCCGTAATTACGGGTGCACACACGTAGCCACCCGTAATTACGGGAGCTCCATAGACTTCTATGGGCCTGCCCGTGCCGTTATTATGGCCTGAAATAGGACATGTTCTATATTTTTCAACGGCACGGGCACCTTCCCATAAGCATACGGGAAGGTACCCGTGGCCAATAGAAGTCTATGTGGCCTCAGGCCCACGAACGTAAAAACGCCCGTAAATACGAGCCGTAATTGCGGGCCCATAGACTTCTATTGGCCACGGGTATCTTGCCGTATGCTTATAGGAAGGTGCCCGTGCCGTTGAAAAATATGGAACACGTCCTATTTCATGCCGTAATAACGGCACGGGCAGGCCCACAGAAGTCTATGGGGCTCCCGTAATTACGGGTGGCTACGTGTGTGCACCCGTAATTACGGGAGCTTTGCTAGGCGACGTCAGGGGATAGTCACTGTTAGGGATGCACGATGCATCGAAACTTCGATACTGTTTCGATACTCTGTTTCGATACTCTGTTTCCCAGTACATTATATGGTATCTTAAATGGTGCCATTAGAAACTACAACTCCTCACGCAAAAAATAAGCCCTCACACCACTCTATTGACGAAAAAATAAGAAAGTTATGTCTCTTGGAAGGTGGAGAGTGAAAGACGAAAAATAAAAAAATGGCTCAGTCCTTAAGGGGTCAAAGCGTACCTCCAAAAAATGACTGTAGTGCAGGAGTGTGCCCTATGATAGTTTTTCTAAATCACTTGCATTAGCGATTTAGCTGCTAACAGCGACACGGACAGTGTAAAGTCCGTGCTGTCAGCTGCTCATAACTATGCAGTTAGAGACGGAGCGTCATGGCTCCCGTATGCAGATCGGCCTCCGGTGCTATAAAGTCTGACAGCCGTTCTGCATACGGAAGCCATGGAGACGAGCAGGACTCTCTGTCCCTAACTTTGATTTGGGACCTGCATCTATCAGGCTTTGGATATGCCATAAATGTTTGAGTTGGAAGTACCTCTGACGTATAACATTGTAATTATAACATTGGGGTGCCTTCAGATTTACAGATTACCATGCATGCGGAATACCATATTGGTGATGCAGTATATAATATTGGTCCCAGCTACTAAGAGAGAATGAGAAGTATCAAATATCATTTCTACAGCCCTAGTTCTAGAGAGCTTTTAGAAATAAATATCACCTAAAAAATGAAAATAGTAGCATAGCTTCCGTATTAAATTTGCCATTGTGCTCAGAACAAATCAAACACTGTTCTTCCTATCATGTGTTAATTCTCCTACCTATATGGCTGGGTTTACACGTTGTGGTAGTGGGCTACTTGGCAAAAAAAGTTTGGAAAAACTGCCTGCATTATATTGCAAATTGCCCCCAATTTTATGAAGCGGTTATTGGCCACATGTTTGTTTTGTTTTTTTTACAGATAAAACATGTTAAAATGTTATGTTTCCTTGGTAAAACCCGTGCAGCCAATAACCGCATCAAAAACGTGTGGTTATGTGGCGAGGCACACTATCTCAACGTGTCAACCCAGCATAAATTTGATAATATGTACGGATGATCAATTTGTTCCATTTGGGCTGTAAGGCCGATTGTTAGGGTGTGTTTACATCAGCGTTCGTTTCCACTAAGGGCTTTCGTCGGAGGTTTCAGGGTTCAGTCGACTGCGCTATTGATTCCATCTGAAACAACGGTGACAGATGTAAGCCATTAGCTAGGTTTCCGTCACTATTGAGTTAAATGGTGAGGGAAACGGAAGCTGAAATTTCCGTTTGCCTTTCCGTTGAGGGGTTAACCCGACGGAACCTCCGACGGAAGGGCAACGGTGATGTGAACAGGCCCTTGGTTGAGAACTTATTGTATGGGTTGGGTATGTATCCATTAGCAGTATGCGCCTTAAAACATCTGTCCGCGCGTTAGGTGTTAAACGGTTTCTATTCTTCAATGAGTACTATTTAACCCCTTAACGCACCGGTACGTCCTGCATTGAAGTGCTTTAAGGCACAGGTGCGTCCTGGCTAAAAACTGTCACCCTGTCAAAGGACAAGGTGACAGAACTGTGCCGTCAACTGTTTATGACAGTTGACCGGCACAGTAAGACGGCAGGGGACCATTCACAGTGGTCTCCTGCCGGCGATCGCTGTGATTGGTCAGTCAAAGCAGACTGACCAATCACAGCTCTATGACGTGGGTATGTGATGACGCTGGCTCAGAAGCTGAGCCAGCGTTATCACCGCCGGGAAATCACTGTCCGACGCCCCTCTGCAACGGTTAGGACCGGAGCTAGGCTCCGATCCGGCCGATTAACCCCTTCGATGCATCGATCAACGTGATCTATGCATCGAAGTGGCTTGTAGCCTGTCGGCAACCACGATGGTTGCCACGGGCGCGGGTGTCAGCTGTTTGTCACAGCTGACATCGTGCCCTAACGGCCAGCACCGGAGCAAGGCTCCGATCCGGCCGATTAAGGCCTCATGCACACGACCGTGTTTTTGCGTCCGCAATTCAACCGCAAATCCACGGGTTAATTGCGGACCCATTCATTTCTATGTGGCCATACCCACTATCCGTGTTTTCACGGCTCTCCGCATGTCCGCACATCCGTGCCGCAGAAACTCCGGACATGTCCTATTATGGGCCGCAAATGCGGTGCGGACATGCCAATAGAAGTCAATGGGCCCGTGGAAATTGCGGATACACCGCCGTGTGTCATCCGCAGTTTGCGGATTTGCGGATCATGTGACCTTCTAAAGGGGGTTTGACCAAGCTTTTGGCATCCTGTTTAAAAGTCCTTTTTTTTTTTTTTCATCCGCATTTTTGCGGATTACATACGGATGAACTGCGGATTACATACGGATGAACTGCGGATGACATTCCACGGAACACGGTCCTGGAATTTGCGGACCAGAATAACACCACGGTCGTGTGCATGAGGCCTAACCCCTTAGATGCAGCTATCGCTTCATCTAAGTGATTAGATCGTACCCTATGGTTGCTAATAACAACCATTGGCACCCGCGAGTGTTCCGATGGTTGCTATGGCAACCATAGCCTAACAATCGCTTCCTAGTACGGAAGCCTATTAGGCCCCGCCGGGAGGCGAATCCTAATAGGCTTGCTGTCAGTGAATAGCTGACAGCTCTAATACACTGCACTATGTAGGTAGTGCAGTGTATTAGAATAGCGATCAGGGCTTCATGCCTTCAAGTTCCCTAGTGGGACAAAAAAAAAAGTTAAAACAAGTTAATAAAAATGTTGTAAAAAAAAATAAGTTTCATGTTAAAAAATACTATAACAGCCTTTTTTCCTATAATAAGTCTTTTATTATAGGAAAAACCAAAAAACATAAAAAAAAAGTACACATATGTGGTATCCCCGCGTCCGTAACGACCCAAACTATAAAAGTATCACGCTATTTTACCCGTACGGTGAACACCGTAAAAATTTTTAATAAAAAACTATTCCAGAATCGTTTGTTAGTCGCTACCCCTCGCAAAACAGAATAAAAAAAGGGATCTAAAAGTTGCATGTACCCCAAAATTATATCGTTAAAAAACGCAGCCCGTCCCGCAAAAAACAAGCTCTCCCACCGCTTTTTTGACGGAAAAATAATAAAGTTATGGCTCTCAGAATACGGTGACACCAAAAATAAATTATTTGAAACAAAAGTGATTTTATCATGCAGACGCATCAAAGCATAAGAAAAACTATATACATCTGGTATCACCGTAATTGTACCGACCCGCAGAATAACGTAAAATTGTCATTCATAGCACATGGCGAACGCCGTAAAAAAAGAAATAATAAAAAACATCAGAATTGCAGGTTTTTGGTCACCTTGCTTGCCAAAAAAATGAAATACAAAGTGATCAAAAAATCGCATGTACCCCAAAATGGTACCAATGAAATCTACAGATTGTCCCACAACAAATAAGCCCTCACCCAGCTCCGGTGGAGAAAAAATAAAGAAGTTTTGGCTCTTAGAATATGGCGGTGCAAAATGTGCAAAGTGTCCAAAAGCGGATAAGATCGGGCGCCATTTATCTGTGTGACACTGGCCACATATCTGTGGATAATTATTTACCCCATTATTATACCCTCTTATTATACCCTGATGTTCTCTGCACAGATTACATATACCCCCACATCATAAACTGAAATACCAGCAAAACCCCAAACAGAACAACTAGCGAGCAAAATCCACGCTCCAAAAGCCAAATTGTGCGCCCTGCAGCGTGCCCAAGCAGCAGTGTATGTCCACATATATGGCATCGCCATACCCGGGAGAACCCGCTTAACAGTTTGAGGAATTTGTCTTCAGTGGCACGAACTGGGCACAAAATATTGTGCACTAAAATGGCACATACCTGTGGAAATTTGCAATTTTCACTTTGCACCATCCACTGAGCATTCATTTCTAATAGAAAAAAAAAACCTGTGTGGTCAAAATGCCTTGAGGGGTGCAGTTTCCAAAATGGGGGTCACTACTTGGGGGTTTGTTTTACTATTTGACCTCAGAGCCCTGCCGTTGTGGGCTAATGCTGCGAAAATCCCCAAAATAGGCCTCACATGCGCCTGTCACTCCTAAGCTCTGTCATATGTCCAGGCAAATGATAAATGCCTTGAGGTGTGTAGTTTACAAAATGGGGTCACTTCTCAGGGTTTTACACTCTACTCTGGTACCTAAGAATGCACTGCAAATGCGACATGGCGCCCCTACACCAGTCCAGCAAAATCTGTGCTCTAAAAGCCACATGGCACTCCTTCCATTTTGAGCTCTGCCATGTGCCCAAACAGCAGTTTAGGGCCACACATGGGGTATTGCCGTACTCGGGAGAAATTGGGTAACAAATTATGTGTTGTTTTTTCTCCTATTACCCCTTGTGGGGAAAAAAATTGGGTGCAAAACTACATATTTTTGGGAAAAAAAATAATTTTTCATTTTTACTGCCTCATTCTAATACAATCTATGAAACACCTGTGGGATCAAAATACTGAGTACACCCCTAGATGATTACCCTGAAGGGTAAAGTTTCCAAAATGGAGTCACTTCTCAGGGGTTTCTACTGTACGGGTACCTCAGGGGCTCTGCAAATGCGACATGGCGCCCAAAAAACAATCAACCAAAATCTACATGCCAAGTAGCACTCCTGCCATT